>NC_135235.1:507193927-507805927 GCF_051348905.1 Ranitomeya variabilis
CAGGGCATACAAGATTATGTTACCAGAAATCCTATGTCAGAACCTAAGATACCGATTCCTGAACTGTTTTCCGGAGACCGATTTAAGTTTAGAAATTTCAGGAATAATTGTAAATTGTTTTTGTCCCTGAGACCCTGTTCCTCTGGAGACTCTGCTCAGCAAGTGAAAATTGTTATTTCTTTTTTACGGGGCGACCCTCAGGATTGGGCTTTCTCGCTGGCGCCAGGAGATCCGGCATTGGCTGATATTGATGCGTTTTTTCTGGCGCTCGGTTTGCTTTATGAGGAACCCAATCTTGAGATTCAGGCAGAAAAAGCCTTGCTGGCTATGTCTCAGGGCCAGGACGAGGCTGAAGTGTATTGCCAAAAATTTCGGAAATGGTCCGTGCTGACCCAGTGGAACGAGTGTGCATTGGCTGCAAATTTTAGAAATGGCCTTTCTGAAGCCATTAAGAATGTGATGGTGGGTTTTCCCATTCCCACAGGTCTGAATGATTCCATGGCCCTGGCAATTCAAATTGACCGGCGGTTGCGGGAGCGCAAAACCGCAAATTCCCTCATGGTGTTGTCTGAACAGGCACCTGATTTAATGCAATGTGATAGAATCCTGACTAGAAGTGAGCGGAAAATTCATAGACGCCAGAATGGCTTGTGTTACTACTGTGGTGATTCTACACATGTTATCTCAGCATGCTCTAAACGTCTTACTAAGGTTGTTAGTCCGGTCGCCATTGGTAATTTGCAACCTAAATTTATTCTATCTGTAACTTTGATTTGCTCACTGTCATCGTATCCTGTCATGGCGTTTGTGGACTCAGGTGCTGCCCTGAGCCTTATGGATCTGTCATTTGCCAAGCGCTGCGGATTTGTTCTTGAGCCATTGGAAAATCCTATCCCTCTTAGGGGTATTGATTCTACGCCATTGGCAAAAAATAAACCGCAGTTTTGGACACAGGTTACCATGTGCATGACTCCCGAACATCGGGAGGTAATACGTTTTCTTGTTCTGCATAAAATGCATGATTTGGTTGTTTTGGGTTTGCCATGGTTACAGACCCATAATCCAGTCTTGGACTGGAAGGCTATGTCAGTGTCTAGTTGGGGCTGCCATGGAATTCATGGAGATTCCCTGCCCTTGTCTATTGCTTCTTCTACGCCTTCGGAAGTTCCGGCGTATTTGTCTGATTATCAGGATGTCTTCAGCGAGTCTAAGTCCAGTGCACTGCCTCCTCATAGAGAATGTGACTGTGCAATTGATCTGATTCCTGGCAGTAAGTTTCCTAAGGGGAGACTGTTTAATCTGTCGGTACCTGAACATACTGCGATGCGTTCATATATCAAGGAGTCTCTTGAGAAGGGGCATATCCGTCCTTCTTCTTCCCCTCTTGGTGCGGGATTCTTTTTTGTGGCCAAAAAGGACGGATCTTTGAGGCCTTGTATTGACTATCGGCTTTTAAATAAGATCACTGTCAAATTTCAGTATCCTTTGCCGCTGTTGTCAGATTTGTTTGCCCGGATTAAAGGTGCCAAGTGGTTCACCAAGATAGACCTTCGTGGTGCATACAACCTTGTGCGCATTAGGCAGGGCGATGAATGGAAAACCGCATTCAATACGCCCGAAGGTCATTTTGAGTACTTGGTGATGCCATTTGGGCTCTCTAATGCACCTTCAGTTTTTCAGTCCTTCATGCATGACATTTTCCGGAAGTATCTGGATAAATTTTTGATTGTTTATCTGGATGATATTCTGGTTTTTTCTGATGATTGGGACTCGCATGTGGAGCAGGTCAGGATGGTTTTTGAGATTTTGCGTGAAAATTCTTTGTTTGTAAAAGGCTCAAAGTGTCTCTTTGGTGTACAGAAGGTTCCCTTTTTGGGGTTAATTTTTTCCCCTTCTGCTGTGGAGATGGATCCAGTCAAGGTCCGAGCTATTCATGATTGGACTCAACCCTCGTCAGTTAAGAGTCTTCAGAAGTTCTTGGGTTTTGCTAACTTCTACCGTCGTTTTATCGCAAATTTCTCTAGCGTTGTTAAACCGCTGACGGATATGACCAAGAAAGGCTCTGATGTAGCTAACTGGGCTCCTGCTGCCGTGGAGGCTTTCCAGGAGTTGAAACGCCGGTTTACTTCGGCGCCTGTTTTGTGCCAGCCTGACGTCTCACTTCCCTTTCAGGTTGAGGTGGATGCTTCGGAGATTGGGGCAGGGGCCGTTTTGTCGCAGAGAGGCCCTGGTTGCTCTACTATGGGACCTTGTGCCTTTTTCTCTAGGAAGTTTTCGCCGGCAGAGCGAAATTATGATGTGGGCAATCGGGAGTTGTTGGCCATGAAGTGGGCATTTGAGGAGTGGCGTCATTGGCTCGAGGGTGCTAAGCATCGTGTGGTGGTCTTGACTGATCACAAAAATCTGATGTATCTCGAGTCTGCTAAACGCCTTAATCCTAGACAGGCCCGCTGGTCATTGTTTTTCTCCTGTTTTGACTTTGTGGTCTCGTATTTACCAGGTTCTAAGAATGTGAAGGCCGATGCTCTGTCTAGGAGCTTTGTGCCTGATGCTCCTGGAGTCGCTGAGCCTGTGGGTATTCTTAAGGAAGGAGTTATCTTGTCAGCTATTTCTCCAGATCTGCGACGTGTGTTGCAGAGATTTCAGGCTGGTAGGCCTGACTCTTGTCCACCTGACAGATTGTTTGTGCCTGCTAAATGGACCAGCAGAGTCATTTCCGAGGTTCATTCCTCAGTGTTGGCAGGGCACCTGGGAATTTTTGGCACCAGAGATCTGGTGGCCAGGTCCTTTTGGTGGCCTTCCTTGTCAAGGGATGTGCGGTCATTTGTGCAGTCCTGTGGTACTTGTGCTCGAGCTAAGCCTTGCTGTTCTCGTGCCAGCGGGTTGCTCTTGCCCTTGCCTGTCCCGAAGAGACCTTGGACACACATCTCTATGGATTTCATTTCGGATCTTCCGGTGTCTCAGGGCATGTCTGTCATCTGGGTGATATGTGATCGTTTCTCCAAGATGGTCCATCTGGTTCCTTTGCCTAAGCTGCCTTCCTCTTCTGATCTGGTTCCTGTGTTCTTCCAGAACGTGGTTCGTTTGCACGGCATTCCTGAGAATATTGTGTTGGACAGAGGATCCCAGTTTGTTTCCAGGTTCTGGCGATCCTTTTGTGGTAGGATGGGCATTGATTTGTCGTTTTCGTCCGCTTTTCATCCACAGACTAACGGACAAACGGAACGAACTAATCAGACTCTGGAGGCGTATTTGAGGTGTTTTGTCTCTTCTGATCAGGATGATTGGGTGACCTTCTTGCCGTTGGCTGAATTTGCCCTTAATAACCGGGCTAGTTCTGCCACCTTGGTTTCGCCATTTTTCTGCAACTCTGGTTTCCATCCTCGTTTTTCCTCGGGACATGTGGAGCCTTCTGACTGTCCTGGAGTGGATTCTGTGGTGGATAGGTTGCAGCGGATCTGGAATCATGTGGTGGACAACCTGAAGTTGTCACAGGAGAAGGCTCAGCGTTTTGCCAACCGCCGCCGCGGTGTGGGTCCCCGACTTCGTGTTGGGGATTTGGTATGGCTCTCTTCTCGATTTGTTCCTATGAAGGTCTCCTCTCCCAAATTTAAGCCTCGATTCATTGGTCCTTACAAGATATTGGAGATCCTTAATCCTGTATCCTTTCGCCTGGATCTTCCGGTGTCGTTTGCCATTCACAACGTATTTCATAGGTCCTTGTTGCGGCGGTACGTTGTGCCTGTGGTTCCTTCTGCTGAGCCTCCTGCTCCGGTGTTGGTTGAGGGCGAGTTGGAGTACGTGGTGGAGAAGATCTTAGATTCTCGTCTCTCCAGGCGGAGGCTTCAGTACCTGGTCAAGTGGAAGGGCTATGGTCAGGAGGATAATTCCTGGGTGGTCGCCTCTGATGTGCATGCGGCCGATTTAGTTCGTGCCTTTCACGCCGCTCATCCTGATCGCCCTGGTGGTCTTGGTGAGGGTACGGTGACCCCTCACTAAGGGGGGGGTACTGTTGTGAATTTACCTTTTGGCTCCCTCTAGTGGCTACTAGTGATTTGACTCTGGGTATGTCATTCATCCCTTGTATGCTCACCTGGGTCGTTAGGTCAGGGGTGTTGCTATATAAGCTCCCTGGACCTTCAGTTCAATGCCTGGCAACGTTGATATCAGAGCTAATCTGTAGTGCTCTTGTCTACTGATCCTGGTTCCTGTTTGATTAAGCTAAGTCCGCTTTCTTGCTTTTTGCTATTTTGTTTGCATTTCTGTCCAGCTTGTATATAATCTGTATCCTGACCTTGCTGGAAGCTCTAGGGTGGCTGGTGTTCTCCCCCCGGGCCGTTAGACGGTTCGGGGGTTCTTGAATCTCCAGTGTGGATTTTTGATAGGGTTTTTGTTGACCATATAAGTTATCTTACTACATTCTGCTATTAGTAAGTGGGCCTCTCTTTGCTAAACCTAGTTCATCCCTGTGTTTGTCATTTCCTCTTACCTCACCGTTATTATTTGTGGGGGGCTTGTATCCTACTTTTGGGGTCCTTTCTCTGGAGGCAAGAGAGGTCTTTGTTTTCCTCTTCTAGGGGTAGTTAGCTCTCCGGCTGGCGCGAGACATATAGCGACCAACGTAGGCATGTTCCCCGGCTACTTCTAGTGTTGGCGTTAGGAGTAGATATATGGTCAACCCAGTTACCACTGCCCTATGAGCTGGATTTTTGTACTTCGCAGACTTGCTGATATTTCTGAGACCCTCGCCATTGGGGTCATAACACCACCTACTCCTGAGAAAGTCTCTCATGCGGCTCCAAGGTTACCAGATCATAATAGGTTCCACAACGCGAGGAAGGACAACCGGATATTGATAATGAAGTGTTTATTCAAGCTGTGCAAGAGCGAGCAGCGTTGTGGGACACCCGTGATTGGAATCATTCCGACTCAGCCTTGATCCAGCGACTCTGGGAAGAAGTGGCCAGATCACTGTTGGATGATTGGGACCATGAAAGGATTTTCGTAAGTTTTGCAATGTGGTCTTTTACGCATCAGTTTTGCTGTAAATGTTGGTGTCTTTTTTCAATAATTTTTTTTCTTCCCCCTTCACAGTGAAGAGAGTAAAAGTTTGTTGGCGTTCGATGAAGGATCGCTTCAATAAGGACATGAGAGAGGAGGTTCGGGTTCGAAGTGGTGCTGCTTGAAAAGTCATAAAATATAAGTACCATCAGCAGTTTTTTTTTCTGAGGCCCGCGCTTGCTCAGCAACCAGCGATGGAGCAACCAGGCAGGCTTCACAGGCTGGGGAACAGGAAGCCGTTCAATCAGGTTTTCCCCTCTCCCAGCCTTCTGCCACTACTTTACTTGGGTCTGCTTGCCAGCAGCAGAGGGCCTGTGAGAGGTCAGTAATGCCCAAGTTTACTCACTTAAGCTCGGTTTTCCAGGTCCAATTTGTGCTGAGTACGCTGATACCCCATATGTGGGGGGGAAACACTGTTTGGGCGCATGGCAGAGCTCGGAAGGGAAGGAGCGCCATTTGGAATGCAGACTTAGATGGATTGGTCTGCAGTAGTGTTGAGCGATACCTTCCGATATGCATTGGTATCGGTATCGGATAGTATCGGCCGATACCGGCAAAATATCGGATCTCGCCGATACCGATACCCGATACCAATGCATTTCAATGGGACGCAAAGTATCGGAATGGTTCCCAGGGTCTGAAGGAGAGGAAACTCTCCTTCAGGCCCTGGGATCCATATTCATGTGTAAAATAAAGAATTAAAATAAAAAATATGGATATACTCACCTCTCCGGCGGCCCCTGGACTTTACCGATGTAACCGGGAGCCTCTGTTCCTAAGAATGAGCGTGTGAAGGGCCTTCGATGACGTCGCGGCTTCTGATTGGTCGCGTGAGCGCTCATGTGACCGCTCACGCGACCAATCACAAGCCGCGACGTCATCGCAGGTTCTTCACGCGCTCATTCTTAGGAACGGAGGTTCCCGGTTACGGCGGTAAGGTCCAGGGGCCGCCGGAGAGGTGAGTATATCCATATATATATATATCCATATACTCACCTCTCCGGCGGCCCCTGGACCTTACCGCCGTAACCGGGAGCCTCCGTTCCTAAGAATGAGCGCGTGAAGGACCTGCGATGACGTCGCGGCTTGTGATTGGTCGCGTGAGCGGTCACATGAGCGCTCACGCGACCAATCAGAAGCCGTGACGTCATCGAAGGCCCTTCACGCGCTCATTCTTAGGAACGGAGGCTGCCGGTTACAGCGGTAAGATCCAGGGGTCGCCGGAGAGGTGAGTATATCGATATTTTTTATTTTAATTCTTTATTTTACACATGAATATGGTTCCGATACCGATTCCCGATATCACAAAAGTATCGGAACTCGGTATCGGAATTCCGATACTGCAAATATCGGCCGATACCTGATACTTGCGGTATCGGAATGCTCAACACTAGTCTGCAGGTGTCACGTTGCATTTGCAGAGCCCCTGATGTACCCAAACAGTAGAAACCCCCATAAGTGACTCCATATTGGAAACTAGACCTCCCAAGGAACTTATCGAGATGTGTTGTGAGAACTTTGAACCCCCAAGTGTTTCACTACAGTTTACAACGCAGAGCCGTGAAAATAAAAAATCTTTTTTTCCCACAAAAATGATTTTTAGGCCCCCAAATTTTTATTTTCCCAAGGGTAACAAGAGAACTTGGACCCCAAAAGTAGTTGTCCAATGTGTCCCGAGTACGCTGATGTCCCATATGTTGGGGTAAACCCCTGTTTGGGCGCACGGGAGAGCTCGAAAGGGAAGGAGCACTGTTTTACTTTTTCAACGCAGAATTGGCTGGAATTGAGATCAGACGCCATGTCGCGTTTGGAGAGCCCCTGATGTGCCTGAACAGTGGAAACTCCCTAATTCTACCTGAAACCCTAATCCAAACACACCCCTAACCCTAATCCCAACGCTAACCCTAACCACACCCCTAACCCTGACACACCCCTAACTCTAATCCCAACCCTAATCCCAACCGTAAATGTAATCCAAACCCTAACCCTATCTTTAGCCCCAACCCTAACCCTAACTTTAGAACTAACCCTAACTTTAGCCCCAACCCTAACCCTAACCCTAGCCCTAACCCTAGCCCTAACCCTAACCCTAACCATAGCGCTAACCCTAACCCTAACCCTAGCCCTAACCCTAGCCCTAACCCTAACCTTAGCTCTAACCCTAACCCTAGCCCTAACCCTAGCCCTAACCCTAACGGGAAAATGGAAATAAATACATTTTTTTAATTTTATTATTTTTCCCTAACTAAGGGGGTGATGAAGGGGGGTTCGATTTACTGTTATAGCGTTTTTTATAGCGGATTTTTAGGATTGGCAGTTGTCACACACTAAAAGATGCTTTTTATAGCAAAAAAGTTTTTGCGTCTCCACATTTTGAGAGCTATAATTTTTCCATATTTTGGTCCACAGAGTCATGTGAGGTCTTGTTTTTTGCGGGACGAGTTGATGTTTTTATGAGTGACATTTTCGGGCACGTGACATTTTTTAATCGCTTTTTATTCCGATTTTTGTGAGGCAGAATGACCAAAAACCAGCTATTCATGAATTTCTTTTGGGGGGGGGGGGGCCTTTATACCGTTCCACGTTTGGTAAAATTGATAAAGCAGTTTTATTCTTTGGGTCAGTACAATTACAGCGATACCTCATTTATATCATTTTTTATGTTTTGGCGCTTTTATACGATATAAACTATTTTATAGAAAAAATAATTATTTTGGCATCGCTTTATTCTGAGGACTATAACTTTTTTATTTTTTCACTGATTATGCTGTTTGGCAGCTTATTTTTTGCGGGACAAGATGACGTTTTCAGCGGTACCATGGTTATTTATATCCGTCTTTTTGATCGCGAGTTATTCCACTTTTTGTTCAACAGTATGATAATAAAGCGTTGTTTTTTGCCTCGTTGTTTTTTTGTTTTTTTTTACAGTATTCACTGAAGGGGTTAACTAGTGAGACAGTTTTATAGGTTGGGTCGTTACGGACGCTGCAATACTAAATATGTGTACTTTTATTGTTTTTTTTATTATTTAGATAAAGTAATGTATTTATGGGAATAATATATATATTTTTTCTTTATTTAGGAATTTCTTTTTTTTTTTTTTTTACACATGTGGAAATTTTTTTAAAACTTTTTCACTTTGTCCCAGGGGGACATCCCAGATCGCTGATCTGACAGTTTGCACAGCACTCTGTCAGATCAGCGATCTGACTTACAGCGCTGCAGGCTTACCAGCGCCTGCTCTGAGCAGGCGCTTGGTAAGCCACCTCCCTGCAGGACTCGGATGCAGCCCCGCGGCTATTTTGGATCCGGGGCCTGCAGAGAGAGGAGGTAAGAGACGCTCGGAGCAATGCGATCACATCGCATTGCTCCGAAGGTCTCAAGGAAGCCCGCAGGAAGCCCCCTCCCTGCGCGATACTTACCTATACCGCCGGAACACTGCGATCATGTTTGATCGCAGTGTGCCGGGGGTTAATGTGCCGGGGGCGGTCCATGACCGCTCCTGGCACATAGTGCCGGATGTCAGCTGCGATAGTCAGCTGACACCCAGCCGCGATCGGCCGCGCTCCCCCCATGAGCGCGGCTGATCGCATATGACGTACTATCCTGTCACTGGGAATTAAGTCCCAGGTCACCTTGACGGGATAGTACGTCATATGGGATTAAGGGGTTAATTACCTTATGATTTCAATAAGGCTGTTTTGCTAAAAATTCCACTTGCTAGAGTGCACACATTCAGTAAACGCTGCAAGTTGGACTCTGTGTACATCCACAGCGTCCAACCCGCAGCATCCAGATGTTACAGCATAGTGGATGGGATTTCAAGAAATCCCATGTCCACTATGCATGCACCGATGCCCGTGGCTTACCTGCGGAGATGGACATGCGGTGCGTCTTTCCAGACTGCATCATGTCAATTTATTTTGCGGTTCTCAGCAAGATAAATGTTACCCATACAATTTATAAGATGCAGTGATTCCACACAGTTCGATAAACACATGCGGACATGTGCTGCGTCCAAAGCGTTGCCAATTACTGAACGTCTGCACATACCCTTAGAAATAAAGTTGTTTATTAAATATTTGTGTATTTTGTTTTTGAACATATACTCTATGCTTCAGATATCGAGTATAGTTTTTATCATAAACAAGCAACACACACACTTTTTACATGAACAGTTTATTCTCAAAATAAAGTAAACACAGGATATTATAGCATAGGCACAGTATAATCTTGCCAAGGAGTATATCCCTCTGATGATACAAAATAATTTGTGAATATGTCCAGAAATTTAAGGCCAGAGGGCTGGTGACGTGGATTGCCAACATGTTGTAGATCTGCCATCATTCCAATATTCTCTCTCATCATCATTATTTGGAGGACATTCATGGATCCTTGTGAAATTGTGAAGGATGACACAGGCCTTAATCACACCATTCACATTAGCTTCACATAATTAATGCTAAGGAACAGTACAGTTTGAATGACTTCAGGTAATGCTTATGAAAAAATGTAAGGAAAAAAGTGAAGTAAAGATGCCATAAACATTACCACAAGATTTAGAAACAACGTATGGGCAGAACGTGTTTCAAAATGATCATTACATTTAATATAGAAAAAATATAGGATGAATACCGTAATATAAGTAAAAGATGCTGCCAAAATACATTTTTGCTTCTTTGTATCCTTGAATGTTAGCCTAGGTCGCAGTGCCTCCAAAAGAGCATAAAAAGTATAGATGGTCGTCTGACAGTAATTAAACTTGTCAGGATGGCTGCATAGAGCACCATACAGACATTGGAAATGTCCTTTAGTGAGGTGTCGCCTCAAAAGCAGATGTACCCACATTCTTCTCCGCCTCCTCGGATCAACAGTAACTGGGTAAGGCTCTCCAAATCGTTGAGACAAGGCCCAATGTAAAAGAACCCGCTCAGTTGTGTTTAAGGTACAGTGCCTTGCGAAAGTATTCAGCTCCCTGGAACTTTTCAACCTTTTCCCACATATTATGCTTCAAACATAAAGATACCAAATATAAATTTTTGGTGATGAATCAACAAGAAGTGGAACACAATCATGAAGTTTAACGAAATTTATTGGTCCCATCAATTTTAACCATCTTCCCTGTCCCTGCTGAAGAAAAGCAGACCCAAACCATGATGCTGCCACCACCATGTTTGACAGTGGGGATGGTGTGTTCAGGGTAATGAGTTGTGTTGCCTTTATGCCAAACATATCGTTTGGTATTGTTGCCAAAAAGTTCGTTTTTTGTTTCATCTGACCAGAGCACCTTCTTCCACATGTTTGGTGTGTCTCCCAGGTGGCTTGTTGCAAACTTTAAACAATACGTTTTATGGATATCTTTGAGAAATGGCTTTCTTCTTGCCACTCTTCCATAAAGGCCAGATTTGTGCAGTGTACGACTGATTGTTGTCCTATGGACAGACTGTCCCACCTCAGTTGTAGATCTCTGCAGTTCATCCAGAGTGATCATGGGCCTCTTGGCTGCATCTCTGATCAGTCTTCTCCTTGTTTGAGATGAAAGTTTAGAGGGACGGCCGGGTCTTGGTAGATTTGCAGTGGTAAGATGCTCCTTCTATTTCAATATGATCGCTTGCACAGTGCTCCTTGGGATGTTTAAAGTTTTGGAAATCATTTTGTATCCAAGTCCAGCCTTAACCTTTTCCACAACAGTATCACAGACCTGCCTGTTTTGTTCCTTGGTCTTCATGATGCTGTCTGTGCTTCAAACAGAACCCTGAGAATATCACAGAGCAGGTACATTTATACGGAGACTAGATTACACACAGGTGGATTATATTTATCATTATTAGGCATTTAGGACAACAATGGATCATTCAGAGATTCACAATGAACTTCTGGAGGGAGTTTGCTGCACTGAAAGTAAAGGGATCAAATACTATTGCACGCCCCACTTTTCAGTTTTTGAATTTCCACAAAAAATTAAAATAACCAATCAGTTTCATTCAACTTCACAATTGTGTTCCACTTGTTGTTGATTCTTCAACAAAGAATTACATTTGGTATCTTTATCTTTGAAGCATGATATGTGGGAAAAGGTTGAAAAGTTCCAGGGAGCCGAATACTTTCGCAAGGCACTTTAAGCCTGTCACACATATTTTTACCAAACTAGGACAACAAAAACAGCAGCAGGCAGTATATTTAAAAGACTTGTGGTCTAAGCTTCTTGTGGACCCAATGTATGGCCTTGTTGATGAGGTTTTTATTTATTTTAGACCACTGAGCCAGTTAATTTAATCAAACGTTACATTATAAAAATAATGTGAGAAATGTAAGGCCATACGTATGTCATATGGATAAATGAATGCATCATCGTATTGCAATCACATTACACACAGATTGCCATACGGAGAGCACTAGTGCGACTCTTGGCAGTGAGAATGGGAACAATTTTTTATATGTTTAGGCCGGAGTCACTCTACCATATAACACAGCTAAGTGCTATGAGATAAAACATCTCATAGCACTCTGCCCAGTGTTATTCTATTGGGCAACTCACATCTGCGATTATTTTCTCATGCCGAATCGGCATGCAAGAACAATTGCAGCTAGTGTTGAGCATTCCGATACCGCAAGTATCGGGTATCGGCCGATACTTGCGGTATCGGAATTCCGATACCGAGATCCGATACTTTTGTGGTATCGGGAATCGGAATCGGAAGTTCCCAGTGTATGGTTCCCAGGGTCTGAAGGAGAGGAAACTCTCCTTCAGGCCCTGGGATCCATATCCATGTAAAAAATAAAGAATTAAAATTAAAAATAGGGATATACTCACCCTCTGACGCGCCCTGGTAGTAACCGGCAGCCTGCTTTGCTTAAAATGAGCGCGTTCAGCACCTTCCATGATGTCATGGCTTCTGATTGGTCGCGTGCCGCTCATGTGACCGCCACGCGACCAATCACAAGCCGCGACGTCATCCCTCAGGTCCTAAATTCCCTTCTAGGAATTTAGGACCTGAGGGATGACGTCACGGCTTCTGATTGGTCGCGTGGCGGTCACATGAGCGGCACGCGACCAATCAGAAGCCGTGACGTCATGGAAGGTACTGAACACGCTCATTTTAAGCAAAGAAGGCTGCCAGTTCACAGCGGTAAGGTCCAGGCTGCGTCGGAGAGGTGAGTATATCAATATTTTTTATTTTAATTCTTTATTTTACACATTCATATGGATCCCAGGGCCTGAAGGAGAGTTTCCTCTCCTTCAGACCCTGGGAACCATCAGGGATGCCTTCCAATACTTGAGTCCCATTGACTTGTATTGGTATCGGGTATCGGTATCGGCGAGATCCGATACTTTGCCGGTATCGGCCGATACTTTCCGATACCGATACTTTCAAGTATCGGATGGTATCGCTCAACTTGCAGCATGTAGAGATTGGCAGGGAGACTCGGCTCACTTGCACCCATAGAAGTCTATGGGTGCGAGTGAAATATTGCACTGCACTCGGATGTCATCCCAGTGCTATCCGATATACACAGAGACAGGTAATGGAGGAGATAAAGAAATTGCTTTCTCCTTTTTTTCCGCACCTATGCTGCCATCCTCTCATGTGAGAGAATCACAGCACAATAGCATGACGTTCAGCTAACGCTTGCAGCAGAGCTGGACCTGAGGGTCATTAGCAAATCGCATCCGAGATGCTTTCGCATTTGATGACAACCGCTGGTGTGATTCCAGTCCAAGGTCTCGCTCCCACTTGTTTATTGCTAATAGTCCGCAATAAACAAGTGCTTCTCTTGATAACAGAGAAAGCTGCCTCCAAACTAAAAGATGAGTAATGAGGATTCCCTGCACATTTCGCTCTACCAGCTGCAAGACTTGATCATATTGACTATGCCAAATGTAATGGCATGGGGTGGTAGCCATGGGAGAGGTATTTGTCTTTTACACCCTGGCACGTTGCATGAAGATAGAGGTCCTGGTTGGATGTGTGGACTTGTGCTATTGGGGCGGCACGCCATTGCCGGCCAAATGATGCCTGTAACTTCGGCAGGCCACAACTAGATATAGAACAATTCAATGAGGGAGACCACCACTCAAAAATAAACAATCTTTTACTGAACAGCAGCTTGAAAAGAACTATGTACAGTAGCTAGCAGGTGCAATACATCACGAATGTCTTGTTTAACACATGGAGTATCTGCAACATCTTCACATACTGTATTTTTCGGACCATAAGACGCACTTTTTTCCCAAGAAATTTTTGGGGAAAATGGGGGTGCATCTTATGGTCACAATATACTTACAAATCCTGCAGCTGTAGCAGTGCGCAGGGCTCTGTGGTGTGGTGGGCTGTGCTCCGAGGCAGTGACAGCGGCTCTCTGTGCTCCGTGGGGGCCTTTGCCGGTATTTCGTCAAAGCCCGGAGGCCCCCTCACATCTGTTGCTGCCATGTTGCAGTGGTGGCCTCTGGCAACATGGCCTCTGGGAAGATGGCCACCTGGCTGGGGGCGGCGCATGCTCAGATTCAGATCTCATCCCGAGATCTCGGGAGACGAGATCTCAGGATGAGATCTCATTGCCGAGATTTGAATCTGAGCATGCGCTGCCCCTGGCCCAGCGGCCATCTTCCTGGGGGCCATGTTCCCGGAGGTCACTGCTGCAGTGCAGCAATGGATGTGTGGGGGCAAAATGCCGGTGGAGCCCCCCCATGGAGCACAGAGAGCCGCAGCCCCAGCAAAGAGCCGCCGCCACCGCACCAGCTTGGGATGGGATTTCCCGGAGGCCACTGCACCAGCCTGGACCACCGAACGACCCCTGTGACCACTCCTCCCCCTGTGCAGATCCCTTCCCCTGCCCCAGCACAGAGCACCAGCACAGCCCCCCTGCCTCAGCACAGAGCCCCTGCCCCAGCACAGAGCCCCTGCCCAAGCACAGAGCCGCCACCCCTGCCCCAGCAAAGAGCCGCCGCCACCGCACCAGCTTGGGATGGGATTTCCCGGAGGCCACTGCACCAGCCTGGACCACCGAACGACCCCTGTGACCACTCCTCCCCCTGTGCTGATCCCTTCCTTGGTAAACTGAATTTGGACTGTAAGACAGACCCCCATTTGACATATTTTTTAACTCGGTTAAATCTCACTCCATCCTACATATTCACCAGAACTCAGCTAAGTACTACAGTCCAGTAAGTGAGAGACTTATTCTCACACCACGGATCAGCATACTGCTAGGTGTCTTGTCCCAGGATCCGTCTCCCATTGACCACTCTGGCCTTCGGTCACTTCTCTCTCTCTCTCCTCAGGATCACGTTATCCACTGCTTCAGTCTCATCTCACATCAGGGACATCCACGTCACGCTGCTCTGCTAACTAGTCAGAATTTAGGTATGCTTCTGTGGCACACTGGTCCCTATCTGAAATGAAACTGTCCCCATCCTTTCACCTTAGCCCTTCCCTATCTGGTCTGTTCCCAAAACATTAATCCTGTTGGGCAGGACACAACACTATCACTATAGCACAAGTCACAATACACATGAAAATACTTTTACAAACAATACACATGTCTTCAAGGGGGATGTTGGCAGTATGTGCAGCCTCCTGTAATGTCTCATTTGACTCTCCTCTCAAATAAAACGTCCACAGTAAGTGAAGTAAAAAAAAAAACACATTTAGGGATTATCAGTATAGTGAGATGTGTAGGGTATTTTATAAGAAAGCTTAATACAAAAGTTATTAGGGTGTAAAAATAGGTTCAGAAAAAATAGATTTAGAAAGGACATTTTTATGTATCTGATCACCCCTTTAACAATAAGTAATCTATTTGTGATTATTTTGCAATGATACAATACATGCTACAGCAGAAAATGTCTGTGAGTTTTCTGATATGAGTTGTTAGTGACGGTATCCTGGACAATCACTAAACACACGAAGTGCTACATGAGGCACAAGCCCAAGTTTGAGCTGTGCCACTCATTAGTCAGTGCTTTTTGCTTACCCCCAGTACTAAAATTTAGCAGCCAGCTCCTGGCTATAATAGCGCATTTACTTGTGATTAGTGATGGGCAAACCGCTGGATGTTCGGGTCCGGCCGATCAGTTAAGAAGTTACCAGTACAG
This sequence comes from Ranitomeya variabilis, assembly GCF_051348905.1. Lineage (NCBI taxonomy): Eukaryota > Metazoa > Chordata > Amphibia > Anura > Dendrobatidae > Ranitomeya > Ranitomeya variabilis. Next base: position 507,209,085 of record NC_135235.1, read on the forward strand.
TACCCAAACCCAAACCCGATTCAGATGAATGGTGGGCCCAAACATCCATGACAGTGCTGCAAACACTGGCTTTGATTAACTCCAGTCACAGGTGTTGGCTGATGGGAGTACTACTCCCATCAGTCTTTGCCTGCAGTAGCTGATAACAGCGAGAGCAGACAGCCAGAGTTAGGGTACCGTCACACAGTGCCATTTTCATCGCTACGATGGCACGATTCGTGACGTTCTAGCGATATCGTTACGATATCGTAGTGTCTGACACGCTACTGCGATCCGGAACCCCGCTGAGAATCGTACGTCGTAGCAGATCGTTTGAAACTTTCTTTCGTCGTCTAGTGTCCCGCTGTGGCGGCATGATTGCATCGTGTGACACAGGTTGTATACGATGTGCGCACAGTAACCAACGGCTTCTACATCGCAAATACGTCATGAAATTATCGCTCCAGCGCCGTGTATTGCAACGTGTGACCGCAGTTACGACGCTGGAGCGATAATCATACGACGCTGCAACGTCACGAATCGTGCCGTCGTAGTGATGAAAATGGCACTGTGTGACGGTACCCTTAGGAGCATTCATCACCAGGTGACTGCTCTATAAATAAATACATTTTTTTAAAATGGCATGGTTCCCCCTCTATTTTTGATAACCAGCATGGTAAAACTAATAGTTCAGGCTGCAACCCTTAACTGTCAGCTTTATCAAGGCTGGTTATCAAGAATAGAGGGGTCCTAATAGCTGCTATTTTTAGGCTGGGTGGGGCCAATGTCCATGGCCTCTTACCAGCCTGAGAATATCAGCCCCCAGCTGTCTGCCTTAGCTTGGCTGGTTGTCAAAAATGAGAGGGACCCCATGTTGTTTTTTTTAATTATTTGCTTAAATAATTTTAAAAAACAGCGTGGAGACCCCTCTATTCTTGATAATCAGCCATGATAAAGCTGACAACTGAGGGTTGCAGTCCGTAGCTGTCAGTTTTACCATGCTGGTTAACAAAAATAGAGGGGAACGCCAAGTCATGTTTTTTTTAAGTTTATTTAATAATAGCACGAGCAATGGCTAATGAATACTCACATAAGCTGCTACTTGCTCTTGCTGTAATTAGTGGTAGCGGGCATAGGCTGATAGGAGTAGTACTCCCATCAGTCGATGCCTCTGTAACCATAGTTAAACTTTTTACCGCCAGTCACAACTGCTGGCACTCTGACTGGCTGTAATATTATTACTGCCAATTAGAGCCGTCAATGGTTCTTGAGCTGTCATGCAGGTGACAGCTTGGGTAACACCCGATATTCGGGCTGTCAAACTCGAACAGTAACACGGACTTCCTGGAGAAGTCCGTACTCGCTGTCCGTGCCCGAACAGTAGGTGTTTGGGTTTGCCCATTTGTAGTTGTGATAATACAGAGAATTTAATCTGTTTAACCTGAGGAGTTGACAGGAACAATGTGTTTTTATATTAATATGTGGTGGATTCCAATATATAACTATCATTAGACATTTCTCACCATGATATTCCAATTTCACTCTGACATCGCCACCTACTGGAAGGAATAAGAGGAGCAGCAGCATTTTTGCGGATTATACACTCAATTACATTAGTATTTCTGAACTGATTTACTCTTTAATATCCTCAACAACTTAGAAATATAGATATTACTGTTGGGTGAATTGCCAAAGTTATCTTAAGTGTTCTTTCAAAAGAAAAATATTTTTAAAATATCTGCTAATAATTAGACTCATTTGCTACAAAACATATAATCTCTGACAGTGCATATATGGCTTATATATGCAGCCAAATTACATTTTATTCATTTTATGTGCAGAATATAATACTAAATATAGTTTGCTTTTTACAAATATAGTGATTACGAAAACAAAATATTCTGTGTTTGATTGGTTAATATAAGGCCACATGCATATTACAGCTCTGTACCACTTCTTGGTTATAAGGAGCTGTACTATGACATCCAAAGAACACTATGAAGCCATAGATCATTATGGGATTACCATTATAAGTATACAGAGGAAGGAAGGCAGGTATTTTCTCAGAGACGTCTTTTTAAAGGGGAATATTTCTATCAGGGTAATTTCACAATATTTGTAGCTGCATTTTTTTTTTTGTGCAAAACTTTGCAAAAAGCGCTGGTCTTAATGATGGGCATGCAGGAGTATGATGTGCCTGATTGATTAAAAGGAAATGGTTACTCCAGTCTGGGGTACATTTATCATGTAAGCTATGCCACTAGAATGCCGTAAGTTTTGAAGAATATTTTTGTGTGCGGGTTTCACTATAACAATTCCAAACCCATGCTCAGCCCATTTGGCAGATTTGTCCAGGACTGGTGTGAAAAAAAAAATGGAAACATTTTTGCACAACTTCGAGTGTTTACCCCAGAAATATGTCGAAAACACTTTGATAAATGTGATTTCATGTGATTTCCTATAACCTTCTCTATAGGAGAAAAACGTGTGTGAAAAAAAACTTGTCACTGAATCAAAGAGTGACAGATTATGAAATATATAAAGTGGTGGAGTTTTATAAAACTTGAGCAAATAAAGGAGTCATATATTGAAACCAATCTGGTCACTGATTACACTGTATAGAGAATGTTGCCATTGCCACAAGGTCACTTTTTCCCTATAACAACAATTTAATCCATTGTCATTGCAATTCTATAGTAATTTGTATAAGGGCGGGAGCAGATGAGAGGATTTTCAGTCCAAGTGTGAGCCGACAAAACATCAGATTGCACTCGCACCAATGTTAGGCCGGTTTCACACGTCAGTGGCTCCGGTACGTGAGGTGACAGTTTCCTCACGTACCGGAGCCACTGACACACGTAGACACATTGAAATCAATGCATCTGTGCAGATGTCATTGATTTTTTGCGGACCGTGTCTCCGTGTGCCAAACACGGAGACATATCAGTGTTCGTGGGAGCGCACGTATTACACGGACCCATTAAAGTCAATGGGTCCGTGTAAAACACGTACCACACACGGACGTTGTCCGTGTGCAGTCCGTGTGCTGTGCAGGAGACAGCGCTACAGTAAGCGCTGTCCCCCCCACATGGTGCTGAAGCCGCCATTCATATCTTCTCTGCAGCAGCGTTTGCTGTAGAGAAGATATGAATAATCCTTTTTTTTTTTGTTTCTCGTGTTTAACATAAAGATCCATGTCCCCACCCCCCTCCCACCCCCTGTGCGGCCGCCCGCTGTTATTAAAATACTTACCCGGCTCCCTCGCAGTGTCCTGTCCTGGCCGCAGCTTCTACTGTATGCGGTCACGTGGGGCCGCCGATTACAGAAATGAATATGCGGCTCCACCCCTATGGGAGGTGGAGCCACATAGTCATGACTGTAATCGGCGGCCCCACGTGACCGCATACAGTAGAAGCTGCGGCCAGGACAGGACACTGCGAGGGAGCCGGGTAAGTATTTTAATAACAGCGGGCGGCCGCACAGGGGGTGGGAGGGGGGTGGGGACATGGATCTTTATGTAAAACATGAGAAACAAACAAAAAAAAGGATTATTCATATCGTCTTTACAGCAAACGCTGCTGCAGAGAAGATATGAATGGCGGCTTCAGCACCACGTGGGGGGACAGCGCTTATCTCTAGCGCTGTCTCCTGCACGGTGCGTGTGGTACCCAGTGGGCACACGGGCGGCACACGTGTGCCACACGTGTGCCACACTGATGTGCTGCAGAAACGCACGGGCACATGGACACGGATAATTCCAGTACCGATTTTTCCGGTACCGGAATTATCTGGACGTGTGGGACAGGCCTTAGTCTGTGGGAATAGCTCTGTATTTTTGGTCCGAGTACGATCCGACAAAACTTTGCATCGCTCTCGGACCAATGTCATTCTATGGGGCTGCACACATGTCAGATTTTTTCCTCGGACAGAGTCTATCCAAAGCAAAAAATCACAGCATGTCCGAGTTGGATCTGATAATTGAATTGCACTCAGCCATGCAAGTCTATTATGTGGAAATCGCTGGACTGCACTCGGATGACATCTGAGTGCAGTCCTTTGTATCATCTAAAGTAATCGAAGCACACTGGATTACACTCTAATCAGATTTGATCAGAGTGTCATTTGCATAATCGACCCGATTCTTTAGGATGAGTGAATACATGGTTGCCTGTACCTAGCCTAAATGTATGCCATTCATAAAGGGAAATAAAGAACAGTACTTGTTTTAATCCTGCATATAGGTGGCATATTGTGTGATTTCCAAGTGAATGTATACCATTTGGACCCCATTTTATGGCCTAGTATAAAATAGCACTGAGGCGTGGCCTTAGCTATCAGTGTTATATTCATAGTACATAGTAATAAAGCTGCTTACGGTGCACATATCAATCTAGTATGTTCAAAAAGTGGCCAGGGTCTGTAAAATGCATACTTTTATTTTTAAGCATGACTTTCCTCTTTTGCAGAATTTTGCCAGTACTACAGGTTCTGATACTTTCTTTTCCTTGCATGCATTGTCCGAAGGCTTTCCTGCCCTGAAAGGAAAAAACACTGCTATGCCTGTAAATAGTTTGACAGACAGGTGATTAGGGGTAGAAAGTCCGGGCTTCCTCCAATCATCTCGACAGCTCTGCTGCTACAGACGGATTACACTTGACAACAGGCAATGGACACTTAGACAGAAGGGAGACATTTAGTCCCCAGCACACTAAAGTGACTTTCGGATGTAAGACAACATCATCTTTAAATAAAGTAATTTGCAAATTGTCCATTACCTTAATCACTGAGATCAAGTTGTCTAGAAGAATCTTGACCATTGAATGTGTTCTTTTCCAATTTCTTCAATAGAACTTATCATCAGGAAGAACGGTCTCAAGTAACCCTCCTCTTCTTCAATTTTTGGATTAATGACTTCATCTATAATCAGATTGCAAATATTTTATATCTGAGCACCAATATTACTCTGCTCTTGAAGATATATAACGTCTCATATCATTTTGATATTAAATAGGATAGCCTTTTTTAATAAAAAAAAGACAGCAATATCTTTCGGAGCCAAGTTGACCATTTTGAGAGTTAATTTCAATCACTGCTATTGACATCGCTGAAAGCAGAAAACTGCAAATTCTACAATATTCCTGCAAGCGAAACAGCAACCAGTCCTTGTTTCTGAAAGATATTTTGGAGGCAATTACAGGACAGTGTGTTACTGGAATGCTGATTCATTTTACAGTCAGTTTTTCTAGAAGTCATCAGTAATAAAACGGGTATTAAAAATGCAGCAGGCTACAACCATTATCATTATACTAAACAGAACAATGCAGCGGAGAGGCTTTTATTGTCTTGTGTTCTCTCTCAAGTCTGCACAGACACAGATTTCTTCACAGGGTGAGCTGGACCAGCTTGTTAAACTGAAAAACAGCAATTGAGACCAGCAAATGCTGCATCTGTCATATGAGGGAAATGGGCATGTGCAGTGGTGGACTTGGGAAATGCCACTTACTGGGGGACGGCAACAGAAAACTGTATTGATTGCAGAATCCTAAATCAGCACTTGACCCACCATGATATGTAGCATCTAGTAGGATGCTAATCTTGGACAGTCAGCAGATCAAATGTGGAAACCTGTAACATCTATGAATCTATGGTCCACGTGTCCCTTCTGGGGGAAGTTTGGACCAGCTGAGCAGTCCATAAAGGTGTAGGATTGTTGGCTGATCAGTGGGACCCTAATCTTATGTCTTTCACCTTTAGGCCGGGGTCACACTTGCGAGAAACTCGCATGAGTCTCGCTTCTCAATACCGGGTATTGCCACCAGCACTCGGACTTGAGCACTCAGCTGCATAGAAATACATGCAGCCGCACACTCCGCTCCCAAGTGCTGAAGGCAGTGTCGGGTATTGAGACGTGAGGCTCGTGCGAGTTTCTCGCAAGTGTGACCCCGGCCTTACTCTATAGCTCCCACATTCCACTCCAAATTAAAGGTTTGCTCTTTCATGCCCCACTGTGCTACATTGTCATCCAATGGTTTCCACAGACTCATTGACTTGCATGCCCGAGTGTGATCCAAATATCAGAGGAAACTCAGGCATGCAGCCATTTTTTTCTTCAGGCCTGCTCTGTACTAGGAACAAATCTGTGCAGTCTGATGATTTCCACACACTTATAGACTTCCATGGCGGAGTGCAATCCAAATATCAGATCCATCTCGGGCATGCTGTGATTTTTGTCTTCGGTCAGACTCTGTCCGAGGGAAATATCTAACGTGTACAGCCCCATAGAATGACATTGGTCCGACAGCGATCCAAAGTTTTGTTGGATCGTAATTGGATGGAAAATATCCAGTTATTCCCATTTCAGTTATGAATGGCTTTGGTTGGATCACCTTTTAACCAGATAGTTTTCCCTATTAAAGACTCAACGTAACTCTATATTAAATAGATGGATCATCAATTTCAAGTGACATCAATTAATACTTCATTTCTCCTGTTGTGGCGCTGTACGGCATATGAACACTAAATGTAATTTCCCTAACAGAAGGTTGTAGGGGTCCTAGCAGTAAAACTAGACAGCCTTTCTAACCATCAAGAAAGCTGTTTGGGTGGAGGGTTGGTGACATGGAGCTTGGCTGAAACAAGATGCATGAGCTAGGGAAGGGTGCTCGTGTAACTGTAGATAGTGACTGAGCAGGGGTGGACAAGCCATCCTAGTATTTTAGTCAGTGCTTCAATGCAGAACCTTGTAATAAGCTGAAAATTCTGCTTAAGGGAAACTTTTTTTTACATAAGGAAGTAGGGGTGAGCCTGCACCCATTATTCACCTCTAAAAAAATGATTTTTTTTTTTAGAGATCTCATGTGCTAGACATGATAAAGCCATATGCAAATCAAGATGGAAGTGCACAAGGGTTGTGTCAATGCACTTGAAAGAAGCTGTCTCAGTGCATTAGCACGTCACCAGTGCACTTACATACTAATTAGCATATGGACTATATTTCTTATTACTACAACATCACATCTCCCCCAAAATAGTACAATTTGTATTGGGGGGACAGGCACCTATGCAGCCATATCACAATTTCCATACGTTTACTTTAAATGCAATGTGCTATCCTGCTTACTTGCATTATGACTGCAATAGTTAACAAAAAACTCGAGATATTGATTGTCTATGGCTTTGTGTCCATCCCATGGCCAAGGGTCCACGCTAGGGGGCTCCATTCTCATATTCTAGCATATATTCCAAACATGGTAAACTCATGGCATAGGTTTATGACACTTAGTTTAGGCGCAGAATGGAGGTCTGAAGTTACCCACTTCTCTTCTTCCCAAGGGTGTGTAGACTAAGGACATCTACAGACAACAGATTTCTTAATATACAAAAAATGTATCTGTGCCATTTTGACAAATTTGGCGGTCACAACTAGAGATGGTCGAACCTAAACAGTAAAGTTCAGCATCTGTACCGCACACCTACTATTCAGGCATGGACACCGAACACAGACTTCACCAGAAAGTCCATGTTATTACCACTGGGTGTTTCTTGCGATGTTATATGCATTACCGCCAGTCAGACAGCCGCGGTTCCCATGCTGTCAAATGACAGTGTCAGTCCGCAGCTGTGATAGGAGGTAATCAGATGCCATCAATGTGCTGTCCATTTTTCACTGACCAATAGATAGGAGAACGTGGAGAAATTTTTTTTTTCATAAGTGAAAAAAGCTGATGAAACTCTGACCAAACCGTGATGACACTCTAATGAAAATCTGTTTTCTGGGACAGGATTGTAGGCAGGGTGTTATCTTCCTGCTCTAAGCCAGAGAAACCAAGGAGAAAGACCTGCTCATAGGCCGCCCAGAAGCATGAGCCTATCGTTAAATGATAACTGCTGACATGCTCTCTTTAAATTAGTAGCCTTATAGCTTGGTAGATGTATGTTTGGAAAATATTAGGTTTAGGCTCCCATTAAAGAAAGATACGCCTTGTCGTGGCTGGTGGGCTCACAAAAATTGGTAAATTTGTACGCTAAGTACCTTAATTTTAGTAGCTATACTCCATATAGCAGTAATCCATATTTCATATATTCAATGTTTGGATGCATTATAGTGCTAGAGTGCTGCTGTATTCTTTTCCGGAGTAAGGCACCGAGCAGATGGTTAACAGATCGTAAAACCATGTAAGCTTAGTTTCAATAATAAAAATAAAATATATAAAAATATTATTATTGTTATTATTTCTATTATTATTATCATCATCTGTTTTCAGTCTTTTTATGACCTAAGTAGCTAACTGTGGGAATTGCTAGACAATTGGGACATTGAATGAGTAGCATAACTTTATTTTATATATGTATTTTGTATGTAAACCCCCTTCACCTACCTAGAATAAATTATCCTCTATAAATAAATAATACAATAATAATCATAATAATAATAATAATAATAATAATAATAATAATAATAATAATCATAATATACATTCTTGCTACTTAGGGAAAGGAATTGACATTCTTCTATCTGTCATATTTTTGTCCACTAGATGGCAGTGTTGACAATATTTTAAACAGCTCTTCGCTGCTCTCCAGCATTCTCATTTTGACTACTGATGAACTTGATGGTACTATTTTATTTATTTTGCTTGCTTATATAGTGTCACCATATTTCGCAGGCAGACATTATCATAATTTTCTCTTTCGGAGCTCACAATCTAAATAACTTATCATGTATGTGTTTGGGGTCACGCTATTCTGACCTATTGACAAATTTAGAAAACTGTTGAACATTTGTTAATATGGCGCATCTTAAGATATAATACTTCTGCTTCGAAAAGTTACTCCACTTTTAACACCACTTTCCTGCTGAAGTGAGTTTGCGACCTTCTGTGCAACATTTGAAAAAAAAAAATCGTAAATAGGGCTAAAACCATGCATTCAACACATTTGCTAAGCTCAAAACTAAAAATGACGGACTTGGCGTAAAATGTATTGAAAATGTCACACAATTTTTGTAAATGTGTGTAAAGAATACAAAAAAAAGACACAAAGGGTCCAAGTGATTAAGATGTATATGTCAGAATTGTAAACACCTTAATAAGTCACAATATTTTTAGACAACTCAGAAGTTGCACAACAATTTTGCTACTTTTAGTATTTTTACTCCGGCCCCAACCAGCTGTGCCGAAATGGGCATAGTACGGGCGAGGCATGGTGTCTGACTGGAGTATATTTCTGCTGGAGGCGCTAAATTATTAGGTCACATGAATTAGGTACATTTTACTCCAGTGTGCCCATTTATTAAGACTGGTGTACGTAAATTTGTAAAAGAAACTGCTACAAAAATAATAATATTAATAATAATAATAATAATAATAAATTGCTGCCTGAGACTGTAGCAGAAAACTAAATTGTTTTTATGCATTTGAATAAAAGTAGCTCCACAAATAGCTTGGATAAAAGTGCCCCCACAAATCGTGATTTTCTGGGGTTTTTTCGTTTTCTTTTTTTTTTCTCCCTTTAGGCTATTTGCACACGTTGCGGATTTCTGTGTGGATTTTTCCGAGCAGATTTTGAAAAATTTGCCACGGATTTCCAGTGGTTTTTGTGCGGATTCCACCTGCGGTTTTACACCTGCGGATTCCTATTATGGAGCAGGTGTAAACTGCTGAAGAATCCGCACAAAGAATTGATATGCTGCGGAATAAACAACGCTGCGTTTCCGCGCGTTTTTTTCCGCAGCATGTGCACTGCGGATTTTGTTTTCCATAGGTTTACATACTACTGTACAATGAATGGAAAACTGCTGCGAATCCGCAGCGCCAAATCCGCAACGTGTGCACATAGCCTTACTCCAAAAGCCACAACTTTTTTATTTTTCCATCAACATAGCCATATGAGGGCTTGTTTTTTTGTGGGACGAGTTTTAATTTTGAATGGCATCATTCATTTTATGATGTGATGTACTTATTTACCATGTCCACTATATGGTAAAACTGACCTGCCAATGTGATCCTCCAGGTCAGTACGAGTACACATACCAAATATGTATAGTTTTTTTTTTATTATTATTTATGTAATGCAAAAAAATAAGAATTTTCTAAGACAAAATTTTTTGCTTTTGTCGTGATTTTCCGAGACCCGAAACGTTTTCATCTTTCAGGATATTGGGCTGTGTAGTGGCTTATATTTTGCCTCCTCAGCTGACATTTTTACAGATATCATCTTGGAGTAAATAGGATGATTTGATTGCCTCTTATTGCAATGTTGCAGAGGCCAAAATGATTTCTGGTGATTTGATTTTTTTCTCGTTACGTCGTTTACTGATCGGATTAATTTTCTTTACATTCTGATAGCTCAAACTTTTACAAATGCAGCGATACCAAATATGTGTATTTTTTATTTTTTTATTTTTGATGGGACAAAAAGGGGGTGATTTAAACTTTTGTGTTTTTCATTTTTGTTATATTTTTTAAAATCTTTTTTTTTTTAAACTTTTTACTACATCTTACAGTTCCTTTAGGGGACTTGAAGCTACAATTGTCCGATTGCCTGTGCATATATAAAGCAGGTAAAGTATATATTGAACATGTCACCAATCTTCCAAGTAAATATATTTTTAAAGATGCTATTGACATGAAATTCTCACCAGATGTCAGTACCAACCCGTTTAATCCAAATCAAATGGTAAATGTCTATAAATTAAGTTGTGTGTAATAATGAGAAATTACAGAGATAAACAGTGATGAACACAGTTACTGAAATTTAATTAATGCTTCATACAAAAGCCTTTGCTGGTGATGATGACGGCTTCAAGGTGCATTGCTTAGGCTTCTTTCACACTTCAGTTTTTTTGCGTCAGTCACTTCCGACATAATGACGGATCGACGGATGCGTCACAATAGTTGAAAAAACGGATGTAACAGATCCGTTTTTTTGACGGATCCGTTACTCGGGGGCTGTATATACTTTTTGGAGCATGCGCAATTGAAAAAAATTGAAAAAACGGATTGGGGCGACGGATCCGCCGAAATGACGGTCGCGACGGATCCGTCTCCCATAGGTGGCCATTCTATGAAATGACGGACGCGACGGATCCGTCGCGATCTGCCATTTCAACACAGACAAAAAACGTTGCAATGACCGTCAATGTCTAGATGACGTCCGCCAAATTTTGACGGATCCGTCGCATGACGGATGGAACGGACGACCATCCGTCACAATCCGTCGCTAATGCAAGTCTATGGGGAAAAAAACGGATCCGTCGAAAAAAAAACCGGATCCGTTTTTTGAGGAAAATGGCGGATTTAGACTGACGCCAAACAACTGAAGTGTGAAAGAGGCCTTAGGTGTGATTTTAGTGTGAAGTATCCACAATGAGTGATGGTTTGGGGAGCCAAAGGTGTAGGTCCACTGTGTTTTATCAAGATCAAAGTCAGTGCAGCCATCTACTAGGAAATTTTAGTGCACTTCATGGTTCCCTCTGCCGACAAGCTTTTTGGAGATGGAAATTTCATTCTCCAGCAGGACTTGGCACCTGTCCACACTGACAAAAGTACCAATTCCTGGTTTAAACAGAACAGTATCACTGTGCTTGATTGGCCAGAAAACTCGTCTGACCTGTGAAGAGAAAGATGAGAGACACCAGACCCAACAATGCAAACAAGCTGAAGGCTGCCATCAAAGCAACCTGGGCTTCCATAACACCCCAGCAGTGCCACAGGCTGATCACCTCTATGCCACACCACATTGATGCAGTAATTGATGCAAAAGGAGCCCCAACCAAGTATTGAGTGCATTTACCGAACATACATTTTGGATTTTAAATTCATTTTTTAAAGCTGGTGTTATAAAGTATTCTAGTTTACTGAGATAATGACTTTTGGGTTTTCATTGGCTGTAAGCCATAATCATCAATATTAACAGCAATTAATACTTGAAATTCATCACTCTATTTGTAATGGCTCTATCTAATATAGGAGTTTCACTTTTTTGTATTGAAGAACTGAAATAAAATAACTTTTTGATGATATTCTAATTTTGTGAGATGCACCTGTATATTTACTTTGATGATGTGTTCAATACTTATTTCGCTGTAGCCTCCTAAATATAGAGAAAATCACTATCTCCTATGAATGCCAGTCACGAGCTGGCTTTCACAGGAGGATAGTAGTGAAATCATGGGGGTCATCAGGAGACCCCCCACTGTCACGACAATCCATCTGCGCCCCAGGATCTTGCCCTTCTCTTGCATGTTAATAACCGGGTCAATTTTTACAATTCTGACCACTTTCCCTTGATGAGGTTATAACTCTGGAACGCTTGTGGGGGTAAACCACTGTTTGGGCGCATGGCAGAGCTCAGAAGGGAAAGAGCGCCGTTTGTCTTTCCAATGCAAAATTGATTGGAATTGAGAGAGGAAACCATGTCACGTTTGAAGAGTCCCTGATGTGCCTAAACAGTGAAACACCCCACAAGAGACACCATTTTGGAAAGTAGACTCCCTAAGGAACTTATCTAGATATGTGGTGAACATTTTTATCCCCCAAGTGCTTCACAGAAGTTTATAATATAGAGCCGTAAAAATACAAAATCATATTTTTTCACAAAAATGATCTTTTCGCCCCCAATTTTTTATTTTCCCAAGGGTAACAGGAGAAACTGGACAACAAAAGTTGTTGTGCAATCTGTCTTGAGTACGCTGATGCCCCATATGTGGGGGTAAACCACTGTTTGGGAGCATGGCAGAGCCCAGAATGGATGGAGCGCCGTTTGACTTTTCAACACAAAATTGACTGGAATTGAGATAGGACGCCATGGCACGTTTGGACAGACTCTGATGTGCCTAAACAGTGGAAACCCCTACAAGTGACAGCATTATGGAAAGTAGACCCCCTAAGAAACTTATCTAGATGTTTTGTGAGAACTTTGAACCCCCAAGTGTTTCACTACAGTTTATATCGCTGAGCCTAGAAAATAAAAAATCTTTTTTTTCCCACAAAAATGATTTTTAGCCCCCAGTTTTGTATTTTCCCAAGGGTAACAGGAGAAATTTGACCCCAAAAGATGTTGTCCAATTTGTCCTGAGTATGCTGATACCCCGTATGTGGGGGGAAGCACCGTTTGGGTGCATGGCAGAGGTTGGTAGGGAAGGAGCACTGTTTTACTTTTTCAATGCAGAATTGGCTAGAATTGAGTCGGACACCATGTCGCATTTGGAGGGCCCCTGATGTGCCTAAACAGTGGAAACCCCCCAATTCTAACTCCAACCCTAACCCCAACACACACACCTAACCCTAATCCAAACCCTAACTACACTCACCGGCCACTTTATTAGGTACACCATGCTAGTAACGGGTTGGACCCCCTTTTGCCTTCAGAACTGCCTCAATTCTTCGTGGCATAGATTCAACAAGGTGCTGGAAGCATTCCTCAGAGATTTTGGTCCATATTGACATGATGGCATCACACAGTTGCCGCAGATTTGTCGGTTGCACATCCCAAAGATGCTCCATACAAGGCAGGATGGATCCATGCTTTCATGTTGTTTACGCCAAATTCTGACCCTACCATCCGAATGTCGCAGCAGAAATCGAGACTCATCAGACCAAGCAACGTTTTTCCAATCTTCTACTGTCCAATTTCGATGAGCTTGTACAAATTGTAGCCTCAGTTTCCTGTTCTTAGCTGAAAGGAGTGGTACCCGGTGTGGTCTTCTGCTGCTGTAGCCCATCTGCCTCAAAGTTCGACGCACTGTGCGTTCAGAGATGCTCTTAGGCCTACCTTGGTTGTAATGGGTGGCGATTTGAGTCACTGTTGCCTTTCTATCAGCTCGAACCAGTCTGCCCATTCTCCTCTGACCTCTGGCATCAACAAGGCATTTCCGCCCACAGAACTGCCGCTCACTGAATTTTTTTTTTTTTTCGGACCATTCTCTGTAAACCCTAGAGATGGTTGTGCGTGAAAATCCCAGTAGATCAGCAGTTTCTGAAATACTCAGACCAGCCCTTCTGGCACCAACAACCATGCCACGTTCAAAGGCACTCAAATCACCTTTCTTCCCTATACTGATGCTCGGTTTGAACTGCAGGAGATTGTCTTGACCATGTCTACATGCCTAAATGCACTGAGTTGCCGCCATGTGATTGGCTGATTAGAAATTAAGTGTTAACAAGAAGTTGGACAGGTGTACCTAATAAAGTGGCCAGTGAGTGTATAACCCTAACCACACCCCTAACCCTAATCCCAACATTGCGTTGTTCCGAGGTTCTCAGGGAAGCACGCAGGGAGACCCTTCCCTGCACGATGCTTCCCTATGCCGCCGGAATGCTGCGATCATGTTTGATCGCAGTGTTTCGGGGGTTAATGTCCCGGGAGCTGTCCGTGACTGCTCCTGGCACATAGTGCCTGGTGTCAGCTGTAATAATCAGCTGACACCCGGCCACGATCGTCCGCGCTCCCCCTGTGAGCACGGCTGATTGTCTATGACATACTATCCCTTCCCTGGGAATTAAGTCTCAGGTCACCTAGATGGGATAGTACGTAAGATGGCAGAAGGGGGTTATATGCCTTTGTTAGAGATCGAAAGTGGGATTTAACAGGTTAACAGTCATGGACAGCGCTCTGCTCCATCTGCGGCTGTTAAAGGCACATAATGGTGTAATGCTATGCTGGTATCCATGCATGATCCTCCTCCCTCATCCCGGCAGCGATGCCAACACACCCACTGTCCCAGCTGCTCAATGGTGCCTTCCTGTCCTGCATGGCTTCCTGGTCTCATGGTGATGCTCCTAGTGTGTGCACTCTCCCCAGTTCTTTGGCTATGCCTCAAGCTATTAGCTGGGAGGCATTTGGTGTCTAAGGAACACTACCATGTAGAAAGGTGCCTGTTCAAGGCCTTTTCCCAGTATCTGAACCTGTATTTGATCACACTTAGTCTGATCTGGAACCTTTGCCAGTAACCTATGTTGTCTAATTTTGAACCCTGTAGCCGCAGCAGCCGTACCTGAAACTGCTGAAGTTGCGTTGGGTCGCATGGCAGGTCCTTTTCATGATCTGCCTTTTGATGATTTGGTAGTAGTACCGCAGCAGCGGTACCTGAAACCTGAAGCCGCACTGGCAGTACCTGAATTATGAAGCCGCACTGGTGGTATCTGACCCCTAAAGCCACACCTGCAGTACCTGAATCCTGAAGCCACACTGTCTGTATCTGAACCCTGAAGCCGCACCAACGGCACCTGAACCTTGACACCACTGTGGTGGTACCTGACCCTGAATCTGTTCATGCAGTACCTGAAGCCTGACACCGCTCTGGTGGTACCTGTGCCTGATGCCGTACCTGCGGTATGTGAGCCCTGACACTGCTGCTGCAGTGCCTGTGCTTGAAGCCGTACTTGTGGTGCCTGAAGCTTGACACCGCTCTGGTGGTACCTCTGCCTTAAGCCATACCTGCGGTACCCAAACCCTGAAATTACCTCTGCAGCACCTGAGTCTGAAACCGTACCTGAAACTGTAACCATTCTGGCAGAACTTGAGCCTGCACTAGTTTCTCCTCTGGTTTATGTTGCAAAGTCTGTACTGTTGGAGCCCGTTCCAGTATTCAAATCCATCCCTGCCTTTGACTCCTTGTCACTTTTGCCTGATATCCCAGAACCTGTGTTCTCTGAACAGAGTTTGAATCCAGCTCTGCCTGTGACTCTGTCAGTATCTGTTCTGCCCTATGATCCAGAATCTGTTGTCTGAACAGTAAGGCCGGAGCTGAGCCGCCCACTCTCCCCCCGCGGCGTAGGTGGAGGCCGACATGAGAATGGTTTGGAGGGGTTGGGGTTAATTAATGGAGGGGCCGTCTTCAAGGGAGGCATATTTAAGGAGGGGTTGGGGTAGGGTTGGTTAGATCCCGCTCTGACAGGGTCGGAATCGGTAGCACCACTTACCATGTCGGAAGTGGAGCAGGCCTTGGAGAGCTTAAGGGCTGCAGCAGCATCGCAGCCCCAGGGCTGGCTGGAAGCGTGGATGGCCGGGATTCTCAGCGGGAGCGCAGGGCCGGCTGACATGTCTTCACCGTGGGAGCAGCATCCCCAGCGGGTACGGCCTCCTGAGAGGCTTTCTCCTGATGTTACTCCCCCAACCTCCCGAAGGCGCAGAAGCCCCTCTTGGGACCCTCCAGGCCGGTCGCCGGTAAGATCGCAGGCCCCAGCCTGGGAAGAATCCTATTGCCAGGTGAGGTCCGGCGGCGACGTCTGGTCCTTCGCCTCGAGCTAATCGGGGGCGGAGCTGATGCGCACAGGGCAGCTAGTGAGGCCTAGTACTGCAGGGGGTCACCACGGCGAGTCTCACGCTGGGCAGTCCGCCTCTTCGGCCACTCAGCGAGTCAGCAGGAATGGATCGGGCACGGTGGTGCCGGGCGGTTGGCACATGCAGCAGAGTGAACCTGCCCCTTCAAGTTCGGCTGCAGGGTGCGATCCTGCTTCCGGGAGACCTTTCGGAGCGGCCGCTTCTTCCAGGTGGGCTAGTGAGGACAGGGTCATGTGCGCTGCTGGACCGTCATCGCAGGCACATACCAACCTGGATGGCCTCCGGTATGAATCCCTCTTCCCCTCCATGGATCAGTTCCCCAGTTCACCGCCAGTGGTGGGGACGCCGGGACTTCATCTCCGTGCACCTGGGGATCAAGCAGGCCAGGCCAACGTTGTGGACAGACATCTGGACCCTGGATTTCCAGCTGGAGGGCTCACAGCTCCCTCGCAGCCTGGTGAATATGTTTCCATGTCTAGTCTGCCTTTGCATAATTTGTCTTCTCCTTATGTTAATGATAGTCAGGTGGGGGAAGCTAGTGCCAATGTGGGAATGGGGGTTTCTGGGGATTTAAACAGCGCGGGGGTTAGGGATGTACTAGCTAATGTGCGTGATTTGCTTACTCATTTGGAGCGTGGAGTTGTGACACCGGGGCCGGTAGCAGCTTGGTTGAGTCCGAGGGTTAGTGGTTGCGGTTGCCCAGGTGGGGTGGCTGAGGTGCCTGGCAGGATGATGGTGCCGGTGTCAGTTCAGACTAAGAAAGAGAGGGAGTATAGAATTCACTTGGATGACAGGGCTCATGGCGAGGTTTACGTATGTTTTAAAGGGCCGCTGGGAGCGCACCTGAAGAAGAAAGTTAGGGAAAAGATCTGGAAGGACGAGTTCATCGAGATATTTTCCCTTCTCCCTTTGGAAAAATTTAATCTGGACAAGGGGAAGAAGGAGGACAGTAAGAAAGAGGAGGAGGAGAAGCGAAGGTGGCAGCTAATACCTCAGACATTCGTTAATTGGCTTCAAGCCTTTGCCATTTTGGCAAGCATCATAGGTGAGAAGGCACTGGAAAATTGCTCCGGGTTAGTTTGTTACATGAATTCCAAAGGTGAAGCTCATAGGGTTTACGGGGGGGGGGGGGGGGGGGAAGGCTTGCCTCAGGTATGATGAGCAATTCCGGCAGTGGAAGGCCATTAGACCTGCAATTAGGTGGGATCAGAAAGACAGAGGGCTTTGGTTGCGGGTCATGGCGCAATATAAGTTTGGCCACCTCTTTCACGCTGGGGCCGGGAACACCGGCCAAGGACAAGGAAGTAGTCAGCCCAGTATGTCAGGTACAGGTGGTCAGTCAAGTCAATCCGGCAGACAGAAATTGGGTTTGTGCTGGCAGTTTAGGAATGGCCAGTGTAAATATGGGGCAAATTGCAAATTCAAACACCTATGCTCACATTGCAGTGGCTCCTCTCACGGGGCTGCAAAATGTTTCAAGAAAGGCAACTCCAAAGCAGGGGGGGGGGGGGCAATACCCAAGGGGGTGACTCCAGTGAAGCTGGAAAAGATGGTCCCCTATCTAAATAGATATCCAGATAAGGCAAAAGCGGACTTACTGCTTTCTGGATTTCGCAATTGTTTTGTTATTCCAGCTCCTTCTTTTGCTATTCCCCGAGATCAGAAGAACCTTCAGTCAGCGATGTTGCATGGGGATGAGGTTATGGAGAAATTGGGCAAGGAAGTTCCGATGGGTCGCATGGCAGGTCCTTTTCATGATCCGCCTTTTGATGATTTGGTAGTTTCTCCGTTGGGGGTTGTACCTAAAAAGGAGCCTAACAAATTTCGGTTGATTCAATATTTGTCGCATCCTCGAGGGATGTCGGTAAATGACGGTATTGACCCTGATCTTTGTTCGGTGGTTTATGCGTCTTTTGATTAAGCGGCAGTTTGGGTTAGTAAGTGTGGCAGAGGAGCTCTCATGGCAAAAACGGATATTGAATCGGCGTTTCGGTTGTTGCTGGTTCATCCGTATAGTGTTAAGTTGTTGGGTTGTTACTGGAAAGAGGTTTTTTTTGTAGATTGGTGTTTGCCTATGGGCTGTTCTTTATATTGCACCTTTTTTCAGGCTTTTAGTGCCTTTTTTGGAGTGGGTGGTTAGAGATGTGTCTGGTCTGGCTTCCATCATTCATTATCTCGATGATTTTTTCTGCGTAGGTCCGGCCGAGTCAGAGTGTTGTTTTGGGATTTTGAGAGCAATCGAGTGGGTGGCCGGGCATTTGGAGTACCATATGCGGAAGGCAAGATGGAAGGTCCATGCATGTGTTTGTGTTTTATAGGCATTGATATTGACACGGTGGCGTGGGAGTTTAGGCTGCCTGAGGAGAAAGTTTTGGCACTAAGTAAGGAAGTGTCTAGGGCAAGCCAGTTGAAGAAATTACCGCTGCGGGATCTCCAGTCTTTGTTGGGGAAGCTTAACTTTGCGTGTCGAATCATGCCTATGGGGAGGGTTTTTTCACGGAGGTTTGCCAGCGCTACTGCGGGTGTTCGAGCCCCTCATCACTTTGTCCGATTTTCAGCAGAACACAGGGCGGATTTGGTAGTTTGGGATACCTTTTTGGCAGATTACAATGGCCATTCATTACTCATGTAGGAGGTTGTGGATAGCGGGACTTTGGATTTGTTCACTGATGCGGCAGGAGGTCATGGTTTTGGTGCTTATTTTAACGGTCAGTGGTGTGCAGCGCAATGGCCGGACGAATGGTTCTCTTCGGGTTTGGTTCGAAATATTGTGCTGTAGGAAATCTTTCCTATTCTGGTTGTGGTGCATCTGTGGAAACAGGAGTTTCGGGATCGGCGGGTGAGGCTTAATTGTGACAATATGAGGGTGGTTTGTGCAATTAATCGTCTCACAGCATCGTCACCCCCTGTGGTTGGGATACTTCGGCAACTGGTTTTGAGGTGTTTGGCTCTGAACTCTCAAGTTATGGCATACCATGTACTGGGGGTTCAAAATGCGATTGCCGATTCTCTTTCTCATTCACAGTGGGACCATTTTCGGTTGTTGGCTCCAGAGGCCGAGGTCAAGGGACTGGAGTGTCCAGAGGAGCTCTGGAATGTGGTCTCCGGGCCGCAGAGTCACTGATTAGGGCTTCATTGGCTCCTAGGACCTGGGAGGCTTGCTAGACGGTATGGTATACTTGGGAAGGTTTGTTGGCAGCATGCCCCAGCAAGCCGGCAGTGTCGGATCAAGTGGGGATTTTGCTCTCCTGGTTGAGTCACGGTGTGACAGAAGGTTGGTCATCAGCAAAGGTTTCACATGTTATGGCAGCCTTGGCCTATGGCTTTAAGTTGCGGGGTCAAAGGGATCTAACCAAGGTATTTTTGGTAAGGCAGGCGGTCCAAGATGCTCACAGAGGTAAGGGTCAGGGGGACAGTAGGCGCCCCGTTTCGTTCAGTTTTTTGGAATGTTTGGGGGGGGCACTTGGATCGTTATGCTCGTCAGCTTTTGAAGTCTGTTTTTTTAGGTTAGGCTTCTCCCTTGCATTTTTTGGGATATTGAGAGTGGGGGAACTGCTTTCCCTGAGTAAATGGGTTTTGGGCGGGCTTTTGGCTAGAGACGTGCTGGCCAATGCGAGTAGGACCAAGAAGGCAAGGGTGGGCGGATTGTGTTGGGTTCGGTGGCGGATTCATTGATGTGCCCAGTGCAGTATTTGCATTTGTTTTGGGACTTTCAGCCCAGTTTGGAGGGTGCATTATTATGTCATGCGGATGGGTCTTTTTTATCTAGATACCAGTTCACAGTCAAGTTTAAGAGGGCTATTCGGCTGCTGGGTTTAGATGAGTCTCGCTTCGCCCCTCATTCTTTCTGGATTGGGGCGGCGACTAAAGCAGCATCGTGTGGGTTACAGGCTGCAGATATTCAGTGCATTGGGGGATGGAGATCTAGGCAGTATCGGAGTTATGTTCGGCCTCAGGAAATAGCTGTGAATTTCAGCAGGTAAAGTTTTTTTTTCTTTTGTTTCATTGTTTGGTTGTATTCATGTATTTCGTTTTTTCAGGTTCCTCGTTGCTTGTGTGGTTTTCGGCAATTCGTATGTCCACTGGGGAGCCTTGCGAGCTGACCTGAGGAAGGAAGGTAGACAGCTCGGCTTTCCCAAAAACACGGCTGTGGTCCGGTGACTTGGCTTTAGGGGGAAGGCCTGGAACGGGGTCATGTAGGAGATACATCACAGTGCCAGCTTGGATTGAGCTCCGGATGTGCTTGTTTTGCATGTAGGCGGAAATGACCTTGGGGTGCGGCCGTTTAGGGAACTGGTAACAGACATCAAGTAAGATTTGTTTCGGCTGTGGTTGTGGTATCTGGGGATCACTATTGTTTGGTCGGAGATTGTGCCACGTAAGCGGTGGAGGAATATGCGGTCACTTGGGAAGCTTAACAAAGCTAGAATAAAGGTTAATAAGTCGGTGTCTGCTTTTGTGTCCAGAAATGGAGTGTTTTGGTCTGGCACTTTGAGTTGGAAAAAGGGCAGGACGAATTTTGGTTGGCTGACGGGGTTCACCTAAATGCGGTGGGTTGTGACATGTGGGCGCTTGGTTTACAGGATGGGATTGAAAGGGCCATAGCTTTTTGGTGTGGTGGGGTCTCGGACCTTTAAGGTGTTCTAAGGCCCTCATTGTGGCGGTTGGGGGGAGTGTTATGATCCCAGTGGCTGGGGATCACAGGAAATACTAGCTAAGTAACTAAACATAGACACGAGCTCTAGGGAGATGGTAACTGGACTGACCGCAAAACCTGATCCTATCCAAACACACTAAAGGTAGCCGGTGAACGTGCCTAAAATCCTGGACGTCTCGATGCAGCCTGAGAAACTGACTACCCCTAAAGAGAAAGCAAGACCTCACTTGCCTCAAGAGAAATAACCCCAAAGATATAAGAAGCCCCCAACAAATAATAACGGTGAGGTAAGGAGAAAAGACACACGTAGGAATGAAAACAGATTCAGCAAATGAGGCCCGCTAATACTAGATAGCAGAAGACAGATAGCGAACTGTGCGGTCAGCAAAAAACCCTACCAAAATATCCATGCTGAGAATTCAAGAACCCCCACACCAACTAAAGGTGTGGGGGGAGAAACTCAGCCCCCTAGAGCTACCAGCAAGCTGGGAAATCACATATTAGCAAGCTGGACAAGAAACAAATAGAACACTAATGATCAAAAAATGAACAAAACGGAAACTTAGCTTCTCTTGAAGAGACTGGGAGCAAGGTAGTCAGAAGGAATCAGAATAGCACTGAAAACATTGACAGCAGGCATAGACTGAGAGTCCAAGTGAGCTTAAATAGAAAACCAGCCCACAGATAACGAGACAGCTGATGCCAGTCACAAACCTGCAGAAAGACAGCACTCACACAGTACCACTTGTGACCACAAGAGGGAGCCCAGAAATAGAGTTCACAACAGGGGAGTCCTTCAAGTTGGTTTAAATTGGGCTGGGGATCCATGGGCATATGGTTTCCTCTTTTTGGAATTTTAACATGGTTGGCATCTGGTGAAATGTGGTTGGGAGTTTCGGCAATGGTGGTTGAATCCCCCAGGAATTTATTGTGAACATGGGAACCCTTGTGGGTATGGTGCTCCCGAGCCAGTGGGGTAACGACTGGAAGTAATTGGTGGCATTTTTATGTTCACTGTTTATTTTGGTAATCACCAGATTTTTTGTTAGCTTCAAGGACTCCTCCCAGCGAGTAAACTGTTATTTATATTTCAATGTTTATTTGGTGTTTTTGTTAAATAAAGGCTGCTGTGGCCATAATTTTCCAAAGAGAATTGGTGTCCATGTTTCTTTGGGGTATTGCTCTCGTTGGGTGGGAAAGTGGGAGGGGGCCTCAGTGAGGTTCACCCGACGTACCACGACAACACCAGGGTCAAGTGTTTGTATCTTGTCCTGCTAGTGACTCCGAGCCCTGTCCGTGTCTGCAATCTTGACCCATGAACTCAACAACTACAGTGCCAGGGACTACCTAGGAGTGGTACCTGGTGGCTACCTGCAGCTCAAACCTAACTCCACCATCAGGAGCTCTAGCAAAAACCAGGTAGCCACTTAGCTACGCCCCTCCTAAGTAAGCCCAGATCTTGGCACAGTGGGTCCATGATCCAAGCGTGTGTGACAGATGGCTATTTAAATCAACCATGATTTGGGGTGAAAGATATGGGCTTTGTGTGCGAACCCTCATCAGG
This sequence comes from Ranitomeya variabilis, assembly GCF_051348905.1. Lineage (NCBI taxonomy): Eukaryota > Metazoa > Chordata > Amphibia > Anura > Dendrobatidae > Ranitomeya > Ranitomeya variabilis. Next base: position 507,231,569 of record NC_135235.1, read on the forward strand.
GACGAGACTTTTGACATACATGTACGTCAAAAATCTTGAAGGGCTAAAAGGGGTTTTTCATCTTTAATATTTTTTATCCCATTGCCTTGCCCTATGTAAATAGAATATAATCAGCTATACTCAACTGCCTCTGCTCCAGTGACAGCTCTCTCTGATAATGTTTCTGGTGATTTTTACAGGCTGCTGCGGTGATAACTACTGAACATGTGACTGCAGCAGCCAATCATTGGGATCGGTGGTGATTCCGATGTATATGATATAGGCTTCTTTCAAGCACATATCCCCATACTTTAAAAAAGGATAATGAATTGTTCACACTATTTATTTGGGCACTATTGCTGTAGACATAGTGACTGATAAAATTTTACCCATGGGCTCTATCATTATAATTATATATAAAATGTTTGTAAGGTGTAATGGAAAAAGTTTTTTTTCCATTGTTTTTTGGGCTTCTGTTATTATGGTCTTCACTGTGTGGTAAAAAGTACATTATTCTGTGGGTCATAACCACAGGAAGCATGTACCAGAAGCTGGCTATATGATCTCAGCCAGGTATTTCTGACTCTGAAACACTGCGGTATTTCTGACTCTGAAACACTGCGGCATAAAAAAAAACATGGTTTAAAAACAGCTGCTGACTAAACCACACAGGAGACTAGTCGGACAGGAGGGCTCTCATGGATTTTCCCCACCCATTACCCTGGAGTGACAGATCTCTTCTTGCACGTGTGCATAACAAATAATTAAAAATGAATAGTCCCTTTGTGGGATTTATTCTAAGCAAAGCAAAAATAAACAAGATCATAAGTCAATAAAAATCTATTTTTCTTAAAGTCATTTAACATAATAAAAATATTTTCCCATTAAGCTATTACTAGTTGGCCCGTGCAAAATTTTTGCACATTGTTTGTCAGGGTAGCAGGCAATTTCAGGAAAATCAAGCTGATCAAATGCTAATGTGTTTAATGAGATGATGAACACAGAGAGATATTTATAAATGCAGATTGGTAATACAATAAATTGGTTTGATAAGTAGAGGCTAAAAAAAGTCTTGAGGTTGTGGTGCCACCTGCAGGTTATTGTTTTTTTCTGCAGGTTTCTGACAATGAATGTTTAACCTGTATTTATTGATCAAATTGTGAATGTGTGGTTTGTTTGTGTCTTTTCTTGCTGAAGGGGGCAAGTTTACCTTTCAAATGGTGTATTATTGTGTGTGGGGGGCGAAGTAATCACCGAAAACACAGTGCATGTTTACAAATGTGTTTGCATACGTGACTCACCTGCAGTGAAATGTGCAATCCTCGAATTTGCCTGAAATAAGCTGGGCAAGCAATTCAGCAAGCTGGAAAGCCCCCAAGGCAAATGCCACCTGCAGGTAATTTGACCTTTGAAATGGTGTATCATTTGTGTGTGTCGGTGGAGTGTAAATGGAGCAAGTGTGCAATTGAATAGGCAGTGCATGTTTACATATGTGTTTGCATACGTGACTTACCAGCAGTGAAGTGTGCAATCCTCCAATGTGCCTGAAATTGGCTGGGCAAGGAGTTCAGCGAGCTGGAAAGCCCCGAAGGCAAATGTTAGGATTTGTTTGTGATGGCTGTAAGCAGCATTGTGGTAGTGTGCTTTGGGGTAGTGTGGTGCCACCTGCAGGTCATTTTTCCTTACTGCAGGTTTATGAAAATTAATGCTTAAACTGTATTTTGTGATCACATCATGGATGTGTGGTTTGTTTGGCTATTTTCTTGCTGAAGGTGGCAAGTTTGCCTTTCAAATGGTGTATCATTTGTGTGTGTGGGTACAGTATGAACGGAGATACAAAGTAATCACTGAAAAAGAGTGTTTAGAAATAATATAGAATGATTAGCTCCATTTCTCATTTATGTTTCAAGCATTTAAAAAAAATGGAAAAATTCAATTTAGGATATTTTAAGAATGATGGGAAATAAACTACAAAATTTAAAGGAAAAATTGTTGTATATCACTAACTTTTATGAAAATAACATTCTAAAAGAAAAATCTCAAAATCAAAGGACAGCCCTTACAATGCAAAAACAGCAAAAAATTTATACAATGGTATGATTCTAAGAATTTGATCAAGTCAAAAGTGAAAAAAATAAGTAATGCCAAGCCTTTTGGGATTAAGCAGGGTCTATACAGTGGCTTTAGTTTATGAGATTTAAAGACTTGTTCGAAGAATCCCTTGAGATTATGCTGATTACAAAGTTAATCTGCTGGGGTCCAAAGTGATTGATGACGAAACCTGGCAGTAAAAGTTCTAGTCACCTGCAGCGCCACCTAAGGGGAAATGAAGCATTACACATTGTACAATCACACAATGGGATTTCTGAGTAATGCAGAAAAGGACACGACAAGTTCTCCAAGGCTACTTTTCATAATGATTATATAATGATCCTGGGGACATGGAGCTCCCCTATATTCATTCTCAATTCCTCATTAGGGTATATTAAAATATGTTTTGTACTCTTGACCACTCTTAAGTCTTCAAAAAATATGTGGCCACTTGAAATGTGAAGATTCAGCCAAGAGAGGACATTTCCATCACTTTGTCTGACACTGGACTGTGCTGCTCGTCTTTCAGAATTTGCAGACGATGAACGTCTGGTGTGTGTAATGAAATCTGACCTCGGTTATGAGGATAAATGTATTCGGGGTGTTTGCTTTGTCTCACAAATAACTTGATAACACTTCATATTTTTTCCAAATTAACCTTGAATCCAATGCCTTCCTGAGCCGGATTCCGTTACAAGGAGTTTAATTGCTCGCTTAATGCAATACGTTGTTGGATTCATGTCATGTGCAGCTAAGCAGTTACAGAACATAGGACGGAGACTTTACAGTTATAGATTGTGCTGGCAAGAAGTTTTAATAAAACCATTGGCAATAACCCATGAGATCAGTGCCAATTTATTACATCGTGCTCTAATCATGAATAATGTTTATCTGCATTCTAATCCCGTTCTTATTTCTCCTGTATATTGCCTGCTTCAAGGATGTGGCCATTGGCCGAGAAGACATTTTATTATATTTGAGTGACACTGTTTATGTCTGTTTGCAGTTTGCATAAAAGCCCCATTTTAATTGCAATATAAAATAGCCAGTGATATGTCTACAAATCCTTCTGAATTTAAAGCAAAATATGCCTTAGTTTCACTACAGATATTTTTCACTTCAACAATAAACTAAAGGAAATGGGCGTACTTGCCCAGGTACTGAATGTAAGTAATGGGTCGGGGAAAATTTATTACAACTGAGCACTGAAAGCAGATAAAAGACTATTTCTTATGAAGGTTTTATCTACTAATACAAGATCTCCATCTACGGATTGATAAAATATTATTTCTTATTTCACAGAACGCTAAGTGTTTTTTTTTTTTAATTCAGAGTGAGACAACCTATTTAATATCTTCACTCAAAAGTGAAGCTGCCTGTACAAAATTTATATCTCAAGAACCTGTAGACAGAAATTTTCCAGAAAATCAGAATCACATTTGATCAAGCTCTCGATTCTTTTGCTGGACAGAAAATGCTTTGTACATGTTGGCCATTTAGATAATGAAAGCAGTTCTTCTTTTTTGCCTATAGTGTGGGGTTCTGACATGCCCTTTATAATGTTCATATGCCATCATAAGGCATCTGGAGAGGAGTTGTCATCAAGGGGCCTAGGGGCAACCTCATAAGGCACCCAGGAAATACTGGACCAAAAATATAATTTGCGTATGTGAACAACACAGCTACAACAGAGGACCAGAGATGGGAACTGAGTACCACGAATAGAGGACACGAAAGACAAGATAAATGAATCCTATGATATATTCTGCTCTGCTATATTTAATGAGTGCAGACAAAAATTTTAAAGCCATTTCTGACTTAAATGGGTTGACCTAGCTTGGTGTTCAAGTCTGCAGTCTGGTGTGAAGGCTTGACACTGCGCACTGTCAGGATTCGCCATACCATGCACAGGTGAACATGTGATTTCAGGCATGTGATTTGCATACTTCTAGCCACATTACTTCTCCATGGTATATAAATCTGGTTTTGTTTAGCATGTGGGCAAGACCTTCAACTATTATTTGCAGGTATCTTTGTGAGGAAAACATCCAGTTGTCTAAAAGACTACATTTTAAGAGAGGGCCATAGCTCAGGAATTAAGAGCAGGAATGAAAAATAAACAATGCTGGAATCAGGAGAACAGCGGCATTTACTCCAAGTAAAGAATGACATATTTTAGGAAATTGACAGGTGGTCTTTATATCTCACCTATTGTCAGGGTTGCCACCAGGAATTTCAGGGCCCCATATTGGTAACATTTTTGGGCCCACTTGAGACTCTGCCAAGGCTCCACCCCAGATCTTTCTCAATGCGTCAAACCTTTCACAGCCTCAATACCCATATTTGGAAAAAACTCCACATCTGCACCACATCCTCACCAATCACACATTAACAGTTCCCATTGAACACCATATTCCATACATAGCCATCATCTTTTGTTTTGGCCAACCAAAAAAAAAAAGACTTTTTTGGCAGGGACATACTCTACTCTAACTTATTAAACATTTCTTAGAATATCCAATACTCTTTTTAGGTATATCTTTATTTTTCCTTAAGGGACTGAGGCACATACATTTTTTAAACTGATCAATAACACCACATGCAAAAGCCAATTGCTTTCACACCATGGCCAGATCACATATGACCACCACACAATGAACAAATAATGCCACATACAAGGATCAAATACCACCACACCATGACCAGACCACATAGTCATCGAATACTACAATACTGATTATTAATAAAAAAAACTACAATATTAATATTGCCATATGTGCCATTATGCACAGGAGTTCTGCATATAGTGTAAAGTGTACAGGTAATAATGGGCTCACCAGTGATGTTATACACAGGAGCTCTGTATACAGGTAATACAGTGATCACCAGTGACATTATACATAGCTGTTCTGCATATAGTGTCAGGGTACAGGTAATACAGTCATCACTGGTGACATTATACACAGGAGCTCTATATATACTGTCAGTTGGAGCTTATACTTTATACTCAGATGCATAAACAAGGCTAAATTGGACAGACACTGACTGACCCATTTGTATTATTTGCTTTACTCCGGTTCATTCTGCAGCAATTTAAAGCTCTATATCCATGGTTCAAAAGACTTTTACAATGGAATGGTTTTTCTATTGAATTTATCAGTCAGTTTCATGGCTTCGGGCATATGAATTCCTTTACCATGCAGACAATATCTGTCGCTATCCATAGCACACTACTGAACAAACCAGGAGGAGAGAGAGTTAAATAGATTGTCAGTTACAGAGGCTTCCATTCATACAGCCATATCTCACACCTTCCCATGTGCAGAAAATCCTACACGGTTATAAATGACGGCTTTGTCATGGAGGGAAATCCTATAATCCGGAGCATTTCAGCAACAGTCACTCACACGATTACTGGTGACCCTCTATAATAAAACAGGCATGCTTTAAACATAAGGATTTTGGTTGCCTTAATGGAGCACTTACTTGGTAATTACCATATAGCTTACAAACCTCATGGTGTCTCGGTGTGATGGATCAAAATGCTCTGCTCAACTCCATTATTTCATCCAAAGCCAACTGAAAACCCATTGTTAGTGAAATTCAATTCAATTTCTCTCTACAATGAAGCTCATTCGTCTTGAGTATCATGCACCCAAGAAAGAATATCAAAATCTGCAGAAACCAGATAAATCTAGCAGGAATATAGACAGAAGTGTATTGTTCAGATTTCAAGAGATATATTTAATTGATAATTGTAACCAGAATAAGTTTTCAACTTTAAAAAGAACATTTTGAGACAATTTCACTGATGTATCCAGCATTATCACTGTTTTGGCGATAGAACAACGATGGAATTGGTATCTGTTTAGCAGTAATCCAGTGTACCAGCACTGAGAAATCAAGCTTTGATGCCATATTTATATTAACCAAAAAGTTTGTTTGGGGCATATATATTAATGCTAAATGTATCGCCCCTCCTCAACATCCCCCCCAGCATCATCCTTTTATCCCTGATTGACTCATCAGTTTACACTATGCCAGGCTAAAATCTTTACCGCCTGAGCTAATGTGTATGTGCAAGATTATAGCTCACCAGATGACTGACAAAGCAGTAGATAGAGGAGGACTCAATCAAGGAGAGAATGGTAGCACTGAGTGGGGAGTATTGAAGAGGGACATTAGTCTTGGAATGCATCAACAGGTCCCCAGTGCACGCTGGCTTCTTCACGTTTGGCTTAGCTTGATTCATAGGTCCATCTCTGTTTGTTTAGTAATGAAGGACAGAAATATTGAAGGAAGAAGAAATAATGGAGGAAGGAAGGCAAGAAGAGAGGGAAGATGGAAAGAAAAAAGAAAATGCAAAAGAGAAAAAAGGATAAATTAATATCTATGTAGTAGGAATGAAGGAAGTAGGGATGAAAGAAGAGGTAAGAATGAATGTGGGAAGATTGAAGGAAGTAGCTAGGAAAGGAGAGTATGGATGGACTTAGAGAAAGGGGAGGAAAGAAGGAAAACATAAGAAAGAAAATGCAGGAAAAAGGAAAAAATGAATGAAGTAGGTAGGAAAGAAAGGAGAGAATGAGGATAGCTGGAAGTAAGAAAAGGAATAGGAATGAAGGAAGAAGATTTAAAGTGGGAGAAAGGAAGAAAGGGAAGAAAGTTAATAATGATAGGAGGATCTAAGGGCTACAAAGTTTTTGATGACCTCACATAAATATTTAAGGGTTTTTTTGTCTCTATTTAAGGAGGACGTTCGGATAAAAAGTTGATTTGACTGTTTTATTGAATATTATAACTATCTCGTACAAAATGATCACTGCTCTATGCTGCCTGCTAGGTCGTCACATGAGTATGTCACAGGAAAGCAATGACCAGCACGTTGGCACAGTTAAATCCTCTGCAGATAGTGAGATAAAACACTGTGAGTGTGAACGATTGGAGATTCTGACCCGCAAGGTTAATAACATCAGCAATAATCATTCTATGTCAATGTGGTGGGATGAGATTTAGCAAAGTTTGGGGACTGACTATAGGAGGACTTGGTACTAAAACTACTAGAACAAAATGCTTCATATTGACACTTCTAATAAAATAAATCTAAGGCTCTGCTGGGGCAACATAGTGGTTTATTGGTTATTATCACTATCCTAACGAAAGGCCATCAACAGTAAAGTCTTGGAAAATAATTTTAATCCACAATGTATGACATAAATGTCTTCCATTTTGAATTACGCATGCAATATTTTAGTTTACAAGTTTAAACTTTTTTCAAGCCACAACTGGAGCGTTAAATGTGTAAATAAAAGAAGGAATTTATTTTTCTTGGTGCTGCCTCTTCTGTTTTTGTTTGGCTCAAAAACCCCGAAGATTGGGTCTTTGAGACTTTCACCTATATCCTTGACTTTATGTTTCATAGTTGCCTAATAGAGGTGAGTCCCACTTGTGGGACTTGCCCTTATCTCTAAAACATCTTGTTGCCAATATGATTGGAGAGCAAGACATAAATACACAGCTCTCTTCATTCACTTCTATGTGGGTTCCAAAAACAGACCACGATCTCCCGGTCTACAAATAGGTTTTGGCCATAAAAGTAGCATCTGAATATCCAGTAGATATAAATATCTTAGATGGGAATACTCCTTTGTATATTGATTTGTTCACACTGTATAAAAACTGATAGAATCAGTTTGGAGACATTTTTTATGATATCTTAGATTATATAAATCAAGACTGCAGATGGCCAACGTTACACCAGTCCAGCAGTATATCAACAGATCCTCTGAGAACCAAAGACTCTAACCCAAAAATTGGTCAGTAATAGAACAGGATCACAAAGGTCCAGCAAAAGACAATCCCATGTGGAGGTGTTTTGGACCAAATCACTGGCGACTAGGGCTTATTTTTTGGGTCACGTCACAAATATTCCATTGGAAATTGCTGATAATATATTCTGTATGAAAAATAGCAACAAAGACTATGATGCACTTAAAAGTGGAAGTGCACCTGTGTAGAAATGACCTTCAGAAACAACTCCTCTGGTGGACCCGAGGAACTACAACCATATACAGCTATTGTCCCTGGAACCTATCAGCAAATATTGAAGATTGGACTAGATACTGTTGACAGTGTTCTGTGATTGCACAGAGTTAGTTTTCCTAGACCTGGACTGGATTGCTCCTGCTTGCAGCACATGAGAATCTTATTTGTAGAATTTATGAGAGTATCTCAGTTACTTCAGATTCCTAAAATATGAAACTGTGTAGCTCCAAACTGGATGCACACTCCCTGCTATCATAAACTGTGGAGACTATTGTTTTTATACTATTTCTGCTTCGTACTTCAGCTCAGCCATATGTCTCATTACCCAGTACAACAGTTAAAGTCTTGATCCCATCTCATAACATGTCTTTGTAATGTGGGATTATAAGTGAAGATCTGGTGAAATGCCAGAGCTTTATCTTTATTCGCATGTCTTGTGTGAGGGTGCAGTGTGAAAGGGAAGATTAGGATACAATAGGGTGTGAGGTCTGTTAAGGTACCGTCACATTAAGCGACGCTGCAGCGATAACGACAACGATGCCGATCGCTGCAGCGTCGCTGTTTGATCGCTGGAGAGCTGTCACACAGACCGCTCTCCAGCGATCAACGATGCCGAGGTCCCCTGGTAACCAGGGTAAACATCGGGTAACTAAGCGCAGGGCCGCGCTTAGTAACCCGATGTTTACCCTGGTTACCAGCGTAAAATGTAAAAAAAACAAACAGCACATACTTACATTCACGTCCCCCTGCGTCCACTTCCTGACTGACTGAGCGCCGTACAGTGAGAGCAGAGCGGTGACGTCACCGCTGTGCTGCTTTCACTTTCACTTTGCGGCGCTGAGTCAGAGGAGGAAGCAGACTGCAGGGGACGCAATGTGAGTATGTGCTGTTTGTTTTTTTTACATTTTACGCTGGTAACCAGGGTAAACATCGGGTTACTAAGCGCGGCCCCGCGCTTAGTTACCCGATGTTTACCCTGGTTACCAGTGTAAAATATCGCTGGTATCGTTGCATTTGGTGTCAAACACAACGATACACGCCGGTCTGACGACCAAATAAAGTTCTGGACTTTATTCAGCGACCAGCGACATCACAGCAGGATCCTGATCGCTGCTGCGTGTCAAACTAAACGATATCGCTAGCGAGGACGCTGCAACGTCACGGATCGCTAGCGATATCGTTATAAAGTCGTTTAGTGTGACGGTACCTTTAGTAGAACTTGCTGACAGGTAGCTTCTCCTGACACAGTACAGTGCTGACTGGACCAGCAACTGGTATATGGCCTGAGTCTCCAGGGAAGCGGTAATGTAGACACCAGATTGATGTGGCGCATATTGCATTCCCTAGAAATAAAAAATAATATAGACCAGGTCCCACCACAGGGAATGTTCATTGCTCAGTTCTGGATGGAGAATTGCTGATTGTAACTGTTTTGATATTTTTGCCAACTCAGAGTAAATTTTTATATAAATTGTATATATATAACCATTGTATAAATACATAATGTACTGTACATCTTTCACAGCGCATTGAAAAAAAAAGTTTGTACATGTAGAAATTCTGTGTTTTTTCTGTTCCTACCCACTTCTCTCCAAAGGCCAAAAAACATCATTGGCTACGCTGCCATTGTCATGCCAATGTAATGGCAGGACTACTGTATATGTGTATGTCTGCACCCTCATATGTGTGAGCCGGGGGCAATAAGATTATATCACTGTGCTACATTGCTCCATGACTATGACATCACAAGGACAAATGATGTCTATAATAAAAACACAATGGGGCATATGCATAACTTGAAATTTTGTGCCCATATGAAAAATATACGGGCACTGAATAATCCTTTACAAAAAGAAATGATGTCCAATAATTTGAGCTAACTGAATCTTTTGAAATTTGAGTTTGCCAGTTTTGATGAATAAATTGGTATAAATTTACCAAGAATCTCAAGTTCTCCAATTGCGCTGAAAAGACTTGTATCATACTCTCAGGTTTCCTAGGACTGTATCCAACCCCTTTCAATAATTTCATTGCAAATATAGCCTTAGTAGTGTCAAAATGAACTCAACATACTGTATATGGCTATGGGTAAGTAGATGGTAACTATTCTTCACTGCTGTGTTGCCACACACACTATTTGTAGAGAATATATAGAGATATTCACCTTGTCAACTAACTGAAGAGGTTCACACTAAAAAGGTTGCTGTGCTGCATTCCCTGCCTCGGCTTTTATACAGTCTTTGATAGGGGGTACCAGGTACAGACTGAGACTGAAATTCAGCCCTGTCATTTGAAATCACAAAGGCCCATGCTGTCCCCGTCCCCAAGCACCAGATGTGATATATTAGGAATATTACCCTGGACTGAGGAAAACAAGATTTACTACAAGACCAATATTTCTAATGATGCCAGAGGCCTGCTGTGGTAATTGACAGTCACGTACTTTGTGGTTCATCACAACTCTTAACAGTTTGGTTGTCTTGAGAAAACTGATTCTGTTAACAACGTAGCAGACAAGGCAGCCCATGACCACACAGGCCCCTCTGGCATTTGCCAGAATGGCCAGATGGCCAGTCCGGCCCTGGGTGGTACTATACTATGTGATGTGATAACTGCAAGGCATTATTAGGAAGCTTGACTGGTCATGCCCAAGGTCATATGAACCTTCTTTAGCTGATGAAATCTTCTTCTTTGTGTAAAATATAGATGGTCATTTTTGGATAATTTACGGGAATTCAGAATAAATATTTTGATTTCCAGAGATCCAGCAAATTTACTAAAATTTGACATGACTTTGAATCACATTGAATCAGTTCACTAATTTCTTCCTAAAATAAAATATAAAATTAAAAAATTATTAACCAAAAGGTAATAAAACATACCACAGGATAGCTGGCCCACTTACTTTGGCAGGAACAACAACTTATCTACTCTTTTCTTACTTATATTCTGAAGCTAAGCCACTGCAAGAAGTGTCTGTCCATGCTTATTCCCTTTTTCCTATTGAAAACACATGCATGCAGAGTATGGGGACTAGAAATGAACAGTCATTTGGCATACAGCTATCTGATGTGTATAGGCAACATTAATTGCTAACTAAAATCTACAACACATACTATTAGCAAGCAACAAATAAGTAAAATAACAAAATAAGAAGCAAATAAACAAATAGTGAAATGAAAGAAAACGAGAAGTTCCTTTCCGTAAGAACCTAAAATCTAAATAAAATGGAACGAGTGACATATTTGACACATACTACTAATTTTGTCCTCTTGTATTAGCAAGAAAATGTATCATGCTATTTAACCCATTCCCGAAGATTGCATCAATGAGAGAGGTCCCACATGACCTCGAGCGTCCCTATTCCATGTGATGTGATTGGGGCTATCACATCACATGGAACATCACAGCCAATCAGGAGGGACTTTCAGAGTCACTATAAAAGCTGAGGCAGGGAATGCAGCAACCATTTTCAGGTGCTACAGGCTACGGAAAAGACCTCTTTGTTAATCTCAGCATTAAACAAAGGGCTATAACATTGGACAACTACTCCAGAGTGTGGTGTACAACTGCAGTGCTAAAGATAGAACATGGGAGTAGCGATTTGAATTGACAGTGACATTTTATTATTTATTTATTTTTTGCCTATTACTATTGTATTTATTTAGGTATTTATCATTTATTTTACAAAATATGCCCCACGTAAGGCCATATAATAACTTTGGTGTGAAATTAACCCCTTAAGCCCCGAGGGTGGTTTGCACGTTAATGACCGGGCCAATTTTTACAATTCTGACCACTGTCCCTTTATGAGGTTATAACTCTGGAAAGCTTCAACAGATCTTGGAGATTCAGACACTGTTTTCTTGAGACATATTGTACTTTATGATAGGGGTAAAATTTATTTGATATAACTTGCGTTTATTTGTGAAAAAAATGGAAGTTTGGCGAAAATTTTGAAAATTTCGCAATTTTCCAACTTTGAATTTTTATGCCCTTAAATCACAGAGATATGTCATGCAAAATACTTAATAAGTAAAATTTCCCACATGTCTACTTTACATCAGCAAAATTTTGGAACCAAAATTTTTTTTTGTTAGGGAGTTATAAGGGTTAAAAGTTGACCAGCAATTTCTCATTTTTACAACACCATTTTTTTTTAGGGACCACATCTCATTTGAAGTCATTTTGAGGGGTCTATATGATAGAAAATGCCCAAGTGTGACACCATTCTAATAACTGTACCCCTCACGGTGCTCAAAACCACATTCAAGAAGTTAATTAACCCTTCAGGTGTTTCACAGGAATTTTTGGAATGTTTAAATAAAAATGAACATTTAACTTTTTTTCACACAAAATTTATTTCAGCCTTAATTTGTCTTATTTTACCAAGGGTAACATGAGAAAATGGACACCAAAATTTGTTGTACAATTTGTCCTGAGTATGATGATACCCCATATGTGGGGGTAAACCACTGTTTGGGCGCATGGCAGAGCTCGGAAGGAAAGGAGCGCCATTTTACTTTTCAATGCAAAATTGACTAGAATTGAGATGGAACGCCATGTTGTGTTTGGAGAGCCCCTAATGTGCGTAAACATTGAAACCCCCCACAAGTGACACCATTTTGGAAAGTAGACCCCCTAAGGAACTTATCTAGATGTGTGGTGAGCACTTTGACCCACCAAGTGCTTCACAGAAGTTTATAATGCAGTGCCGTAAAAATAAAAAATCATATTTTTTCACAAAAATGATCTTTTCGCCCCCAATTTTTTATTTTCCCAAGGGTAAGAGAAGAAATTGGACCCCAAAAATTGTTGTGCAATTTGTCCTGAGCACGCTGATACCCCGTATGTGGGTGTAAACCATTGTTTGGGCGCATGGCAGAGCTCAGAAGGGAAGGAGCGCAATTTGACTTTTCAATGCAAAATTGACTGGAATTGAGATGGGACGCCATGTTGCGTTTGGAGAGCCCCTGATGTGCCTAAACATTGAAACCCCTCACAATTGACACCATTTTGGAAAGTAGACCCCTTAAGGAACTTATCTAGATGTGTGGTGAGCACTTTGACCCAACAAGTGCTTCACAGAAGTTTATAATGCAGAGCCGTAAAAATAAAAAAATCATATTTATTCACAAAAATGATCTTTTCGCCACCAATTTTTATTTTCCTAAAGGTAAGAGAAGAAATTGGACCCCAAAAGTTGTTCTGCAATTTGTCCTGAGTACGCTGATACCCCATATGTGGGGGTAAACGACTGTTTGGGCGCATGGCAGAGCTCGGAAGGGAAGGAGCGCCGTTTGACTTTTCAATGCAAAATTGACTGGAATTGAGATGGGACACCATGTCGCATTTGGAGAGCCCCTGATGTGCCTTAACATTAAAACCCCCACAAGTGACACAATTTTGGAAAGTAGATCCCCTAAGGAACTTATCTAGATGTGTTTTGAGAGCTTTGAACCCCCAAGTGTTTCACTACAGTTTATAACGCAGAGCCGTGAAAATAAAAATTATTTTTTTTTCACAAAAATGATTTATTAGCCCCCAGTTTTGTATTTTCCCAAGGATAACAGGAGAAATTGGACCCCAAAAGTTGTTGTCCAATTTGTGCTGAGTACACTGATACCCCGTATGTGGGGGGGAACCACTGTTTGGGCGCATGGCAGAGCTCGGAAGGGAAGGAGCACCATTTGGAATGCAGACTTAGATGGATTGGTCTGCAGGCGTCACGTTGCATTTGCAGAGCCCCTGATGTACCCAAACAGTAGAAACCCCCAAGAAGTGACCCCATATTGGAAACTAGACCTCCCTAGGAACTTACCTAGATGTGTTGTGAGAACTTTAAACCCCAAGTGTTTCACTACAGTTTATAATGCAGAGCTGTGAAAATAAAAAATATTTTTTTTTCCACAAAAATTATTTATTAGCCCCAGTTTTGTATTTTCACAAGGGTAACACAATTTGTCCTGAGTACGCTGATACCCCATATGTGGGGGGAACCACTGTTTGGGCGCATGGCAGAGCTCGGAAGGGAAGGAGCGCCATTTGGAATGCAGACTTAGATGGATTGGTCTGCAGGCATCACGTTGCATTTGTAGAGCCCCTGATGTACCCAAGCAGTAGAAACCCCCCACAAGTAACCCCATATTGGAAACTAGGCCTCACAAGGAACTTATCTAGATATGTTGTGAGAACTTTGAACCCCCAAGTGTTTCACTACAGTTTACAACGCAGAGCCGTGAAAATAAAAAATATTTTTTTCCCACAAAAATGATTTTTAGCCCCCCAAATTTTTATTTTACAAAGGATAACAAGAGAACTTGGACCCCAATAGTTGTTGTCCAATTTGTCCCGAGTACGCTGATACCCCATATGTTGGGGTAAACCCCTGTTTGGGCGCACGGGAGAGCTCGGAAGGGAAGGAGCACTCTTTTACTTTTTCAACGCAGAATTGGCTGGAATTGAGATCGGACACCATGTTGCATTTGGAGAGCCCCTGATGTGCCTGATCAATGCAAACTCCCCAATTCTACCTGAAACCCTAATCCAAACACACCCCTAACCCTAATCCCAATGGTAACCTTAACCACACCCCTAACCCTGACACACCCAACCCTAATCCCAACCGTAAATGTAATCCAAACACTAACCCTTACTTTAGCCCCAACCCTAACCCTAACTTTAGCCCCAACCCTAACCCTAACTTTAGCTCCAACCCTAGCCCTAACCCTAGCCCTAAACCTAGCTCTAGCCCTAGCCCTAACCGTAGCCCTAACCCTAGCCCTAACCCTAGCCCTAACCCTAGCCATAACCCTAGCCCTAACCCTAGCCCTAGCCCTAATCCTAATGGGAAAATGGAAATAAATAAGTTTTTTAATTTTATTATTTTTCCCTAACTAAGGGGGTGATGAAGGGGGGTTTGATTTACTTTTATAGCGTTTTTTTATATAGGATTTTTATGATTGGCAGCTGTCACACACTAAAAGACGCTTTTTATAGCAAAAAAGTTTTTGCGTCTCCACATTTTGAGACATATAATTTTTCCATATTTTGGTCCACAGAGTCATGTGAGGTATTGTTTTTTGCAGGACGAGTTGACTTTTTTATTGGTAACATTTTCGGGCACATGACATTTTTTGATCGCTTTTTAATCTGATTTTTGTGAGGCAGAATGACCAAAAACCAGCTATTAATGAATTTCTTTTGGGGGAGGCGTTTATACCGTTCCACGTTTGGTAAAATTGATAAAGCACTTTTATTCGTCGGGTCAGTACGATGACAGCGATAGCTCATTTATATCATTTTTTTTATGTTTTGTCGCTTTTATACGATAAAAGCTATTTTATAGAAAAAATAATTATTTTGGCATCGCTTTATTCTGAGGACTATAACTTTTTTATTTTTTTGCTTATGATGCTGTATAGTGGCTTGTTTTTTGCGGGATAAGATGGCGTTTTCAGCGGTACCATGGTTATTTATATCCGTCTTTTTGATCGCGTGTTATTCCACTTTTTGTTCAGCGGTATGATAATAAAGCGTTGTTTTTTGGATCGTTTTTGATCGTGTTCATTGAAGGGGTTAACTAGTGGGACAGTTTTATAGGTTGGGTCGTTACGGACACGGCGATACTAAATATGTGTACTTTTATTGTTTTTTTATTTAGATAAAGAAATGTATTTATGGGAATAATATATATATTTTTTTCTTTATTTAGGAATTTTTTATTTTTTTTTACACATGTGTAATTTTTTTTTTTTTACTTTTTTACTTTGTCCCGGGGGGGGGGACATCACAGATCCCTGATCTGACAGTTTGCACAGCACTCTGTAAGATCAGCGATCTGACTGACAGCACAGCAGGCTTACCAGCGCCTGCTGTGGACCCGAAAGTACTCCCTGCAGTACCCAGATGCAGTCCCGTGGCCATTTTGGATCCGGGGACTGCAGGGAGGAGACGCTCGGTACAAGGTGAGTACATCGCCTTGTACCGATCGTCTCAGGGAAGCACGCAGGGAGCCCCCTCCCTGCGCGATGCTTTCCTGTACCGCCGGTACACTGCGATCATATTTGATCGCAGTGTGCCGGGGGTTAATGTGCCGGGGGCGGTCCGTGACCGCTCCTGGCACATAGTAAGGGATGTCAGCTGCGATAGTCAGCTGACACCCGGCCGCGCTCCCCCCATGAGAGCGGCCGATCGCATATGACGTACTATCCCGTCACTGGGAATTAAGTCCCAGGTCACTTTGACGGGATAGTACGTCATATGGGATTAAGGGGTTAAAAATTGAAATTTTTTAAATTTCCATCTTATTTCACTTGTTAATGGGGCTGGTATAAAACACTTAGGTGGCTCCATCAACCGGGATGGAAGGGACGCTGGCCATTGCACTTTGAGTAAGGGCAAAATCTAGAGGTGTGCATCAGATAGCCATGCAAAGAGTTCAGGAAATTTTCCACATTTGGGCAGCAGTCAGCGAATGTCAGGCCAAATGACCTGCCATGAAAAATCTGCTTCTCTTTTTTTGCTTATCTCTGAAGCATGTGATGCTGCACATGCTGTTGGTGGAGGAGTCTCAACAGAACCTGAAAGGTCTGGTCATGCTGGTGGTGAGTTCTACGTGTGGTTATCTTGGGTGGGGGAGTTATTTTCCATGTTGGCAACAGATAAATCTTTGACTTTCTGCAAGAGAAAAAATAATGGATCTGCCTGTGGCAATACATTCTGTCTCCCCGATCATAGCATTATGGACATGAAATTACTTGTATTAAAAAGTAACTTCAAATCTCAGAGAGACAGAAGAGTCTGGGAATATAAGCTGATGATGACCTTTGACACTCTCAGTGCAGGAATGAATGTGTCGCATGGATTTATGTATTTTTACATCAACTAAGGAATTTGCTCCTCAGACCCTGTGGGATCATCATAACACAGTCCCAGACCCCAATCAGAGGACAATAAAACATTCATGCTGCTTATCTATGAACTGTTCCAATATTTATGGACATAACTGTTTATCACTCACATAATGGTAATTCTGTTTCACGTCACCAGTCTTATCTATAGCATTTTTCTGTGCTTTATTGTGCATAAATATGTGATTTTTCAGAATTTCTATTAGTCTATGCCTGATGAAGAGACCGGAGTAGTCTCGAAAGCATGCAATTTGTTACCATCTTTTCAGTTAGTTATTAAAATGTATCAACCCCTGAGGACTCTCAATTCTAAATATTTTTCTATCCACTGTCTAACAGGGTACCAAGATATATATCTTTCCTGACTTTTTGCAGTCTTTGCAGCAGGAAAATAAGCCAATGACACCCAAGCTCAAATAGACTATGGCTGTGCAAAGATACAGTTCTCCATCAGCATGTAAAGCAACATCAACTGCTCATGTGGGAAAAACAAACTGGCCAACCATTTGGGCATGGTTAAAATTGTCCTCCTTCTACTTCTCTTCACACTTTTCTCTCTGGTAGCCAGGACACATCTTCAAGTAGTACTTGGTCTATGTCCTATTCTCCAAGATCATCATCCACAACACTGGTTGTCAAAGGCAGTCTGAGTTGTATCCCCGGCGACTACATTTTGACGCCCCCGAACTGGGAGTTGGACATTCTCTGAGCCTGCTGTCAGGTTGACAGCCATCTCCCAGTATTTAATTGCACTCTTGTGTTTCAGAATACAGTTCAGTACAGTCTTACACTATCCCCTCATGCTACCACCCTCCACACTGCTCAGTCTCTATTCTATGGCCACTCACACTTTTCTCTCCGTATAATAGCTCCTCACACTATTTCCCTCAATAGTCTCTTCACATATTTCCCCCTCCCTCTTCATACTGTCTTCTCTCACATTCGCCCTGCTAACCATACTGTCTCCATATATTTACACCCTCACTCTCCATACTGTCTCCTCATACATCCTCCTGACTCCCCATATTGTGTCCCCACCCATCCCTTCCTCGTTCCCCAAACGGTGCCCTCAAATCTTATTTCTTCTCCCCAGCCCTCAAACTGTGTCCTGAAATCCTATTTCTTCTCCCCACACCCTTAGTCTGTGTCCTTACATCCTATTTATTCTACCCCCAAAAAAGTGTCTTCTAATCCTACTGTATCAGCACCCACCCCCTGCTATGTCCCTAAAATGTATTTGTTCTGTAGCATGCCAATCCTAACATGTTCCAGGAGTCACCACATGGCCACTTCACTCATATGCAATTTTTATACCTACAGTCATGAGCCAGATATCTTTTCTTCCTGCATCTTTAAGTTTTTCATTGAACATTGAGAGAAATGGAAAGAGCAACTCATCAGCACCTGACTAAGTGTGCAAATCGCATATGTGCTTGGGGGTTGGGTGCCAATCTGAATGAGATACACCTCTGCTGGTTGTTATTCTCCTCCTCCTTCTCTGTCACACTGCCACATATATATTGCTCATTGTTTGTTGACAAAACAGGTGTATGATTCTAAAATTCCACTTGAGTGCTAATTCAACTCCAACCTAGTCAAGATGCTGGAGGTGTAGACGCTCCTGTACCACTTATTTGAGTCTGCTGCCTTTCGAGAAAGAATGGCGTGTACTCAACCTTGCTGGAAGATAACCAGCTGCCATTATTTCTTGCAGGAAGGGGAGATACATGGAGCAGCAACTATGAACAGGGGCAGTACATGTCTTTCATGACCAACTGGATGAATTTTTTGAGCAGCAGAAATGCATCATCACAATCAGGATAGGTGGTGAATAGTGTTGAGCATTCCGATACCGCAAGTATCGGGTATCGGCCGATACTTGCGGGTATCGGAATTCCGATACCGAGATCCGATACTTTTGTGGTATCTGGTATCGGTATCGAAACAACATTAATGTGTAAAATAAAGAATTAAAATAAAAAATATTGCTATACTCACCTCTCCGACGCAGCCTGGACCTCACCGAGGGAACCGGCAGCGTTGTTTGCTTAAAATGCGCGCTTTTACTTCCTTCCGCAACATCACGGCTTGTGATTGGTCGCGTGCCGCCCATGTGGCCACGACGCGACCAATCACAGCAAGCCGTGACGTAATTTTCAGGTCCTCAATGCCTAATTCTAGGCATTCATGATTTTAAAATTACGTTCCGGCTTGTGATTGGTCGCGTCGCGGTCACATGGGCGACGCGACCAATCACAAGCCGTGACGTCACGGGAGGCAGGAGACGCGCGCATTTTTAAAATTACGTCACGGCTTGTGATTGGTTGCGTGCCGCCCATGTGACCGCGACGCGACCAATCACAGCAAGCCGTGACGTAATTTCAGGTCCTGATGCCTATTTCTGCATTCAGGACCTGAAATTACGTCACGGCTTGCTGTGATTGGTCGCGTCGCGGTCACATGGGCGGCACGCAACCAATCACAAGCCGTGACGTAATTTTAAAAATGCGCGCGTCTCCTGCCTCCCGTGACGTCACGGCTTGTGATTGGTCGCGTCGCCCATGTGACCGCGACGCGACCAATCACAAGCCGGAACGTAATTTTAAAATCATGAATGCCTAGAATTAGGCATTGAGGACCTGAAAATTACGTCACGGCTTGCTGTGATTGGTCGCGTCGCGGCCACATGGGCGGCACGCGACCAATCACAAGCTGTGACGTCACGGAAGGAAGTAAAAGCGCGCATTTTAAGCAAACAACGCTGCCGGTTCCCTCGGTAAGGTCCAGGCTGCGTCGGAGAGGTGAGTATAGCAATATTTTTTATTTTAATTCTTTATTTTACACATTAATATGGATCCCAGGGCCTGAAGGAGAGTTTCCTCTCCTTCAGACCCTGGGAACCATCAGGAATACCGTCCGATACTTGAGTCCCATTGACTTGTACTGGTATCGGGTATCGGTATCGGATTAGATCCGATACTTTGCCGGTATCGGCCGATACTTTCCGATACCGATACTTTCAAGTATCGGACGGTATCGCTCAACACTAGTGGTGAAGCCTTCATGCTTTGGCTATAATGCTGATTACACCACCAGATGGTGATTTTCTACCTACACCTCCTCCGCATCCTACTCAATAGACATGATTCCTTCCCCATTACTTATAGGGAACAGTGTTGCATCCAACTCCCACTCTCAGTCATTTAATAATTTAAGGTACAACTTGTAGACTTGGGCAACAAAAGACATGCAGTGGATGAGTCGCTGCTCTGCATCAAGCAGCAAATCTCACACTGACTGGCTCCCAATCACCCACAACTGGGCTTTATGGTAATCTACAATGCTCGAAACATTGTGGCTGCCTTACCATTGGGCAAACTAACTCACTCTTCCTATATGGTCCATGTCATAAATATAATCAAGCAAAATATATTATAGAATATACCTGTTTCAGGAACATGATAGCAATGGCCAGGGAACTGTATAGGCATTTCAACCATTCTTAAATGGCAAAGCTTGTTCTCCAGGCTTTGCAAAAATGGAACAGTTTGCCATATCACCACCTGTTTTATGACACCGTAACCCTCTAGAATTCAATGCTACATATGTTGGAGCATTTGCATGAACACAGTAATTCATCATATCATGCAGCAGGCAATCTGGAGCTTGGGTTATTTTGAAATCTGCCATTGGCAACTCACGAGGGACACAAGTGGCCTACTGAATCCCTTTGAAGACGTTACTAAATTTGTCAGGATGGAGAACTGTGGCATCAACAATGTCATCCCTCTAATATTTATATTGGAAAAAAGAATAACAAGGATGCAACAGGGAATGAGGAAAATCAGTAACTTGTTAATTTTCATTGCATCCTGAGGTGTTGGGGATCCTCAAGGCCAATGTTACATTTAGCTGGATATGGACAATGCGAAGTAAGTAGAAAGTAGAGCTCCAGGTGGATCTGAAGGGGACAATGAGTTATCCCAGTCACATGCAGGGGATATTGCTGCCAGTCTGAGTGAAATTGATTATGATGATAACAATGCTGGCTATGGTGACCAACCATCACAGAAGGGTGGAAAAATTAAAGTAACAAGAGCCCTTGGTCATGACGCCCAGCATGGCAAGCTCACCCTCGCTATAAAATCAAAATGTGGGAATTCTTCAGGCTTCTAAAAAGGGAGTGAAAATTAGCACTTTGCCAGGATAAGCTGTGTTTCCTGCTATCCCTGAGCAGACAACCTTTGCCACTACTCCTCCATCGGTTCCAGCAATAGGGCTAGAACAAGTAGCCAAGGTAGAAGCATAAGCAAGTACAATTTATATGACATTATGGACTAGATCTTTTATCTGCCACTCCACCAACCTGATTGCACTTCAGCAAACAGAAATGCCCTGACTGAACAGCCAGCTATAGTCAAACCTGAAATGTTTCCTTTTTGAGGCATATACTGTACACTGAGCCCCAACTCCACAGACTTCTCGGTGAGCAGACCATTGGAAGAACTGGCTCAGTTTGCTATGGGCATAGTTACTGACTTGTCCATCACCCAGTGTAATGTCAGAATGGGCATTCAGTGTGGAGAATAGCTTTGTCACATACTAAGTTGCCCTCTGCAAGTGAGGAAAACCTTACATTTGTCAAAATGAATAGGGCATGAACCACAGCAAGTTTAATTCACTTATAACTGATGCCAATGATTAGATTGGTTGTATCATCTGTCTGCCTGTCCATTGTTTTCTACACTGTTCTGCTGTCTTATGTGCCAATACCCCCAGACCAGCCAGCCATCTCCTGTCTGTCCCTCATTTTATATCTATACTGTGTTGCTACTAGGTCTCCCATTGATGGTCACACACAGAGTTGGACATCTCTTTGCCTGACCCATCCTATCCTATACTGTGTAGCTTATGCCACAGCCACTTCAGATAGATGGAAAGATAGATAGATATGTGTAATAATAATACTAGCAAATGCCTCCGATTAGAAATGTAGTAAAGCTTTTGATTCGCTATGTCTCTTTCCTTATGTGCAGGCATTGCAGGACCTTAGGTATCCATTGTTACAACCACTGATATAGTGACAGTTAGCTAGTTTTTAGTGGTCATAACCATGATACCTAAGGTCCTGCAATGCCTGCACATGAGGAAAGAGACATAGCGAATCAAAAGATTTGCTAATATTATTATTACTATACACCTACGGTATATTGGGATATAATCGTT
The DNA here is from genome assembly GCF_051348905.1 of Ranitomeya variabilis. NCBI lineage: Eukaryota > Metazoa > Chordata > Amphibia > Anura > Dendrobatidae > Ranitomeya > Ranitomeya variabilis. The sequence goes on from NC_135235.1 coordinate 507,253,819, forward strand.
GAGATGGGAATACCTCATTAAAGATATAAGAGGGGCATTCATTAAAGACTTCCCCTGACCCACTTCTATTTATCACAGGATGCTGAAACTGCACAAGTGTAATGATATAAGTCTTTATAGGTCATGTGCCAATTTGCAACTCAGAACTGATAACAGTCCTGATTTTACAGGTGCTGAAGTGGTGTGAGGTTTGATAATGGACCCAGTGGAATACAGAGCAGTCATCAAGGTCCTTTACTTGGAAAGCCACACACCAAAGGAGACGTTCGATGAGATGAACGAGGTTTATTGTGATAATTCCCCATCATATTATGTAGTCAAGAACTGGCAACGTCAAACAGCTCCAATTCCAGGGTGACCTCACTCTGCTATTGATGAACACACAATCCAGCAAGTGGAGGCCGCCATTTTGGAAAATCGCTGTGTAACCATTCGAGACCTAGCCCAAAATGTAAAGATTAATGTGGGGTCTGTGGAAAACAATCATCCAAGACCATGTTCGCATGCATAAGGTATCCTCTCGCTGGGTTCCCCGGCTGCTCACACCTTTCCAGGAACAAGTCGAATGCTCTCAGGCTCTATTGATGATGTGCCATGGAAACCAAGAGGACTTTTTTAACAGACTAATTACACAGGATGAAAGCTGGGTCCATCACTATGATACTGAGATTAGAGTCCAGTCGATGCAGTGGAAGCACCATGACTCACCACCTCCACAGAAAGCATGTGCTTAACTATCGGCAGGCAAGGTCATGCTCACAGTATTTTGGGACCAGAACGGAGAAGTATTGATGAATTTCCAAGCAAAAGGGTACCATGACCACTAGGGCATACTATGCTTCACTGCTGCGGAAATTGCAGGATACCATCATAACCAGGAGACAAGGCATGCTCACCAAAGGTGTCTGCCTTCTGCAAGATAATGCACCAGATCACAGCTCAAATGTTGCCCAAATGGAAGCATTCTCTTGTGGCTTTGAAATTCTACTGCATCCCCCTTTTTCACCTGACCTCGTACCATAGGATTTCCACCTCTTTCCAACAATAAAGTTATTTTGGAATGGCAAGCATTTTTCAGATGATGAGACTCTGATATCCGAAGTCATAACATGACTTTTGGAGCAACATGTTGTGAGGCTGTGGCCTCTGTTACAGCTAGGGGGCGCTGTTTGTGCTCCCCAGAATATGCATACAGATGGATGAAATCCATAGGTGTGCATGGGAGTCACGGATTTCCGATCTGGATTTTCCATGTGGCTGAAGGCCACAGGTTTGCATGTGTTAAAAGCCCTGCAGTAAGAGGTATGGGTGTGTCAGGTGTGCAAGGTACAGGTCAGTGTCAGTCTGGTGTGTGCTGCTGTGCAGAGCAGAGGCCTGCAGAGTCCTGGCTAAGTGCATGGAGGCAGAGCCCAGTGGAGCCAGCACCAGGGGCAGCTGAATAGCCTGGCACCCGCAGCGTATACAGTGATGCAAGTCATCCATGGTACTGGTCTCGGATGTGGACAAGTCCTGTGCCCAGATGTGGATGTCTTGTGCCCGAAGGAGTCGGATGTGGACAGTCCTGTGCACGGAGGTGGATGTCCTGTGCCCGAAAAAGGACTAGTATGTGTAACTATTGCAAACAGGTAGATATGGTGCCCGGCTGCTATCCGGAGGATATCCTGGACTGTGTACGACTGTGTGAGTAAAGAGACTGTGATATAACAATGCAGGACACCCACGAGAATTAGTCAGAGGAGGGCTGGCGTGTGTAGTGTTTGCAACATATGAGGCTGTGTGTATGGAGACGTATGGAGACTGTAATATGGCGTGTGGTCGCCCAGGGAAACTGGACAAGGGAAGTCTGGCCTGTTTAGGGACCGCAAATCTAATGCTATGTGATATGTATTGCTATGAACTGGTGTAAACTGAACACTGACAATATATACTAAAGTTATATCCAGTTACTGTATGTGAATTGGACTTTAATGCTGTGAGGAAACACATTAATGAAACTTTTGTGCTTGAACTTTGTGGGTCACTGCCTCTTCACTGCGTAAGATGCTACTGCAGCCTTACAATTTTAACTTCTACAAGCGAGGTGTGTACAGTTGCTTAAAGAGATGGGAGAAGTGTGTGTCCCTAGGTGGCACCTATGTAGAGAAGGACTAATAACTGTGCCACCTTTCCCAAGTTTCATTGCTCTCAGTCCACAGGAAGTGGGTAAGGGGAAATCTTTAACGAAGTACTGTATATACTCAGAATAAGCCGACCCGAGTATAAGCCGAGACCCTTAATTTTGCCACAAAAAACTGGGAAAACTTAACGACTCGAATATAAGCCTAGGGTGGGAAATGCAGCAGCTTCTGGTAAATTTCAAAAATAAAAACCAATAAAAGTAAAATTAATTGAGACATCGGTAGATTAAATGTTTTTGAATATCCATATTGAATCAGGAGCCCCATATAATGCTCCATACAGTTCATGATGGGCCCCTTAAGATGCTCCATACAAAAATATGCCCCATATAATGCTGCACAAAGGTTAATGATGGCCCCATAAGATGCTCCATACAAAAAATATGCCCCATGTAATGCTGCACAAAGGTTTATGATGGCCCCATAAGATGCTCCCTATTAAAATATGCCCCATATACCGCTCCATAAAGGTTAATGATGGCCTCATAAGATGCTCCATATTAAAATATGCCCCATATAATGCTCCATAAAGTTCATGATGGGCCCATAAGATGCGCCATAAAAAAATATACTCCATATAACGCTGCACAAATGGTAATGATGGTCCCATAAGATGCTCCATACAAAAATATGCCCCATATAATGCTGCACAAAGGTTAATAATAGCCCCATAAGATGATTCAGAGAATAATATGCCCCATATGCTGCTGCAATAAAAAAAAAAATGACATACTCACCTCTCATCGCTGGGGGAGAGGTGCCGGTGTCCTGAGCAGGCAGGGACACTGGCACGCTATGGGGGACAGATGCCGGAGTCGCCGCTGACTCAGGCCCCTGGACACTTGCGATATTCACCTGTCACTGTTCCACCACCATGCGTCGCTGTGTCTTCCGGGTCTCTGCAGTGTTCAGGCAGAGGGTGCACACTAACCACGTCATCACGCCCTCTGACCTCAACGTCACAGCCAGAAAATGTGGAAAACAGAGCCCGGCGGTGGAACGGGGTTAGGTGAATATCACATGGCTCACCCTCCCCCGTCATACCCATCCCCTCCTGCCACGGTCTCTCTTCAAGCCCCTGATTCTCCGATGGTCTCTGGCGTGCAGCAGCAGCTCTTCCAGTGTTCAGCGGTCTCATGGTACCGCTCATTAAAGTAATGAGTATGCGCTCCCTGCCTATGGGAGTGGAGTCGCATCCATATTCATTACTTTAAAGTGCGGTACCACGTGACCGCTGAACACAAGAAGAGCTGCCAGGGACCATCTGAGGAGCAGGGACCATGCCAGGAGGAGGTGAGTATCATGTGACAGCCGCCACTCCTGCTCCCCCTCCCCTGCCGACTCCCTGGGACAATGACTCGAGTGTAAACCAAGAGGGGCACTTTTAGCCTTAAAAAAATGGGATGAAAATCTCGGCTGATACTCGAGTATATACGGTAAATAAATCTGAAACTGCTCCCACAAAAGTAAAAATTTTTGCATGTTTTTATAGAAGTCATTGGTTTTTATTTCGAAACAGCAACTCTTTTCGAGCTCCCAAAAAAGGGATAATTTTTGATGGTTGGGTAAAAAGACATTGTTTATCTTGCAAACGGTTGGTCTCAAACTGATAGAGAAAAATTTTGCTCAGCCTGCTAAGAAGTCATTGCTTCTTTTCTTTATTTGTTTGCATCCGCTTCGAGCAGCGGCAATTTCCATGGGTGTCAGCTGTGCATAACAGCTGACACCCTGCAGTATCGGACATGGATGGTTTTGCAACTGATCGGGGCTGATTAACCCTTTAAATGCTGATGTCAATTGCGATAGCTGTATGTAAGTTGTTTCAGAATTGCGGGTCCTGATGGCTCTCATGATATCTTGAAATAATATAATGGTCCCAGGATAAAGTGGCTATAAGTTGAGTTTCACAGGCATAATCAGTGAGACATTGACAGCCTTATACCAGTGATCAAAATTTTACATGTCCCACAGTGGGACTAAGTAAAACAGTGAAAAAGTTAAATAAAACATGTAAAAAAGTTAAAAAAAAACAAAAAAAACCCCGAAAGTGCACACAAATCACTAAAATCTATTTCACCACTCAAAACGCATCGTTTGAGATAAAACAAAAATAAGGAAAAAACATACACATAATTGGTATTATCATGTCCGGATCAACCCGCTCTATAAAACTGGCATGTTATTTATTTCGTTTGACTCACGCAGTAAAAAAAATTAATGAAAAACATGCACAAAAAAAAGAAGCCCTAAAATGGCTCATTCAGCAACAAAAATATAAAAGGTTACAGCTCTCAGAATATGACAATGCAAAAACAAATTCATGTTTGTAAAACAATGGTTTTATTCTGTTAAAAAAGCAAAGCATAAAAAAAAATCTGTAATAGGTGTAATCATACCAACCTGATGAACAAATCTACCTTATCACTTTTACCGCATTGTGAAAGGCGCAAAAAATAAAAACAAAAACTGAATTGCTAGGTTTTGTTTATTCTGTGTCTGAAAAATCTGAATAAATAGCGATCAAAAAATATTATGTGCCCCAAAATGGTACCAAAAAAATCTGCAACTCGTCCTGCAAAAAATAAGCCCTCATACAGCTCTGCTCGCCAAAAAATAAAAGGTTACAGCTCTCAGAATATGGCAACACAAATTTTATATAAACAAGCAGCCAAACCTAAAATAAAAAACTGTATAAATATGGTATTGCTGTCATTGCACGGACCCGAAGAATAAATCTGGCTTATCATTTACACCGAATGGTGAATGGAGAAAAAAATAAAAGTAAGAACTATTCTTGTTCTGCTGTCTATTTGTTCATTCGATCTCCCAAAGCTGAGCTCACATTTATCCCATGCTCTCCGCTGAGTGCTTACATCGAGGTTTCCGTGTAAATCCTCCAAAACCGTGATTCAGACAAAACCCCCAATGGAACCACTCACTTATGAGGCAGAAGGCGTCACTTTGGACTGGTCTGTGTTCCAGCAGTGTCCCATCATTTTAGGTGTCTTTTTAGCACACAAATGTGGGCAACTACAGCTCTGTGCATGCCTTAATGGTGAATATGTGGCACCCCAGAGTCTGGTTGTCACCACGACATTGCCTCCCTCTAAGGCCGTCGTCACACCAGCAGTATTTGGTCAGTATTTTACATCAGTATTTGTAATCCAAAACCAGGAGTGGGTGATATATACATAAGTGGTGCATGTGTTTCTATTATACTTTTCCTCTAATTGTTCCACTCCTGGTTTTGGCTTACAAATACTGATGTAAGATACTGACCAAATACTGCTAGGGTGACTACAGCCTAAGGCCAGTCTCACACGTCCAGATAATTCTGGTACCAGAAAAATCGGTACCGGAGTTATCCGTGTCTGTGTGTCCAGGTGCTCACGTGGCACATCAGTGTGGCACACGTGCAGCAGCCGTGTGCCGCCCGTGTGCCGACTGAGGACCACACGGACCGTGCAGGAGACTGCCCTAGAGTTAAGCACTGTCCCACCCTGCGTGTGGTGCTGAAGCCGACATTCATTCCTTCTCCCCTGCAACGTTCGCTGGAGAGAAGGAATGAAAAATCAAGGTTTTTTTTGTGTGTTTAAAATAAAGTTTGTGGTCACCTCCCACCTCCCACCCCCTGTGCGCCTGCCCGCTTGCATTAAAATACTCACCCAGCTCCCGCGATGCTTCCTCTCAGCGCCGGCAGCCTGTCCTGTGTGAGCGGTCACATGGTGCCGCTCATTACAGGGATGAATATGCGGCTCCACCCCTATAGGAGGTGGAGCCACATATTCATCACTGTAATGAGCAGCACCCCAGAGCAGGGGGACCATGAGGGCACTGCAGGATTTTAAACCTTTACGGTGTAATGTGTTACGAATGGTTTTCTTGGTGACTGTGGTCCCAGCTGCCTTGAAATAATTAACAAGTTCCTCCTGTGTAGTTTTAGGCTGATCTCTCACCTTCCTCATGATCAAGGATACCCCAAGAGCTGAGATTTTGCATGGTGCCCCAGTTCGATGTCGATTGACAGTCATTTTGTATTTCTTCCATTTTCTTATTATTGCACCAACATTTGTCTCCTTCTCACCCAGCGTCTTACTTATGGTTTTGTAGCCCATTCCAGTTTTGTGCAGGTCTATGATCTTGTCCCTGACATCCTTATAAAGCTCTTTGGTCTTGTCCATGTTGTAGAGGTTAGAGTCTGACTGATTAACTGAGTCTGTGGACAGGAGTCTTTTATAAAGGTGACTATGCATGACAGTTTTCTTTAATGCAGGTAGCAAGTTGATTAGGAGCGTCTAACTGGTCTGTAGGAGCCAGAACTCTTAATGGTTGGTAGGGAATCAAACACTTATTTCTCACTACAAAATGCAAATAAATGTATATAATTTATACAAATTGATTTTCTGGATTTTATTTTTGATATTCTAGCTGTCAGTGTTAAAATTAACCTACCTTAAAATTATAGATTGTTCATGTCTTTGTCAGTGGGCAAACTTTCAAAATCAGCAAGGGATCAAATACTTATTTCCCCCACCGTGCATGGAAACCCTGTGGTAAGTGCTCAGTATAGAACACAAGAATGTGAACCAGCCAACAAAATCAGCCTTCACTAAGGTCCGTCATTTGTCACTGGAACTATAGGGGGTTCCCATGTTACTGGTAGAACAATGACTCTGGAAAAGTGACATGGCTCCAGCCCACTCAAATAAAATCCAGTGAATTTTGTGCTCCCAAATCCAAATGCCCCTCCTTCTGAGGCCCACTTGCCCTAAACCACAGTAAGCAGCCACGTGTTTGACATTATTGTAATGGAGAGCATGAAAACTAAGAACCACACTACAGTCACTAAATCCAAACATTAGAAATACTTTATTCAAATATGGACAACCGTCAATAAATACTAACAGACAGACAAACACAGTAGGGCTAAAAGATGACACTAGATGCCATCAGCATAAATACAAGCCCGAAGACAGGCATAGCCCTGGGCAGAGGTAATGGCCTATCACAAAAGTCCCCAAATAGCAAAATATATAGTGCATCAATAGTTAATGGTTAGTACCAGCATATGAAGACAAAATCAGTCAGGACTGTCACAGCAGCAGCTCAAAATATCACCAGCAGTGCATCGCTGCACATTACCTCAGATGATGACACAGGCCACAGGGACACCCGTCCACCCCGACGCGCGTTTCGGTGCAAAACCTTCCTCAAGGGGCGCAACAATGACAGAGGGCATGTGGAATAAGTAGTGACGCTTAATAACGTGGTGCAGCCCCGCATTACCTCACATCCGCCCGGTCCCAGAGCGACAGGCAGCCGAAGACCGGAAGTACGTGGGGCCCCACGTGACCGCAAGTCGGCACACAGACAATGAGAACCAGGCAGAACGAGGCACTGCCGGCGCATGCTCCGTGAGTAGCAAAATGCATCGCCACCATAATAAAAACGGGCAAAGGTATAAACATAGGTACGGGGATGAATTACATATACAGGAGGAGGAGAAGAAGATTGTATCGGGCGGTAGTGTATGGCTGCAATGTCATATGACCATACCCCATAAAGCGAGATCATATATTATGGCACAGCCACCACACCCAGTATATTGCAGCGCCCTCTAATAGAGGGGCTACAAAACTGGAGCAGATATCAGTAGAAATACGGGCCTATAAACGCCCATCTATTCTATAACAGGATATGTACCAAACATCATGAACGAACAGCATAGAACAAAATATATTAAGCAACAACAGTTATGAAACACCAACAATACAGTTACAAAACTCAGATACAAATGGTAACAGATGTATGAATACAGAAGCACCAATCCCCATCCCGAGATCCCTCCCGGTCAAGTCCAGAGATATAGTGATTCAGAGATCTTCTCCAATACTGGAAGCCAACACGAGTTCCAAGTACTAAGGGCCGCAATGCATCCCAGACCCATGATAATGCCCTAAAAAGAACAGAACAAACAATATATAAATAAAACGAGATAAAAACAACTAGATGCGGATGTACATCCTAACACAGCAGTGTGGCGACTAAAGAAAAGGTGCATAGCTAATATTTTCATTTAACCCCTTTGGGTGCACGGTGTCGAGGGACCAGATCCAGCGTGTTTCCAACTGACCCAAACGTTTAAACAAATTGGCCCCACAAATATTAATATTTAACATATCAATTCCTTGTACTCTCAAAAGAGAACTATCGCACTGACGATATGTCCGAAAGTGCCTCGGTATTGTTTTGAGAGTAGTTACATCATTTTGGGTTGCTGCGGCCTGGATCCCCAGGACATGCTCCCTAATCCTAACCTTGAGCTGCCTGGTGGTCATCCCAATATAGATAAAACCACAGGGGCAAGTGGCATAGTAGATAATATATCTAGAGGTGCATGTAATCCTTTTCTTAATGGTATAAGTCTTAGTACCATTAGAGTTAGTAAATGTATTGCACCTCTCCATATTGGAGATAAGGCACTTAATTTACAGGTTCATAACACTAGAAGCACAAGCTGGGCACAATGTATGGGGGAGCGACAATATATAGGGCCTCTACACTGTATGGGGACAAAATGTATGGGTACTAGACTGGCAGATTTGCAATTCTCCAGAAATAAAATCTGTCATGGATGTTACAAAATAGTCACTGTAGATGCATATGAATTTATTGAGAGGTGCAGTTTCTACAATGGGGATTTTTCTGCTGCTCTGGCACCTTGGGGGCTCCGCAAATGTTGCCCGTAAACTATTTTAGCAAAATCTGTTCTCCAAAAGACAAATAACGCAATTTGCTTTACAGCCCTGACATGTGGCCTAACAATAATTTCTGACAACATATGGGGCAGCACTGCATTCCAGAGTAAATGCGCAATAAATTGTGTGGTCTAGTTTCACCTATTAATCCTTGTATGCCTGACAAATTTGCAGCAAATCCAAAAATTACATTTTTACCACTAAAATGTCATATGCTATAAAATTCTGTGAGGCACCTATGGTTTCAAAATACTCACTACACCCATAGATGAATTCCTTGAGGGGTCTAGTTTCCCAAATGGGGTCACTTGTTGGGGGTTTCTGCTGTTTTAACATGTCAGAGGCTCTTCAAATGCAACATGGCATTCACAATATATCCCAGGCAAATAGTGCTGTTTCTTTTCCTAGTTCTGCCATGTGACCAAGCAAAAGTTTTTGACCACATATGGGGTATAGTCGCATTCGGGAAAAATTGCACAACTAATTCACAGTGTAAAATTCTGTACTTATTAATATAACTTTTATTAAAGTTTTGACTTAACGTGAAATTAGTGATTTAAGAAAGAAACCACTATCACCATTAGAAAGATAGGACCCACGAGGTGGAGGCTAAGACCCAGGAGAACAAGATACAGATTGGTTTTTACCGTCCCAAGTCTTGTGATCATCGTTATTAACAGAATAACAGCGATAGCAAAAAAAAGTCAAATTTCCCATTCATTTCTCTCTCCTCTGATATGATCTACAGTAGCATACCAGAGGAGAGAGAAATTGGGTCTCCCGACCCCTCCCCAGTAACTTCGTCTTCCCTGGACCCTCTGTCTCGGTCCCCCAGCCCTCCAAGTCATCTTCCCAGAAGAAAATGGTGGGCGCATGCATAGTGCGCCCGCTTAGTTCTGCTGGCTGGCACCCGCCACAACAATAGGAGATTTCTCCTATTGGTTCATTTTCATCACTGTGATAGACCCTATCACAGTGATCAAAATAAAAAAAATAGTTAATCAATCCCGCCATTATCACCATCTTAGTTAGGTAAAAATAATATAATAAATGTATTTTTTTTTCCATGTTTTCATTAGGGTTATGATTAGGGCTAAGGGTTAGGGTTGGGCTGGGGTTAGGGTTGGGGATAGGGTTAGGGTTGGGGCTAGGATTGTGGCTAGGGTTAGGGTTGACGTTAGATCTAGGGTTAGGGTTGGGCCTAGGGTTAGGGTTGTGTTGGGGTTAGGGTTATGGTAGTGGCTTTGGGGTTACGGCTGTGGTGTTGGGGTTAGGGTTGTGTTGGGGTTAGGGTTTTGTTGGGGATATGGTTGTGTAGGGACTACGGTTGGGGTGTTGGGGTTATGGTTGGGGGCTGGGGTTAGGGTGGTGTTGGGGTTGGAGTTAGGGTTGGGATTAGGGTTTGGATTAAGGCTACGGTTGGGATTAGTGTCAGGGGTAGTGCTGTGTTAGGGTTGGAGTTAGAATTGTTTTTTTTTCACTGTTTAGGTACATCAAGGGGCATTCAAACACGACATGGCGCCCACCATTGATTCCAGCCAATTTTGCATTCAAAAAGTCAAACGGTGCTCCCTCCCTTCTGAGCCTTGTCATGCGCCCACAAAGTAGCCTTCCCCTACATTTGGGGTATCGGCGTACTCTGGAGAAATTTCACAACAAATTTTGTGGTCCATTTTCTACTGGTACTCTTGTGAAAATAAAAAAGTTTGGGTCTAAAGTAAATTTTTTGTTAAAAAAGTAAAATATTCGTTTTTTACTTCTACATTGCTTTAGTTCTCTTGAAGCACCTGAAGGGTTAATATACTTCTTGAATGTAGTTTTGAGCACCTTGAAGGGTGCAGTATTTAGAATGGTGTCAAATTTGGGTATTTTCTGTCATATTGACCCCCCAAACTCACTTCAAATGTGAGGTGGTCCCTAAAAAAATGGTTTTGTAAATTTTGTTGGAAAAATGAGAAATTGCCGGTCAACTTTAAACCCTTATGACTTCCTAATAAAAAAAATATGTTTCCAAAATTATGCTGATGTAAAGTAGACATGTGGGAAATGTTATTTACTAACTATTTTGTGTGACTTAACTCTTTGTTTTAAGGGCACAAAAATTAAAAGTTTGAAAATTGCCAAATTTTCAAAATTTTTGCCAAATTTCCGTTTTGTTTCATAAATAAACGCAAGTCACATCGACATCGAATAAATTTTACCACTAACATGAAGTACTATATGTCACAAAAAAGTAGTCTCAGAATGAGTGGGATACGTTAAAGCGTTCCAGAGCTATAACCTCATAAAATGACAGTGGTCAGAATTGTAAAAATTTGCTTGGTCATTAAGGACAAAATTGGCTGTCACTAAGGGGTTTAGCCATAGTCATATTTTTTAGCTCATTTTGACATTTTTAAGGCTGTGATTGTATTAAATAGCTAAAAAGGGGTTCAATACAGTCCTAGGAGACCTCACACTGTTACATATCTTTTTCAGGCAATTAAAAGCTGTGCAGTGCTTGCGATTCACAGTGAACTGATTAGCTGCAAATCACATTTTTTGTAATTTTTACAAAACTGGCGAATTTTGAACTTCAAAAGATTTGATAATTTCTACCAGGTATATATTAGATTTTACATAGGACAAATAACTAAACCAAATCAAGTCTATGGGTTTGCATCCCTTAACTCTAGCTACTGAAGAATTTATGGCAAAAAAGAGCTACTTACTTTATTAAAACAAACATTTTAAAAGGGCCAGCAAATTTTACGAGTAGTGCCTGACCTGCATAAAAATTATAACTGTTCATGTTTTTATACCTCAGGAAATAAGTGCATAGTGATTTTCAATATTATGAAATAATCCAAGATGTCACTTTGGGTTCCGTCCCTGAAGATTATTAAAGCAATATAATACATTGTAATTAACTTCTTTGTTGATTTTGTGACAGAAAGCAAATGTGAAACTTTAGCATTTTGGCCTGATTGGGATGAAACCCAAACCTAAGAGAAGTAAGCTGTGCTCCAGGGATGGAAGTCATCACTCTAGTGCAAACTGATATTAAAGCCACAGAGCAGTTCTTCATTCGGAAGCAGGAGCCAGATTTCATTCCACACCCCCTCAGATCAATCCTAGGTGAACAGGACACACAGCTCCCCAGGGTAACCTCCTGCTCCATAGCAGAACTTAATAGAACACCTACACAGCTCACTGGCAATAGATCCACTTGAGGTAATTAAAGATGCTCAGGCAAGTAAAGCCAACAAAGGCTTTACAAATATCCTGAAACCATGAAGATGTAGTTCTCCAAGCACAAAGGAATACCTCAACAATGGAGATGAAATTAATACTGAATTGCCCCTAATCCCAGCTTTCCGTCCAACGGTGGCTCTTTTCCAACATTTACTTAGCTTGATAATACAGTTATATTTTTTAAGAAAGCCATGGAATTTTACCTTATTTTTCAGTCTTTATTCAAAGAAAACCCTCTGGCAGACAATGTAAAAGTACATAAGATATAGTACTTGAGATGAGTGAACATCTTCCATCGATCATTACTGGGTGTAGAAGTGCTATAGTCTGTCATCAGCACCCTTTATAACCCCTTTTGCAGTATAGTATGTACCAATTATGTTCTCCATGGTCTATGTACTCAACCTGTGGTATATGTATGTGCCCAAGGGAACATGCCTTGGCTTGCATGGTTCTCATGCTGTGATATTAACCCCTTCATGACCGTAGCTTTTTTCGGCTTCGCATTTTCCTTTTTCGCTCCCCTTATTCCCAGAGCCATAACTTTTTTTTATCTTTCTGTCAATATGGCCATGTGAGGACTTATTTTTTGCGGGAAGAGTTGTACTTTTGAAAGACACCATTGGTTTTACCATGTCATGTACTATAAAACAGGAAAAATATTCCAAGTGCGGTGAAATTGCAAAAATGTGCAATCCCAAACTTGTTTTTTGCTTGAATTTTTTACTTGGTTCACTAAATGCTAAAACTGACCTGCCATTATGATTCTCCTGGTCATTACGAGTTCATAGACACCAAGCATGTCTAGGTTCTTTTTTATCTAAGTGGTGAAAACAAATTCCAAACTTTGCTAAAAAAAAAATTGTGCAGTTTTCTGATGCATGTAACGTCTCCAATTTTCGTAATCTCGGGTTGGGTGAGGGCTTATTTTTGGCATGCTGGGCTGATGTTTTTAATGATACCATTTTGGTGCATGCATGCTCTTTTTATCACCTGTTGTTGCATTTTAACGCAATGCCGTGGCAACCAAAAAAATGTAATTCTGGAGTTTTGACATTTTTTTCTCGCTATGCCATTTAGCGATCAGGTTATTCCTTTTTTTTATTGATACCGACATTGGCGTACTAATAAGTCCGTTGTCAGTAAGGGGTTAAAAACAACACAGTGTATGATCATAGCATCGGGGCTACTTTGATGAAATTTGCTTGAATAGAGGGTTCCTACAGTAGTTCAGGATTAAAACAAACTTCCCCACTGATAAGTTCTGATTGATAATGGCCATCCATTAACTATAAATTATCAATCAAAATTTTTCTTAACAATAATTTGGAAAAATATGCACACATGCATGGGGTTTTGTTCCATTGTGTGTTAACCACTTCTCAGACTCTACACTCAATAAATTTTTATTACATAGATGATTTCTGCTGTTTCCTCTTACGTTGGCTAATTTATGGCTGAATGGAGAAGCAATATATCTGGCTATCAAACACTGAATACATGCTACATGTTCAAATAATGTACATCCAGTTCATTGATTTGTTTAAAATATGCACTGAAACCACTTCAAAAGACCACCTCTGTTAGATGACCACTCCTTGTCTCGACCACACTCCTACATCTTATGTTCAATAGATTGTCTTTCTTGTTTGAGAGGACCACAAGCACAAGTAAAATAAATGCTATAGGATTATGCACCTTTGGATCCTGCCACCCTCCATTATTTTATAAAGTTTCTCTATTTCTCCATCTTTGTATTGGAGGATCATATGCATTGCCCTGATAGGAGGTAAAGACGCGTCAAACAAGGTGGTCTCTAGCAGAAGAGGTGTTTGATCTGCAATATTCATTGTATGAAGGCTCAAGTTGACATAATTGTACAGGCAGTGGCGGACACACAGATGAGGGCCACATGTGCAAGAATGGTACATGGGCCCTTTGCAGTCCAGCAGCTCATCATAATGTTTTGGAGGAGGAAGAAGACTCTCTTACCTCTTACCTCTGGAGCCCCTGGTAAACCCATGGAATATTCGCCCCTATATACAAGGGTAGTCACTGAAGACAAGACCATTTACCAAAACTGCATTCTACTACTTCTTCAAGAAAAGGGTTTGCTACTGCTTTCCATGAGGCAAGATAGATGGCAGACTTAGGATACATTAGGGTCTTTTGCTATGTGACTTGGATGGAAGTCCATCAATCAACATTTTTACAGTAAAAAATGTCTACACAGGAAAATCATTCACATGGACAATATACACTTCTTTCTCCAGTCTTATCTATAGCTGTTGTATAGTAAGAGGCAGGTTTCCTTTAGAGGAAGTATACTTACTGAAACGTAGTGATTTTCACAGTAACGAGAGAACAGATAAGAATATTTTCAATAACAAGACATTCTTATCGCGTTACTTCTACTTTTTCTATCGCTAGATATCTGACATGTGAAATCTCATATTTATATCAGTGAGGAAACCAAAATAGTTACATAGCTGGGTCACATTTAGAAACAAAGGCGCTTGTGACTGAGTTGAACTATTTGTTTCACACAAATATGTTTCCTATACAGGCATAATGGAATGCAGGGCTAAGGGTATTCTAAAATAATTGCATTTTTTTACCAGTTTTGGACAAATTTCCAACTTCTACTTAGAAAATGATGGTCAGAATTAAGTTATTTGGCTTTCTTGTTTGCTATAACATTTTTATTGAGGGCTTGTTAAACATAAGTATTACTTATTGTGAACATAATAAAAGGCCAGTTTTGGAAGTTCAGAAAAAGTTCAAAACTTTAAAACCATATATCATCATTTATATTAATTCTTTCTTTCCCATTTTATGCATATTTTTGGTCGATCTGTAGATGGGGACCAGATCTATGTATATATAATTGATATTAACAATGCCTTACCTGAGACGCAGCTTTTATAACAATAATGTACATTACAAATGATATGTATAGACATAGATGATATAAATATTTGTGGAGAACCCCTTTAAGCACTTCAACTTATACATTTAGCACATCACAAGTCACACTCACAACATATTTTCCAAGATTCCAGGTTGCTACATTTTGTCCCTGCATAAGGTTTACCGTAGTGTCCCTGTGAGCTACGTCACATATATCCATATATCATAGTGTTGCCACTTGTCAGTGTTTATAAACACACGGTCACATGCAAAGGGTCACTATGTGGTCCCCCTTCCCAATAAATCTAGTCCTCCTATCTGCTACCTGCAGTCTTATTTCCATTTAAGCATGGAATCAAGGGGGAGCTGTTTTTACAGCTGTGGCTCTCCCTGTTTCCAGTGGAAAAAGGATGTCTAAAGGCTTCATTAATCACATAATCCCATAGAGGTAAACAGTGGGAGCAGTAGGAGGTGGACTCCCTGTTCTCTGCGTGAAATCAGCTGAACTTTTTCACTGGTAGCTGCATCCCAAGTGAAGCCGTATGAATGGAAAACATCCCTCAGCACTGCCAAGTATTATAATAATCAAAAGTGGTAACATATAACAGCTACCTCCTGTATATAATATATTAGGCAGCTCTCATCATCCAGTAATTTCTTCAGTTCACTAATTTGTGATTAGTACAAGGAAAGCTGGAGAAACAACAGATCGCTAATATATTCTTCTTATGAACAGGTCCGAAGAGTTGGACTCGTAGGTAGAGCCGATAGAAACAAACCCACTCTGACTCCAGTTTCAAAATAAAAATGCTAATTATTTCTTCATAATATTGTATAAATAATGTATTAATACATTGAAATAATATTTATATTATATAATAATAATTAATAAGATATATATACTATATATTTAGTTTAAATATATAACTTGTTGCATATTTACTTATTATATAGGAATTTGCAAAAGTTTAGAAATTATAATTACAAATATTTGTAATGTTTTGCTAATTAAAGGCCCAAAATGATCTAGTACCTACAGTAGATTTATTATTATTATTTTTTTTTTAAACGGAGCCAGAGTAGTAGTCGAAGTGTGGGAATATATAAAAGTCTGAAGTTTGGCTTACTGACTCAGCAGCCCTGATTATGACAGAAGTGGCGGTGATTTTATTTTCAGATTTTGTCAACCAAGTGTTTTTCCAAAGAGGGAATTTGAAACCCACTGGCCATAATGCCAAATTTGTAACAAGGCCCCCCTCATCCATGTGTCATTTATAATATCGCTACTTTGGGCCCCTTCAGGCTCTGCACCTCCTATAGATACAGCTCTGACTTTACCTACTCCTTTTTTATCTTTATAATACGCCCCTATACTTTGCTAATCTGCACATATCTGGAAAGTATGACATTAAATTTCTGGCTGCCATTCTTGGTTAAAAAAATCTCAAAAAGTCCCAAGTGAATACTTACAATGAATTTGTCTTTACACCGCCATGCTGAGCCCCTACAGATGTATATTACAGACCCATAGGCATTCTTTCCTCTTTTAGAATGCTTCCAGGACTTCCACTTTTCTGAAATATGGGATGTGATGGAACATGGGTATGTGCAGTATAGGTATATGCAGAAAGCGCCTCCACCACCCATTAAATACCATGTATAAGACTAATTAATTCTTATGACTATTCTACAGGGCCCATGACCCCCTCAAGTACCGGGACCAGGGTGCAGCTATTACTTTGCACCCAGTAGTGCTATGTCTCTGGCTATATGCTTGTGAATTCATGCACACACTCAGTCTCTTTGTGAGTTAAGTTTACATTATTAACCTTCCCTAGTCCCCCCCTCTCTACACCAGCCATAAGAAAATGCTTTAAATATAAAAGTCAGCTTTACGGTGAAACCATTGTAAAATGCTGCATATCCTGTGTTAGCTCTTGGATCACAAGTTAATCTAGCTCTGCAACATAGCTGATATTGCTAGTGAATTTTCCAGCGCACTAAGTCCTACATAAAAAGCCAACGGGGATCTGCTGCATCTGTAGAAGACAACATTTTCATATTATGAAATTGCAAGGAAAACCAATTTAAAGTATATTTCTATGTAAATTCTTGAAAAACTTGGCATTTCTTGCTGTCTTCACTCCTAGTATTTATTTTCCTGTTTTTACCTTACCCTTATTCCCCCATGGGCTATATCTTCAGCTTCAAAAATATGTTTCTTCCCAATGAAAGTAATGTCAGAATGCGGTTTCCTGTAATGTGATTCAAAGCATTGTGCAATCCATCCCACATGTCTTTGATTTTGGACCAGAGATTTTACTGTAAAACAGGTCTTTTGTATCCATGTTATAATAAAAAAAGAAAGGGAAAAAATAATGTAATGTTACAATTGACAATGTGAAGGCACAACTTATTGGCAGCAGATGAAGGATACGCTATGCAATGAAGCTGAATGAAAGGTGACTAGGTGAAAAATGTGTCCTCTTCTAGAAGGTGATCCCCATATAAAATATTATCTTCAATCAGCGATGCTTCAGCTATCCATAAAAACTGAAATCCACCGTCGAGAAGCAGCTGCTGGATGACGCCATTGTTCATTTTGGATTGCCAATGATATCACAGACTAGGGGAATTCAATCTGTGACACTACAGCTGTCATGCAGCTACAACATTATATTGACCAGTACATCCGCATCCAAACTTTGATATGTGTCAGTCATAACTAATCCAATGTCCAGGAGTACAGTTATAGCCATACCTCCCAACTTCCAAAGAAGATAAAGTGGGACATGCCATGTAGAGTATGTAGTGCACTGTGGAAAAATTTGGGCCCACCCTCTTAACCACATCCCTAGACACACTAATTTTCATTTTACACTGGCAACATAAAAGAAACGGTAAAATGTGATGGATAACCCCTTTAACCTGTTCACAACAAGTGATCTAACTATATATCATGGTTGGATAAGGGTTCCCAACTGATGACGCATACGTATGTCATGGCGATTGTGTGAGGCACAGGAGCTGTGCTCTCACAATCGCCGCTGGGAGCTCAGCTCATGTGATACGAGCCCTGGCTCTCTCAGCCAGGAGTGGTTTTCGCACTTCCCTCAGCCTGTTTAACTCCCAATTGATTGTAACATAGAGGATGCTAGGGGAGGGAGGAGGCTCCCTCTCCTGTCCAATAGTCACCCCCGAGATGCAATCGCAACATCGATCATCGTAATGGCAACCCAAGGTACTGATGATGACTTTCAGGTCTGCCAGCTAAGGCAAGTCTGTATAAAGCATTGCAATCCATTAAACCGGTGATCAGAGTGATAAAAATTAAAGTACTATAGCGGGACTAAGTAAAAAAGTTACACTGCTCAAAAAAATAAAGGGAACACTTAAACAACAGAATCTAACTCCAAGTAAATCAAACTTCTATGAAATCAAACTGTCCACTTAGTAAGAAACACTGATTGACAATCAATTTCACATGCTGTTGTGCAAATGGAATAGACAACAGATGGAAATTATTGGCAATTATCAAGACACCCTCAATAAAGGAGTAGTTCTGCAGGTGGGGACCACAGACCACATCTCAGTACCAATGCTTTCTGGCTGATGTTTTGGTCACTTTTGAATGTTGGTTGTGCTTTCACACTTGTGGTAGCATGAGACAGACTCTACAACCCACACAAGTGGCTCAGGTAGTGCAGCTCATCCAGGATGGCACATCAATGCGAGCTGTGGCAAGAAGGTTTGCTGTGTCTGTCAGCATAGTGTCCAGAAGCTGGAGGCACTACCAGGAAAGATGCCAGTACATCAGGAGATGTGGAGGGGGCCTAGGAGTTCAACAACCCAGCAGCAGGACCGCTACCTCTGCCTTTGTGCAACGCGGAACAGGAGGAGCACTGCCAGAGCTCTGCAAAATGACTCAGCAGGCCACAAATATGCATGTGTATGCACAAACGGTTAGAAACCGACTCCATGAGGATGGTCTGAATGCCCGACGTCCACATATGGGGGCCCAACACCATGCAGGATGCTTGGCATTTGCCACAGAACACCAGGATTGGCAAATTCGCCACTGGCGCCGTCTACTCTTCACAGATGAAAGCAGGTTCACACTGAGCACATGTGACAGACATGACAGAGGCTGGAGATGCTGTGGAGAGCGATCTGCTGCCTGCAACATCCTTCAGCATGACCGGTTTGGCAGTGGGTCAGTAATGGTGTGGGGTAGCATTTCTTTGGAGGGCCGCACAGCCCTCCATGTGCTCACCAGAGGTAGCCTGACTGCCATTAGGTACCGAGATGAGATCCTCAGACCCCTTGTGAGACCATATGCTGGTGCGGTTGGCCCTGGGTTCCTCCTAATCAGGACAATGCCAGACCTCATGTGGCTGGAGTGTGTCAGCAGTTTCTGCAAGATGAAGGCATTGAAGCTATGGACTGGCCTTCCCGTTCCCCAGACCTGAATCCAATTGAGCACCTCTGGGACATCATGTCTCACTCCATCCACCAATGTCACGTTGCACCACAGACTGTCCAGGAGTTGGCGGATGCTTTAGTCATGGTCTGGGAGGAGATCCCTCAGGAGACCATCCGCCGCCTCATCAGGAGCATGCCCAGGCGTTGTACAGTAGGGAGGTCATACAGGCACATTGAGGCCACACACAATACTGAGTATCTTTTCTTTGTCATGAGTCATTTCCACTAAAGTTGGATCAGCCTATAATTTGATTTTCCACTTTGATTTTGAGTATCATTCCAAATCCAGACCCTCATGGGCTATTCATTTTGATTTACATTGATAATTGTTATGTTTTATTGTTCCGAACACATTCCGTTGTGCAATGAATAAAAATTTGCAACTGGAATATTTCATTCAGAGATAGCTAGGATGTGGTATTTTAGGGTTCCCTTTATTTTTTTGAGCAGAGTACATATATATATACAGTTAGGTCCATATGTATTTGGACACAGACAACATTTTTCTAATTTTGGTTATAGACATTACCACAATGAATTTTAAACAAAACAATTCAGATGCAGTTGAAGTTCAGACTTTCAGCTTTCATTTGAGGGTATCCACAATAAAATTGGATGAAGGGTTTAGGAGTTTCAGCTCCTTAACAAGTGCCATCCTGTTTTTAAAGGGACCAAAAGTAATTGAACAGATTAAATAATTTTAAATAAATTGTTCCCTATGGATGCCATTTAGCCTATGATCCGGCGGTGTCCGTATTTTTTTGCATGCATTAAAGCTCAGACAGCCACAGTTTTGGGCACCTTTGAAAAGGACAACGCTAAACAGAGGCCAAACTGAGTCTAGAGTAACTCTTCTGTCTCATTATAGTGAATGGATCCATGGGGGTTTCATTTAAATCACGTCATTTGGAGATTTAGATGGAAACCCTGTTGAAAGTGCTCAGAGTAGAGCACAGAATAAATGTGATCAAAAATGATATGTAAAATATTCCCAATAAAAGCTTCAACTCAATCCAAGTGAAATGGCTCCTCACCTCCAAAAGAATTTTATAGAATTTTACACTCCCAAATTTAAGTGCCCCTTCCCATGTGAGCCCCAGTGTACCTAAACCACATTTAACATCTACATGTTTGGCATTTCTGTAGTGATAAGAGCATGCTTAATTTATAGGTGCATGTCTCCGGATGCACAAGCTGGGCATAATGTACTTGGCACTACAATGTACTAGGCATTACAATGTATGGGCACAACAATGTACAGGCACTAAAATGGCAGATTTGCAATTTTCAATAAACAACATTCGCAGCTGCTTGTTTCTGGAAAACACCCGTGGAGTCACATCATCACTATAGATGTAGATCATTTCTCTAAAGAGTATAACTTCCAAAATGTAATCACTTGAGGGGTTCAGGGGGATTCTGCTCTTCTAGCCTTTTAATATCAGCACCAAGCTGTTTGCTTTGCCTTTGCTGGTTATTAAAATGTCTGCACCCCCCAAACAAATGATGTGGGGTCCCCTCTATTTTTAATAACCAGCTAAGGCAAATCAGAAATCTGGAGGCTGATATTCATAAGCTGGGAAGGTCCATGGATATTGTCCCCTTCACAGCCTAATAAGACCAGTCTTCAGCCTCCCCAGAAATGGTGTAGCCATTATATGAGCCAAATCTGGAGTTAAACCTCTGTTCTTCCCTATTGTCCTAGCATATTGACAATTGGGGTAATAGTTTTTGGGGTTGATGTCAGCTGCATAATGTCAGCTGACATCAAGCCCAGGGGTTAGTAAAGGAGAGACGTCTAACAGACAACCCCATCATTTACCCCATATTTAAAAATAAAAAGACACACACAGGAAAAAAAAGTTTATTTGAATAAAGACTCACTGACACATTCCCTGGTTTACCCATTTATTACTAAAAAATAATCTCCACAGCTCTGATGTAATCTTTTGTTTTTCCCAAGACGTCCAGTGATTTTCTCCTGCAACCTATGGAGCGTCATTCTGAGAACGGCACTTCATAGGTCGCTCACGGTCATGTCTCATAAGCGAAGATGTCAGTAACATCATCGGCCATGAGACATGACTGGGAGTGACCCATGGATCCAGCAAAGGAGAAACAGAGGAAGCGCCACCAATTGTGGGTGCTTGGGGGGCAAATTGGCATGAAAGCTCATCCAGCCCAGAAAGTGGCCTGTCTGGAGAGGCTGTCCTGTGGTGAGCAGTACCCGTCTAATGTGCGAGTGGCAGAAGAAGAAACCCTGCCCATTGCTGTGAATCACTGGAGAATGGGTGGGGAAGAGCCAGAAGTAACCCCACCAAGGGAGGAAAGTGAGAAGCGGCCAGGTGGTCTCAAAGCAGCAGAGACCTCGGCGAACATCGAAGCTCCAGAATCAAATCCTAGGGCTGAAGTTCTGCTGAAAATGCCAGAAGCAGAACCCAAACAGCAGGTGAAGGTGGACGTGCCTGAGTGGTTAAGGTCCAGCAACCTCAGAGAGTGGCGATGGTCACGTCACAACCAATGAGTCCTCCCTAACTCACTTCTCCCAAGTCCCTACCAGTGATGTACAAGTAGAAAGGAGGCCCATCTCCAACCTCTGAAAAAGTGAGGTGGATCGCGGAGATAATTGATCAGAAAAGCAGCAAGAGAGATGGGTGAGAGATGAGCTGGGGTGTCCCGGGGAAGGAGCAGTTGCTGGCCATATGACTCACGTATGATGCATGACTACATTAACTCTAGGCATGGATACGGATTTATATAGGAGGCCAGAAATGGGTAAAGAGTATATGAGAATGCCAGACCCCTGCATTACCAGCCTGGGCCATGTGATGTTTATTAAGGAGGACATGCCCAGAGTGTGCTGCACGCAGCAGAAGAAGAAACCCTGCCTGTTGCTGTGAATCACTGGAGAATGGGCGGGGACTCACGCAAAACAGGGAGAAGAGCTGTAAGTAACCCCACCAAGGGAGGGGCGGAGTCCTAGAAGTGTACACTCTCAGGAGAGAGGGCCGGTGCCATTGTTGGAGAAAGTGAGCAAGCGAAAGGATGTACTAATGGAGCATTTTTTAATTCTGGTGGAACGTGACAGATAATTTTCAGGCATAGTCCCCCCGTGGTGAAATCGGACAGGCCGAATGGAAATTAAGGATGGTGCAGACAGATAAGGAGATGTGTTCAGGTGGTCTCAAAGCAGCAGAGACCTCGGAAAACATCGAAGATCCAGAATCAAATCTCAGGCCTGAGGTTCTGCTGAAGATTCCAGAAGCAGAACCCAACCACCAGGTGAAGGTGGATGTGCCTTAGTGGTCAAGGCCCAGCAACCACAGAGAGTGGCTTAAGGCTATGGTCACATCACAACCAATGAGTCCTCCCCAACTCCCTTCTCCCAAGTCCCTACCAGTGATGTACAAGTAGAAAGGAGGCCCAAGCCCCAACCTCTGAAAAGGTGAGGTGGATCGTGGAGATAATTGATCAGAAAAGCAGCGAGAGAGATGGGTGAGAGCTGAGCTGGCATGTGCCAGGGAAGGAGCAGTTGCTGGATGTATGACCCGCGGCCTAGCACACTAAGTTAACTCTACGTTAACTTTATACAGAAGGTCAGAAATTGGTAAATAGTATATGTGAATGCCGGACCCCTGCATTACCAGCGGGGGCTGCATAATATTTATTAAGGATGACATGCCCAGAGAGTGGTAAGCAGTAGCGGTCACCCTGGTCTCTCCTGAGGAAATTCTTTGAGTGGTGTCACTTCAGTAAGGTGAGTGCCACAGGCAGCAGCCGCATCTCAAATAATGGCCACCGAATCCTACTCATCAAGAACCAGAAGGGAGGATCCTAAGAGCCAATGGAGAATCTAGCTCCAGCAATTCCTCCTTGAGCATTGGCCAAGGTGTCGTCCACAATGCAACCACGGGCACTACTATATATGTGTGTCTGGGCCCACAGTTGGCCACCTACTTTGGTAAAACCAGAGCCCAGGAGGCCTGGGTTTGTGCACAGTCACAGGAAAATTGTTGGGAATTGCAGCCCGAAGTTGAGAAAAAGCTGTGTTCAAAAGTCTTGTTGCAGTGACATGGAACGGATTCGTGTTCCTGAGGGTAGGAGGCCCTAAATGACTGGAAGCTGGCAGTGTTGGCCAAAATGGACTTAAGTTTTTGTGTTTTTTTCCTCCCTACACAAGTTCTTTTGCACACCTCCCTGCTGGATTGCAGGACTGTGGACTGCTAAAGATTCCAAAACCCTTGCGGCCCCTATACACTGTGTGCAAGTGTCTCAAGGACTCTGCCTGACTTAATGCATGAACCTTTCCCCAAGGATTATGAGCCTGACATGGAGGCTTTACTGTGCATCTTGAAAGGGACTATTGTTCACATATAGGGGGAGGGGGAGAAAACGGACGATCCAATGATCGAGACAGGTCAGGACTATGCTCCTGGACTTCTGGAGTTGTTATTATGTTGGCCAACAGGCCTGTAAGTAAATGAGTTTGGACTTTCTGTGTCGGGATCCCCAAAGCAGTGGATGAAAGAATCGTTGATTTTATGTCAATTTAATTTAAAAGTGTATTTTATGTGGTTTTCGATGTACATTGTTGTCTTGCAGGTATGGCTATGGTCATCGAGGATGACCATGTTTAAAGAGAGGAGGAATGTAAGGGTATGACAGAGACTGGCATGTTCCTGCCCCTGAAGACAACAAATTGTGTAGTGTGAATACTGACATGCAATTTTATTGTGAAATGTAAAATGTGTAGAGTGCAATGTAATTAATGTACGTTGTCGTAGTCTGATGCTGCGGTATGGGTACTGCAAGGTAACATCTAAGGTAACTCTGGTACACTCAACTCAGAGATAGGGCAATTATAGAATATAGTACTTAGGTAGTGATCGATAGAAACATTATAGCAGATAGGCAGTGGTGGGCCTATTAGTGTATAAGATATAGGAATAGTGTGGCGTACTGTTAAATGCTTTGGATCAGCCCAGTATGGGAGGGAGTGAGGTCAAGTGAAAAAAAGGAACTATTTCCTGGTTTAGTCAGCTAAGTAAGTGTTAGGTTTATGTTAAGTCCATGTTCAAGGTGCAGTGGGCTGAAGGCATATGTATTAAATATTGTACTGTCATCATGAGATCGTACAAAATTTCCTGAAGACCATCCTGCAATGCATTGAGTAACGTGCTTTAATTTCTTCCATACAAATGAAGCCGGGAGGGGAAGAACGTGAGAGAAATATAACAGATCTTGTGAATGCTGTGGTGTCAGATGGGGCGTCCCAAGTGCTAACAGGAACTGTTAAAATAGGGACAGTATGTCCTGAACATAAGCAAATACTTGAAATGTACTGTTTGGATGGAACAATAACCTTTAGCTGATTATGTGAAGACAGCGAAGGTCTGCGGCCTACAAGTGAGAGAAATGCATCTTAGACTAGATGGCACACTGGGCCTAGGACACTATTTATTTGTATGGTTCTAGGGAGACATCAGGCAGCCCCTAGACCATGACTACCACCCTTAGCCCCTTACAAACGCATCAGGACATTTGGGAAGAGCCGAGGCTAAGTGCCAGAATTGGGAAGGCTGGGAAGGGGCCAATATTCATTGGCCTCCCCAAATAAAAAAAAAAACGCAAAAAAACAATGTTAGCTACCTCCGCCTTGCTCACTTGCACCGCCATGACCAACTTCACCTCCTTCTCCACTTGGACCTCCACCCCCTGGTTCAAGATTATTGTTATTCTTTTATTCTGTGTTATTTTAAGTCACTTCCCTAAAAAAAAAAAACACCAAAAAACAAGAACAGTGGTAGCTGCCTCCTTCCGAGGGAGACCCTAAAAAAATGATGTGGGGTACCCCCTATTTTTAATAACCAGTTAAGGCATAGCAACCAGCTGGGGTCCAAGTAATATTGGTCCTTTCATAGCGTAAGACCAACTCACAGCGAATAGAAGCTAATTGTTGGCAGAATTTTTTGTGCTGTAAAATTGAAGTAGTAAGAGGTAGGGGACCCTGCTGTACACTCATAACAAGTTATATAGGCCCCTTAAAGTTGCTTCAAAAGGCTTTGGTTCCTATAAAAATTTGGTTTTGTAAATTTTGTTGGAAAAATGAGGAATCATTGATAAATTTTTAACCCTTCTAACTTCCAATAAAAAAATTCTGTTTAAAAAATGACTATGATGTAAAGTAGACATGTGGTAAATGTTAATTATATCACACAAAATAGTTAATAAATATCTGGTTTAACAGCATAAAAATTAAAAGTTTGAAAGCGGCAACATCTTCAGAATTTTAGGCTAAATTTTTATATTTTCACAAATAAAATATCAATGAAAAAACAATCTCAGAATCAGTGGGATCCAGAGTCATTACTACATAAAGTGACACTGGTCAGAATTGTAAAATTTGGCCTGGTCACGAAGGTGAATCATGCTCAGCGGTGACAAAGTTAAGACAATTAACTCCTGAGTGCTAAGCCATTCTATTTATCCAGTTCCATTATACAAATAGAGCAATAAAAAGAAGGCTGGGGACAAATTTATCATTAGACGTATACCAGTGGAATCCACCCTCTGTCAAGATTTCCACTGTGTTTCAAAACTAAGTTTTTGTTCTTATAATTCCACGCACAGACCATCTCCTCAGCATTCTTTAACATCAGGCCAAGAGATGGCTTAAATTCTAAAGTCATAGTGGGAATTTCTCAAAGTTTTTTTTATTTCTAGATAAAACACTTTGAATTTATTTTTTTTTGTACAACACTCAGAAGTGCAAAAAGTTTGTGCTTTTGGAGTTTTAACAGTTTGAGCTGGGGAGGAGATAGGGTGGGATGGGCAGTGGTCATACCCGTTCATTAAATTCATCAAAAGTGCTGATGATTGGAGTAAAATTTTTGACAAGTTGTACGGAGGCACATGCCACTGAGAAGATGCGCCAATTTCATTAAGTGGTGTGCACTTTTTAATTAATTCAGCACATAGTGCTCCAGGGAGCCCATAGTGTGCACAATGCTAGTTTTAATGAATTGGTCACATAGCGTTCCTTGGACCATGGCCAGACAGGAGTAAATTAAAAGGGGCTGGCTGCATAGTTAACTCTTTAAAGAGGATTTCCAACTTTTATCATCCTGTGCAACATCAGCTTGCATGTGTTAAAAATAATAGAATCAGCACAACACACATTTCCCTGCTGGATCTGATTCTCTACAACTGATCCAGTCTTTGTTTTCAGGCTACAATGGAAATGCCATGTCTGAAGTGCATGTGACTGCTGTAGCCAATCACCGAACTCAATGGCTGGTGCCGACTAAACACATATCACAAGTGAGCCTTCTGTCTTCTCATGGGAGAACAGAATGGGGACAATGTGACTGCTCATATCTTGAGTGAAAATGATTGATCAGACTGATAATCTGTATGGCACTTTGGAACATGGGCTCATCAGGTCAGCTCACATTGCACAGCCCTACACTAATGATAGGAAAGGGCAAACAATTTAGCTCTGATCCAATAACTATGTACTGTATAAATATGTCATATCTCTATTAAATTATCTCTCCCATTATTATTTTTATGCTTAGTGAAAAATATGAAGAAAAAGAAATAGTGGCACTCACCAAGCGATGTGTGTAAAAGTCCTTTTATTCTCCCACTTAGTGGGGTGAGGACATACCTCTAGTGCGGTGGGTGTACACGAAGGTGCAAGGAGCAAACAGGACAACGGCCGTTTTGCGCCGACTGCGCTTCAACAGGTCCTGGACCCTTTGAAGCGCAGTCGGCGCGAAATGGCCATTGTCCTGTTTGCTCCTTGCACCTTCGTGTACACCCGCCACCCTAGAGGTATGTCCTCACCCCGCTAAGTGGGAGAATAAAAGGACTTTCAAACGCATCGCTTGGTGAGTGCCACTATTTCTTTTTCATATTTTTCATTATGGATCACTTTTTGGTTGAGCACCGCAGTGTGAGTTGAAACCACCACCGCTTCATGGTCACATGAGATATTGGCTTGTGCAGCATTTTGTCCCACCATCCATCGAATATCTCGAAGAATCTGCCGTTCTATTTTTTTCTTTTTTTGTGGACTTTTTTATGCTTAGGACTGTAATAATTGAGATGGCCACATCTCAAAAAATTTGTTTCAGCAGATTTTCTTTCTCAGAAACACATGTATTATACTCTAAATTGTCTTCAGGCCCCGAAGCATCATAGTTGGAGGACTGGGAAGGGGTTACTCAATAAAATATTATACTTATTTGACTCAGGCTAAGCCCTCACCAATTCCTGGTTTGTCTTCCACTTACTTTGGATTGGTCTTTCTATCAGTATTCTGTTTGGTCTTTTCTTAGGTCAGCTGTCCAGATCTTTAGGTGATGACTAGGCCTCACGTGATCATGTGGAGTGTGACACACTTCTATGACTGACCATCATTTTGCTATGTTCCTTCAAATTCCCCTAAAGTTTCTATTCCGGGAAAATCTGAATTTTGGGGGAAATTTGTAGTGAATTAGATTTGTTACAAAATGATTTGCTCATCTCTAAACTGTAATTATTCCAAGGGAACATCTATTATAACTAGGGAAAAAAATTCCACACCAGCATGAACGATTCTTTACTGTAAAACCAATGACACTATGGAGCTCTGAGCCAGAGGAAGATCTCATGGAGAATTCACTGAGAGATATTCTTAAAAAAGGTCTGGATGTTTTTCTTGAGTGTAAAGATATTAAAAGTTATGGTTACTCGATATGGGTTGTTGATCCAGGGATTTATTCTGATTGCCATTTTGGAGTCTGGAAGGGGTTTTTTTTTGCTTAAGGAGAGGAAAACTGGCTTTCGCCTCATGGGCGTTTCTGCCTTTCTCTGGATCCACACCACTGGGGAATATGCTGAACTGGATGGACTCATGTCTTTTTTCACGTTAGAAACTTTGTTACTATATTGCTATGTATTTTCGTAGCCACTTACTGCCAACGTCAAGGCCCGGAAAAGATCCGTTGTTTATATCGGTTTTTAATGTTGCATATTATGAATACAAATTAGATGTCTGTGATGATTCTTGATCTTGAAATAAAACTAAATTCATTTAGAACAAATATTGAAACCTTCCATTTTCTGCCTAAAGGAACTTGTTTTGTGGCTTTTTGTCATTTGTCAAATACAGTTTTGTCCGGACTTTGCTTCCTTTCCAAGAATTTCACCAATACATTACAGGGATGATTAAAGCCATATTGTTCGGAGCAGCATTGATGTGATGTGTGTAATAGGTTCATCGGGACGTTCAGTAACATGTTTGACAGTTGAACACATCTCACCTAATCATCCTAACGTACTACAGGCGACATGCAACCTGCTATGGACTGGAAACTGCTGTCATCGTTTGTGATGACTTTATGAAAGCTGATGAAGGACATGTTCATTTATTGGCTGCAAAATGCCACATTCACTAAAACGGATGCAACTTCTCATCTATGAGCTACAGAACGTGTCTGGGTATACAGTACATATGTACCATACATTCTCGATCCTGTGTTGCTGCTTGCCCTCATTCCTCTGGGGTGGAAACTGATGCCTATGGAAATAAGCCATAGGTCCAAGGGGGTTATTACTCTCAACTCGGACAGTTTGTGTTTTTGCTTTGTTTTTATATAAAGAGGAAATTTAATATAATTTAACGGGAACATGTCACAACATGATAAAGAGGAAACCTGCAGGTTAACAGATACAGGAAGGTGCATGGTCATCGATTCCCGAGAGAAAATTAACTTCATTTCTCCTGAAATGATCATATCACCATACAGGTATGCCAGTAAGGCTACAGTCACCACTCAATACAGCAATGTGAACGGCGGCTATAGGCACACACTGACACTTTGAGTGACTGCCAGCATCAGTGCACAGCCAGCGGTCAGTCAAAGTGCCGATGCACGCTTTTAACTGCTTTTGTCCACCATGACAGGTTCCCTTTAAACTGGCAGTACTGATAGGTCCCATTAAAACCTCTATAGTTTAATCAGAAAAACCCTATCCATATGTTCTAATAGGCAATATGAAAGTCCTTTTCTATAAGCCAGAACTTGGACTGTCCATGTGTTACAAATAAATGACCAGCAAATAATTCTACATTCAACAAAACATCCGCTGTTTGCTACAAATCTTGAAAATTGGATCCTCTCATGATTGTGTGGTTGCCTATGATGGGAAAACTAAACTCATTCAAAGCCTTCCCAATGAGTGATACAAATATACATCACACGTCAGATCTGTGGGAATAGAATGGGCTCAGAATTTGTGCTGCGCCAAACATGGCAGGTGCCAGCTACTGAAGATGCCTGTTGCTGCCATCTTCGTACTTGAATGGAGTGCCAGGTTTGACTACATAGGAGATTGTAGGTTCAAGTCTCCTAAGGAGACATCAATTTAATATGAAAAAAAATGCTAACAAAAGAAAAAAAACATACAAGTTTGACTCAATGCCTTTGAGCCAATTCAAAAAATAAAGAAATTTAAAAATGAAAAAAAGAAAAATATTTTGTATTACTACGTTTGTATAAGTCAGAACTATTAAAATCTAAAATTAAATTATCCATATAGTAGATGGTATAATCAGAAAAAATAATCAAAACACACTTCCCCTAAAGATGCATTGAAAAACAATCAAAACATCATAGCTCTACATAATTATTACCAATAAAAAGTACATCGCACTACACAAAAAACAAGCCCCATACTGGTCCATTGACAGAAAAATAAAAAAGTTTACAGATCTCACAAAATAGGGGAAGCAAAGCCAAAATTTTGGTTTTTGCAAAGCTATATATTTCTTACCCATTAAATATAAAAAAGCTGTACAAGATTGGTATTTCCATAATTGTGCGGACCTAAAGAATAATGTTGCCAGGTCATATTGACCATACAGTGAACACTGTAAAAATGAACCCCGAAAACAAGGTCAGAATTTAGTGGGGGGGGTTTATCATTTCACTCAACTTGTTATTTTGGTCCCATTCTCCTCATCTCGGCATGCTTAGCATGTCAATCTCTGCAAGGAGAAACTATACTTCTTGGATATCGGCCGGACGCCTCTCACACAGCCAAACCAGATCTCCACTTTGCACTGATGAGGGGCAGTACCCCGAAACACAGTGTCTGCAAATTGAGATTCTGGTTTGGCTATTATCCTAAGCCATGTGACATGGCTCGTTAAAGGGTCGACATTGACTTGTAGGATTGCTACCTTCCAATGGGTGGCACTAGAGTTCTAGTTCTCTTCCTCTCTGAAGAGACAATTTGCATAATTAGTATATTTCCCAGAGGAGCATTGCGGCTTTAAGTCTCCTCATCTCCGCATGCTAGCATGTCAATCTCCGCTAGAGAAACGATACTTCTTGGATATCGGTCCCGTTTATTGTACTTTCTATGGTAAAATGAATAATGGAATTCAAAACCTTGTCCTGTAAGAAAGAAGTCTGCAAAAATAAAAAAAAGTTTTAGCTCTTGAAAGGGTAGGAAATATTCAAAATGCAAATGTGATTTCCCTGTAAGTATGGGTGTAAACTTGTACCAATGCAATGTGTACATGCTCTGCTCCCTCTAGTTGCCCCACTGCTTGCAGCACCGTGCTGCCATACTGCTTGCCAGCCAACAATATGCTTTCAGTATGGGTTATAACAAGGTAAGATGTGAAAATATTGGTAACAAATGGCTCATAGCTACACATTGTGACTCACAGGTGACTAATAACAATTTTTCTGTTTTCATCTATGTTCATAAAGATCTGGATTAGAAACAAATCTGGGACCAAATATTGAATAAGGAAATTAAAAGTAAATTGAATTAATGTAGATGTGTTTGACTTCGATTCTCTGGTGTGTTGGGAGCTTGAGAGGATTTCTATATAGAGCTGCTCCTGTGTAATCTTTCTTTTTTAAACCTGCAGAGAAAACAAAGCTGTTGATTTAAGATAGTTAGCACAAAGGATTGAAGTGACTTGCAGGAGGCCGGGGTTAGAGTTCACAACACGAGGCCTACTGATTTGGGATTAAAGTCAAGTTTCTGTAGTGATGGAAAAAACGTTTGACGCTTTTCCTCAATGA
The DNA here is from genome assembly GCF_051348905.1 of Ranitomeya variabilis. Classification (NCBI taxonomy): domain Eukaryota; kingdom Metazoa; phylum Chordata; class Amphibia; order Anura; family Dendrobatidae; genus Ranitomeya; species Ranitomeya variabilis. Next base: position 507,285,469 of record NC_135235.1, read on the forward strand.
CTCCTGCTAACACGAGCCAGCTGAGTGAACACAAACAGAGGTGCTGGAGCAGGCACAAATCCTCGCTTCCTCTGAAATTTCCAGCTCACTTTTTTCCTGCCGAATTCCAGACAGATGAAATTTTCCTGGCTCCCTCCTATTGTTGGCAATATCTTTCATCTACATGGCTGTAAATCAGGGAAAATTGAAGGATTTCTATCTGACTGACAGTTCGAAATGATCTAATGCGAGTAGATTCCTTTTGTGCCTCTCAACTTTAATTATTTGTAATGGTGTTCAAAAGAGGATCGTCAGTGGCCACAAAGAGCTGACCGCAGGTGCGCAGGGAGGAAGTCCTCCACGGGGGATAATATCACGGGTTATGATTTAGTGACCTTGCAGCTACTACTGTTACTACCGTCTTTCAGCTGTTAGTCTATGTATAATTCACTGTATATATTCTCATATGTATACTGTATCTTATCTTTCTTGACTATTTTTTATCACCATTGCCTAAATTTTCTTGGTGTAAGGCTATGTGCACACGTTGCGGAATTGCCGCGGAAATTTCCACGGCAATTCCGCAACTCCCTGCTGCGGGAAATACGCATGCAGAATTGGCATGCGTATTCCCGCTAAACACTAGCGTTTTGCAAGCGTAATTAGCTTACAGAATGCTAGCGTTTTCCAAGCGATCTGTAGTCTCCTCTCCTCCACCCAGGGTACCAACCGCACATGATCCGCTTACTTCCCGCATCGTGGGCATAGCCCCATGCGGGAGGTGAGCGGATCAATGCATTCCTATGTATGCGTAATCACCACAATTCCGCACAAAGAATGAGCATGCTGCGTATTTTTCCGCCATGCAATTCCGCCGAGGAAAAATACGCAGCATTAGCACAGAATTGCGGAATCCCATTGAATTGAATGGGTTGTGTTGTGTATGCGTTTTTGCAGTGAAAAAACACATACAATCCGCAGCATGTGCACATAGCCTTAGACTGGTTTAACACATCAGTTTTTGTTCTCATACGTAAAAAAAATTATCCTTGGTTTTTTTCAGTGTGTTGGATCCATTTTTGGTCCATGTAACAGTTTTTTGCAATCTTTGTTACATCTGTTTTTCTCGTATGAAAAAAAAAATTCTTATCTTTTCCTACCAAAGAAAAAGTATAATACAAACATCCATCCATATAATACATCCATCCTTTTTTGTTTTCCGTGGTCCATAAGTTTGCAATAGTGAGTTTCATCAACAACAGTGATCAAATTAGAATGTCTCCATTTTAATGTTGGGGGCAATCGGTATGCAAAATGATGGGACATGTGAAAAGACACCCTGATTATAATGGGTCCGTTATCTATCTGCAAAAATAACAGCACATGTACTAAAAAAGCTCAGTAAAATAGCCCTAAGAAGCATGAAATAATGCAACATTACTGACATGCTGACTTATTTTGTCACTGCTTTTATGTACAGGGAGTGATGTGGGGCCTTCAGGTAGGCCAGCTCTCCAAACATCTAATACTATCACTCCTTCAAGTTTTTGGACCTCTTTTTTTTCACTTTTTCCTTTACACTGGCCACAGAGGTGTTTTTAGTCTCATATTTCCTGTGTTTTCAGGAAGATTTTGCAGTAGTTTCCTTATCATCAGAGGGAAGATTACAGTGACAAATAACTCCATTGTACATAGCTGAATACACAGGATCCACCGATGACAATAGGTGACGTTACAGCCAACCCTGCTCACTCTCCCATCACAATGACTTTTGCACATGTTCTTTTGAAACGCCAATAAAAATGATAGAGTCTGAGTCTGATCATTGCTGCTAATGTACATGTGCATTTCCTGAAACAACAGGAAGTGTGAATCTAAAAAGTCCCAATGGCTACTGTGAAAATTGTAAGATTTCTAACTTTTTTTTTTTTAATAAAGATTGCAATATGGAGAAAAAAAACATTAGCAAAATGTATTTAAAAATACATTCAACACAAAAAAAATTGATTCAAACAATAGATCATTTTCAGATTATTACTTTTGTGTTTTCTGAATTGTAATACAAAGTGCTATACAAATTAGATGAATAGAGACAGTGCCACTGCTGCCTCCATTGGAAACAGGACTTTCATGACCAATGAAAGCAGTGGCACCTGGCTACTGGAAACCTGAGTCTAACTAGACTCATCACAGCCCTAGCAGTGACAAAACAGACCCCATTCACATTAGACTAAAGTTTTCCAAACTTTCTAATTTTTGCGGGATTGACCAACAATCTAATATGTATACAGGTCTCCCAATTATTGAATTTCTCCCAGTGGCTCTTTCATAAGAACACTCAGTTGAGCATTTGGCTGAGCCGAGGGTTCTCTATCATCCATCATGTAATGCCATCAAGAAGACGTCTAACTGGCTTCAAATTTGTTTTACAGCAGAACAGCGATCCCATACATACTGCCAATGTCATTAAAGAAAATATGTCACCAAGTTTTTGCTACTTAATCTGAGTGCAGCAAAATGTAGAGACCTGATTCCAGTGATGTGTCACTTATTAGGCTGCTTGGTGTAGTTTGGAAAACATCACTTATCAGCAGGAGATTATCACTAGAGGTCTACTAAACCTGCTGCCATGTTGTCCTCCATTTTCCTAAACTCTGTATAACCCCTCGTCCACCAATGATGGACAGAAAGCTGCCAATCAGTGGTGTGGGCAGGGTTATACATAGCTCAGTACTCAGAGGCCTAGTAGATGAGCAGCAGCGGAGACTGTGATTCATCAAAACAACAGCAGGCAGGCCAGTAAGTGATATATTACTGGAATCAGGGTCGTTGTCCCTTCATCATGCTGTTCTCAAATGGGATTGAAAAAACTGGTGACAGATTCCCTTTATGAACAATCTTCAGCATAAAGAACTAGGAGTCCTGGAACTGATGATACGGCCTCCCACATTCCTGATTTCAAAATCATTAAGTGTTTCAGGAATTACATGAAAAGACAGATGTACGTATTTGCACAAGCCTTTATCCACAGAAGATCTGTGGCCAGTTCCCTTCCAAATTCCTTCGAAGTGCCAGTGTTCCGAGAAGAATTGATGCTTTGATGCTGTTTTGAAGGCACAGGATAGTCATGCCCAATATTGATGTGATTTAGATTTCTGTTTTGATTACTTCATTTGCTGTTTGTTAATTGATAAAAAATAAATGAAAAACAATTAATAACAATTTTTGAAAGGATTCTTACTTTGCAGTATTTTTTCCATACCTGCCTGTAAATGGCAAGTGACGGGTCCTCTTTAAGATGCATAATACATTAAATGTAGCTGTTATGCCATGCATTTTATTAGCAGTATGAGTGAGCAGGCAAAAAGTCCCATATGGTTTTCCAAGGGCCAATGAACTGAAAAGTAGTGCTGCTCTTTACTATCTCTGCTGGATTGACTCTCCCAACTTCTAGAAGGACCCCAGAGTGATCATAGCATAACATCTTTGGATAGTGGCGCCAGAACTCTTTGTGACTTGCTAAAGATGGTAGCCTTTGGTTTTCAATCTCCCCCATGAAGTCTGTGTTCTGGTGCAAACTCTACTTGTGACAAAGTAACTTTAAACCGGTGTTTCCCAAACTCCAGTCCTCACGGCTCCAACCGATCATTTTCATGATTTCTTTAGTATTGCACAGGTGGAGGAAATGTTCTCAAGGAATCGGGAATTGTTTCACCTCTGCAATACTAAGGAAATTCTGAAAACATGACCTGTTGGAGACCTCGAGGACTGGATATTGGGAAACTGCTTTAAAGAATTAGCTGGATGCTAAAAATACATTAGGTATTATGTGCATTGAAGAAGACACTGGCACCATATTTTCCCTTCTTTTATCATTTTTCATCACCTTGAACCCCTAACGTAGCTTGGTAGAACCATACAGGTTCCTGGAAGAGACATTACATCCATGGTACCATGCTAGGGTACTTAAAACTTATTACATATTTTTTATTAGTTATTGGGAGAAAAAGAAAAAACAGCAATTAGATTTGCTGCACAAATAACGTGTTAACTTTATTCTGTGGGTCAGCATGAATACCAAATTTATATAATTTTATTGACGATTTATCACTTTTGCACAGTAACCACACTTCTACATATCCCATTGTTTCTGTGATTATTTTGTGAAACATTGCACTTTATATTGGTGGCAAATATAGGCTGATATATTTTGTGTTTATTTATAAAAAATATCTAAAATTTTCAAAAAGATAAGAAAATGTGAAAAATTTTAATTCATTCACACTTTAAAACAGGTAATCATGCCACACTGAATAGTTAATAAATAATATTTACCGTTAGAGATGAGAGTATTCCTCAAAAATTAATTTTAGGCAGATCCACTCAGATCAGATGTTGAATTCGATTTGATTTTGACCTTTTGGTCTGGAGGCAGTGGGCAAACAAAATGGAATAACTGGTGCCTAACATGTCTCCTAAGGATGGCAAGCCTAGTGTAGAGGTCAGACATCCAAGGACCTGTAGAAACAATGAAAGACTAGCCACAACCAGCACTTCCTTTGGGCATAACCCAGGCCTCTGACCGGATTATTAATGACAGCTCTAGAGGAAAACAGCAAAGTTTGATTTCAGACTTCTCAGATATTGTATCTTTCAGAATATTCTGTAACTATCAAGCTTACTGTGCCCCTGTGTATTTGCAACCATCAAGTGTTTGCCTCCCGGTGAAGAAATAAAGACTATGGTTGATTACTACATTCTGCAGTGATTTAAAGGAAACATTGTAAGCATCTTTTACAAGTTGTCACCTTTCTTACATGCATCAATATAATGTCTCTGCAAACCATTAAGATGAATATGTTACAATCACTCGCACGCTTGTCACAAGAGCGCGATCCTAGTGAAACTGTCATTGCGCAGGAAAGTGTCTTCTGATGAATTGTTTTGTCAAGTGAAAAGAACGGAAATCTGCTGCCGTCTGTTAGAAACGAGTTGTGACTGCATGGGGCTGGCAAATGACTTCATGAACAATATTGGAGGAAGCAATTTCATTATAAATGGTCCATTTATTTACTCATTTCTTTGTCCTATGTAATTCACGTACTGGAATTTGTAGCAGCAACTCTGTTGCTAGGTGTAAAAACACTGTCACATAGAGTAGTCGTAGGTTTGTGTGTCTCTTTACTGGAATTGTGGATAAAGATGTTGGATTTATACGTGAATTTATATATAAATATAAATCCCTTTATAAAAACGAAAAGTGCTCTAACTGCCGATAACAGACAATAAAATTCCAGATGTTTTATTTTTGACATATGTGACATCAAATCAAATGGACACCAAAGAAAACTACAATACTTCACTTATTTTCTCCTTAAAGCTGTTCAGTAAAGACAACTCCTATGCGCATAAGATTGTGCGCTTAGCAGAAAACTGTCTGAATCCACTAACATCTGCTGTAGCATATTTATTTCTCATTGCTCTATAAGCAACATATTGCACAATTCTATAGAAAGATTGTTTCCATAGGATTCGTTTCCAAATGGTGTTCACAATTAATTAAATCTTTCTATTTCACACAAGTAACGACAATTCCAAATCAAAACAATTAGGGCTCGCTCACCCTTGTGTATAAAGCGTGGATCATTTTCAAAACTGAGCAATGACCACTATAAAGAAATATTAAGTTAATCAAAACGGAGTATTGTAACTAAAATTGACAATAATAAAAAGTATTGGGTTGAAACATCCATCCCAACTTAATTAACCTAAGCAGCAGTAAGTATAATATAGAATATTAAGCCTGTGACTTTAGAGCACTTTATTTAGATCAGAAAAGGAGAAAATGAACAACCTTTTTGTGGCCACATTGTTACATTGTACCCAGTGATTGCAATAAAATCTAAATTCATATTATCATCATGAAAGTATTTGTAACAAATATCTGATAAAAGGCGAGTCCATTTGTGGCACTTTCACCTATCTGAAAATTGGTAGCCCCTTGCTCATTTGGCACCCTAGAGATAGCACAGATATCTCAATTGTTGCATATGAGCTTTTTGGAAACAGTCAATTATTTCACATCCTTCCTAAACAACAATGGAGACAGCACCACTATATTTTCCTTTCTGGAATATTTAACAGAGGCAAGTCAATAGAGTTGAGGGAATCTATTTTATATGAATTTAATTTTTGTTGAATATTTATAAATTCACTGAACACAGCAAATTCAAACAATTAGCAACAATCATCTGCTGCCACACTGCAGATGATTGCATCAAGCAGAGAAGGCTCACATGACCTTGAGCGTGGTTGGAAGGTCTAAACAAAAAATTCCTTGCAGCTCTTACATCGCATGATAGAGCACAGCCAATTAAGAGAGACTTTCATAGTCCGTTTAAAAGCAAAGGCAGGGAATGCAGAAGTCATTTTGATGTGAATCTGAATATTGAGAGGACATCACAGCTTATTAATAGAAATAGGTAGAGTTGAGTGACTTTTACTTTTTTCGGATCGAGTCAGGTTTTCGAGTCGGTGAAATCGGACGATTATTGCGAAAAGTCGGGGGCCGACTGAAACACGAAACCCAATGCAAGTCAATGGGGAATCAAAGTCGGCAGTGAGTGGAGGACAGGAAAACACCTACAGTGCCCATTTTAATGCCAAAAACATCAATTCTTATTACTTAAGCTTGTCAATCTTAATTTACTTTATAATAATAGTTAGTCATTGAAAACTGGGGGTCATTTGGCTAAAGTTGTGGGGGGGTAGGGCTGGCTCAAGATTTTCGTGGGCCCAGGAAACGCGGAATACGTCACGGCGGTGGAGCAGGGAGAGGTAAGTATTTCAACTTTGCAAGTGCTGTGATCCTGAGCAAGCAGGGGGGGCCCACTTGTTGGCACTGGCACAGGGCCCCTCATAGTACGGCAGTGTGTTTGACGGCGGGTGGCGCCTCCCACTTGGCAGAGACACTTTTGCATACTATGAGGGGCCCTGTGCCAGTGACGTCGCCAACAAGTATGCCCCCCCCCCCCGATGAAGGAACCTGCACTTTCATCTGCACCTTCCTCTTTGTTCCCATGTAAGGTGGTATAGTATGCGGGAAAGGGAACCTGACCTTCAGCAGGGTCAGATTCTGGCTGTGTAGAGAGCAAGGGGAATGTAGTGGTCTGGGTCAATGGAACAGCATAATAATCTAGCTGTGGCTGTGCATCAGTGCACTCCATGTCCGATTCATCTTGTAATGGGCAGTTAACAATTTCCCTTTCTAACCCAGGCACGATATGTGTAAAGAGCTCCATGGAGTAACCTGTAGTGTCACCTGACGCATCCTTCACTTTTGGTTTGGGTGAAGGACACAAGGAAATGTCTTGTTCCTGACCAGGAGCATCCACTGACGACTCGCTGCTTTTATATTTGGAACTTTCTAAAGAGGAGGCGAAAGAGCTAGAGTCTGAGTCAGCAAGGAAAGCAAAACGTTTTCCTGCTGCTCCGGCTTTAAAAGCTGTTTTCCTACTCCCAGATAAGGAAGCTTTCGAGGCCTTGTGTAGCCAGACGATGACGCTGGCTCAACACCTCCAGCCTTAGGTGCTATTGTGCTTTTGCCACTACCACCAGATGCACCACCACCACAACCACCATCAGTACCAGCTGGCAACCACCGCCCACGGGCTCTTCCACCAGACTTCCTCATTTTTTGGAAAATCTAACCAAAATAACAACCGTTATATGGTACTGTAAAACAAGGTAGAAGGTGTATATAAACTTGTTGAGAATTTAAATCTCCCTTTTTGGGGGGGGAGACTGAACCGAAACTCAGTCCCTTTGCATAAAACAACACAATGTAAGTGTCAGAAAGTGGCTGGCTGATATACGACAAACTAACAGGACTGAAGTATATCCACTTTGTGAGAATTTGAATCTCACTTTTTTTTTGGAGACTGAACCAAAACTCAGGCCCTATGTATATAACAACGCAATCTAAGTGGCAGAAAGTGGCTGGCTGACATACGACAAACTAACAGGACTGAAGTATATCCACTTTGTGAGAATTTGAATGTCACTTTTTTTTTTGGAGACTGAACCCAAACTCAGGCCCAGTGTATAAAACAACACAATGTAAGTGGCAGAAAGTGCCTGGAAGATATATGAAAAAATACAAGGACTGTAGTACAATTTCAATCTCCCTACAATGATCTCAGGACAAGCATGGCAGCAATAAAAAGGACTGCTGCACACAAAAGTGTGGACAAATAAACAAGATAACTGTGCAGAAAGGAGCAACAGGATTTTTGGTTTTAAAAAAGCAGTTGGTTTGCACAGCAGCGTGCAAACAGCAATGCAGCTATCAGGGAGCCTTATAAGGCAGCCTAATAAGCTACAGAGCTGATGCACAAAAATCTAGCCTCCACTGTCCCTGCAAACAAAAGGTGGTGTTGGACAGTGGAAATCGCTACAGCACAAGCATTTTGGGGGTTAATCTTCCCTCCCTAACTATATCCCTTCTTCTGATGAAGCAGCCTCTCCCTATGCTAAGATCGGCAGAAGTAAGATGGCGGTCGGCGTGCACGCCCCTTTATAGCCCCTGTGACACCGCAGAAAGCAAGACAATCACTGTCATGCCCTTCTCTAAGATGGTGGGGACCGAGACCTATGTCATCACGCTGCCCACACTCTGCGTCCTCCTTCATTGGCTGAAAAATGGCGCTGAAAGCGTCATATGAAACGTGACTTTTGCGCGCAGATCGGCGACCTCATGGCCGATCCCACACTATGATCGGGTCAGGTTTCATGAAACCCGACTTTGCCGAAAGTCGGCGATTTTTTAATTTGTCCGATCCGTTTTGCTCAACCCTAGAAATAGGGATACAAAGCAATAAAACAATGAATAAACATTGCAGATAGTGTGTGACAACACAACAATTAGGGACAGTTTCCATCCACTTACCCATTGCCATGTACGTTGAGGTCACTTTGACATTACTGATGCTGTGATTGTGCTAAAGAACTTGAAAGGTATTAGATAAGGTTTTAGGAGATCTCAGAGTGTTAAGGCCCCGTCTCACATAGCGAGATCGCTAGCGAGATCGCTGCTGAGTCACAAGTTTTGTGACGCAACAGCGACCTCAGTAGCGATCTCGCTATGTGTGACACGTACCAGCGATCAGGCCCCTGCTGCGAGATCGCTGGTCGTGTCGGAATGGCCTGGACCTTTTTTTGGTCGTTGAGGCCCCGCTGACATTGCTGAATCGGTGTGTGTGACACCGATCCAGCGATGTCTTCACTGGTAACCAGGGTAAACATCGGGTTACTAAGCGCAGGGCCGCGCTTAGTAACCCGATGTTTACCCTGGTTACCAGCGTAAATGTAAAAAAAAACAAACACTACATACTCGCCTTTCGGTGTCCAGGTCCCTCGCCGTCTGCTTCCTGCTCTCACTGACTGCCGGCCGTACAGCGAGAAGTGAGAGCACAGCAGTGACGTCACCGCTGCGCTCTGCTCTCACTGTACGGCCGGATCTCAGTCAGAGCAGGAAGCAGACGGCGAGGGACCTGGACACCGAAAGGCGAGTATGTAGTGTTTGTTTTTTTTGGTAACCAGGGTAAACATCGGGTTACTAAGCGCGGCCCTGCGCTTAGTAACCCGATGTTTACCCTGGTTACCCGGGTGCTGCAGGGGGACTTCGGCATCGTTGAAGACAGTTTCAACGATGCCGAAGTCGTTCCCCTGATCGTTGGTCGCTGGGGAGAGCGGTCTGTGTGACAGCTCCCCAGCGACCACACAGCGACTTACCAACGATCACGGCCAGGTCATATCGCTGGTCGTGATCGTTGGTAAATCGCTTAGTGAGACGGGGCCTTAATATGCATCTTTTCAGGTCAATGGGATTATTTGCTATTCAATTAGCCACAAATCCATCTTTTGGGAAAAACTTGAAAATTCAAATTTCAATTTAATCTTTAGTGACCAAAATATTATTATAATAGTAGGGTGCCAGAAAAAACTTAGAGACACTCAAAATGGAATTACAGGCCACATATGGCTTCGCGACCGAAGTTGTGCACCCCTCTTAAGAAGACGAACTGGGTTTTGACTAAAGGAATAGTTTCTCATATGTCCTCAACTTTTTTCTTTCTAGTACAATACTGAGGTTGCACATAAAATCAATTTGTGCTACTACATTAATGTTATATTTGTGTAAACACACTGGAGACATTTTTCTAAGAAAATAACTAATGTCCTATTGGAGAGAATTTATAGTCTTGACCCAGACAATGTCTTGTACAGAATCAAACCCTCAGCCCACGTGCTGCAAGTAGACAATCCTAATGACTTTACCACCATGCAGATCAAGGCTCTCTAGTAGATCTAAGACAAAATGTTGACTGAAGGCTGTTAGGATGAAGACTGTTATTTGAATACTGTGCTCATAGTTGAGTCCTGTTGGACGTCTGGTTCCCTGGACAGCTGCACCTGGTCTGTTGAAATAAAGATTTGATGGTATTACTCTGCCCCGGTCTTAGTATGGAAGAAACATTTCTTATGACAGAACGCAAGAATATTATTAAGGTGCTGGTTTAATGAAGTGATTTGTATAAGGGTATGGTCACACTCTTACTTTATTAACTGGCTTGAAGGTATTTCTTGGAGAAGAATGTAGATCCACTTGTAAGAAACCCACTGTGCAACTGTTAAGAAAAGCAATATATGAATAGTGATTCCCAGTCTTCTCTCCTTCCTTTCTTCCACTAATAAAATCCGTCCAGATGTCTCGCCAACAGCAGGACACCCACAGCCCAGCTCCAGGAAGAACAAACTGGAAGATGAACGTGTTTGGAAGAATGATGTCATCCCGTCTGTGCCTCAAAGAAAGGTATGCAGAAAATAGTCACCAAAACACTAATGGAAGGAGCAGACTCTTTACAAAACCAGAGTAGGGGAGGAGTAAATGTATATACATGGACTATGGGTATTTTTTCTACTTTCAGAAAATGTCTTGAAAGTTGTCTTTACCAAGCAGGTTGGAAGGAGAATATATACAAATCCCTAGCAAGCTTCAATGCACACAATCATATTACACCACCTTACAAGCAGTTGTATGGAGCTATTATAGAACTCAGAAATCAATGGAGCCATACTTCAGCCATCATATGCCTTTGATTTCATATGAAATCAGCCAGCAAAAATTGTAGTATGCATTAACCATTGCTTCTTGGAAGTTTCAAAAAGTGTTAAAAAGATTGTTTAATATTCAAATTCACCAGGTAAGCTGAATTTCCCCCCAAAATTTGATTTATGGAGAATAAATATGTAGAGATGGGTGGACACCTGGATGTTTGGGTTCGGCCGAACAGTTACAAAAAGTTTGGGTTCAGGTTCCAGAACAGTGCCCAGACTCGAACCCGAACCCAGACCCTATTCACTTGAATGTGGTGCCAAAACATCCAGCGTTTGCCATGCTGTCATGTGCATGACAGCGCAGCAAACACTGCTTCTGGTAAAAGCATCACCGCCAGTCACATCTTGGGACCGTCCAAGTTGAAAACTGTTATACCCAGACATGGATTACGGCTTGGGACAGAACAACGGACAGGAGAGGGATGTTGTTGTTTTATTTTTGTTTTATTACATTAGATGAGGGACTCAGTGGAATTAGATGAGAATAATTGTGTTTGTTATTTTTAAATAAAAAAGTAAAAGTGTGTTTTATTTAATTTCAAATAAAGGGCTTTATTCTGGCTGTGTCTTTATTTACCATACAACTATAGGATTAGTAGGTGACATAAACCCCACAAATATAAACCCCACTTGCCACCGCTACAGGGCAAGTGGGAAGAGGCTGGCAAAGGGCCAGAATTGGCGCATCTAATCAATGCACCTTTTCTGGTCAACTGCGTGCTGCTATTTTAATGGCTGGGGGGGCCAAAATCCATGGCCCCTTATCAGCCTAAGAATACCTGCCCCCAGCTGTCTGCTGTTGCAGCCCTCAGCTGTGAGTTTTGCCTGGCTGGTTATCAAAACTACAAGGTAACGCACGGCTTTTTTTAAAATTATTTATTTACAGTGGAGGAGTGGCTGATGAATACTCCCATCAGCTGCTCCTGCTCTCACTGTTATTAGTTTAGTGGCAGCAGGAGTCGGCTGATGAGAGCAGTAGTCCTATCAGTTGACACCAATGACCGGAGGTAAACTTCATATCTCCTATTATAGCTGTGCGCTCACGCTGTCTCTTGACAGTGTAGGAACCACGTCTGTCTGACTGGCGCTGATGATTTTACTGCCGATCAGAAGCAGTGTTTGCCTGACAGCACGACAAACACCCGGTGTTTGGGGGGCCGAACCCGAAGAGTAGCACAGACTTCCTGGTGAAGTCTGTGTTCTGTGTCCATGCACGAGCAGTAGGTGTTCAGTACAGATGCCGAACTTTACTGTTCGCCCATCTCTATAAATATCCAATACTAAAGAGCCTCTAATTGACTGAGAAATACGTGTAAAATATTATCACTTCTCTTAGAACTGTATTGAAGCCATTTTGATCTCTTCATTGCAAACACAGCCATGGTAATGTCCAAGTGACCTCAATCTATCTGGTTATGGAAAAACGAATGTCAGCCAGTGGTAACCAACAACGGTATTTAGGTGGCATGTATAGGTCTAATATTGGACTGATACAACAAGGAAGTCTGCAAAAAAATAAATGTTTTATGACACACACTTTTGAGGTAAACATTTATGTTTAAATTTCTAGATTATGATGAAATTTATTTTGGTTTAAATACAGAATGCTAGTTTGCCCCTCTCAAAATGCAGGAAGCACATTTTCTTTGACAAATAAGCCTTGTTGCAGGATTTTGATTGAGAAGTAACATTATAACATTATGGGCAGCACATTAGCACAGTGATTAGCACTGCAGTGATGGAGTCCTGGGTTTAAATCCCACCAAGGACAACATCTGCAAGGAATTTGCAGATTTTCTCCCCATGTTTATGTGGATTTCCTCCGGGTTCTCCTGTTTTCTCCCACACTCCAAAGACCTACTGATAGGGATTCTAGATTGTGAGCCCCATTGGGGACAGCTATGATAATGTATGTAATATATGTAAAGCACTGCAGAATATGATGGCACTATACTGTGGTTCAAGGAGGAACGCGGGATGCACTGACGGACGGGAGGCAGAACAAGGGTTAACAGGTTTATTTACAGATGAGATACTCCACGCAGGGAGGTAAAGAGTCAAACAGAGTTAAAGGTACAACAAAATGCAACAGTTCAAAACACAATAATTAGGTGGCAAGAGTATAAGGTAGTCCTCACACTCCGGCTCCTGCTGCACATTAAATAGCGCCGGCAACGGTGAGCAGAGTGCCTCCTCCTAGATATTGCAGTCACTGGTTCTGTCTTCTGGTGACAGTGGTCGGTCTCTGGTGGCTCCCACTGCCCCTTGTCAGTAAACTAATGCAGCACCCCAGAGTCCTGGTCATTGCAGTAATATTATTCTTCCACCAGGGGGAGTGATATTACGTCTGAAGGTAATAAAGGAGATCTTCCTACCGGGTATCACAAACCATACACCACACTGCACACTCCAGACCACCAGGAGGAGCCTTGCTCCTATCTACTAGGGCACTCCTCACAGAAGGGTAAAACTGGTGGGCTGAATAGAAAGTTAGGGAGAAGCTGGCTGGGCTTTGCAGAGGCAACATCTGTCAGGCAGACAGGGGGAAAGGAGGAAGATCTGAGCTGCAGACAGAGGGCCCCTGACAGGGGTGGGATCCTGTCAGAGGCCTAGCTAGACAGAAAGCTACGGAGCTGCACCTGCCCCACGTACGGTAGCATCCTAAGAAAGGACACGAAGAGAATTGTATTGTAGAGGGTGAGAAACGAAGTCATAGCACAAGGAAAAAACACGAGGAGGAGTTCTGCCCTGTAAAGGCTGCCTCCTTCTGAGGCACGTAGCCGGTGGCCGGAACACCGAGGGAGCAACTGTCTCCAAGCCTTGCTTGTTGTGAATTCTGCTCTTGGGCTCCCTCCATTGGTTGTAAGTGGTAGCGCTGCTGTCTCTGAATCGCAGCATTTATCAGGTGTGTTCACTTTCTGCAATTTTGACTGGGCTATTTAGTCTTGCTTCACCCTTTAGTCAGTGCCAGTTGTCCATTGTTCCTGGAGGATTCACATCCCTGCCTGGTCTCTTCTGCTTTGCAATTCATTTCAACAAAGATAAGTTCTGGCCTTAATTTTGCTGTCCACATGCTGTGGCCTTATTGTTCAGTTCTTTTCTATGTTTTGTCTTGTCCAGCTTGGTCTGTATAAGGATTTGTTTAGCCAAGCTGGTATCTCTGGAGATGCAGATATTCCCTCCATATCTTTAGTTAGCTGTGGAGTTTTTGTATTTTCTGTGGTGGATATTTTCTAGTGTTTTAATACTTACCGCATAGTACTCTGTTCTATCCTTTCTATTTAGCTAGAAGTGGCCTCCTTTGCTAAATTCTGATTTCAGTCTGTGTATGTTTTTTCCCTCTCCTCTCACAGTCAATATTTGTGGGGGGCTGCCTATCCTTTGGGGATTTTCTCTGAGGCAAGATAGTTTTCCCTTTTCTATCTCTAGGGGTAATTAGTCCTCCGGCTGTGTCGAGATGTCCAGGGAGTGCTAGGTACATTCCACAGCTACTTCTAGTTGCGGTGTTAAGTTCAGGGTCTGCGGTCAGTACAGGTACCACCTTCTCCAGAGTACGTCTCATGCTGCTCTTAGGCCATCAGATCATAACACTTGCTCCAGAGACCGGTAGGACAGTCAATTCCAAGTTGGCTGCCCGACCTTAATACCTAGGAAGACACAGTGGCAACTTGTGGGGGTCAGGGCATCTCTAGGGTCCCTATAAACAAGCCTCAGGCCATCAGTCATACGGGTTTGTCTTATCCATACCATCTGGGGAACAGAGAGGAAGAAATAACATCTAGAACATCTACAGGAGTTGTGAGGACCTTACCGAGAAGCTCAGCAGGGTGGTACTGCAACACACAGGCGCTAGTGGAAGGCTACTGATTTCCACCTGGATAAGGGGACTCTGGATTTGCCTTCAGACCGGCCGGACTCTGCCTACCCTGTGGTCTGTACCCTGGACTGTAGATGCTGAAGTCTTCAGTAAAGGTAAAGAGACTGCAACCTTGTGTCCTCATTCTTCACTGCGCCTTACATCGTCCACCATCACCACCTACACTTCTGGGAAGCCCTGGGGATACACTTCACCTGTGGGAAGGTATACCATCTAGCTGTCATCACATCACCCCAGCGGACCCCTAAGCATCCTGACCGAATACCACAGGTCATGGAGTCAAAGTAATCACTGCACTCGTATAATTTCAAGTTGCATATATCAGAAGTTTATTTGACTTGAGTCAGTAGACAAATGCTTGGCGAATTTAACGTTTCGGCCAGCCCGTGGCCTTGCTCACAAAAATCGCTGCAACAAGCAAGAAGACAGACAGAATATCAAAAACAAATAAGTACACATATACATATTTACATATTTACATGAATGAATACATGTCAAAGACACTGGCAGCCATGGTAGGACAAATATATATCAAGATAAAGAGCACAAACTGCATCCGGTAAGTGAAGTCCAGAAGGATAAGAAGTCACAGAGATCAAAGAGAATGGTTTAAAAGAAATGTATGCATGTGATATGGAGCCAGAGGAGGCAAGAGAACATACCCCAATGGAAATCTGTTGTTTAAAGTAAGGATACCGTATGGCTGATGAGTCAGATAGGAGGACCCAAATGTGTAACCTGAAAGGAACAATGTACCATGAGGTTGCAATAAAAACAGTATACATACACCAATGTACACCTGGAATGTGCTAAGTGGGATATTACCCGTAGATCTCAAAAGAGAGGTGTTATATGGGAATGCTGTAGTTTGACTAGATTCCAGAGAGAAGACTCCATTGATTGTCACCTTTATTATCAGGGAGGGAGGGGGGGGGAAGGGGATGGTGCCCCTAGGTCAATATGTACTTAGTTATATAGGCCATAAGGGTGGACTATGTGCCAAAGACATACTACACACATACTAACCAAAATGATATGGTATAAACGCTTGCCCATGCACTACAGCTGTAATTCCAGCCGGAGGGTAAACAATTGCTGAAATAGAGGTTAGATATACATGAGAGTAATAGGGGGAGAGGGGGGGAAAATTCATGGGTTACCAGATTGTGGACACATAAAGAAGGCTTATAGGGTACCTGTCGTATATATACACTCAGGAGTACAGATCAGGCTGTGTAGATCATGTGCCTTCTGAACTATCCCAGCCGGGGAAGATAGTGCTGTGGACAAGAGGATAATAGATGGCTGAGACCCAGGGCAAGGAGTCAGTTAATGGATACAAACATGCGGTCCCATGAGGCCCCTTGAAATACCTGTCTCACATACGGAATCAGGGGCACAGGTTAAGTGGTGTAATCCCTGTATGGTTTGGTATGTCCCAGATGAAGTCACTGTGGGCAAGAGGATAACAGTGCTAAAGAATCCCAAGTGGGGTACTGGTTCACTTATCTGTAGGTAGTGCTGGGGTCTCACATCCGTTCTCCTCGTTCCTGTATGCAGAGCAAGCGTTGGTGGCCAAGTGGAGGGTGCCGACACAGACCTGTGTCAAGGCGGTGGGTAGGCTGATCCTGGTGCTGTGTGCAGGGCTTATGTGGCTCTCCGGCCGGTCATGTGACCGGATATGCAGGGGGAAGCTGGCACCTGCGCAGAAGCTACTTGGCCGATGCTATTGTAATGTGTGTGAGTCACAGTCACATGCTGTGTGGCTGGTGATATGTTAATGTGGGGGAGGAGCCCAACTATCCCTGGCCATTGTGTACAATGAGAAGGTTTTAGAGCAGAGCTTTTGTGTTATAAAGCTTTGTCATATATATTCATTAGGGACAGACAACTGCCCCATAGCAGATATGATGTTCTACTGGACGGATGGAAAGCAAGTCCCAATACACAGACGATATATACAGTCATGTTAAGTTACATAGATATACTGTTGGTAGGAGTCCAAACTAATAAACAAAAGAAATGAAATAATGGAAAAAAGGAAATAAATGAAAATAAAGTATAAGGGAGAATAAAGCAAATGAATGAAAAGAAAGTTTGGGAAAATGATAAAAATAAAAAATGGAGTATGCCAAAAACGTAAAACCGGGGGAAATAAAACTGAACTAAAAAAATGAACCATATTTATTGAAAAAAAGGGGGGGACTATAGAGAATGCTATAGAACCTTAAAAAATGAAACTTATGTAGGAACTAATGGGGTATGCATCTTACCGGCTTGGAAGAACATGTTGTAGACGTTGTTTGTGCAGGAGGACATTAGGTCTATATGGAAGATAAAATGTCATTAGCCTGGGAGGACATAAAGTCTACATGGGAGGTAAAATTAGGTTAGCCAGTCTATCTCACGGTTCAAGCCACATGGATGTAGGGTATCGAGAGTGTATATCCAGAACGTCTCACGTTGTTTTAATAGTTTCACATGGTTACCTCCTCGCCTTGGACGCGAGACTTTTTCCACGACCTGAAACCTCAGTTGTGCTACACTGTGGTTGGCTTCTTTGAAGTGAAGGGGGAGGGGGAGCCATAGTTTGCCACACCGAATTGTGGACTTATGGCTAGATATGCGATCCCTTATTGTCTGAGTGGTCTCCCTTACATACAATAGCCCACAAGGGCATTTTATAATGTAGACTACGAATTTGGTTTCGCAGGTATAGTAGTCTTTTATTTTGTATGACTTACCAGTCCGTGAGTGTATCACTTCACTGCCCTTGATCACATTTGAGCAACTCATGCAGCCCAAGCATGGAAAGGTTCCAGTGCGTTTGTGTCCTGAGAGTGTTCTGTTCATTAGTGTTTTTTGTGTGCCTAGGTCAGCTCTAACGACCCTGTCGCGTATATTCCTGGGCCTCCTGGTACCCATCAGAGGGGGCTCCCTAAACACAGGAATGGTTGGATAGGCTCTATTCAAGAGTGGCCAATGTGCCCGGATTAAATTGTGTATTCTACACATTGTAGGGTGGTGTCCATGTACAAATGGAAGTCTCGGGGTTTTTTGGGAGTCTATAGCCTTATTTTCTACTTCCTCCAGAGCTCTAGTGGTCTCCGTGTTGAGGAGGTCAGCGGGATAGTTACGGGCCTTGAATTTGTCTGACATCTCTTGTAACCTGGTTACTTTTACTTCGGGGTTTGAGACAATTCTGGATACTCTCTTAAATTGAGACCTTGGAAGGCTGTCCTTAGTGGATTTAGGATGGCAGCTGTTGTAGAGTAGAAGGCTGTTACAGTCAGTCGGTTTTGAATAGATATCTGTACTCAAATTACCCAGGGAGTCTTTGAGGACTTTAGTGTCCAAGAAGGTGACTACACTGTCGTGGTATGAGAGTGTGAAAGTAAGTTCTGGTCTGGTGGTATTGATCTCATTGTGGAACTCTTGAAGGCTGGTATAGTCACCTCTCCAAATACAGAATATATCATCGATATATCTGTACCAGGTCAGTGCGTGCTGCTGAAAAATGGGGTTTGAGTATACATGCTCCCTCTCAAATCTGTCCATATACAGATTTGCATACGCCGGGGCCACATTGGACCCCATGGCGGTACCACAGGTTTGTACAAAGAAGTCATCCTCGAACAGGAAGTTCTCCCTAAGTACCAAATTCAAGAGGTCTATGCAAAGGTCATGGGTATTGATATCAATTTCTGCTTCCTGTAAGGTAAGCGAGACAGCTGCGATACCCCTATCGTGTACGATGGAGGTATAGAGACTATTTACATCCAATGTGCACAAAAGACTGCCAGGTGGGATATTGGAGATGTTACGAATTTTGGACAGAAAATCACTGGTGTCCAACACAAATGATTTCGTGAACCGGGTGTAAGGTGTAAGTAATTTCTCTAGAAATTTGGAAAGAGGGTTGAGGATTGAGTCAGTTGATGCTACAATGGGACGGCCGGGAGGATTCTGGAGGTTTTTGTGGATTTTCGGGAGGATGTATAATACTGGAGTTACTGGGTGATGGTTAATAAGGAAAGTCTTTGTTTTGGTGTCAATGGTTCCTAGACCCATGTGTTTGTTAATCACAGTATTAATTTTCCGTTGTACGGAATATGTGGGATCCCCCTGCAGCTTCTTGTAGGTGTCTTGGTCGGATAACTGTCTCCTAACCTCAGTGACATAGTGATGCCTGTTCATAACAACGATGGCTCCCCCCTTGTCTGCTGGTTTAATCACAATGTTCCTGTTTTCACTCAATGAATCAAGTGCTTGTTTTTCTAAGGGATTGAGATTGTGGCGGACAGGGAGGAGACCAAGACGTTGTTCATGTATGGTCCCCTTGATATCCCTATCTAGGAGATCAATGAATGTTTCCACCGCATGGTTTGACTTGGGTGGGACAAAAGTACTAGGATTTCTTAAGCCTAATGCTCCTATAGTGATTTTGGCATCCTCTCTCTGACTAGGTGTAGTGCCTAGTCTATTAACTACTGGATTGGGGGTCTCCTCAAATACCACAGGTAGCAGCACGAACTACCCCTTTAAAGACCTTTCCCAAAACCATAAAAACTCTTTCCTTTTATTGGACGCCCCTCAAAGGGCCACAAACTGGGTCGGGCCACCATGACATCCCCCGAACTGAAGGACCCGGTACCGAGTACCCCATTGCCCTAACGTGGGGGCGATCCACTAATGTAGCTATTAAAGGCACGGGCCACAGTCCGGTGCGAACCCAACATGGCTCTTTAACTTTATTAGCTGGAGGTAGTCAGGAACAGATGGTCAGGAAAACTCTTGTGTGTCCACCTCAGGGTGTGTGTCCAGCACCTGGTAGGTACTCCCTGGCTGTCATTGGGCACACACCGCATGTCCCGTTCTCCCGGGTCACCGCTGTTGGCGGTGGGCGATGCTGGTCCGTTTGGCGCCAGTGCTCCCGGCTGGCTCCACTCTGTGTGCATGGCTCTGCACACCTCTGTTCTGCATGGCTCTGCTTCGCTCTGCACGGCTCTCTCTGCAGAATGGTGTCCTGGACCCCTTGTCCAACTGCAGCACAGCTCGTCATAGCGCCGGTACTCTGTCTCAGGAAGGGGAGCAGAGTGCGCTGCTCACCCGACTGCACACTACTTTGCCCTGGCGCGCAACTCTCTTCTTGCGTGCGCTTTTTTCTTTGTTTCTGCATGCCCTTTCCTGGCTCTCTCCGCCCCCTCCCATCAGCAGGAAGCTCCGTCTCACTATTGCTTCCCTCATGTAGCAGGGGAAGGTCCGCCTCTCTCAGGCTTCCCCCCAGAAACAGAGGATGCAGCCCTTTCAGTTCTGGACCTGGCATGCAGTTACCCGTGGTCTGGTCTACCCCCTTACATAAGCAAAGCATAATTATAAAATAATAACAATAAAAATGACTGCCCTCCTTGTTTGCAGTATGTGAAGAATAAACAAAAGCTATTAAGATGCTGTTACTGCGGTATATCTCAGATCAATTTATCAGTTATACTAAGTATGAAGTTACAGCATTTCCTATATATCACTTGAATATTTGGATTTTTATTTATTTATTTAATGAGACTACTAAACCCATTTTCAATGTGCTTCATTACTGTAATAGTACACGACAATCAGCTTTTGGCATTTTTATATCACTGCGGTAGATGGAATGATCTGTGTGCTCTGACCTTCTATCCCTATCCTTTTGCAACCCTCATTTTTTATAGAGAGAAGTGAAAAAGGGAAAATTATTGGAGCTCACCACCTTGCAAGGTAATTAATATCCAAGATGAAGATACACGTTGAGAGTACCGCTATTGCTGGTGAGCCACAGGAGAGGAAAGGAAGGAATCCAGCACAACCATCCAATGTTAAAATCCAGTTTATTCACAAGCCATTAAAAATAAGGATCCAAGGAAACTATATAAAACCTGACGCGTTTCTGGTGCAACACAAGCGCCCTTAGCTATAAAATATAAGTTTGCAATATACACAAGATACTGTGTGATGAATACCGGTAAATACCAATCACGTGCAAAGGAATGATAATTGCATTTAGAAATGCAGCAGGTTTTATTTGGTTTCCTTGGATCCTTGTTTTTTATGGCTTGTGAATAAACTGAAGTTTAATGTTTGATGGTTGTGCCAGATTCTTTCCTTCCTCTTCCTCATTTTTAATACTGGCTGTAATAGTCCACCCTGATTGTCTGTGCTAGACTATGTGATGTGATAGCTAAGGGCATTATGTAGAAGGCCGTGCAGCCATGCTTTATGTCATTAGTAGGGTTGAGCGACTTTCATTTTTTTAAGATCGAGTCGGGTTTTGTGAAACCCGACTTTGTCCAGAGTCGAGTCGAGTGCAGCCGGCCGATTATCGCTAAAAGTCGGGGATCGACCGAAACGCGAAACCCAATGCAAGTCAATGGGGAAGCATAGTCGGCAGTGAGTGGAGGCCAGGAAAACACCTACAGTGCCCATTTTAATGCCAAAAACATCCATTCTTGTTTCTGAAGCTTGTCAATCTTAATTAACTTTATAATAATAGTTGGGCATAAGAAATTGGGGGTCATTTGGCAAAAGTTGTGGGGGGAGTAGGGCTGGCTCAAGTTTTTCGTGGGCCCAGGAAATGCGGACTACGTCACGGCGGTGTTGCAGGGAGAGGTAAGTATTTCAACGTTGCAAGTGCTGTGATCCTGAGCAAGCAGGGGGGGCCCACTCGTTCGCATTGGCACTGGCACAGGGCCCCTCAAAGTACGGCGGTGTGTTTGCATGGTGGGGGCGCCTCCCACCAGCAGTGACACTTTTGCGTACTCTGAGGGGCCCTGTGCCAGTGACGTCGCCAAAGAGTATGCCCCCCCACCTGATGAAGGAACCTGCACTTTCATCTGCACCTTCCTCTTTGTCCCTGTGTAAGGTGGTATAACATGCGGGAAGGGGAACTGTCATGTTCTCAATGGCAAGAGAACATAGCATCAGCATATATAGGAACTAGCTCTTGGAAGATGGGAACTGAGCTGACCATGAACTAAACCTAACGCACAACTAGCAGTGGCCGGGTAGCATGCCTACGTTGATTCTAGATGCCCAGCACCAGCCGGAGGACTAAATAATGCTAGCAGAAGAAAATATTAGTCCTAGCTCACCTCTAGAGAAATACCCCGAAAGGAGACAGAGGCCCCCCACATGTATTGGCGGTGAATTAAGATGAAATAACAAACGTAGTATGAAAATAGGTTTAGCAAATTTGAGGTCCACTTACTACATAGCAGAAGACAGAAAGGACACTTTCATGGTCAGCTGAAAACCCTATCAAAATACCATCCAGGAATTACTTTAAAACTCTGGCATTAACTCATAACACCAGAGTGGCAATTCCTGTTCACAAGAGCTTTCCAGACACAGTAACGAAACTACAGCTGTGAACTGGAACAAAAATGCAAAAACAAACATGGACAAGAGTCCAACTTATCTAGTAGTTGTCTAGGAGCAGGAACAAGCACAGAGAGGCTTCTGATAACATTGTTGACCGGCAAGAAACTAACAGAGCAGCAAGGTTATATAGCGACTCCCACATCTTGATGGGAACAGGTGAACAGAGAAGATGAAAACACCAGTTCAATTCCACCAGTAGCCACCGGGGGAGCCCAGAATCCAAATTCACAACAGTACCCCCCCCTCAAGGAGGGGGCACCGAACCCTCACCAGAACCACCAGGGCGATCAGGATGGGCCCTATGAAAGGCACGAACCAGATCAGAGGCATGAACATCAGATGCATTCACCCAAGAATTATCCTCCTGGCCGTATCCCTTCCACTTGACCAGATACTGGAGTCTCCGTCTGGAAACACGAGAGTCTAAGATTTTCTCCACAACGTACTCCAACTCACCCTCAACCAACACCGGAGCAGGAGGCTCAACGGAAGGCACAACCGGTACCTCATACCTGCGCAATAATGACCGATGAAAAACGTTATGAATAGAGAAGGATGCAGGGAGGTCCAAACGGAAGGAAACAGGGTTAAGAATCTCCAATATCTTATACGGGCCGATGAACCGAGGCTTAAACTTAGGAGAAGAGACCCTCATAGGGACAAAACGAGAAGACAACCACACCAAATCCCCAACACAAAGCCGAGGACCAACACGACGGTGGCGGTTGGCAAAAAGCTGAGTCTTCTCCTGGGACAACCTCAAATTGTCCACCACCTGCCCCCAGATCTGATGCAATCTCTCCACCACAGCATCCACTCCAGGACAATCCGAAGATTCCACCTGACCAGAGGAAAATCGAGGATGAAACCCCGAATTACAGAAAAACGGGGACACCAAAGTGGCAGAGCTGGCCCGATTATTGAGAGCGAACTCTGCCAATGGCAAAAAAGCAACCCAATCATCCTGGTCAGCAGACACAAAACACCTCAGATATGTCTCCAGGGTCTGATTAGTCCGCTCGGTCTGGCCATTCGTCTGAGGATGGAAAGCGGACGAAAAAGATAAATCTATGCCCATCCTAGCACAGAATGCCCGCCAAAATCTAGACACGAACTGGGTCCCTCTGTCAGAAATGATATTCTCAGGAATACCATGCAAACGAACAACATTTTGAAAAAACAGAGGAACCAACTCGGAAGAAGAAGGCAACTTGGGCAGAGGAACCAAATGGACCATCTTAGAGAAACGGTCACACACCACCCAGATGACAGACATCTTCTGAGAAACAGGCAGATCTGAAATAAAATCCATCGAGATGTGCGTCCAAGGCCTCTTAGGAATGGGCAAGGGCAACATCAGGCTGACGCAACACAGGGGCAGAGGAAAAACGGCGCTTAAGCTCCCGAAAGGCCTCCACAGCGTCAGGGGACCAATCAGCAACATCAGCACCCTTCTTAGTCAAATCGGTCAATGGCCTAGCAATATCCGAAAAACCAGCAATAAATCGACGATAAAAGTTAGCAAAGCCCAAAAATTTCTGAAGACTCTTAAGAGAAGAGGGCTGCGTCCAATCACAAATAGCTTGAACCTTGACAGGATCCATTTCAATGGAAGAGGGAGAAAAAATATATCCCAAAAAGGAAATCCTCTGTACCCCAAAAACACACTTAGAACCCTTCACACACAAAGAATTAGACCGCAAAACCTGGAAAACCCTCCTGACTTGCTGGACATGAGAGTCCCAGTCATCCGAAAAAATCAGAATATCATCCAGATACACAATCATAAATTTATCCAAATAATCGCGAAAAATATCATGCATAAAGGACTGGAAAACTGACGGAGCATTTGAAAGACCAAAAGGCATCACTAAATACTCAAAGTGGCCCTCGGGCGTATTAAATGCGGTTTTCCACTCATCCCCCTGTCTGATTCGCACCAAATTATACGCCCCACGAAGGTCAATCTTAGAGAACCACTTGGCCCCCTTTATGCGAGCAAACAAATCAGTCAGCAACGGCAATGGGTATTGATATTTTACAGTGATTTTATTCAAAAGCCGATAATCGATACATGGTCTCAAAGAGCCGTCTTTTTTTGACACAAAGAAAAAACCGGCTCCTAAGGGAGATGACGATCGACGAATATGTCCCTTTTCCAAGGACTCCTTTATATATTCTCGCATAGCAGCATGTTCAGGCACAGACAGATTAAATAAACGACCCTTTGGGTATTTACTACCCGGGATTAAATCTATGGCACAATCGCACTCTCGGTGCGGAGGTAATGAACCAAGCTTGGATTCTTCAAAGACGTCACGATAGTCAGACAGGAACTCAGGAATTTCAGAGGGAATAGATGATGAAATGGAAACCACAGGTACATCCCCATGAGCCCCCTTACATCCCCAGCTCAACACAGACATAGCTCTCCAGTCGAGGACTGGGTTGTGAGATTGCAGCCAAGGCAATCCTAGCACCAAATCATCATGTAGATTATACAGCACCAGAAAGCGAATAATCTCCTGGTGATCCGGATTAATACGCATAGTTACTTGTGTCCAGTATTGTGGTTTATTATTAGCCAATGGGGTGGAGTCAATCCCCTTCAGAGGAATAAGAGTCTCCAAAGGCTCTAAATCATACCCACAGCGTTTGGCAAAGGACCAATCCATAAGACTCAAAGCGGCGCCAGAGTCGACATAGGCGTCCGTGGTAATAGATGACAAAGAGCAAATCAAGGTCACAGATAGAATAAACTTAGACGGTAAGGTGCAAATGGAAACAGATTTATCAAGCTTTTTAGTGCGCTTAGAGCATGCTGATATAACATGAGTAGAATCACCACAATAGAAACACAACCCATTTTTCCGTCTAAAATTCTGCCGCTCGCTTCGGGACAGAATTCTATCACACTGCATACTCTCTGGCGACTTCTCAGTGGACACCGCCAGATGGTGCACTGGTTTGCGCTCCCGCAAACGCCTATCGATCTGAATAGCCATTGTCATGGACTCATTCAGACCCGCAGGCACAGGGAACCCCACCATAACATCCTTAATGGCATCAGAGAGACCCTCTCTGAAAGTCGCCGCCAGGGCGCACTCATTCCACTGAGTAAGCACAGACCATTTACGGAATCTTTGGCAGTAAATTTCCGCTTCATCTTGCCCCTGAGATAGGGACATCAAAGTTTTTTCTGCCTGAAGCTCCAAATGAGGTTCGTCATAAAGCAACCCCAAGGCCAGAAAAAACGCATCCACATTGAGCAACGCAGGATCCCCTGGTGTCAATGAAAAAGCCCAGTCTTGAGGGTCGCCCCGGAGCAAGGAAATCACAATCCTGACCTGCTGTGCAGGGTCTCCGGCAGAGCGAAATTTCAGGGACAAAAATAATTTGCAATTATTTCGAAAATTCTGAAACCCAGATCTATTCCCCGAGAAAAATTCCGGCCAAGGAATTCTCGGCTCAGATACAGGTGCATGACAAACAAAGTCTTGCAAATTTTGTACCTTCGTGGCGAGATTATTCAAACCTGCAGTTACACTCTGAAGATCCATTACAAACAGGTGGACACAGAGCCATTCAAGGGTTAAGAGGAGGTAAGAAGCAGCTAGACAGCAATTAAGGGCTAGGCAGCAAAACTCTGAGGGGAAAAAAAAAAAAAAAAAAAAAAAAATTCCCTTAAACACTTCTTTTTCTCCTGCTTCAGCCCAAACAATTAACACTTTGTGGGCCGGTCAAACTGTCATGTTCTCAATGGCAAGAGAACATAGCATCAGCATATATAGGAACTAGCTCTTGGAAGATGGGAACTGAGCTGACCATGAACTAAACCTAACGCACAACTAGCAGTGGCCGGGTAGCATGCCTACGTTGATTCTAGATGCCCAGCACCAGCCGGAGGACTAAATAATGCTAGCAGAAGAAAATATTAGTCCTAGCTCACCTCTAGAGAAATACCCCGAAAGGAGACAGAGGCCCCCCACATGTATTGGCGGTGAATTAAGATGAAATAACAAACGTAGTATGAAAATAGGTTTAGCAAATTTGAGGTCCACTTACTACATAGCAGAAGACAGAAAGGACACTTTCATGGTCAGCTGAAAACCCTATCAAAATACCATCCAGGAATTACTTTAAAACTCTGGCATTAACTCATAACACCAGAGTGGCAATTCCTGTTCACAAGAGCTTTCCAGACACAGTAACGAAACTACAGCTGTGAACTGGAACAAAAATGCAAAAACAAACATGGACAAGAGTCCAACTTATCTAGTAGTTGTCTAGGAGCAGGAACAAGCACAGAGAGGCTTCTGATAACATTGTTGACCGGCAAGAAACTAACAGAGCAGCAAGGTTATATAGCGACTCCCACATCTTGATGGGAACAGGTGAACAGAGAAGATGAAAACACCAGTTCAATTCCACCAGTAGCCACCGGGGGAGCCCAGAATCCAAATTCACAACAGGGAACCTTACTTTCAGCAGGGTCAGATTCTGGCTGTGTAGAGTACAAGGGGAATGTAGTGGTCTAGGTCAATGTACCAGCAGACTCATCTAGCAGTGGCTGGGCAATGGGCAGGATGAGGAGGAAACAGATATAGGGCCAAAGAATAAAGTAGTCTAAATGCAGTTCAAAATTGGTAACAGGACTAAACAGGCGGCATTGCTTTGTTCAGTGGAGTAGCAAACCCAAGAGCAGCAGACACTGTTTCAAGGGCCTAACCACACTAGTAGGCCAAATGCAGTTTAATATCTGATAGTATAGGCCGAAAGCCAGAATGTGGAAGCTCAGCTTTGTTCAGTTGAGGACAACACCAGGCAGGGGCAGACACCTTTAGTAGGCCGGAACAGCCAATTTCATTTTTAAAAATCGTAATTTGGAACAGAAGGTTGAAGCACAGCTTTATTCAGTTGAGGACAACACCAGGCAGGGGCAGACACCTTTAGTAGGCCGGAACAGCCAATTTCATTTTTAACAATCGTAATTTGGAACAGAAGGTTGAAGCACAGCTTTATTCAGTTGAGGACAACACCAGGCAGGGGCAGACACCTTTAGTAGGCCGGAACAGCCAATTTTTTAAAAAAACAGCAGTTAATAAGAGGCAGAAGGTAGAAGCTCAGCTTTATTCAGTTAAGGACAACACCAGGCAGGGGCAGACACCTTTAGTAGGCCGGAACAGCCAATTTTTAAAAAAAACAGCAGTTAATAAGAGGCAGAAGGTAGAAGATCAGCTTTATTCAGTTGAGGACAACACCAGGCAGGGGCAGACACCTTTAGTAGTCCGGAACAGCCAATTTCATTTTTAAAAATCGTAATTTGGAACAGAAGGTTGAAGCACAGCTTTATTCAGTTGAGGACAACACCAGGCAGGGGCAGACACCTTTAGTAGGCCGGAACAGCCAATTTCATTTTTAAAAATCGTAATTTGGAACAGAAGGTTGAAGCACAGCTTTATTCAGTTGAGGACAACACCAGGCAGGGGCAGACACCTTTAGTAGGCCGGAACAGCCAATTTCATTTTTAACAATCGTAATTTGGAACAGAAGGTTGAAGCACAGCTTTATTCAGTTGAGGACAACACCAGGCAGGGGCAGACACCTTTAGTAGGCCAGAACAGCCAATTTCATTTTTAACAATCGTAATTTGGAACAGAAGGTTGAAGCACAGCTTTATTCAGTTGAGGACAACACCAGGCAGGGGCAGACACCTTTAGTAGGCCGGAACAGCCAATTTCATTTTTAAAAATCGTAATTTGGAACAGAAGGTTGAAGCACAGCTTTATTCAGTTGAGGACAACACCAGGCAGGGGCAGACACCTTTAGTAGGCCGGAACAGCCAATTTCATTTTTAACAATCGTAATTTGGAACAGAAGGTTGAAGCACAGCTTTATTCAGTTGAGGACAACACCAGGCAGGGGCAGACACCTTTAGTAGGCCGGAACAGCCAATTTCATTTTTAACAATCGTAATTTGGAACAGAAGGTTGAAGCACAGCTTTATTCACTTGAGGACAACACCAGGCAGGGGCAGACACCTTTAGTAGTCCGGAACAGCCAATTTCATTTTTAAAAATCGTAATTTGGAACAGAAGGTTGAAGCACAGCTTTATTCAGTTGAGGACAACACCAGGCAGGGGCAGACACCTTTAGTAGGCCGGAACAGCCAATTTCATTTTTAACAATCGTAATTTGGAACAGAAGGTTGAAGCACAGCTTTATTCAGTTGAGGACAACACCAGGCAGGGGCAGACACCTTTAGTAGGCCGGAACAGCCAATTTTTTTAAAAAACAGCAGTTAATAAGAGGCAGAAGGTAGAAGCTCAGCTTTATTCAGTTGAGGACAACACCAGGCAGGGGCAGACACCTTTAGTAGGCCGGAACAGCCAATTTTTTAAAAAAACAGCAGTTAATCAGAGGCAGAAGGTAGAAGCTCAGCTTTATTCAGTTGCAGCTTCTTGGCAATAATATAAAGAAGACGCGACAGGACAACACTCGGTGGATGCCATATCTGTGTTTTCAATGGAAAAAAACCTTTCAGTTAACTACTTGCAGGAGAAAGTTTTTGTAGCTGGTGGCCTATTTTTTTTTAAAAAAGCAGTTAATAAGAGGCAGAAGGTAGAAGCTCAGCTTTATTCAGTTGCAGCTTCTTGGCAATAATATAAAGAAGACGCGACAGGACAACACTCGGTGGATGCCATATCTGTGTTTTCAATGGAAAAAAACCTTTCAGTTAACTACTTGCAGGAGAAAGTTTTTGTAGCTGGTGGCCAATTTTTGTACTGTACCATTTTTTTGTTGTATGTGTTTTTGTTTTTAATGTTAAAATGTCTGCATTTGATATCTCTCCAGTATTTTCTTTTTTATAAGCAAAATACTGCAGTTTTACATCGGTTACATGGATACACAGGCAGCTTGGTGGTCAGTGGAGGAGTATTTAAAGTAGGGACCGCAGACAGGCTATCAAAGGCCTAAAATAACAAACAATAGGCTCATGGCAGTTTTACATCGGTTACATGGATACACGGGCAGGCAGCTTGGTGGTCAGTGGAGGAGTATTTAAAGTAGGGACCGCAGACAGGCTATCAAAGGCCTAAAATAACAAACAATAGGCTCATGGCAGTTTTACATCGGTTACATGGATACACGGGCAGGCAGCTTGGTGGTCAGTGGAGGAGTATTTAAAGTAGGGACCGCAGACAGGCTATCAAAGGCCTAAAATAACAAACAATAGGCTCATGGCAGTTTTACATCGGTTACATGGATACACGGGCAGGCAGCTTGGTGGTCAGTGGAGGAGTATTTAAAGTAGGGACCGCAGACAGGCTATCAAAGGCCTAAAATAACAAACAATAGGCTCATGGCAGTTTTACATCGGTTACATGGATACACAGGCAGCTTGGTGGTCAGTGGAGGAGTATTTAAAATAGGGACCGCAGACAGGCTATCAAAGGCCTAAAATAACAAACAATAGGCTCATGGCAGTTTTACATCGGTTACATGGATACACAGGCAGCATTGTGGTCAGTGGAGGAGTATTGCAAGGAGTGTCTGTCCCAGTACTCCCAAAATATAAATAGATGTTAATGTCTCGCAAAACAACCAAAAAAAAAAAAAGGTGGCATACTTAGGTACAGGGGTGGGCTCATCTGCTGAGTTTCTGACATAGTAATTTGGCAGTAACTATTTAATGGTGCCAATATAGGACACAGACACAGACTACTTTAAGTTGCATCATAGATGTCTACAAATTTGTATTGTCAGTGCCAGACATTGAATGATGTCAGCGAATAGACTAAAGATTGGTGGAGCTGTGCAACATAATTTTGCACGTGGTAGAGCACAGTTTGAGCTGGGGGAGGGGGGAACTCTCTTGAGGCCGGCGGGACCGCCCCAGGGCCCCTCATGTTACAACGGTGTGTCTGACGTTGGGTGCGCACCACCACCGCCAGAGACACTACATTGTACTATGAGGGACCCAGTAGCAATGCCGTCAACCAAAAGCGAGCACACCCACCTCTTCAGACAAACAGCAGTCTCACGGGTGCTTGCGCCAAGTCGTGATACCACGGCCCCGTGTGGGGAGTTTGGCCATTTAGGGAGGTGTAAACATGTCGTATGCTGTACAATCAGCTGCAGCAAATTAGATATTAGAAAAGTAATTCACAGGCAAGAGCTTTTCATAGGAAAGCTAGGAGTCGGCCGGGCAAGGTGTGGCAAAAGATTTCGAAATCCAGTTGTGGTTCATTTTAATGAATGTTAGATCGTCAACATTTTGGGTAGCCAGACGAGTCCTTTTTTCGGTTAATATTGAACCTGCAGCACTGAATACTCTTTCTGATAGGACACTTGCTGCCGGGCAAGCAAGCTCCTGCAATGCATATTCTGCCAATTCTGGCCAGGTGTCTAATTTTGATGCCCAGTAATCAAATGGGAATGACGGTTGAGGGAGAACATCGATAAGTGATGAAAAATAGTTAGTAACCATACTGGACAAATGTTGTCTCCTGTCACTTTCAATTGATGCAGCAGTACCTGTCCTGTCTGCGGTCATAGCAAAATCACTCCACAACCTGGTCAGAAAACCCCTCTGTCCAACGCCACTTCTGATGTGTGCACCCCTAACACTCCTAGTCTGCTGCCCCCTGGAGCTCGTGTGAGAACGATCACGTGCGCTGTGTGCTGGGATTGCCTGAAGCAAACGGTCAACAAGAGTTGATTGTTTGGTTGCTAATATTAGTTCCAAGTTCTCATGTGGCATAATATTTTGCAATTTGCCTTTATAGCGTGGATCAAGGAGGCAGGCCAACCAGTAATCGTCATCGTTCATCATTTTCGTAATGCGTGTGTCCCTTTTTAGGATACGTAAGGCATAATCCGCCATGTGGGCCAAAGTTCCAGTTGTCAAATCTCCGGTTGTGATTGGTTGAGGGGCAGTTTCAGGCAAATCTACGTCACTTGTGTCCCTCAAAAAACCAGAACCCGGCCTTGCCATGCAACCAATTTCCAGTGCCCCCGGGAAAGCTTCCGCATTAAAAATATACTCATCCCCATCATCCTCCTCGTCCTCCACCTCCTCTTCGCCCGCTACCTCGTCCTGTACACTGCCCTGACCAGACAATGGCTGACTGTCATCAAGGCTTTCCTCTTCCTCTGGTGCAGACGCCTGCTCCTTTATGTGCGTCAAACTTTGCATCAGCAGACGCATTAGGGGGATGCTCATGCTTATTACGGCGTTGTCTGCACTAACCAACTGTGTGCATTCCTCAAAACACTGAAGGACTTGACACATGTCTTGTATCTTGGACCACTGCACACCTGACAACTCCATGTCTGCCATCCTACTGCCTGCCCGTGTATGTGTATCCTCCCACAAAAACATAACAGCCCGCCTCTGTTGGCACAGTCTCTGAAGCATGTGCAGTGTTGAGTTCCACCTTGTTGCAACGTCTATGATTAGGCGATGCTGGGGAAGGTTCAAAGACCACTGATAGGTCTGCATACGGCTGGCGTGTACAGGCGAACGTCGGATATGTGAGCAAAGTCCACGCACTTTGAGGAGCAGGTCGGAGAACCCAGGATAAGTTTTCAATAAGCACTGCACCACCAGGTTTAAGGTGTGAGCCAGGCAAGGAATGTGTTTCAGTTGGGAAAGGGAGATGGCAGCCATGAAATTCCTTCCGTTATCACTCACTACCTTGCCTGCCTCAAGATCTACTGTGCCCAGCCACGACTGCGTTTCTTGTTGCAAGAACTCGGACAGAACTTCCGCAGTGTGTCTGTTGTCGCCCAAACACTTCATAGCCAATACAGCCTGCTGACGCTTGCCAGTAGCTGGCCCATAATGGGACAACTGGTGTGCAACAGAGTCATCTGCCGATGGAGTGGTTGGCCGACTGCGGTCTGTGGAAGAGCTGTAGCTTCTGCAGGAGGACGAGGAGGAGGAGGAGGGGGTGCGAACGCCTACAGCCAACTGTTTCCTAGACCGTGGGCTAGGCACAACTGTCCCGAAATTGATGTCCCCTGTGGACCCTGCATCCACCATATTCACCCAGTGTGCCGTGATGGACACATAACGTCCCTGGCCATGCCTACTGGTCCATGCATCTGTAGTCAGGTGCACCTTTGTACTCACAGATTGCCTGAGTGCATGGATGATGCGCTGTTTAACGTGCTGGTGCAGGGCTGGGATGGCTTTTCTTGAAAAAAAGTGTTGACTGGGTAGCTCGTATCGTGGTTCAGCGTACTCCATCAGGGCTTTGAAAGCTTCGCTTTCAACTAACCGGTAGGGCATCATCTCTAACGAGATTAGTCTAGCTATGTGGGCGTTAAAACCCTGTGTACGCGGATGCGAGGATAAGTCCTTCATTTTTCTAACCAGAGTCTCATGTAGTGTGAGCTGAACTGGAGAGATGGAGATCGTGGAACTTGCGGGTGTGCTGGTGGACCTGGCAGACTGAGAGACGGTTGGAGACGGTATTGTTTCCGCCGATGCCCTAGATGCAATATTTCCTCCTACAAAACTGGAGATTCCCTGACCCTGACTGCTTTTGGCTGTCAAAGAAACCTGCACAGATACTGGTGCAGAAAATGGTGGCCTTACAGTGCCGGAAGGGATGTTGCGTTGCTGACTAGCTTCATTGGCCGAGGGTGCTACAACCTTAAGGGATGTTTGGTAGGTAGTCCAGGCTTGAAAATGCATGGTGGTTAAGTGTCTATGCATGCAACTAGTATTGAGACTTTTCAGATTCTGACCTCTGCTTAAGCTAGTTGAACATTTTTGACAGATGACTTTGCGCTGATCAATTGGATGTTGTTTAAAAAAATGCCAGACTGCACTCTTCCTAGCATCGGATCCCTTTTCAGGGATTGCAGACTGAGCTTTAACCGGATGGCCATGCTGTCCTCCAACAGGTTTTGGCTTTGACACGCGTTTTGGGCCAGATACGGGCCCGGCAGATGGAACCTGTTGCGATGTTGATGCCTGCTGTGGCCCCTCCTCCACCTCCGCTTCTGAACTACTGCCGCCTGCACCCTGTTCCCCCAATGGCTACCAATCGGGGTCAACAACTGGGTCATCTATTACCTCCTCTTCGAGCTCGTGTGCAACTTTGTCTGTGTCACTGTGTCGGTCGGTGGTATAGCGTTCGTGGCGGGGCAACATAGTCTCATCAGGGTCTGATTGCGGATCAGTACCCTGAGAGGGCAATGTTGTGGTCTCAGTCAAAGGAGCAGCATAGTACTCTGGCTGTGGCTGTGCATCAGTGCACTCCATGTCAGAATCTACTTGTAATGGGCATGGCCTGTTAAGTGTTTCACTTTCTAAGCCAGGGACGGTATGTGTAAAGAGCTCCATGGAGTAACCCGTTGTGTCGCCTGCTGCATCCTTCTCTCTTGTTGTTGTTTTTGCTGAGGAGGACAAGGAAGCGACTTGTCCCTGACCGTGAACATCCACAAGCGACGCGCTGCTTTTACATTTACCAGTTTCAGAAGAGGAGGCAAAAGAGCTAGAGGCTGAGTCTGCAATGTAAGCCAAAACTTGCTGTTGCTGCTCCGGCTTTAAAAGCGGTTTTCCTACTCCCAGAAAAGAAAGCTTTCGAGGCCTTGTGTAGCCAGACGACGAAACAGCCTCCACAGCTCCAGACTTAGGTGGAATATTTTTATCCCCACGACCACCTGATGCTCCACTACCACTACCATCATTACCAGCTGACAATGAACGCCCACGGCCACGACCTCTTGCATCAGACTTCCTCATTGTTTGAAAAACTTAACCAAATTAACTTTATTTGTTGCTGTCAAACAACTTACACGTTGAGCTATACCTTCAGTATAATTTCAATATCTCTTAACAGGTTGGTGAGACCACAAGGAAAATCAGGCACAATGTTACACACTCTGTTTTCTGTGGCACCAAATCACAGAGATGACACACACGCAGGACTGTCACTCAAGCACAAATGTCAATATTAATCTCCCACCTATTTTTTTTTTTTTTTCCTCAGGGAGACCTTAGAAACCAAATAAGATAAAATGTTTTTTTCAGGGAGACTTTAGAAACCAAATAATAAAATAAAATAAAAAAAGGCTTTCTATGGCCCACTGAATGAGAGATGGCACACACAGGAGTGGCACACAAGCCCTGACTGAGGCCAATATTTTTCTCCCACTGATTGATGTAGTGTTTTTTTGTTAAGGTAGATTTTAGAACCCAAATCAAGGAAAAAAATAAATAGGCTTTCTATGGCCCACTGAGTGAGAGATGGCACACACAGGAGTGGCACACAAGCCCTGACTGAGGCCAATATTTTTCTCCCACTGATTGATGTAGTGTTTTTTTGTTAAGGTAGATTTTCGAACCCAAATCAAGGAAAAAAATAAATAGGCTTTCTATGGCCCACTGAGTGAGAGATGGCACACACAGGAGTGACACACAAGCCCTGACTGAGGCCAATATTTTTCTCCCACTGATTGATGGAGTGTTTTTTTTTTAAGGTAGATTTTCGAACCCAAATCAAGGAAAAAAATAAATAGGCTTTCTATGGCCCACAATTTGAGAGAGAGAGGTGGCACACCCAGGAGTCAAGACTGGCACACAAGCTGAAAGGGCAATATTAATCTCCCACTGTTTTTTATTTTATTTTTTTTTTTCAGGGAGACTTTAGAAACCAAATAATAAAATAAATAAAAAAAAGGCTTTCTATGGCCCACTGAATGATAGATGGCACACACAGGAGTGGCACACAAGCCCTGACTGAGGCCAATATTTTTCTACCACTGATTGATGTAGTGTTTTTTTTCAGGTAGATTTTCAAACCCAAATCAAGGAAAAAAATAAATAAGCTTTCTATGGCCCACTGAGTGAGAGATGGCACACACAGGAGTGGCACACAAGCCCTGACTGAGGCCAATATTTTTCTCCCACTGATTGATGTAGTGTTTTTTTGTTAAGGTAGATTTTCGAACCCAAATCAAGGAAAAAAATAAATAGGCTTTCTATGGCCCACTGAGTGAGAGATGGCACACACAGGAGTGGCACACAAGCCCTGACTGAGACCAATATTTTTCTCCCACTGATTGATGTAGTGTTTTTTTGTTAAGGTAGATTTTCGAACCCAAATCAAGGAAAAAAATAAATAGGCTTTCTATGGCCCACTGAGTGAGAGATGGCACACACAGGAGTGACACACAAGCCCTGACGGAGGCCAATATTTTTCTCCCACTGATTGATGGAGTGTTTTTTTTTTAAGGTAGATTTTCGAACCCAAATCAAGGAAAAAAATAAATAGGCTTTCTATGGCCCACAATTTGAGAGAGAGAGGTGGCACACCCAGGAGTCAAGACTGGCACACAAGCTGAAAGGGCAATATTAATCTCCCACTGTTTTTTTTTTATTTATTTTTTTTTCAGGGAGACTTTAGAAACCAAATAATAAAATAAATAAAAAAAAAGGCTTTCTATGGCCCACTGAATGAGAGATGGCACACACAGGAGTGGCACACAAGCCCTGACTGAGGCCAATATTTTTCTACCACTGACTGATGTAGTGTTTTTTTTTCAGGTAGATTTTCGAACCCAAATCAAGGAAAAAAATCAATAGGCTTTCTATGGCCCACTGAGTGAGAGATGGCACACACAGGAGTGGCACACAAGCCCTGACTGAGGCCAATATTTTTCTCCCACTGATTGATGTAGTGTTTTTTTGTTAAGGTAGATTTTCGAACCCAAATCAAGGAAAAAAATAAATAGGCTTTCTATGGCCCACTGAGTGAGAGATGGCACACACAGGAGTGGCACACAAGCCCTGACTGAGGCCAATATTTTTCTCCCACTGATTGATGTAGTGTTTTTTTGTTAAGGTAGATTTTCGAACCCAAATCAAGGAAAAAAATAAATAGGCTTTCTATTGCCCACTGAGTGAGAGATGGCACACACAGGAGTGACACACAAGCCCTGACTGAGGCCAATATTTTTCTCCCACTGATTGATGGAGTTTTTTTTTTTTAAGGTAGATTTTCGAACCCAAATCAAGGAAAAAAATAAATAGGCTTTCTATGGCCCACAATTTGAGAGAGAGAGGTGGCACACCCAGGAGTCAAGACTGGCACACAAGCTGAAAGGGCAATATTAATCTCCCACTGTTTTTTTATTTTTTTTATTTTTTTTCAGGGAGACTTTAGAAACCAAATAATAATAATAAAAAAAAAGGCTTTCTATGGCCCACTGGGTGAGAGATGGCACACATAGGAGTCAGGAGTGGCACACAAGCCCTGACTGAGGCCAATATTTTTCTACCACTGATTGATGTAGTGTTTTTTTTAAAGGTAGATTTTAGAACCCAAATCAAGCAAAAAATAAATAGGCTTTCTATGGCCCACTGAGTGAGAGATGGCACACACAGGAGTGGCACACAAGCCCTGACTGAGGCCAATATGTTTCTCCCACTGATTGATGTAGTGTTTTTTTTAAGGTAGATTTTAGAACCCAAATCAAGCAAAAAAATAAATAGGCTTTCTATGGCCCACTGAGTGAGAGATGGCACACACAGGAGTGACACACAAGCCCTGACTGAGGCCAATATTTTTCTCCCACTGATTGATGGAGTGTTTTTTTTTTAAGGTAGATTTTCGAACCCAAATCAAGGAAAAAAATAAATAGGCTTTCTATGGCCCACAATTTGAGAGAGAGAGGTGGCACACCCAGGAGTCAAGACTGGCACACAAGCTGAAAAGGCAATATTAATCTCCCACTGTTTTTTTTTTTATTTTTTTTTTTTTCAGGGAGACTTTAGAAACCAAATAATAAAATAAAAAAAAAGGCTTTCTATGGCCCACTGAATGAGAGATGGCACACACAGGAGTGGCACACAAGCCCTGACTGAGGCCAATATTTTTCTACCACTGATTGATGTAGTGTTTTTTTTTCAGGTAGATTTTCAAACCCAAATCAAGGAAAAAAATAAATAGGCTTTCTATGGCCCACTGAGTGAGAGATGGCACACACAGGGATGGCACTCTAGCAGAAATGCCAATCTTAATCTCCCACCAAAAAAAAACAAAAAAAACAGGGACTGTCCTACAATTACTATCTCCCTGCAGTAATCTCAGCCAGGTATGGCAGGCAGCAATAGGAGTGGACTGATGCACAAATTAAATAAAAAGTGTGGACAAACAAAAAAGATAGCTGTGCAGAAAGGAAGGAACAAGAGGATATGTGCTTTGAAAAAAGCAGTTGGTTTGCACAGTGGCGTACACACAGCAATACAGCTATCACGGAGCCTTCTAGGGCAGCCCAATGAGCTACAGCGCTGAGAGAAAAAAAAAAAAAATTTAGCTTCCACTGTCCCTGCACACCGAAGGTGGTGTTGGACAGTGGAAATCGCTACAGCACAAGCGGTTTGGTGGTTAGTGGACCCTGCCTAACGCTCTCCCTGCTTGTGACGAAGCGGCAGCAACCTCTCCCTAAGCTCAGATCAGCAGCAGTGAGATGGCGGTCGGAGGGAACGCCCCTTTATAGCCCCTGTGACGCCGCAGACAGCAAGCCAATCACTGCAATGCCCTTCTCTAAGATGGTGGGGACCAGGACCTATGTCATCACGCTGCCCACACTCTGCGTTCACCTTCATTGGCTGAGAAATGGCGCTTTTCGCGTCATTGAAACGCGACTTTGGCGCGAAAGTCGCGTACCGCATGGCCGACAAGCACAGGGGTCGGATCGGGTTTCATGAGACGCCGACTTAGCCAAAAGTCGGTGACTTTTGAAAATGAACGACCCGTTTCGCTCAACCCTAGTCATTAGTCTTCTCAATGAGTCTTCAGCAGTTTATGAAATGACGCCAGGCACCAGGGTACAATATGGCAGCACACTGAGTGTTAAAGCACATTATTACAGCAACCAAATGTTGCATAACATGATGTTAGTGTGAATGGAAACTCATGGTGGCTGGCCTCAATTAGCTGCTGCATTGGTGCAACGTCTCATTACATAGAGATAAAAAACCCAAAGGAGCAATGAGAAGTGGAGGTAATATTGTATGAGATACAATACATTATAATATACAGTATGTTCTCTAGCTTTATT
This sequence comes from Ranitomeya variabilis, assembly GCF_051348905.1. Classification (NCBI taxonomy): domain Eukaryota; kingdom Metazoa; phylum Chordata; class Amphibia; order Anura; family Dendrobatidae; genus Ranitomeya; species Ranitomeya variabilis. The sequence goes on from NC_135235.1 coordinate 507,323,999, forward strand.
CAAATTAATACTTGATACAAAAATTCCTGAAAACCCGGGCCTTTAACCTTTTCCCAGCATAAGCAAATCTCCTGCTGCTATTGGTGCAGCTTAATAATATACATACAGTATATAACTAGGTTGCACCAATAGCAGCTTGAGACTGCTGTATATTTATTGTATATTGTGAAAATGAAGCATCGGCCTGAGGGAGCCTCAATGAATGCCACAAACAAATACAAGTAGATTTATGACACACTGAGTCGCAGATTAGTCAGTGTTTACGCTGGGTTTTTTATTAATCAAAAAGAGTGCATTTTTCAAGTGGGAATCTCTTCAATAAAAACTTTTCTGTAGATGCTGTTTTTTGAGAAGTTTCTGAAGAGGTTTTCATTCCTGAAACCGCTCCAAGTGGATGGGAAGAGTTTTTATTTCTGTAGCTTTTTTTTTTGCATACTTTCGAAATAACAGTACCTAGTTTGAGGCATATTCCATCAGGATCTGCTTCATAGTTTTTAAAGTTGAAGGTAGAATTAATTCCATTGATTTCAACCTATAGCCTAACATGTTGATCCAGGGGAAGGCAAAAACCCCATGGGGCTTCATATTAGGGGAACAATTCCTTTCCAACTTCCCATATGGCAATCAGAATAGTTACCTGGATCAATGTCCCATCACAGAATCTAGTATCTATAGCCTGTAATATATTTTTCAAGAAAGGTATCTAGCGCTTCCATGTGCTTTTGCAGTTAATCAACCATCACAACATCGTGTGGCCGAGTTCCATAGGCTACTGCTCTTACAGTAAAGAATTGCCATCTGTGTTTATGATTAAAGCTTCTTTACTCTAGATCAGTGTTCCCCAAGTTCGGTCCTCAAGAGCCACAAACAGGTCATGCTTTCAGGATTTCCTTAGTATTGCCCTGGTGAGAATTCCATCATCTAGAAAGGCAACAATTCCATCACCTGGGCCATACTAAGGAAATCCTGAAAACACAACCTGTTGGTGGCTCTTGAGGACTGGAGATGGGGAACACTGCTCTAGATGTAGAAGATGCCCCTTTTCACGATCGTAGACCTAAGTGTAAAAAGATTATTAGAAAGATCTATGTACTGTCCCCTCATATATTTGTACATTGTAATAATATCGCCCCTAAGCCTTCAGTGTGTCAAACTAAATAATCCAAAGCATCAAAAAGAGAAAAGGTGTCTGCCTAGTTTAGTGGCAATGCTCCAAAATAATGTAATCATCCAAAAAAGCAACGAAAAAGCAATATAGCCATAAAATAACAAGATTTTATTGAATTACATATAAATACAGAAAAAAGTTAAAAATATGATGACAGTATGAGGGTAGAAACTATGCAAAAAAGTAACCACCAGGAGGTAAAGTGCAGTATCAGTATAGAATAATACATTACTCAAATAACATAATTATGCGCAAAATATATGTAAAGAGCCGAAAGGTATATAGTATAACTGCGGTATGGTTATACGAAGCAAGAATGCAGGACATGCAATGCGCATAAAAAATATATATACTAGGCATGCTAGTTATAGTGCCAAAAAGTGATTGAAATAAGCATGTGGAAAAAACCTATGCTTACATGAATGCATGTTAATGGAAGATACAGGCATATACTAGCAATATATATGGTACCAACACCTATGATATTAACGCCTATAGCTGTATAAAAACCAAGTGGTTTTTAGATATATAGCTACATGGAACAAGTGGCGGTTTATAGCCTACAGATAACCAGATTCCACATGCACTGGAAATTATAACATGGCTAATAAGAAGCAGCGGCCTAAATTATTACCTCACGGTGGTAGCAGCGACCCGACGCGCGTTTCGCGTAATGCTTCATCCGGGGAAGAGTGCATGCTTAGTGTCTATTGCCAGATTCTTAAATAGAGAGGGTTTAGCTCGGATTGGTGGCAGTTTAATGGCGGCGTCTGTGCGAGCGCTCCAGGAGCGCTCGCACAGACGCCGCCATTAAACTGCCACCAATCCGAGCTAAACCCTCTCTATTTAAGAATCTGGCAATAGACACTAAGCATGCACTCTTCCCCGGATGAAGCATTACGCGAAACGCGCGTCGGGTCGCTGCTACCACCGTGAGGTAATAATTTAGGCCGCTGGCTGCTTCTTATTAGCCATGTTATAATTTCCAGTGCATGTGGAATCTGGTTATCTGTAGGCTATAAACCGCCACTTGTTCCATGTAGCTATATATCTAAAAACCACTTGGTTTTTATACAGCTATAGGCGTTAATATCATAGGTGTTGGTACCATATATATTGCTAGTATATGCCTGTATCTTCCATTAACATGCATTCATGTAAGCATAGGTTTTTTCCACATGCTTATTTCAATCACTTTTTGGCACTATAACTAGCATGCCTAGTATATATATTTTTTATGCGCATTGCATGTCCTGCATTCTTGCTTCGTATAACCATACCGCAGTTATACTATATACCTTTCGGCTCTTTACATATATTTTGCGCATAATTATGTTATTTGAGTAATGTATTATTCTATACTGATACTGCACTTTACCTCCTGGTGGTTACTTTTTTGCATAGTTTCTACCCTCATACTGTCATCATATTTTTAACTTTTTTCTGTATTTATATGTAATTCAATAAAATCTTGTTATTTTATGGCTATATTGCTTTTTCGTTGCTTTTTTGGATGATTAAATAATCCAAAGTTTTATAACTTGTGTTGGAATTGCAGTACACTCATTCCCTTAATAACTTTGGTCTGCGCCCGCTAAAGTTCAGCTAAGTCTTTTTTATAGGCCTGAGACAAAAATTGTACCATATTAAATGCCTTTGAAAAGTCCAGATGTACAATATTCACTATGTTTTCCTGGTCCAATCTGGAACATACCTCCTCATAGAAGTTGATCAGGAGACTGGGGTAAAGTTATGTTCTCTGATGAAGTTCCCTTCAGACTGTTTGGGACATCTGGTAAAATGATTGACTGGCAGAGATGAGCGAACCTGAACAGCAAAGTTTGGCATCCATATAGAATATCGCATGGACACCGAATATGGACTTCACCAGGAAGTCTGTGTTACTGTTTGGATTCAGCCTCCCGAACACCGGGTTTTTGTCACGCTGTCATGTGCCGTTTCTGGGCAGCTACGGGCTGCTATTTTTAGGTTGGGGGCCCAATATCCATCCAGCTGTCTGCTTTAGCAATGCAGGTTGTCAAAAATTGGGGGGACGACACAATGTTTTTTTTAATTATTTATTTAAATAATTTTAAAAAATACGGAGTGGGGACTGTTATGATCCGGTGACCTTGGAGCCGCATGAGACTTTCTCAGGAGAAGGTGGAACCTGTACTGACCGCAAACCCTAAACTGTCACCGCAACTAGAAGTAGCCGTGGGGTGTACCTAACACATCCTAGACACCTCGACACAGCCGGAGGACTAAATACCCCTATAGATGGAAATGGGAATTCTATCTTGCCTCAGAGCAGAACCCCAAAGCATAGGCAGCCCCCCACAAATATTGACTGTGAGTATTAGAGGAAAGACACACGCAGGCAGAAATCAGGATTTAGCAAAAGAGGCCACACTAGCTAAATAGGAAAGGATAGGACAGAATACTAAGCGGTCAGTATTAAAACCCTAAAAATATCCACAGCAGATAATACAAAAATTCCACCATCTAACTAAAGACATGGAATGTACAGTATATCTGCATCTCTTGAGAATCCAACTGGACTGAAATATCCAAACACAGTCTAAGCTGGACAAGAAAAAACATTGAATAGTACTGAATTGTAAAGCACACAGCATGTGTGCTGTAGAAACAAAACCAGACACTTATCTTTGCTGATTTGGCAGCAGGGCAGGAGGAACCAGACAGAGATGCAAAACCTCCAAGAACAATGGACAACTGGCAAGGGCTAATGAATCCTGCACACCTAAATATCCCAGTCAGAGCTGCAATCAGCAGGGACACCTGCCCAGGATTGCAACCCAGGGACAACTGCATTACTACCAACAACCACCGGAAGGAACCCAAGAGCAGAATTCACAACAGGGGACCTCTCTATTCTTGAGAACCAGACTTGATGAAGCTGACAGTTGAGGGTTGCAGCCCCAGCTGTGAGTTTTGTCTGGCTGGTTATCAAAAATATAGGGAAACCCACGCCTTTTTTTTAAATTATTTTTTTACAGCAATGGAGCTGGCTGATAAATACTCCCATCAGTTGCTCCTGCTCACTGTTATTAGCTGCAGCAGTCATTGGCTGATGGGAGCAGAAGTCCCATCACCTGACACCAGTGACCGGAGATAAAATTTATACCTCCAATCACAGCTGCGGGCTCATGCTGTCATTTGTCAGCATGGGAACCAAGGCTGTCTGACCTGCAGTGATGATTTTACCGCTGTTCAGAAGCCGTGTTTGCCGCACTATCATGCACATGACAGCATGGCAAACACTGGATGTTCGGGCCCCCAATTCAAGTGAATGGGGTCCGGGTTCGGGTCCGGGCACTTTTCTGGTAGCTGAGCACAAACTTTTTGTAAGCTGATAAAGAAAAGGGAATACACTGGCGCTCGGAGAGTGGAAGGTGAGGGGGAAGGGCGGGGGAGAGAAAATAGCTGCTGGTGATGGAAACGGGGTCTGTGCGTACCCTGTAAGCTAGGAAGAGGAAAACAATAGTATATCACCTGCGCTTGTATGTCGGGGCTGCAGTTCCCCTGAGGGTTGTGCTAGAGCGCGACAATCAGCAGATAGATGGCTTGCAATAGTTGTACTCGTGTACTTACTAGGTGCCAGTAAGATGGTGTAACTGCGGATCCTCCTAATGCTGGGAGTCCGGTTCGCTGCTGCAAGGTGGTGGGATCAGGGGAGCTTGACTCGCTCCGCGCGAGTCAGGTCTGCTGGAAGGACGCGGGAATCAGGTGGAAGCCGCTAACTTCTGGCGTGCCCCGGCCGGAAGCAACGCTGAAGCGTTGCTTCCGGCCGGGGCACGCCAGAATTTAGCGGCCCCGACATACAGCCCCGACATACAAGCGCAGGTGATATACTATTGTTTTCCACTTTTTGTAAGCTGTTCGGCAGAACACAAACATCCAGGGTTCCACCCATCTCTATTGACCGGAGAAGAAAAGGTGCACATGAGTTCTGTGTCATCCTAACAGAAAAGCAACCTGAGACCACCACTCATGTGTGCGGCTGCTTTTCATCCAAAACAATAAACTCATTTACAGTTTTGACTAAGAACTCTACCAAGAATAGATAATGATATCTAAACCTTAGGTTTCCATGGTTATGACCACTGATATAGTGACAGTTAGTTAGCTAGTTGCTAGTGGTCATAACCATGGATACCAAAGGTTCTGCAATGCCTGCACATGAGGAAAGAGACATAGCAAATCAAAAAAACTATACTACATTTTTAATTGGAGGTATTTGCTAATATTATTATCATTACAGCTACTTTATATTGGGATCGGATCCTGGAGATGGGAATAACCCTTTAAGTAATCATGGAAAGATCTGACTAAAAGATCTAAAACACCGAAGCAGCAAATGTAATGAAACTTTAAATTTGTGTTGGTCCAAAACGTTAGACCAGGAATGGTTCAAGTTTCATATAGAAGCATGTAGTTTTTTTTCTAGCAGACTAATATGAAATTCATGAAATCCCCCCAAGACAAATGGTATCCATTGCCTTTTGTTGTCATGTATAGGTACAATATGATTTTATAACATGGAACTATAGAGGACACCTTGTCATCAGATCCAATGAGGGGATAGGGAGTCAAATACAATCTAAACAGGTCTGATTAAATGTGACATCTATTGTATCTTATTGAGTGAAGATAGTAGCCTATGGGAAACCACTGGCAGTATGCCAAATCTCTAAAATGACAATACTGGAAATTCTTGCACTACTGAATGAATTCTGTAGAGGATTTTACCACAGTTTCTATTTATGTTATTTTGTGAAATTGTCCATAATTTCTTATTTTATTAAGGAATAGTTTTCCATGGGCAAGAAACAGAAATTTCCAGTTGAAGACCTGAAGATTGTAGGAACATGGTGAGAGATGCCAAGAAATGTAGAAATCTAATGCTGTGTTTAGGCCCCTGTGTAGCACATGATGAGTGTAACGTTGAAGCATCTTTCCACTAAATAATAAACCATTATTCTATTCTGGTTTTGACAAATTGCTTTGCTTTTGTTCACTTTGAATGTGCTCTTGTGTATGTCATGCTCTTCAGATGTTACTTCTATTCATGATCTATGGCTGGCCTTATTAAATATGAAGCTGGTGGAACATTACAGAGGTGTGTTGCTTCATGTAATAAATTGTATAGATGTATTAAAGAGCCACAATGAGTTATGTGGTCAAAGTTGATTTTTTTTTGCCATGACTTTAAAAAAAATATCTACAAGCAAGGTCTTAAAAATTAAATCTCTGACAAAGTTTGCATGTGTTAGATGTGACTTTTGCAGAATATTTGATTGCATAAATTACAAAAGGTATGATGTGGCCTGAAAATTCATCAGCAATTAAATACACACTAATGTAATATATTTTATTCACTTATACATTATCATGTAAAGGTTTGTGCACCCATGGTCAAAATATCAGTTATTGTTAAGAGTTAAGCAAGATACAGATGAAATTATCTGTAAAAGGGCTAAAGGTTAAGATGACACATTTTCTTTGGATTTTAGGCAAAAAACTGTTATTTTTTATATTTTAAATGTTACAAAAAGGAAAATGGTTTGATGCAAAAGTTTGTGCACCCTTGGATATTTGTGTGCTCAGATAACTTTGACCAAACTTTTAAACCTTAATTAACTTGTTAGGGTTATGGCTTGTTCACTGTTCATCGTTAGGAAAGGCCAGGTGTTGCAAATTTCCCAACTTTATAAAAGCCCAGTCTCCTCCAACCTTGTGCCAAAAAACAGCATCTATGAGTTCTTCTAAGTAGCTGCCTAGCACTCTGAAAATGAAAATGGTGGAGGTCCACAAAGCAGGAGAACGCTATAAGAAGATAGCAAAGCATTTCCAGGTTGCCCTTTCCCCAGTATGAAATGTAATAAAAATGGCAGTTAACAGGAGCAGTGGAGGTCAAGATATGGTCTGGAAGACAGAGCAAAATTTCAGTGAGAGCTGCTCGTAGGATTGCTAGAGAAGCAAATCTGAACGTCTGCTTGACTGCAAATGGCTTTCAGAAAGATTGCTACTGTTCAGAGACACCTGCACAAATATGTCCTCCATGAAAGAGTCATCAGAAGAAAACCTCTTCTGAGTCCTCACCATAAAATTCAGCATCAGAAGTATGCATAAGAACATCTAAACAAGCCTGATGCATTTTGGAAACAAGTCCTGTGGATGAGGTTAAAATGGAACTCTTTGGATACAATGATCAAAGGTATGGGTGGAGATAAAAAGGCACAAAAATTTCAGGAAAAGAACATACACCAGCCATTAAGCATAGGGGTGGATCAATCAATGCTTTGGGGTTGAGTTACAGGTAATGGCACAGGGAACATTTCATGGATAGAGAGAAGAATGGATTCAATGACATTTCAGCAAATTCTTGATGCAAACCTAACATCATTTGTAAAAAAGCTTAAGTTGTAGAGAGGATGTCTTCTACAAATGGATAATGATCCTAAACACACATCAAAACCCACAATAGATTACCTCAAAAGGCGCAAGCTGAAGGTTTTACAATGACCCTCACAGCCCCCTGATGTAAACATCACTGAAAATCTATGGCCAGACCTCAAAATAACAGTGTATGCAAGGCGACTCAGGAATTTCACAGAAATGGAAGTAATTTCCAGGGAAAAAAGGATGAAAATCCCTCTAACAAGAATTAAAAGACTTTTTCTGGCTACAAAAGGCATTCACAAGTTGTGATACTATCAAAAGGGGTGTTACTAGGTACTAACCATGCAGGGTGCCCAAATTTATGCATCAGCCTATTTTCCTTTTTGTTATTTTTAGAATGAAAAAAAAATGACAATATTTTTCATTTGATAAAATACAAAGGAAATGTGTGATCTTTTACTTTAGGCTTTCTAGAGATAATTTCCTTTTCAACTTGCTTAACTGTTGACAATAACAGGAATTTTGACCAGGGGTGTCCAAACTTTTACATGCCACTGTATATCGCCAATAATTCCACAGTGCTTTACATATATTACAAACTCCCTCACTGTTTCAATGGAGCTCACAACTTAAATTCACTATTAATAGATCTTTGGAGTGTGGGAGGAAACCGGAGTACCCGGACAAAACCCATGCAAACACAAGGAGAACATGCAAACACCTTGCAGATGTTTTCTTGGTGGGATTTGAACCCAGAACCCCAGCGCTGCAAAGGAACAGTGCTAACCACTGAGCACAAACTAACAGCCAATTCACAGCAAAACTTATATATGAGAAAATCTGCTGCTTGTTCTCAAATTCATATGGATTTTTCCCTCTAGGTGTGGATGAGATTTTTAAAACCTTATGCATATAAAGTATATTGTATTGGAAATCTGTGGCAGTTAAGGCTGGTTTCACACTTGCGTTTTGATCTACAGTGTTTTTTTAAAAAAACGCATGTAAACGCGGCAAAATGCATGCGTTTTTTAGATGCATGCGTTTTTGCATGCAGAAAAAAAACGCGGCGTTTTGCTGCATTTACATGCGTTTTTTCCTGTGTTTGCATTTTTTAAACGCATGCTGAGAAGTGTGTGACAGCTGCCAATCATCAAAATCAACTAGAAAACCCACTATAAACAGAAATAGCTAGGGTTAGGGTTAGGATCCTGTTGTGAAATTGGATTCTGGGCTCCCCCGGTGGCCACTTGTGGAATTGTACTTGTGTGCATCATCCCCTCTGTTCACCTGCTCCTATCAGGATGTGGGAGTCGCTATATAACCTTGCTCCTCTGTCAGTTTCATGCCGGTCAACAATGTAATCAGAAGCCTTTCTGTGCATGTTCCTGCTACTAGACAACTCCCAGCTAAGTTGGACTTTTGTCCTTGTGTGTTTTTGCATTTTGTTCCTGTTCACAGCTGCTGTTTCGTTACTGTGTCTGGAAAGCTCTTGTGAGCGGAAATTGCCACTCTGGTGTTATGAGTTAATGCTAGAGTCTTAAAGTAATTTCTGGATGGTGTTTTGATAGGGTTTTCTGCTGACCATGAAAGTGCCCTTTCTGTCTTCTTGCTATCTAGTAAGCGGACCTCGATTTTTGCTAAACCTATTTTCATACTACGTTTGTCATTTCATCTAAAATCACCGCCAATATATGTGGGGGCCTCTGTCTGCCTTTTGGGAAAATTTCTCTAGAGGTGAGCCAGGACTGTCTTTTCCTCTGCTAGGATTAGGTAGTTCTCCGGCTGGCGCTGGGCATCTAGGGATAAAAAAACGTAGGCATGCTACCCGGCCACTTCTAGTTGTGCGGCAGGTTTAGTTCATGGTCAGTATAGTTTCCATCTTCCAAGAGCTAGTTCTCATATATGCTGGGCTATGTTCTCTCGCCATTGAGAATCATGACAGTTTGACCGGCCCAAAAAAAAGGGTTAAATTACTGGCTGAGAAAGGAGAGAAAAAAGAAGTCTGCTACAATTTTTTTTTTTTTTTTTTTTTCCCTCTAGTTCTGAGTGTGCTCTTAATTGAATCACTTGCTAGTCTGCCTATACTGCAGCCTTCCTCTCTTTCTCTCCTTCTTATCCTTGAATGGCTCTGTGTTCACCTGTTTCAAATGGATCTTCAGAGTGTAGCTACAGGTTTGAATAATCTCGCCACAAAGGTACAAAATTTGCAAGATTTTGTTGTTCATGCACCTATGTCTGAGCCTAGAATTCCTTTGCCTGAATTCTTCTCGGGGAATAGATCTCACTTTCAAAATGTTAAAAATAATTGCAAATTGTTTTTGTCCCTGAAGTCTCGCTCTGCCAGAGACCCTGCACAGCAGGTCAGGATTGTAATTTCCTTGCTCCGGGGCGACCCTCAAGACTGGGCTTTTGCATTGGCACCAGGGGATCCTGCGTTGCTCAATGTGGATGCGTTTTTTCTGGCCTTGGGGTTGCTTTATGAGGAACCTCATTTAGAGCTTCAGGCGGAAAAGGCCTTGATGTCCTTGTCTCAGGGGCAAGATGAAGCTGAAATATACTGCCAAAAATTCCGCAAATGGTCTGTGCTTACTCAGTGGAATGAGTGCGCCCTGGCGGCGATTTTCAGAGAAGGTCTCTCTGATGCCATTAAGGATGTTATGGTGGGGTTCCCTGTGCCTGCGAGTCTGAATGAGTCCATGACGATGGCTATTCAGATCGATAGGCGTCTGCGGGAGCGCAAACCTGTGCACCATTTGGCGGTGTCTACTGAGAAAACGCCAGAAAATACGCAATGTGATAGAATTCTGTCCAGAAGCGAGCGGCAGAATTTTAGACGAAAAAATGGGTTGTGCTTCTATTGTGGTGATTCAACTCATGTTATATCAGCATGCTTTAAGCGTACTAAGAAGCCTGACAAGTCTGTTTCAATTAGCACTTTACAGTCTAAGTTTATTCTATCTGTGACCCTGATTTGTTCTTTGTCATCTATTACCGCGGACGCCTATGTCGACTCTGGCGCTGCTTTGAGTCTTATGGATTGGTCCTTTGCCAAACGCTGTGGGTATGATTTGGAGCCATTGGAGGCTCCGATACCTCTGAAAGGGATTGACTCCACCCCATTGGCTAGTAATAAACCACAATACTGGACACAAGTGACTATGCGTGTTAATCCGGATCACCAGGAGGTTATTCGCTTTCTGGTGCTGTATAATCTACATGATGTTTTGGTGCTGGGATTGCCATGGCTGCAATCTCATAACCCAGTCCTCGACTGGAGAGCTATGTCTGTGTTAAGCTGGGGATGTAAAGGAACTCATGGGGACGTACCTTTGGTTTCCATTTCATCATCTATTCCCTCTGAGATTCCTGAATTCTTGTCTGACTTTCGTGACGTTTTTGAAGAACCCAAGGTTGGTTCACTACCTCCGCACCGGGAGTGCGATTGTGCCATAGACTTGATCCCGGGTAGTAAATACCCTAAGGGTCGTTTATTTAATCTGTCTGTGCCTGAACACGCGGCTATGCGAGAATATATAAAGGAGTCCTTGGAAAAGGGACATATTCGTCCTTCGTCATCTCCCTTAGGAGCCGGTTTTTTCTTTGTGTCTAAGAAAGACGGCTCTTTGAGGCCGTGTATTGATTATCGACTTTTGAATAAAATCACGGTTAAATATCAATATCCGTTACCACTGCTTACTGATTTGTTTGCTCGTATAAAGGGGGCCAAGTGGTTCTCTAAGATTGATCTCCGTGGGGCGTATAATTTGGTGCGAATCAAGCAGGGGGATGAGTGGAAAACCGCATTTAATACGCCCGAGGGCCATTTTGAGTATTTGGTGATGCCTTTTGGTCTTTCAAATGCCCCTTCAGTCTTCCAGTCCTTTATGCATGACATTTTCCGCGATTATTTGGACAAATTTATGATTGTGTATCTGGATGATATTCTGATTTTTTCGGATGACTGGGACTCTCATGTCCAGCAGGTCAGGAGGGTTTTTCAGGTTTTGCGGTCTAATTCCTTGTGTGTGAAGGGTTCTAAGTGTGTTTTTGGGGTTCAAAAGATTTCCTTCTTGGGATACATTTTTTCCCCCTCTTCCATCGAGATGGATCCTGTCAAGGTTCAGGCTATTGGTGATTGGACGCAACCCTCTTCTCTTAAGAGTCTTCAGAAATTTTTGGGCTTTGCTAACTTTTATCGTCGATTTATTGCTGGTTTTTCTGATGTTGTAAAACCATTGACTGATTTGACTAAGAAGGGTGCTGATGTTGCTGATTGGTCCCCTGATGCTGTGGAGGCCTTTCGGGAGCTCAAGCGCCGCTTTTCTTCCGCCCCAGTGTTGCGTCAGCCTGATGTTGCTATTCCTTTTCAGGTTGAGGTCGACGCTTCTGAAATCGGAGCTGGGGCGGTGTTGTCGCAGAGAAGTTCCGACTGCTCCGTGATGAGACCTTGTGCCTTTTTTTCCCGTAAATTTTCGCCCGCCGAGCGGAATTATGATATTGGGAATCGGGAGCTTTTGGCCATGAAGTGGGCTTTTGAGGAGTGGCGTCACTGGCTTGAGGGGGCCAGACATCAGGTGGTGGTATTGACTGACCACAAAAATTTAATTTACCTTGAGTCTGCCAGGCGCCTGAATCCTAGACAGGCGCGCTGGTCGTTGTTTTTCTCTCGGTTTAATTTTGTGGTGTCTTACCTACCGGGTTCTAAGAATGTTAAGGCGGATGCCCTTTCTAGGAGTTTTGAGCCTGACTCCCCTGGTAATTCTGAGCCCACAGGTATCCTTAAAGATGGAGTGATATTGTCTGCCGTTTCTCCAGACCTGCGGCGGGCCTTGCAGGAGTTTCAGGCGGATAGACCTGATCGTTGCCCACCTGGTAGACTGTTTGTTCCTGATGATTGGACCAGTAGAGTCATCTCTGAGGTTCATTCTTCTGCGTTGGCAGGTCATCCTGGAATCTTTGGTACCAGGGATTTGGTGGCAAGGTCCTTCTGGTGGCCTTCCCTGTCACGAGATGTGCGAGGCTTTGTGCAGTCTTGTGACGTTTGTGCTCGGGCCAAGCCTTGTTGTTCTCGGGCTAGTGGATTGTTGTTACCCTTGCCTATTCCGAAGAGGCCTTGGACGCACATCTCGATGGATTTTATTTCGGATCTGCCTGTTTCTCATAAGATGTCTGTCATCTGGGTGGTGTGTGACCGTTTCTCTAAGATGGTCCATCTGGTTCCCTTGCCTAAGTTGCCTTCTTCTTCCGAGTTGGTTCCTCTGTTTTTTCAAAATGTTGTTCGTTTGCATGGTATTCCGGAGAATATCGTTTCTGACAGAGGGACCCAATTCGTGTCTAGATTTTGGCGGGCATTCTGTGCTAGGATGGGCATAGATTTGTCTTTTTCGTCTGCTTTCCATCCTCAGACTAATGGCCAGACCGAGCGGACTAATCAGACCTTGGAGACATATTTGAGGTGTTTTGTGTCTGCGGATCAGGATGATTGGGTTGCTTTTTTGCCTTTGGCGGAGTTCGCCCTCAATAATCGGGCCAGCTCTGCCACCTTGGTGTCCCCGTTTTTCTGTAATGTGGGGTTTCATCCTCGATTTTCCTCCGGTCAAGTGGAATCTTCGGATTGTCCTGGAGTGGATGCTGTGGTGGAGAGGTTGCATCAGATTTGGGGGCAGGTGGTGGACAATTTGAAGTTGTCCCAGGAGAAGACTCAGCTTTTTGCCAACCGCCGTCGTCGTGTTGGTCCTCGGCTTTGTGTTGGGGACTTGGTGTGGTTGTCTTCTCGTTTTGTCCCTATGAGGGTTTCTTCTCCTAAGTTTAAGCCTCGGTTCATCGGCCCGTACAAGATATTGGAGATTCTTAACCCTGTGTCCTTCCGTTTGGACCTCCCTGCATCCTTTTCGATTCATAATGTTTTTCATCGGTCATTGTTGCGCAGGTATGAGGTACCGGCTGTGCCTTCCGTTGAGCCTCCTGCTCCGGTGTTGGTTGAGCGTGAGTTGGAGTACGTTGTGGAAAAGATCTTGGACTCTCGTGTTTCCAGACGGAAACTCCAGTATCTGGTCAAATGGAAGGGATACGGTCAGGAGGATAATTCTTGGGTCACTGCCTCTGATGTTCATGCCTCCGATCTTGTCCGTGCCTTTCATAGGGCTCATCCTGATCGCCCTGGTGGTTCTGGTGAGGGTTCGGTGCCCCCTCCTTGAGGGGGGGGTACTGTTGTGAAATTGGATTCTGGGCTCCCCCGGTGGCCACTTGTGGAATTGTACTTGTGTGCATCATCCCCTCTGTTCACCTGCTCCTATCAGGATGTGGGAGTCGCTATATAACCTTGCTCCTCTGTCAGTTTCATGCCGGTCAACAATGTAATCAGAAGCCTTTCTGTGCATGTTCCTGCTACTAGACAACTCCCAGCTAAGTTGGACTTTTGTCCTTGTGTGTTTTTGCATTTTGTTCCTGTTCACAGCTGCTGTTTCGTTACTGTGTCTGGAAAGCTCTTGTGAGCGGAAATTGCCACTCTGGTGTTATGAGTTAATGCTAGAGTCTTAAGAACGTACTAAGAAGGTTGATAAGTCTGTTTCAATTGGCACTTTACAGTCTAAGTTTATTCTATCTGTGACCCTGATTTGCTCTTTATCGTCTATTACCGCGGATGCCTATGTCGACTCTGGCGCCGCTTTGAGTCTTATGGATTGGTCCTTTGCCAAACGCTGTGGGTTTGATTTAGAGCCTCTGGAAGTTCTTATACCTCTGAAGGGTATTGACTCCACGCCATTGGCTAGTAACAAACCACAATACTGGACACAAGTAACTATGCGTATTAATCCGGATCACCAGGAGATTATTCGCTTCCTTGTGTTGTATAATCTACATGATGTGTTGGTGCTTGGATTGCCATGGCTGCAATCTCATAACCCAGTCCTCGACTGGAAAGCAATGTCTGTGTTAAGCTGGGGATGTCAGGGGACTCATGGGGACGTACCTTTGGTTTCCATTTCGTCATCTATTCCCTCTGAGATTCCGGAATTTTTATCTGATTATCGTGACGTTTTTGAGGAGCCTAAACTTGGTTCACTACCTCCGCACAGAGATTGCGATTGTACTATAGATCTGATTCCGGGCAGTAAGTTTCCAAAGGGTCGTTTATTTAATCTATCTGTGCCTGAACATGCTGCTATGCGGGAATATATTAAGGAGTCCTTGGAAAAGGGACATATTCGTCCTTCGTCATCTCCCTTAGGAGCCGGTTTTTTCTTTGTATCTAAAAAAGATGGCTCTTTGAGGCCGTGTATTGATTATCGGCTTTTGAATAAAATCATGGTTAAATATCAGTATCCTTTGCCACTGCTTACTGATTTGTTTGCTCGAATAAAGGGGGCCAAGTGGTTCTCTAAGATTGATCTTCGTGGGGCGTATAATTTGGTGCGAATTAAGCAGGGGGATGAGTGGAAAACCGCATTTAATACGCCTGAGGGCCATTTTGAGTATTTAGTAATGCCTTTTGGTCTTTCAAATGCCCCTTCAGTCTTTCAGTCCTTTATGCATGACATTTTCCGTGATTATTTGGATAAATTTTTGATTGTGTATCTTGATGATATTTTGATTTTTTCGGATGACTGGGACTCTCATGTCCAACAGGTCAGGAGGGTTTTTCAGGTTTTGTGCTCTAATTCCTTGTGTGTAAAGGGTTCTAAGTGTGTTTTTGGGGTTCAAAAGATTTCGTTTTTGGGGTACATTTTTTCCCCCTCTTCCATTGAGATGGACCCTGTCAAGGTTCAGGCTATTTGTGATTGGACGCAACCCTCTTCTCTTAAGAGCCTTCAGAAGTTTTTGGGCTTTGCTAATTTTTATCGTCGATTTATAACTGGTTTTTCTGATGTTGCTAAACCGTTGACTGATTTGACTAAGAAGGGTGCTGATGTTGCTGATTGGTCCCCTGCTGCTGTGGAGGCCTTTCAGGAGCTTAAGCGCCGCTTTTCTTCCGCCCCTGTATTGCGTCAGCCTGATGTTACTCTTCCTTTTCAGGTTGAGGTTGACGCTTCAGAAATCGGAGCTGGGGCGGTTTTGTCGCAGAAAAGTTCCGACTGCTCCGTGATGAGACCTTGTGCGTTCTTTTCCCGTAAATTTTCGCCCGCTGAGCGAAATTATGATATTGGTAATCGGGAGCTCTTGGCTATGAAGTGGGCTTTTGAGGAGTGGCGTCATTGGCTTGAGGGGGCTAGACATCAGGTGGTGGTATTGACCGACCACAAGAATTTGATTTATCTTGAGTCTGCCAGGCGCCTGAATCCTAGACAGGCGCGCTGGTCGTTATTTTTCTCTCGGTTTAATTTTGTGGTTTCTTACCTACCAGGTTCTAAAAATGTGAAGGCGGATGCCCTTTCTAGGAGTTTTGAGCCTGATTCCCCTGGTAATTCTGAACCTACAGGTATCCTTAAGGATGGAGTGATATTATCTGCTGTTTCCCCAGACTTGCGACGGGTCTTGCAGGAGTTTCAGGCGAATAGACCTGATCGTTGCCCGCCTGGTAGAATGTTTGTTCCTGATGATTGGACCAGTAGAGTCATCTCGGAGGTCCATTCTTCTGCGTTAGCAGGTCATCCTGGAATCTTTGGTACCAGGGATTTGGTGGCTAGGTCCTTCTGGTGGCCTTCCCTGTCGCGAGATGTGCGAGGTTTTGTGCAGTCTTGTGATGTTTGTGCTCGGGCCAAGCCTTGTTGTTCTCGGGCTAGTGGATTGTTGTTGTCCTTGCCTATTCCGAAGAGGCCTTGGACTCACATCTCCATGGATTTTATTTCTGATCTCCCTGTTTCTCAGAAGATGTCTGTCATCTGGGTGGTGTGTGACCGTTTCTCTAAGATGGTCCATTTGGTTCCCTTGCCCAAATTGCCTTCCTCATCCGAGCTGGTTCCTCTGTTTTTTCAAAATGTGGTGCGCTTGCATGGTATTCCGGAGAATATCGTTTCTGACAGGGGAACCCAATTCGTGTCTAGATTTTGGCGAGCGTTCTGTGCTAGGATGGGCATTGATTTGTCTTTTTCGTCTGCTTTCCATCCTCAGACTAATGGCCAGACCGAGCGAACTAATCAGACCTTGGAGACTTATTTGAGGTGTTTTGTGTCTGCGGATCAGGATGATTGGGTTGCCTTTTTGCCCTTGGCGGAGTTTGCCCTCAATAATCGGGCTAGTTCTGCCACCTTGGTTTCTCCTTTCTTCTGTAATTCGGGGTTTCATCCTCGTTTCTCTTCCGGTCAGGTGGAGTCTTCGGATTGTCCTGGAGTGGATGCTGTGGTGGAGAGGTTGCATCAGATTTGGGGGCATGTGGTGGACAATTTGAAGTTGTCCCAGGAGAAGACTCAGCATTTTGCCAACCGCCGCCGTCGTGTTGGTCCTCGTCTTTGTGTTGGGGACTTGGTGTGGTTATCTTCTCGTTTTGTCCCTATGAAGGTTTCTTCTCCTAAGTTTAAGCCTCGGTTCATCGGCCCGTACAAGATATTGGAGATTCTTAACCCTGTGTCCTTTCGTTTGGACCTCCCTGCATCTTTTTCTATTCATAATGTCTTCCATCGGTCGTTGTTGCGCAGGTATGAGGTACCGGTTGTGCCTTCCGTTGAGCCTCCTGCTCCGGTGTTGGTTGAGGGTGAGTTGGAGTACGTTGTTGAGAAGATCTTGGACTCCCGTGTTTCCAGATGGAGACTTCAGTATCTGGTCAAGTGGAAGGGCTACGGTCAGGAGGACAACTCTTGGGTGACAGCCTCTGATGTTCATGCCTCCGATTTGGTCCGTGCCTTTCATAGGGCTCATCCTGATCGCCCTGGTGGTTCTGGTGAGGGTTCGGTGCCCCCTCCTTGAGGGGGGGGTACTGTTGTGAATTTGGTTTCTGGGCTCCCCCGGTGGTTTCTGGTGGTACTGCACTTGTGTGCTTCATCTCCTTTGTTCACCTGTTTTCCATCTGGATGTGGGAGTTTTCTATTTAGCCTTTCTCCTCAGTCATTTCTATGCCGGCCAACAATGTTACCAGAAGCCTTTCTGTTGCATGTTCCTGCTCCTAGACAACTATCAGCTAAGTTGGACTTGTTGTCCTAAGTTTGTTTTGCATTTTTGTTCCAGTTCTCTGTGATTGAATATTTCTGAGGCTGGAAGCTCTTGTGAGCTGAAATTGCCACTCTGATGTCATGAGTTGATATTAGAGTCTTAAAGTAATTTCAGGATGGTATTTTGAAAGGGTTTTCAGCTGACCGTGAAGTTCCCTTTTCTGTCTTCCTACTATCTAGTAAGCGGACCTCAATTTGCTAAACCTATCTTCATACTTCGTATGTCAATTTCCTCTAAAATCACCGCCAATATATGTGGGGGCTACTGTCTGCCTTTTGGGGAAAATTTCTCTAGAGGTAAGCCAGGTCTGTATTTTCCTCTGCTAGGGTCAGTCAGTTCTCCGGCTGGCGCTGGGCGTCTAGGGATAAAACGTAGGCACGCTACCCGGCCACTGTTAGTTGTGCGGTAGGTTTAGCTCATGGTCAGCTCGAGTTCCCATCTTCCAAGAGCTAGTCCTTTTGTATGCTTTATTACGTTCTCTTGCCATTGAGAACCATGACAGGGACTCATGTATCGGACGGTATCCCTGATGGTTCCCAGGGTCTGAAGGAGAGGAAACTCTCCTTCAGGCCCTGGGAACCATATTAATGTGTAAAAGAAAGAATTAAAATAAAAAATATTGCTATACTCACCTCTCCGACGCAGCCTGCACCTTACCGAGGGAAGCGGCAGCGTTCTTTGTTTAAAATTCGCAGTTTTCTTTCCTTTACGTGAAGTCCCGGCTTGTGATTGGTCGCGTGCCGCCCATGTGGCCGGGACGCAACTAATCACAGCAAGCCGTGACGTAATTTCAGGTCCTTCAGGATTTTAAAATTACGTTCCGGCGTTGTGATTGGTTGCGTCGCAGTCACATGGGCGACGCAACCAATCACAGCAAGCCGTGATGTAATTTCAGGTCCTTCAGGATTTTAAAATTACGTCCCGGCTTTGTGATTGGTTGCGTCGCGGTCAACCAATCACAAGCCGGGAGGCGCTTGTCCAGCCTCCCGGCTTGTGATTGGTTGATCGCGACGCAACCAATCACAAGCCGGGACGTCACGGGAGGCTGGACAAGCGCGCATTTTAAAATGCGCGCGTGTCCAGCCTCCTGGCTTGTGATTGGTTGATCGCGACGCAACCAATCACAAGCCGGGACGTCACGGGAGGCTGGACAAGCGCGCATTTTAAAATGCGCGCGTGTCCAGCCTCCCGGCTTGTGATTGGTTGATCGCGACGCAACCAATCACAAGCCGGGACGTCACGGGAGGCTGGACAAGCGCGCATTTTAAAATGCGCGCGTGTCCAGCCTCCCGTGACGTCACGGCTTGTGATTGGTTGCGTCGCCCATGTGACTGCGACGCAACCAATCACAAAGCCGGGACGTAATTTTAAAATCCTTAAGGACCTGAAATTACGTCACGGCTTGCTGTGATTGGTTGCGTCGCCCATGTGACTGCGACGCAACCAATCACAAAGCCGGGACTTCACGTAAGGAAAGAAAAGCGCGAATTTTAAACAAAGAACGCTGCCGCTTCCCTCGGTAAGGTGCAGGCTGCGTCGGAGAGGTGAGTATAGCAATATTTTTTATTTTAATTCTCTCTTTTACACATTTTTACATTAATGTTGTTTCGATACCGATACCCGATACCACAAAAGTATCGGATCTCGGTATCGGAATTCCGATACAGCAAATATCGGCCGATACCCGATACTTGCGGTATCGGAATGCTCAACACTAGTCTTGAGGAGAGGCTTCTATTGGGCCACTCTGCCATAAAGGCCCGACAGGTGGAGGGCTGCAGTGATAGTTGGTTTTGTGGAACTTTCTCCCATCTCCCTACTGCATCTCTGGAGCTCAGCCACAGTGATCTTGGGGTTCTTCTTTACCACTCTCACCAAGGCTCTTCTCCCATGATTGCTCATTTTGTCTGGATGGCCAGGTCTAAGAAACTTCTTCCATTTAAGGATTATGGAGGCCACTGTGCTCTTAGGAACCTTGAGTACTGCAGAAATTCTTTTGTAACCTTAGCCAGATCTGTGCCTTGCCACAATTCTGTCTCTGAGCTCCTTGGTCAGTTCCTTTGACCTCATGATTCTCATTTGGTCTGACATGCACTGTGAGCTGTGAGGTCTTATATAGACAGGTGTGTGCCTTTCCAATTCAAGTCCTATCAGTTTAATTAAACACAGCTGGACTCCAATGAAGGAGTAGAACCATCTCAAGGAGGATCACAAGGAAATGGACAGCATGTGACTTAAATGTGAGTGTCTGAGCAAAGGGGCGAAATACTTATGACCTGACCATGTGATATTTCAGTTTTGATTTTTTTAATAAATTTGCAAACATTTCTACATTTTTGCTTATTTTTCAGTCAAGATGGGGTGCAGAGTATACAATAATGAGAAAAAAATGAACTTTTTTAATTTACCAAATGGCTGCAATGAAACAAAGAGTCAAAACTTTAACGGGGTCTGAATACTTTCCGTACCCACTGTATTTTTTACTTTTAAGACAGATTATGATATGTTAAAAGAAACATTGCAAAAAAAATAAATTTGACATAAAAACTGATAGTGACGGAGCCAAATTTTTAAAATCTGACCAGTGTCCCTTTATGTGGTAATAACTCTGGAACGCTTCAACAAATCCCAGTGATTTTGAGAATGTTTTTTCGTGGCACATTATACTTTATGATAATGGTAAACCTAGGTTGATATGTTTTGTGTTTATTTATAAAAAATTTCAGAAATTTGGGAAAAATGTTAAAAAATTACCAATTTTCAAACTTTGAATGATTATCCCTTTAATCCAGATAGTCATACCAAAGCAAAACATTAATAAATAACATTTCCTACATGCTTGCTTTACATCAGCACCATTTGTAACATTTTATTTTATTTTGTTAGCATTTTAGGACGTTTAAAAACGTAGCAGTATTTTTCATTTTTTCAAGGAAATTTACAAAATTTATTTTTTTAGGGATTTATACATGTTTGAAGTGACTTTAGGGGTCCCATTTATTGGGAAATTCCCAAAAGTGATACCATTTTAAAAATGGCACCCCCTAACATATTGAAAACTGCTGTCAGGTAGTTTATTAACCCTTCAGGTGCTTTTCAGGAATTAATGCAAAGTGGCATGACAGAAATGAAAATGTGTATTTTTACCACCTAAATGTCTCTAACTTGTGAACAGGTTACAACAGCCATCAGAATCTAAGGCCGCTATTTGGTCGTGAATTGCCATGACAAACATCTGGACCACAAAATTATGATCTGAGGGCACCAATTGGGATAAAGAGGTAGCCCCTACAGGCTGTTAACCATTTATATTGATGTAGTTACTATTGACAGCAGCATTTAAGGGGTTAAACTGATATGGAAGGTGCAAACACTGATCGTGGCTGATGCAGCAAGTTGTCAGCTATAGTGTACAGCCGACAGCTGCTGGATTGTCACCTGTATGGGGATGCTATTCTCTTATACCTCACGTCAGTTAAAAGACGTATTGGCGGTCATAAAGGGGTTAAACAATAGGTCATTTTCTGATGATAGCTTATCTTTGATTAAATTCTGATAAGGTAGCACAACACTGACAGAATGTAGCCATAGAATGATAGAATGTTAGAGTTGGAAGGGACCTACTGGGTCATTGTGTGCAAACCCCTGCTCAATGCAGGATTCACAGAATCATCCCAGACAGATGTCTGTCCAACCTCCTTTTGAAGATTTCCATTGAAGGAGAACTCATCACCTCTCGTCGCAGACTGTTCCACTCAATAATCACTCTCACTGTCAAAAAGCTTTTTCTAATATCTAATCTGTGTCGCCTCCCTTTCAGTTTCATCCCATTGCTTCTAGTCTTTCCTTGTGCAAATGAGAATAAAGCTGATTCCTCTGCAGTGTGACAGCCCTTGAGATATTTGTAGACAGCTATTAAGTCTCCTCTCAGTCTTCTCTTTTGCAAATTAAACATTCCCAAATCCTCTAACCACTAGTCTTAGGACATTGATTGACCGGTCACCATTCTGGTCACTCTTCTTTGCACTTGCTCAGTTTGGTCATGTCTTTTTTAAAATGTGGTGCTCAGAACTGGACACAGTATTCCAGATGAGGTCTGACCAAAGAGGAGTAGAGGTAGATAATTATTTCACGTGATCTAGACTATATGCTTCTGTTAATGCAAACCAGAATTGTGTTTGTCTTTTTTTGCTGCTGCATCACACTGTTGACTCATGTTAAGTCTGTGATCTATTTGTACACCCAAGTCATTTTCACATGTGCTGTTGCTTAGCCCTATTCCTCCCATTCTATATATAATTTTTTCATTTTTCTTGCCAAGATATAGGACTTTGCATTACTCCCTGTTAAAAAACCATTCTGTTAGTTGCTGCTGAAAGTTCCAGCTTGTTTAGGTTCATAGGTCATGTTCATTTAACAAAGGACAATTTTGATGAATGGGGGCCCTTGGCTCATTTTACATTAACATACTTTACTTTTTACTTTACTTTTTACACATATAAGAAAAGCATGGTCGACTGTATTTTCACATACATTGGGTCACCACAAAAGAGTATATGTCATTGTATATTTTTTTCTAAATTGTCAACATCGGCGCCATATGCCTCAGTATGTGTATGTTGAAGCCTTCTGTCTTGAGTACCTTGAGAAGAATGCCTCAGATATATAGCGCAGGCGCATATAAAGATAAAGAAACTATACTTTACATTTGCCTGTACCGGCCACTCCGTGGCTGCACCTGTAATATATGGATAGATATGGTGTGCTGGAATTATAGCAATATTTGCAATTTTTCATGTTGCAAAAATAAAATAGTTTTCATTGCTGTGGAAGATCCATTTTTCATCCATTTTTTTTGATTGTGTAGAAAAAATTAAATAGCCAGAGGTTAGCAGCCCTGGGGGACTGGGTTTGTAACTGACTAAGGGCAAGGTCAGCATAAAGTTTATGTTCTCCACTGGTTGCCTGGACCTCCCCTTCATAACTGGTTCCTCATACACCAAAATCATACTAATAGGTGAATTGACCTCAGTATATTTTTTCTGTCTCCTGTTTAGATAGTGAGTCCATATGAATCAGGGACTAATATGAATAATGACAACATATCTGTACAGCATTGCATAATATCTAGGTTCTGTGTAAGCAGCAGAAAAATATAAATAAGATGAAACAACCTCTTTAAGGTTTCTACATTACAAAGTCCTATACATCAGTATTACTACTTCATGTTGTAAGAATACCAGCACCGTATCATACACTAATGTACAGTATGTGTAGGGATTATTTTTATATCTCAGTCTAATCTCAATCACCATGTATTTTAAACGCTGAGCGTGATCTAGATCTTTAGAAGCCTTCAGTCAGTGACACTTCCAACTTTCATCCACACAGTATATTGCCTGTTAAATGATGCAAGCCATATATAAAGACATGACATCTGGATCTGATCAGGCATGTGAGCCTTCGCTGACTAATTTAATAGGTAGATTCACAGCTTAAACCTGCAATGAGCTGATGCAACAAACATTGACCTGCATATAAATATGTTTTTCTCAATATCTGACTTGAAATCAGAATAAACCTTTAGATCAATTAGGATTACCATAATTATTAATATTTGCCAAATACCTGAATGAGAGAGAATGTTTTCGAGCACTTTTATTACTTACTACAAAGTCAAAAGTTTACATACACAAAGTTTACTATGCCTTTAACCCCTTCCCGACATGCGCCGTACTAGTACTGCTCTGCGGGAACTGAGTTCCCGCAAACCTAAGTACTAGGACGGCGGCACGATCGCGCGGTCTCACAGTGAGCACCGCGGCGATCGCGTGCGGGTGTCAGCTGTATGTGACAGCTGACACCCCACAGCAATGCCCACGATTGGCGCTAGCGCCGATCGTGGGCATTTAACCCCTCTGATGCCGCTGTCAGTAGTGACAGTGACATAGAGGGGCATCGCGCAGGGATGGGGGCTCCCTGTGCTCTTCCACCGGAACAACACGATGCGATCGTGTTGTTCCAGGGTTCTAGAAGGAGTCCCCAGATCCAAAATGGCCACGGGGCTCCTTCCGGGTCCTTCACTGAGGTGGCTTGCCGGCGCCTGCTCATATAAATATAGTGATGTCCCACCCAGGGACAATGTTATAAAGTGTAAAAAAAATAGAAAGTATAAAATTTAAAAAAATCCCAAATAAAGGAAAACAAAATTATTTCCAATAAATCCAATTATTTATGCAAATAAAAAAACAATAAAAGTATACATATTTGGTATCGCCGCTCTATAAAACTATCCCACTAGTTAACCCCTTCAGTGAACACCGCAAAAAAAATAAATAAAAGACGAGGCAAAAAACATTGCTTTATCATCATACTGCCGAACAAAAAGTGCAATAAAATGTGATCAAACAGACAGATATAAATAACCATGGTACCGCTGAAAACGCCATCTTGTCTCGCAAAAAGTAAGCTACCATACGGCATCATCAGCAGAAAAATAACAAAAGATATAGCTCTCAGAATAAAGAAATGCAAAAACAATTATTTTTTATATAAAATAGTTTTTATTGTGTAAAAGAGCCAAAACATAAAAAAATGATATAAATGAGGTATCACTGTAATCATACTGACCCGAAAAATAAAGCTGCTTTATCAATTTTACCACACGTGGAACGGTATAAACGCCCCCCTAAAAGTAATTCAGGAATAGCTGGTTTTTGTTCATTCTGCCTCCCAAAAATCGGAATAAAAAGCGATCAAAAAATGTCATGTGCCCAAAAATGGTACCAATAAAAACATCAACTCGTCCTGCAAAAAACAAGACCTCACATGACTCTATGGACCAAAATAGGGATAAATTATAGCTCTCAAAATGTGGTGATGCAAAAACTATTTTTTGCAGTGAAAAGCGCCTTTTAGTGTGTGACAGCTGCCAATCATAAAAATCCACCAAAAAAACGCTATAAAAGTAAATCAAACCCCCCTCTTAGTTAGGGAAAAGTAATAAAATTTTAAAAAATGTATTTATTTCCATTTTCCCATTAGTGTTAGGGTTAGGCTTGGGGCTAAAGTTAGGGTTATGGTTGGGGCTAAAGTTAGGGTTAGGGTTGGGGCAAAGTTAGGGTTAGGGTTGGGGCTAAAGTTAGGGTTAGGGGTTAGGGTTGGGGTTACGGTTAGGGTTGGGGCTAAAGTTAGGGTTAGGGTTGTGGCTAAAGTTAGGGATAGGGTTGGGGCTAAAGATAGGGTTAGGGTTGGGGCTAAAGTTAGGGTTAGGGTTCGGGCTAAAGTTAGGGTTAGGGGTAGGGTTGGGGCTAAAGTTAGGGTTTGGATTACATTTACGGTTGAGATTAGGGTTAGGGGTGTGATTAGGGTTATGGTTGGGATAAGGGTTATGGCTGGGATTAGGGTTAGGGGTGTGTTTGGGTTAGGGTTTCAGTTAGAATTGGAGGTTTCCACTGTTTAGGCACATCAGGGGCTCTCCAAACGTGACATGGGGTCCGATCTCAATTCCAGCCAATTCTGCGTTGAAAAAGTAAAACAGTTCTCCTTCCCTTCCGAGCTCTCCAATGTGCCCAAACAGGGGTTTACCCCAACATATGGGGTATCAGCATACTCAGGACACATTAGACAACAACGTTTGGGGTCCAATTTCTCCTGTTACCTTTGGGAAAATACAAAACCGGGGGCTAAAAAATAATTTTTGTGGAAAAAAATGATTTTTTATTCTCACGGCTCTGTGTTATAAACTGTAGTGAAACACTTGGGGGTTCAAAGTTCTCACAACACATCTAGATAAGTTCCTTGGGGGGTCTAGTTTCCAATATGGGGTCACTTGTGGGGGGTTTCTACTATTTAGGTACATCAGGTGCTCTGCAAATGCAACGTGACGCCTGCAGACTAATCCATCTAAGTCTGCATTCCAACACAGCGCTCCTTCCCTTCCAAGCTCTGCCATGCACCTAAACAGGGGTTCCCCCCACATATGGGGTATCAGTATACTCAGGACAAATTGGAAACAACTTTTGGTGTCCAATTTCTCCTGTTACCCTTGGGAAAATAAAAAATTGCGGGCTAAAAGATCATTTTGTAGAAAAAAAAATGATTTTTTAATTTTCACGGCTCTACATTCTAAACTTTAGTGAAACAATTAGGGGTTCAAAGTGCTGACCACACATCTAGATAAGTTCCTTAGGGGGTCTTCTTTCCAAAATGATGTCACTTGTGGGGGGGTTTCCACTGTTTAGGCACAGCAGGGGCTCTCCAAACGCGACATGGTGTCCAATCTCAATTCCAGCCAATTTTGCATTGAAAAGTCAAACGGCGCTCCTTCCCTTCCGAGCTCTGCCATGCGCCCAACAGTGGTTTACCCCCACATATGGGGTATCAGCATACTCAGGACAAATTGAGAAATTTTCAATATTTTCGCCAAAATTCAGTTTTTTCCACAAATAAACGCAAGTCATATCAAAGAAAAAGAAATGTTACCACTAATGTGAAGTAAAATATGTCATGAGAAAAGAGTGTCAGAATCACCGGGATCCATGGAAGCGTTCCAGAGTTATTACCTCATAAAGGACAGTGGTCAGAATTGTAAAAATTGGCCCGGTCATTAACATGCAAACCATCCTAGGGAGCTAAGGGGTTAACTACTGTACTGTACTTTAATGATGAAAGTCGATATACATAGCCAGAAACAAGACTACTCCAGTTTTTCTCAGCACAGCTTTAGAGAATTGACAGATCTCTTAGTGTTGGAGAGACCTGTCAATCACCTGCAGCGACACCATTAGGAATATAGCACCTGACAAGATTTATAGAAGATTTACCCACATACCTCCCAACTGTCTCAGATCCAGCCGAACAGTCTTGATTTTGGAACTCTGTCCCGCTGTTCCAACCGGGATCTTACTTTTCCCGCACTGCACTGAGAATCAGCCGCCCCCAGGGGTGGGCTGGGCCTGGGGGCAAGGAGGCAAATGCAACCTGGGCCGCTCCCTCCAGCAGCTATACAGGGTCGGCTGCCTGATAACCGCGCATAGCAAAAATTTTCATGCAGCCCGCGGTCAGGTCCCCGTGGTCTGCAATGCTCGTGTGGCAGCCCTATCCTGCCAGCCCTTTAACCCCCAAGTGCACTCAGCTTTCATTACAGAACACTGCCTGCACATGAATGATGATGTCATTGGGGTGGGCAGGGTTAGCATGGGGGTGGGTGGAGTTAGCACCAGGGTGGGCTGGGTTAGCCCCAGGGTGGGTGAGGTAGCACCCATGGCTCTCACGTCCTCCTGTCCCAGAAGAGGAGCTGCTGCCTGAGAGTCCAGAGCAAACTGTGCCGGCAGCTCAGTGCCTGTCTGCTGGTGATTCTGTGCCCCCTCAGCTATGTGCCCCCTGTGATTTCTGTGCCCCCAGTTATGTGACCTCCTGTGATCTGTTCCCTCTGTGATCTCTCTGCCATCCAGCTATATGCCCCCTGTGATCTTTGTGCTCACCTGCTATATGCCCCCTGTGATTTCTGTGCCCACAGCTATGTGCAGCCTGTGATCTCTGTGCCCCCCAGTTATATGCACCCTTGTGATCTCTGTGCCCCCAGCCATATGCACCTGTGATCTCTGTGCCTCCCAGTTATATGACCCCTGTGATTTCTGTGCCCAGCAGCTATATGCCCCATTGTGATTTCTGTGCCCACCAGCTATATGCCCCTGTTATTTCTGTGCCCACCAGCTATATGCCCCCTGTGATCTCTGTGCCCCCAGCTATATACCCCCTGTGAACTCTGTGCCCACCAGCCATATTCCCCCCTGTGCTCACTGTGCCCCCAGCTATATGCCCCCTTGTGATCTCTGTGCCCACCAGCTATATGCCCCTTTGATCTCTGTGCCCCAAGCTATATGCATCTTTGTGATCTTTATACCCACCAGCTATATGCCCACTTGTGATTTCTGTGCCCTCCAGCTAGATGCACCCCTGTGATCTCTGTGCCCCCCAGCTATATGCCCCCTGTGATCTCTGTGCCCACCAGCTATATGCCCCCCTGTGGTTTCTGTGCCCATCAACTATATGCTCCCTGTAATTTCTGTGCCCTCCAGCTATATGCCCCCGTGATCTTTGTGCCCCCAGCTATATGCTCCCCTGTGATCTCTGTGCCCACCAGCTATATGCCCTCCTGTGATCTCTCTGCCCACCAGCTATATGCCCCCTGTGATCTCTGTGCCCCCTAACTATATGCACCCCTGTCATCTCTGTGGCTCCCAGCTTTCTGCCCCCGTGATCCCTGTGCCCCCTGCTATGTAGCCCCCTGTGATACCTGTGCTCCCATGTGATCCCTGTACCCAGGGTCGGCTCCAGGTTTTCATGGGCCCTGGGCGAAAGAGTCCCGGTGAGCCCCTTTAACACATACCACAATTCATAATGCACCGATACGGCAGAGAAATAGAGGTATAGTACAATGCCAAGGATTTCACTTACTTCTTACATTACATGAGTGATATCTATTGTACATTCTACATTAGCTCAGAAACCAGACAGTATAGTCCTCTATACAGAATAATGAGCCCCATATATTGCTCCAAACAGAATAATGGCCCCATATAGTGCTCCATACAGTATAATTGGCACCACATAGTCCTCTATACAGAATAATGAGCCCCATATATTGCTCCAAACAGAATAATGAGCCCAATATTATGCTCCATACAGAATAATGAACCTCATATAATGCTCCATACAGTATAATGGGCACAACAGAGTGCTCCATACAGAATTAGCCGCATGTATTGCTCCATACGGAATTGACCCCACATAATGCTCCAAACAGTATAGTGAGCCACATATTCTCCATACAGTATATGATGGGCCCCATCTATTGCTCCATATACAATGGGCCTCATATAATGCTCCATACAGTATATGATCGGCCCCATACAGTATACTGAGTCCCATATATTGCTCCATACAGAATGGGCCCCATATGATGCTCCATACAGAATGGGCCCCATATAATACTCCTTACAGAATGGGTCCCATATAATGCTCCAAAAATATTTTGCCCCATAAGATGCTCCATGTATAATGGGCCCCATATAATGCTCCATATATAATTGGCCATATAAAATGCTCCATATATAATTAGTCCCATAAGATGCTTCATATATTATTGGCCCCATATACTGCTCCATATGTAATTGTCCCCATATACTGCTCCCTATAGAATTGGCATCATAAGATGCTCCCTATATTATTGGCCCCATAAGATGCTCCCTATATTATTAGCCCCATAAGATGCTCCCTATAGAATTAGCCCCATAATGCTCCATATATGGGCCCCTTCTGACGGTCCCCATATATTGCTCCAAAAAAAAATGAAATACTCACCTCTCGTTGCTTGACGTTGCTCTGGACTCCTCACTGTCGGCGTCTTCCTGCTCTCTGTGCTGCGACTGCTCAGGCAGAGGACGCGCACTGGTGACTTCATTGCGCCCTCTGACCTGAACGTCACAGTCAGAGGATGGAAGACGCTGCAGCACTGGAACCGGGAGAGGTAAGTATCGCAAGTGCCGAGGCCCGGAGCAGGCGGGGGGTCCACTCGCGGGGCCGGCACTATAACAGTGGGCCCCCTGCCTGCTCAGGACCCTGGCCCTTGCCCGGGTGCGCCGGGTGCTGACGCCGGCCCTGTGATCTCTGTTTTTGTTTTGCATTTATACTGTGTTCACTATATGCTAAAACTGACCTGCCATTATGATTCGATCGGCTCTGCTACATACAGGCGATGATCAGATTGCCTGTAAGTAGCAGAATTACTTACTTGCCCACAGCAAGCCAGCAGTGACAACCATAGAAGTCTCCAGGAAACCTCTGGTTGTCATGCCAACCAATCAGTGACCCACAATCACGTAAAAGGGGCCACTGATGGGCAGATTTCTGGCACGATTGCAAGAATCGCATGTTAAATGCTGCTGTCAGCATTTTACAGCGGCATTTAACTTTTTAATAGCAGTGAGTGGTTCGCAATTCCACCGACGCCTGTTCCAGGCACATGTCAGCTGTTCAAAAAACCTGGAAAGATGTGGGCTCACATCCGGAGCCAACATCAAAGGGAGGATGTCTGTCATCGGCGTACTATTACACCCGATGTCGGAAAGGGGTTAAGCGGACTAGGAGTTAAGCTGGAAGGGGGCTCTTGGGATATTAAATTAAATGCTTCAAGGGAGCATACATACCTTGGCACAGTAGGGGCATTACTACTTTCTATGGGACGCTTTAATTTTTAGGGGTAGGGAGTAATCCTTGTAATGACACAACATTTTTAAATATTGGGGTCAGTGTTCCACACCGCAGGTGCGCTCAGAGTGGGGAGTTTAAGTAGGTTGGGAATAGATGGAAACATCGCTGAAAATGTGAGAAGTCAAATGTGTTTTGTTGTAATCTGTGCAGCAGAGTCGTGTCTGGAGAAGTTGTCATGTCGGTCTGGGCCAGAAGGAAAAATGGGAAAAGTGAATCACCCAAATCAGAAATAACGTCAGCTGTAAGTCACTATATATATCTGTACTGTAATCATGTGTATGTTCTGCGTGACCGGTGTCTACCAATATACAGTTACTGTAAGGTAGGATTGTTGCTTTTTTCAGTAGCGTTTTTTTGTCTTCTTTTTTATTTAGTAACAGCTTAGTGTTTTTCAGTCATTATGTAGTAGAAGGTGTATTGTGGTATGTAGAGGTAATGGTCATATTATGTTATGTATTCACTTTGTAGCGGTGATGGTGGTGTACATTGTGTAGCCGTATTGTTTTGGCCTTTTACTGTAGTAATTTTGATAATATTGGTCTTTTCATTGTGTGTTTTTGGTTAACAAGAGCGGTATGCTGTAATTATATATGTATAGATACTATTTTAAATGGCTATAGGGGGTTCATATAGGCAGACATGCACTTTGGGGCTTGGGCTCCTTATCTTTTAGGATCCTTGCAATGCTCCTGCCATACTGTGTGTTTACATGCCTGTGTTTCTGGAGTTGTATATATGTTTGTAAGTAAGCTCAGTTATGGTATGATATCTAAACAGTAAGCTTGGTTCTGGTACTGTATCGATGTAGTAATCTAGATTCTGGTGCCATATGTAGGCTGTAAGCTTGGTTCTGCTCCCTTATCTCAGTAGTAAGCTTTGTTCTAGTCCCTTAACTCTATAGTAAGCTCGGTTCTGTCCCATTATCTCTGTAGTAAGCTTGGTTTGGCTCCTTTATCTCTGTAGTAAGTTTGGTTCTGCTTACGCAATTTTGTAGTAATTTTGGTTCTGCTTCCGTATCTCTGTAGTAAGTTTGATTCTGCTCCCATATCTCTGTAGTAAGCTCGGTTTGGCTCCCTTATCTCTGTAGTAAGCTTGGTTTGGCTCCCTTATCTCTAGTAATTTTGGTTCTGCTTCCGTATCTATATAGTAAGCTCAGTTTTGCTTCCATATCTCTGTAGTAAGCTCCTTTCAGTTCCCTAATCTACATAATAATCTTGGTTCCGTTCTCGTGTCTATGTAGTCAGCTTGCTTCTGTTACAGTATCTATGTAGGTAGTTGGCTTGGTTCTGCTCCCATATCTATGCAGCAAGTTCCATTCTGTTCCCATATCTATGTACCAGCCTCTTTTTAAAGCCTGTTATCTCTGCTGCTTTAATGTAGTGGCTAGAGATAAGCAGGGAAAAGCTGTGCAACCTCAATTTGAGGGCCACTGCCTTGTGATTGCCCCCTTAAAGTGACAGGTATTATCTCCTTTACCGACAAAAATAGCACAAATACTAATGTGATCTTGGTTAATTGGGGTTATCCATCCAGGACCTTTGTATTTTTTTTTCTTAAGGGGCTAAGAATTCACAGGCAAGTAGTTAACTACCTGCCTGTTCTGCCCGGTGCCGATTTGTGGTCACAGACGTTCCTACCGGTCATTCTGCTTAATTTGACCTCACTGTTGAGAGAGGTGAGGGTAATGCTTCTCATGATTTCAGCACATATGCAGAACAATAAGTCAACTATTCTCTAATTCCTCCCATTAACCAAAAGCATAACATTGTTAAAGATATTTTATCTAATAGAGTGGATCTGTTATGTATTGTGCAGATTTTACATTCTAATTTAAAAGAAATATGATTACCAAGTTTGCATTAATACTTGAATTTATTACTGGTAAATACATTTATTTTTTCTGCTTATAATTATTGTTTATGAAACAGGGTGATCAACAGTGTTAAATGGGTGTGGTTGGGGTGCGAATATGGGTGTGACTAATTGTGAAATGGGTGTGGTCAGGGGCGTGGCCTAAAATTTGCTGCAGCGTGCTAGACGTGCCTCAAACTTTGTCTCTCTTTCCCTTCTTCAAAAGTTGGGAGGTATGCACTCATTTTTAGATAAAAAAATAGCAATACAAGGTCCCCAAAAGTGGAAGAAAATATGAGGAGTTCCTGAATGGTAATAAGGATGGAACTTGTTGAATATGGTTTTCACAAAATTGCATATTTCATACAGTAGACTTGCAGGAACAATTTTACTGCCTGAGAATATGAAAAAAATCTTAGTGTAAGCGGAGATTGGGGGTATATTCTTGGGTGTGTAGCTAACCTTTAATACATAGGTTGTTTGGAGTCAAATGCTTGTGAAATGGAAAAAATTAGACTTGCAATTTAACACAATATGGCAAATCATTTTAGCTTTCACAATAATTCCCACACTTATACTTGTGTGGTTTTCTAGAATCCAAGTTTTGTTTGGACACTGACAGCACACAGGAATATTCCATTATTTTTAAACTTCTGTGGTTAAGAACACAATTGAGATCAACAGTGTGGAAAATGAAAAACATAATTGTATCTGTACAGTTTCGGCACAAATATAAAGATTGACCTAAAGCAGTAAAATAAAAATTTCTGAAAAATGTTCTGTAAGGTAGATGCACAGTGCGACACTCTTTGGCCGTGATTAGGGATGGGCGAACCTGAACTGTAAAGTTCAGGACCGTACCAAACACATAGTGTTCGGTCACACGTCCCGAACACGGGGTTTCCATGGGAAACCCGTGCTGCAGTTTGGGTCCAGTTCGGGCTGTAAAAACACAGAAAATTAATAATAAACATTATAATTATACTTACCTGTCCAGCGACGCGTCCTCCCAACCTGCTGTCTCCCAGCCTCATCTGCTTCCGGGGCCGCTCATTACTTTCTGCCGGTATTCACTGCACTCGGCAGTCTTCGGCTTTTTCCGACTGGATTTCATGTTGAATTCCATGAAATCTGCAGGGCCTGGTCAATTTAAACAATTCTCATAAATTGAGCTCTAAAATGGCTATTTTACACATTGCAGAAGATTGCATCAGTCACAGAAAGCTCACATTACGGCTACTTTCACACTAGCGTTGTCTCCGCCGCACAACGGGGGCAGCGGATGCATTTTTCCAGCGCATCCGCTGCCCCATTGTGAGGTGCGGGGAAGTGCGGGGAGGTGGGGGCGGAGTTCCGGCCGCGCATGCGCGGTCGGAAAAAGCAGACCGTCGGGAGCAAAAAACATTACATGTAACGTTTTTTTGCTCCCGGCGGACCGCCACAACACGGCGCAACCGTCTCACGACCGTTGCGACGTGTGGCAATCCGTCGCAATGCGTCACTAATGTTAGTCAATGGAGAAAAAACGCATCCTGCAAGCACTTTTGCAGGATGCGTTTTTTCTGCAAAACGACGCATTGTGACGGATTGCAGTTAATGCTAGTGTGAAAGTAGCCTACCTCAGACACGGCCATGTCTATTACAGCACATATAAAAGTCATGGCAGGGAATGCAGCAGTTATTTTTGTGTGATTCAGAAAAAAAGAAAGGAAGCCAGACTTCACAGCTCAGCAACAGAGACAGGAAGAGAAAACCCTAAAACACTGGACAGATGCTGCATACAATAATATGTTGTACAACTGACTAAAATTAGACCAGTAGTCTGCAAATAAGGGCAGGTGCGGAGAAAAAGTATCCGATTATGCAAATCACACTCTGATCAAAGTTTGATCAGAGTGGATCTGTTTTTCTTAGATGTGGAGAAATAAAAAAATTCTCCATCTTCTCTATTCAGTCTGTCCGTGAAAATCGGATCGCACTCAGGATGTCATCTGAGTGCAGTCCAATATATTCTACATATCCATAGACATGAATGGGGCAAGTGCCATCTAAATATTGGAGGCAAATTGTACATGCTAGAAATGCGAGGAAAAAAATCACACATGTGCACTGCCTCATTGAATAACATTGGTCTGAGTATGATCAGATGTTTTGACAGATTGCACTCATCTGCATAAGCCATAATGCAGAGATGCAATAGATAGTAGGAGAGTGATGTCCAATAAAACATCTCAGATCAGTGTTATTCTATGGGGCAGCTCACATCTGGGAATATTTCCTCATGCTGATTCGACATGAGAGAACAATAACAGCATGCTGTGATTGGCAGCAAGACTCTGCTCACTTGCATCCATAAAATTCTATGAGTGTGTGTGAAACATCGGACTGCACTCGGATGTCATCCCAGTAGAGTCCGATATACACTGAGACAGGTCAGGCAGGAGATGGAGAAATTACTGCAGGAGCCGACAGGTTAGAAGACATGGTTTACATACAGTACATCCATGCAGAATAGTTAGATCGATGTATAACGTAGATGTGTGTGATCAATACAATTAGCATAGTGTGTGCAAATTAGGGGACATGTATGTATTTAATAAAAGATTATTTTTGGGGAAAAAATGGTGTGGGCTCCCATGCAATTTTCTGCTCCAGAGAGGGAAAGCGAGTAACTGGGGGCAGGTATTAATAGCCTAGGAAAGGACCATGGTTATTGCCCCCCCCCCCGAGCTAAAAACATCTGCCCCCAGCCACCCCAGAAAAGATGCGGCATTTCTGGCACTTGGCCTTGCTCTTCCAACTTGCCCTGTAGCGGTGGCATATGGGGTAATAGTTGGCGTGTTGATGTCACCTTTGTATTGTATGGTGACAACATGCCCGGCTTATTAATGGAGAGGTGTCAATAAGACACCTATCCATTACTAATCCTAGTAATCCTACTAATCATAGTTGGCAAAGGGTTAAATAAAGATACGGCCAAAAAAAAGTATTTTAATTAAATAAAACATTAAACACAGTTTGCGATCTTTATTATTCAGCTAATCCATGCGACACCCTCGATCTCTTGTAATAAAGAAAAAATAACAAGCCAACAATATACCATACCTGTCCTGCGTTCAGTCCCACGGCGTAATCCATATGTAGGGGATATACAGTTTACAACCGGGAGCGATGCTAATGTGACCGCCCTGGCTGTAAACCACTGATGAATGAATGAGATGCTGCCGGTGGCAGCATCAGGGACTAGTGCTGACCTCACTGATGCTGTGCTGTCTCACAGCCTGACCTGAGCTGAACTCTGGAGTGTGGGAAATGTTGTGAATTCCGCTCTTGGGCTCCCTCCAGTGGTTGTAAGTAGCACTTTTGTGAATTCTGCTCTTGGGCTCCCTCCTGTGGTTTTGAGTGGTATAGCTGCTTCTTGGATTTAGCATCAGCAGCTGCTCCCACTGATCGTCTTTCTGGCTCGGCTATTTTAGTCTGGCCTTATTCCTCAATCAATGCTAGTTGTCAATTGTTCCTGCTTGGAGCCACTGCTCTTTTGGATTTCCCTGACACTCTGTCCAGTTCAGCAAAGATAAGTCTTTTTGTCCTTTTGCAGTCCACTTGTTGTGGACTTTATTGTTCAGCACATTCTATGTTTTGCTCATTTGTCCAGCTTATCAGTATGGATCTATTCAGCTAAGCTGGAAGCTCTGGGCTGCAGTTTTTGCCCTCCACACCTTTAGTCAGGTGTGGAGATTTTTGCATTTCTCTGCGGTGGACTTTTTCTAGTTTTTATTACTGACCGCACAGTGTTTCTTTCCTTACTGTCTATCTAGCTAGAATTGGCCTCCTTTGCTAAATCTTGTTTCATACTACGTATGTCATTTCCTTCTCCTCTCACAGTCAATATTTGTGGGGGGCTGTCCTATCCTTTGGGGATTTTCTCTGAGGTAAGATAGCTTTCCTGTTTCTACCTTTAGGGGTAGCTAGTTCTCCGGCTGTGAAGAGGTGTCCAGGGAGTGACAGGAACATCCCACGGCTACTGCTAGTGTTGTGTTAAGATCAGGAACTGCGGTCTGTATAGTTACCACCTGCCCAGAGCTAGTCGCATGTCGCTCCTAAATTACCAGTCCATAACAGTACAACTGGCCAAAAATGAGTTGAATGCATCTCAAAAGAAGGAAAAGAAAAAAAGTTCTGAGACATTTTTTTTTTCTTTAGTCTGTTTTGTCTTTTTCCTTCCTCTTAATCTCTGGGTGGATTTGGGCGCGGACATGGATGTTCAGGGTTTGTTTTCTCGTGTGGATCAGCTTGCTGCAAGAGTTCAGAGTATCCAAGATTATGTTGTTCAGACTCCAGCCTTAGAGCCTAGAATTCCTACTCCAGATTTGTTTTACGGGGATAGATCTACGTTTTTGAACTTTAAAAATAACTGCAAATTGTTTTTTGCTCTGAAACCCCGTTCCTCTGGTGACCCCACTCAGCAAGTTAAAATAGTTATTTCTCTGCTGCGTGGTGACCCTCAGGACTGGGCATTCTCCCTTGAGTCAGGGGATCCGGCATTGCTTAATGTAGATGCATTTTTTCAATCGCTCGGATTATTGTATGACGAACCTAACTCTGTGGATCATGCGGAAAAAACCTTGTTGGCTCTGTGCCAGGGTCAGGAAGCGGCAGAATTATACTGCCAGAAATTTAGAAAATGGTCTGTGCTCACTAAATGGAATGAGGACGCTCTGGCAGCAATTTTCAGAAAGGGTCTTTCTGAAGCCCTTAAAGATGTTATGGTGGGGTTCCCCACGCCTGTTGGTCTGAGCGAATCTATGTCTCTAGCCATTCAGATCGATCGGCACCTGCGCGAGCGCAAAGTGGTGCACCATATGGCAGCATCCTCTGAACAGAGTCCTGAGCCTATGCAATGTGATAGGATTCTGACTAGAGCGGAACAGAGGGGATACAGACGTCAGAATGGGCTGTGTTTTTACTGTGGTGATTCAGTTCATACTATCTCTGATTGCCCTAAGCGTAGTAAGAGGGTCGCTAGATCTGTTACGATTAGTACTGTACAGCCTAAGTTTCTCCTGTCTGTGACCCTGATTTGCTCATTGTCATCTTTCTCTGTCATGGCATTTGTGGATTCAGGCGCTGCCCTGAACTTAATGGACTTAGAATTTTCTTTGCAGCCTTTGCAGAGCCCTATTCCTTTGAGGGGTATTGATGCTACACCGTTGGCCAAGAATAAACCTCAGTATTGGACTCAGCTGACTATGTGCATGGCTCCAGCACATCAGGAAGATTGTCGTTTTCTGGTGTTGCATAATTTACATGATGTTGTTGTACTGGGTTTTCCATGGTTACAAGTACACAATCCAGTGTTGGATTGGAAATCGATGTCTGTGACTAGTTGGGGTTGTCAAGGGGTACATAGTGACGTTCCTTTAATGTCAATTTCCTCTTCCCCCTCTTCTGATGTTCCTGAATTTTTGTCAGATTTAAGTGGGCTAGTTGGTTTACCAAGATTGACCTTCGAGGGGCATATAATCTTGTTCGTATTAAACAGGGTGACGAATGGAAAACTGCATTCAATACACCCGAAGGCCATTTTGAATACCTGGTGATGCCTTTCGGGCTTTCTAATGCTCCTTCTGTATTTCAGTCCTTCATGCATGACATTTTCCGCAATTATCTTGATAAATTCTTGATTGTGTATTTGGATGATATTTTGATTTTTTCCAATGATTGGGAGTCTCATGTGAAGCAGGTCAGGATGGTATTCCAGATCTTTCGTGATAATGCTCTATTTGTGAAGGGGTCTAAGTGCCTATTTGGAGTTCAGAAGGTCTCTTTTTTGGGGTTTATTTTTTCTCCTTCGTCTATAGAAATGGATCCTGTTAAGGTCCAAGCCATTCATGACTGGATTCAACCCACATCTGTGAAGAGCCTTCAGAAATTTTTGGGCTTTGCTAATTTTTATCGCCGTTTCATTGCCAACTTCTCTAGTGTGGTTAAGCCCCTGACCGATTTGATGAAGAAAGGCGCTGATGTGACAAATTGGTCCTCTGAGGCTGTTGAGGCCTTTCAGGAGCTTAAGCGCCGATTTACTTCTGCCCCTGTCTTGCGTCAGCCGGATGTGTCTCTTCCTTTTCAGGTTGAGGTTGACGCTTCTGAGAATGGGGCAGGGGCCGTTTTGTCACAGAGGAATTCTGATGGTTCCTTGATGAAACCATGTGCCTTCTTTTCCCGAAAGTTTTCGCCTGCGGAACGCAATTATGATGTCGGCAATCGGGAGTTGTTGGCTATGAAGTGGGCATTTGAGGAGTGGCGACATTGGCTTGAGGGGGCCAAGCACCGTATTGTGGTCTTGACCGATCATAAGAATCTGATTTACCTCGAGTCGGCCAAGCGGCTGAACCCTAGACAGGCTCGATGGTCCCTGTTTTTCTCCCGTTTCGATTTTGTGGTTTCATATCTTCCGGGATCTAAGAGAGTTAAAGCGGATGCCCTCTCTAGGAGTTTTTTGCCTGATTCTCCTGGAGTTTTTGAGCCGGTTGGCATTCTTAGGGAAGGGGTGATTCTTTCTGCCATCTCCCCTGATTTACGGCGGGTGCTTCAGGAATTTCAGGCTGATAAACCTGACCGCTGTCCTGTGGGGAAGCTGTTTGTTCCTGATAGATGGACAAGTAAGGTAATTTCTGAGGTCCATTGTTCGGTGTTGGCCGGTCATCATGGGATTTTTGGTACCAGAGATTTGGTGGCTAGATCCTTTTGGTGGCCTTCCTTGTCGCGGGATGTGCGTTCTTTTGTGCAGTCCTGTGGGACTTGTGCCCGGGCTAAGCCTTGCTGTTCCCACGCTAGTGGGTTGCTTTTGCCTTTGCCTGTCCCTGAGAGGCCCTGGATGCATATTTCCATGGATTTTATTTTGGATCTTCCTGTGTCCCAGAGGATGTCTGTTATCTGGGTGGTTTGTGACCGGTTCTCTAAAATGGTCCATTTGGTACCTTTGCCTAAATTGCCTTCCTCCTCTGATTTGGTTCCATTGTTTTTTCAGCATGTGGTTCGTTTGCATGGCATTCCGGAAAATATTGTGTCTGACAGAGGTTCCCAGTTTGTTTCCAGGTTTTGGCGGGACTTTTGTGCTAGGATGGGCATTAATTTGTCTTTTTCTTCGGCGTTCCATCCTCAGACAAATGGCCAAACTGAGTGAACTAATCAAACCTTGGAAACTGTTATGATCCCAGTGGCTGGGGATCACAGGAAATACCAGCTAAGTTAATAGGCAAAGAACAAGCTCTAGGGAGGTGGTAACTGGACTGACCGCAAATCTGATCCTATCCAAACACACTAAAGGTAGCCGGTGAACGTGCCTAAAATCCTGGACGTCTCGACGCAGTCTGAGAAACTGACTACCCCTAAAGAGAAAGCAAGACCTCACTTGCCTCAAGAGAAATAACCCCAAAGATATAGGAAGCCCCCAACAAATAATAACGGTGAGGTAAGGAGAAAAGACACACGTAGGAATGAAAACAGATTCAGCAAATGAGGCCCGCTAATACTAGATAGCAGAAAACAGATAGAGAACTGTGCGGTCAGCAAAAAACCCTACAAAAATATCCACGCTGAGAATTCAAGACCCCCACATCAACTAACAGTGTGGGGGGGGGGAGAAAATCAGCCCCCTAGAGCTACCAGCAAGCTGGGAAATCACATATTAGCAAGCTGGACAAGAAACATATTGAACACAGATGATCAAAAAATGAACAAAACGGAAACTTAGCTTCTCTTGAAGAGACTGGTAGCAAGGTAGTCAGTAGGAATCAGAATTGTTGTGAACTCTATTTTTGGGCTCCCTCTAGTGGTCACAAGCGGTACTGTGTAGTGTTGTCTTTCTGCAGGTTGCAGCATCAGCTGGTTCGTTATCCTTGGTTGGTTTCCTATTTAGCTCACCTGGATACTCAGTTCCTTGCCTGCTATCAATGTATTCAGTGCTCTTCAGATTTCTTGTGGCTACCTTGCTACCAGTCTCTCCAAGACAAGCTAAGTTTTTGTTTGATCATTTTTTGATTATCAGCGTTCATTATGTTTTTAGTCCAGCTCGCTAAAATGTGATTTCCTCGCTTGCTGGTTGCTCTAGGGGACTGAGTTTCTCCCCCCACACCGTTAGTTGGTGTGGGGGTTCTTGAAATCTCAGAGTGGATATTTTGTAAGGGTTTTTTACTGACCGCATAGATTCCCTTTTCTATTTTCTGCTATCTAGTATTAGTGGGCCTCATTTGCTGAATCTGCTTTCACCCCTGTGTATGTGCCTTCCTCTTACCTCTCCGTTATTATTTGTTGGGGGCTTCTATATCTTTGGGGATTATTTCTCTGGAGGCAAGAGAGGTCTTTCTTTCTCTCTAGGGGTAGTTAGTTCCTCAGGCTGGCTCGAGACGTCTAGGATTTTTAGGCACGTTCACTGGCTACTTCTAGTGTGTTTGGATAGGTTCAGATTTGCGGTCAGTCCAGTTTGCCACCTCCCTAGAGCTTGTCCTATGTTTGTTACTTAGCTGGAGTAATTTGTGATCCTCAACCACTAAGGATCATAACACAGAATAGCACTTAATACACTGACAGCAGGCATGGACTGAGAGTCCAAGTGAGCTTAAATAGAAAACCAGCCCACAGATAACGAGACAGCTGATGCCAGTCACAACCTGCAGAAAGACAGCACTCACACAGTACCACTTGTGACCACAAGAGGGAGCCCAGAAATAGAGTTCACAACAGTACCCCCCCACTTGAGGAGGGGTCACCGAACCCTCATCAAGACCCCCAGGGCGATCAGGATGAGCCGCATGGAAGGCACGAACCAAATCGGCCGCATGAACATCAGAGGCGACAACCCAGGAATTATCCTCCTGACCATAGCCCTTCCACTTAACCAAATACTGAAGCCTCCGTCTGGAAATACGAGAATCCAAGATCTTCTCCACCACGTACTCCAATTCGCCCTCAACCAGCACCGGAGCAGGAGGCTCAACAGAAGGAACCACAGGCACCACATACCTCCGCAACAAAGACCTATGGAACACATTATGAATGGCAAACGATGCTGGGAGGTTCAAATGAAAAGACACCGGGTTAAGGATTTCCAAAATCTTATAAGGACCGATGAAGCGAGGATTTAGGAGAGGAAACATTCATAAGAACATACCGAGAAGACAGCCATACCAAATCCCCAACACGAAGTCGGGGACCAACACCGCGACGGCGGTTGGCAAAGCGCTGAGCCTTCTCCTGTGACAACTTCAAATTGTCCACCACATGGTTCCAAATCTGCTGCAACCTATCCACCACAGAATCCACCCCAGGACAGTCAGAAGGCTCAACCTGACCCGAGGAAAAATGAGGATGAAAACCAGAATTGCAGAAAAAAGGCGAAACCAAAGTAGCAGAACTAGCCCGATTATTAAGGGCAAACTCGGCCAATGGCAAAAAAGTCACCCAATCATCCTGATCAGCAGAAACAAAACATCTTAAATAAGTTTCCAATGTCTGATTAGTTCGCTCGGTTTGGCCATTCGTCTGAGGATGGAAGGCCGACGAAAAAGACAAATCAATGCCTATCTTAGCACAAAAAATCCGCCAAAATCTGGACACAAACTGGGATCCTCTGTCAGACACAATATTTTCAGGGATGCCGTGCAAGCGAACCACATGCTGAAAAAATTAAGGGAACCAAATCGGAGGAGGAAGGCAACTTAGGCAAGGGCACCAAATGGAACATTTTGGAAAAACGATCACACACCACCCAGATGACAGACATTCTCTGAGATACTGGAAGATCTGAAATAAAAACCATGGAAATGTGCGTCCAAGGCCTCTTCGGGACAGGCAAAGGCAAAAGCAAACCGCTGGCATGGGAACAGCAAGGCTTAGCCCGAGCACAAATCCCACAGGACTGCACAAAGGAACGCACATCC
This sequence comes from Ranitomeya variabilis, assembly GCF_051348905.1. Taxonomy (NCBI): domain Eukaryota; kingdom Metazoa; phylum Chordata; class Amphibia; order Anura; family Dendrobatidae; genus Ranitomeya; species Ranitomeya variabilis. Next base: position 507,365,747 of record NC_135235.1, read on the forward strand.
CGCGACAAGGAAGGCCACCAGAAGGACCTAGCCACCAAATCTCTGGTACCAAAAATCCCAGGATGACCTGCCAACACCGAAGAATGAACCTCGGAAATAACTCTGCTGGTCCATCTATCTGGGACAAACAGTCTCTCTGGTGGGCAACGGTCAGGTCTATCAGCCTGAAAGTTCTGCAGCACTCGTCGCAAATCTGGGGAAATGGCAGACAAAATCACTCCCTCTTTGAGGATACCAGCCGGCTCTAAAACTCCCGGAGAGTCAGGCACAAAACTCCTAGAAAGGGCATCAGCCTTCACGTTCTTCGAACCAGGCAGGTACGAGACCACGAAATCAAAATGGGAGAAAAACAACCACCAACGAGCCTGTCTAGGATTCAGACGCTTGGCAGACTCGAGATAAATCAGATTTTTGTGATCAGTCAAGACCACCACACGATGCCTAGCTCCCTCGAGCCAATGTCACCACTCCTCAAATGCCCACTTCATAGCCAACAACTCCCGATTACCAACATCATAATTCCGCTCAGCAGGCGAAAACTTTCTTGAAAAGAAGGCACAAGGCTTCATCACAGAGCCATCAGAGCTTCTCTGCGACAAAACAGCCCCTGCTCCAATCTCAGAAGCATCCACCTCGACCTGGAAAGGAAGAGAGATATCAGGCTGACATAAGACTGGAGCTGAAGAAAACCGGCGCTTCAGCTCCCGAAAGGCTTCCACTGCCGCAGGAGACCAATTAGTCACATCAGAACCTTTCTTGGTCAAATCCATCAAGGGCTTAACCACGCCAGAAAAATTAGCGATGAAGCGACAGTAAAAATTAGCAAAACCCAAGAACTTCTGAAGACTCTTAACAGATGTAGGCTGAGTCCAGTCATGAATAGCCTGGACCTTGACTGGGTCCATCTCAATAGTAGAAGGAGAAAAAATAAAACCCAAAAAGGAAACCTTCTGTACTCCGAAGAGACATTTTGAGCCCTTCACAAATAAAGCATTAGCACGCAGGACCTGAAACACCATCCTGACCTGCTTCACATGGGACTCCCAATCATCAGAAAAGACCAAAATGTCATCCAGATACACAATCATAAATTTATCCAGATATTCTCGGAAAATGTCATGCATAAAGGACTGAAACACAGAAGGAGCATTAGAGAGTCCAAAAGGCATCACCAAGTACTCAAAATGGCCTTCGGGCGTATTAAATGCTGTTTTCCATTCGTCCCCCTGCTTGATACGCACAAGGTTATACGCACCACGAAGATCTATCTTGGTGAACCAACTGGATCCCTTAATCCGAGCAAACAGATCAGACAATAATGGCAAAGGATACTGAAATTTGACCGTGATTTTATTTAGAAGACGATAATCTATACAAGGTCTCAGAGAACCATCCTTCTTGGCCACAAAAAAAATCCTGCACCAAGAGGGGAGGAGGATGGGCGAATATGTCCCTTCGCCAAAGACTCCTTTATATAACTCCGCATCGCGGCATGTTCTGGTATAGACAAATTAAAAAGTCGTCCCTTAGGGAACTTACTGCCAGGAATCAAATTTATAGCACAATCACAATCCCTATGAGGAGGCAGGGCACCGGATCTGGGCTCATCAAATACATCCTGGTAGTCCGACAAAAACTCAGGGACCTCAGAAGGAATGGAAGAAGCAATTGACACCAAAGGAACATCGCCATGAATCCCCTGACAACCCCAACTTGACACAGACATAGCTTTCCAATCCAGAACTGGATTATGGGCCTGCAGCCATGGCAGACCCAACACGACAACATCATGCAAATTATGCAGCACAAGAAAGCGAATCACCTCCTGATGTACAGGAGTCATGCACATGGTCACTTGAGTCCAATACTGAGGCTTATTCTCAGCCAATGGCGTAGCATCTATTCCCCTCAGTGGAATAGGAAATTCCAAAGGCTCCAGAACAAAACCACAGCGCTTGGCAAACGACAAATCCATAAGACTCAGGGCAGCACCTGAATCCACAAAAGCCATAACCGAGTAGGATGACAAAGAACAGATTAAAGTAACAGACAAAATGAACTTAGGCTGTATGGTACCAATGGTGACAGGTTTAGCGATTTTTTTTAAGCGCTTAGAGCATGCTGAGATAACATGAGTAGAATCACCACAGTAAAAGCACAACCCATTTTGACGTCTATGATTTTGTCGCTCAATTCTAGTCAGAATTCTGTCACATTGCATTGACTCAGGTCTCTGTTCAGAGAACACCGCCAGAGGATGCGCAGATTTTCGCTCCCGCAAACGCCGATCAATCTGAATGGCCAAAGCCATTGAATCACTCAGACTTGCAGGCGTGGGGAACCCCACCATAACATTCTTAATGGCTTCAGAAAGACCCTCTCTGAAATTTGCAGCCAGGGCACACTCATTCCATTGAGTAAGCACTGACCATTTCCGAAATTTTTGACAGTACACCTCAGCTTCATCCTGACCTTGAGAGATAGCCAGCAAAGCCTTTTCTGCCTGGTTCTCAAGATTAGGTTCCTCATAAAGCAGTCCAAGCGCCAGAAAAAACGCATCCACATTCAGCAATGCAGGATCTCCTGGCGCCAGAGAGAAAGCCCAATCTTGAGGGTTGCCGCGTAACAAGGAGATAACAATTTTAACTTGCTGAGCGGAATCACCAGAGGAACGAGGTCTCAAAGCTAGAAACAATTTACAATTATTCCTAGATCTATCTCCAGAAAACAACTCAGGAATAGGTATCTTTGGCTCAGACATAGGGCTATGAACAACAAAATCCTGAATATTTTGTACCCTTGCAGCAAGATGATCCACACTAGAAGTCAGACTCTGAATATCCATGTCTGCAGCTGAGCTCAAAACCACCCAGATATTAAGGGGATGAGAGAAGCTGGACAGACTGCAGCAAAGGAGGAAAAAAAAAAAAAATTGTACTCAGGACTTCTTTTATCCCACTTCATGCGATGCATTAAACACTTTTTTGGCCTGCTGTACTGTTATGATCCCAGTGGCTGGGGATCACAGGAAATACCAGCTAAGTTAATAGGCAAAGAACAAGCTCTAGGGAGGTGGTAACTGGACTGACCGCAAATCTGATCCTATCCAAACACACTAAAGGTAGCCGGTGAACGTGCCTAAACTCCTGGACGTCTCGACGCAGCCTGAGAAACTGACTACCCCTAAAGAGAAAGCAAGACCTCACTTGCCTCAAGAGAAATAACCCCAAAGATATAGGAAGCCCCCAACAAATAATAACGGTGAGGTAAGGAGAAAAGACACACGTAGGAATGAAAACAGATTCAGCAAATGAGGCCCGCTAATACTATATAACAGAAAACAGATAGAGAACTTTGCGGTCAGCAAAAAATCCTACCAAAATATCCACGCTGAGAATTCAAGACCCCCACACCAACTAACGGTGGGGGGGGGGGGAGAAACTCAGCCCCCTAGAGCTACCAGCAAGCTGGGAAATCACATATTAGCAAGCTGGACAAGAAACATATTGAACACAGATGATCAAAAAATGAACAAAACGGAAACTTAGCTTCTCTTGAAGAGACTGGTAGCAAGGTAGTCAGAAGGAATCAGAATAGCACTGAATACATTGACAGCAGGCATAGACTGAGAGTCCAAGTGAGCTTAAATAGAAAACCAGCCCACAGATAACGAGACAGCTGATGCCAGTCACAACCTGCAGAAAGACAGCACTCACACAGTACCACTTGTGACCACAAGAGGGAGCCCAGAAATAGAGTTCACAACAGGAAACCTGTTTGAGATGCTTTGTGTCTGCTGATCAGGATGATTGGGTGGCTTTCTTGCCGTTGGCCGAGTTTGCCCTTAATAATTGGGCCAGTTCGGCTACTTTGGATTCGCCTTTTTTTTGTAATTTTGGTTTCCATCCTCGTTTTTCTTCAGGGCAGGTTGAGCCTTCTGATTGTCCTGGTGTAGATTCTGTGATGGACAGGTTACAGCAGATTTGGACTCATGTGGTAGACAATTTGACGTTGTCTCAGGAAAAGGCTCAGCGTTTTGCTAACCGCCGTCGGTGTGTTGGTCCTCGGCTTCGTGTGGGGGATTTAGTCTGGTTATCTTCTCGTCATGCTCATATGAAGGTTTCTTCCCCTAAGTTCAAGCCTCGGTTTATTGGTCCTTATAAGATCTCTGAGATTATCAATCCAGTGTCTTTTCGTTTGGCCCTTCCAGCCTCTTTTGCCATCCACAATGTTTTCCATAGATCTTTGTTGCAGAGATATGTGGTACCCGTTGTTCCCTCTGTTGATCCTCCTGCCCCGGTGTTGGTTGAGGGGGAGTTGGAATATGTGGTTGAGAAAATTTTGGATTCTCGTTTTTCGAGGCGGAGGCTTCAGTATCTTGTTAAGTGGAAGGGTTATGGCCAGGAGGATAATTCTTGGGTGGTTGCCTCCGATGTCCATGCTGCCGATTTGGTTTGTGCTTTTCACTTGGCTCGTCCTGATCGGCCTGGGGGCTCTGGTGAGGGTTCGGTGACCCCTCCTCAAGGGGGGGGTACTGTTGTGAATTCCGCTCTTGGGCTCCCTCCGGTGGTTGTAAGTAGCACTTTTGTGAATTCTGCTCTTGGGCTCCCTCCTGTGGTTTTGAGTGGTATAGCTGCTTCTTGGATTTAGCATCAGCAGCTGCTCCCACTGATCGTCTTTCTGGCTCGGCTATTTTAGTCTGGCCTTATTCCTCAATGCCAGTTGTCAATTGTTCCCGCTTGGAGCCACTGCTCTTTTGGATTTCCCTGACACTCTGTCCAGTTCAGCAAAGATAAGTCCTTTTGTCCTTTTGCAGTCCACTTGTTGTGGACTTTATTGTTCAGCACATTCTATGTTTTGCTCATTTGTCCAGCTTATCAGTATGGATCTATTCAGCTAAGCTGGAAGCTCTGGGCTGCAGTTTTTGCCCTCCACACCTTTAGTCAGGTGTGGAGATTTTTGCATTTCTCTGCGGTGGACTTTTTCTAGTTTTTATTACTGACCGCACAGTGTTTCTTTCCTTACTGTCTATCTAGCTAGAATTGGCCTCCTTTGCTAAATCTTGTTTCATACTACGTATGTCATTTCCTTCTCCTCTCACAGTCAATATTTGTGGGGGGCTGTCCTATCCTTTGGGGATTTTCTCTGAGGCAAGATAGCTTTCCTGTTTCTACCTTTAGGCGTAGCTAGTTCTCCGACTGTGATGAGGTGTCCAGGGAGTGACAGGAACATCCCACGGCTACTGCTAGTGTTGTGTTAAGATCAGGAACTGCGGTCTGTATAGTTACCACCTGCCCAGAGCTAGTCGCATGTCGCTCCTAAATTACCAGTCCATAACAGGGAAAATGAACTGGCATTTTCCCATGCTCCAGAGTTCACAGCATTTCAGGCTGTGAGTCAGCGCAGCATCAGTGAAGGCACCTCTAGTCACTGAAGCTGTGCTGGCAGCTTCTCCTCATTTACCTGTAGCTAACAGCTGGGGCAGTTGCATCTTGGCACCTCCTGGTTGTGTCTTTATTTAACATGTACCAACTATAGGATTAGTAATGGATAGGTGTCATATTGACAACTCTCCATTACTAACCCGGGCTTGATGTCACCTTTCAATACAAAGGTGACATTAACCCCCAAACTATTACTATTACCCCACTTGCCACCGCTACAGGGCAAGTGGGAAGAGCGAGACTAAGTGCTTGAATTACAGATGCGCCTTTTCTGGTGCGGCTGAGTGCTGATGTTTTTAGCCAAGGGGGGGGGGGGGGTAATATTCATGGTCCCTTCCTAGGCTATTAATATCAGCCCAATATGAAAGAACAAAAATACTCCAGACATGAATCATAAAATGACATGATCTTTATTTAAATTCGCAATTAAAAACCAATTCATAAAAAAGTTATTGGAGATTAAAACAAGCCATACAGAAATGGAAAAAGCAAAACACTGGACAGATTATTGACACCTACTGTATATCTGGAGAGAATAAATGTCATATGAATCAAATTAAAAAAATATATCTGTGCCTTTAAAATAAATATAGAAAGAATATTCCCAAGATAGCGCTAATTAATAAATAAAGTGCATAGTGCAAGAATAATTGTGCTATACTGTATGAAAGAATATGAGACACAAAAAATGATTTAAAGACTCCGGACACTGTTAGAATTTGTTCCTGATTAACTTCTTTTGGGCATAATGACTCACAAGTGTGATTTGGAAAGTGAATGAACAAGCCAAAGAGGAAATCAGGAACAAATAGTGCACACCATAGCTTAAGAAAGAATCATCTGCATGAAACAAATATAAGAAGATGAAAGCTAGGGGCAATCATTCCCGAAGTTCAGAGATAGTCCAGTGTACCCCTTGATGTGCGTTTTGATACTAATCTTCCTCAGAAAGGGTGCATAACCTTCCAAATAGCCTTTGCTGGTTATTAATTATAGGGAGACTCCATGTTATTTTTTTGGGAGGGGTCCCCTATTTTAATAGCCAGTAAAGGCTAAGTATACAGCAGTGAGCTGATATTAATAGCCTTGGGAGCTCCATGGGTATTAACCCCTTCCCAGGCTATAAACATCTGCCCCCAGTCGCTGTCTTTCCCTCTGCCTCTTTTGAAAATTGCATGGGAGCCCACGCCATTTTTTTCCAATAAATAATCGTTTATTAACTAAATACATGTCCAGTAATTTGCACACACACTGTACTAATTTTATTTGTCACTGACATCTATATTTCTACCTATGCTATACTGTATGTATTTACTGTATGCAATCCATCTTATCTATCCTGTCGTCTCCTGCAGTAATTTTACAGAAGCTGGCACATGAATTACCCGCTTTTTTCTATCTATCTTTCAGATATATATATATATATATATATATATATATATATATATATATATATATATATATATATATATATTCTATGTGTATATATCTGTTGTATCTATTCTAACATGTCAGTGTGATTTTTACAGTAGCCGCAAATTATTTACCGGCTTTTCAAAGGACACAGATGCATAAAAAATGGACAGCACTTGCATGGTGCGAGTGCTATGCATTTTTTCCTTGCATCCATTGACTTGCATTGGCGAGTTTCATCCGAGATACGCAGCAAATCACAGCATGTTGCGATTTTTTTTCTCAGTCCGATTTCAGCTGAAAAAAAAATCGCAGATGAGATGTAACTAGTGTTGAGTAGTGTTGAGCATTCCGATACTGCAAGTATCGGGTATCGGCCGATACTTGCTGTATCGGAATTTCCGATACCGAGATCCGATATTTTTGTGATATCGGGTATCGGGTATCGCAACAACATTAATGTAATAATGTGTAAAAAAGAGAATTAAAATAAAAAATATCGCTATACTCACCTGTCCGACGCAGCCGGGACCTCAGCGAGGGAACCGGCAGCGTTGTTTGTTTAAATTTCGCGCTTTTACTTGGTTACGTGAAGTCCCGGCTTGTGATTGGTCAGGGCGGCCATGTTGCCGGGACGCGGACCAATCACAGCAAGCCGTGACGAAATTACGTCACGGCTTGCTGTGATTGGTCCGCGTCCCGGCAACATGGCCGCCATTAACCAATCACAAGCCGGGACGTCACGGGAGGCTGGACATGCGCGTATTTTGAAAAGCGCGCGTGTCCAGCCTCCCGTGACGTCACGGCTTGTGATTGGTTAATGGCGGCCATGTTGCCGGGACGCGGACCAATCACAGCAAGCCGTGACGTAATTTCGTCACGGCTTGCTGTGATTGGTCCGCGTCCCGGCAACATGGCGCCGTGACCAATCATAAGCCGGGACGTCACTGGAGGCTGGACACGCGCGCTTTTCAAAATACGCGCATGTCCAGCCTCCCGTGACGTCACGGCTTGTGATTGGTTAATGGCGGCCATGTTGCCGGGACGCGGACCAATCACAGCAAGCCGTGACGTAATTTCGTCACGGCTTGCTGTGATTGGTCCGCGTCCCGGCAACATGGCGCCGTGACCAATCATAAGCCGGGACGTCACTGGAGGCTGGACACGCGCGCTTTTCAAAATACGCGCATGTCCAGCCTCCCGTGACGTCACGGCTTGTGATTGGTTAATGGCGGCCATGTTGCCGGGACTCGGACCAATCACAGCAAGCCGTGACGTAATTTCGTCACGGCTTGCTGTGATTGGTCCACGTCCCGGCAACATGGCCGCCCTGACCAATCACAAGCCGGGACCTCACGTAACCAAGTAAAAGCGCGAATTTTAAACAAACAACGCTGCCGGTTCCCTCGCTGAGGTCCCGGCTGCGTCGGACAGGTGAGTATAGCGATATTTTTTATTTTAATTCTTTCTTTTACACATTATTATGGTTCCCAGGGCCTGAAGGAGAGTTTCCTCTCCTTCAGACCCTGGGAACCATCAGGAATACCGTCCGATACCTGAGTCCCATTGACTTGTATTGGTATCGGGTATCGGTATCGGATTGGATCCGATACTTTGCCGGTATCGGCCGATACTTTCCGATACCGATACTTTCAAGTATCGGACGGTATCGCTCAACACTAGTGTTGAGCGATACTGTCCGATACTTGAAAGTGTCGGTATCGGATAGTATCGGCCGATACCCGAAAAGTATCGGATATCGCCGATACCGATACCCGATACCAAGAATCGGAAGGTATCCTGTATGGTTCCCAGGGTCACGCGACCAATCACAAGCCGTGACGTCATCTAAGGTCTTTCAAGCGCTCATTCTTAGGAACGGAAGCTGCCGGTTACATCGGTAAGGTCCAGGCTGCGTCGGAGAGGTGAGTATATCAATATTTTTTATTTTTATTCTTTATTTTACACATTAATATCGATCCCGATACCAATTCCCGATATCACAAAAGTATCGGATCTCGGTATCGGAATTCCGATACCGCAAATATCGGCCGATACCCGATACTTGCAGTATCGGAATGCTCAACACTAGATGTAACCCATTGAATAACATTGGTCTCAGTGCACTCGTTCATTTTTCTCACAAATGGGTATGAGCCCTTCTGGAGCAGCTGGCATTTGTCCTGCTGCATTTAAGTTACATATTCTTTGTGAAGGGTGGAATATTTATCATATTTATTTTTAAAATACTACTGTAAAGTCTCCAAAATTAAGACATTTAACTGCAACCATCTACCTTAAAAAGTGTTCCTGTCACAAATAATTTTTTTTCACACCTGTTTTAAAAGTTAAATTTTGCATGGTGACAAGCCACATCAATACAGTGCTCTGTTAGGCCGGTTTCACACGTCAGTGGCTCCGGTACGTGTGGTGACAGTTTTCTCACGTACCGGAGACACTGACTCACGTAGACACATTAAAGTAAATGTGTCTCTGCAGATATCAGTGAGTTTTCCCAGACCGTGTGTCCGTTTGCAAAACACAGAGACATGTCAGTGTTCGTGGGAGCGCACGGATCACACGGACCCATTAAAGTCAATGGGTCCGTGTAAACACGTACCGAACACAGATGCTATCCATGTGCCATCCGTGTGCTGTCCGTGTGCGTTTTTCCTGTCATAGGGTTAAAATTGTAAAAATTGTTGCAATACACGGACACACGTACAGCACATGGACAGCACATGGACAGCACACAGACAGCACATGGACCTTAAAAACGTACTCACGGACATCACACGGATCCCACAAGGATAGTCTACGTGAGCACACGGACACATGGACACGGATAACTATAATTATCTGGACGTGTGAGACTGGCCTTATAGGTGCTGGCTTTTTGGTCATGTACCTACCTAGAATTTCTTGTTTTGTCCTTTTTGGGTGGGGGTTGAATTTTGCTTAACCAGCAGAAAAAAATGTAAAATATAAAATCTAACCATATAACTGTACATGTCTTTTACACCCCTGTTTTGCTAAACCAATTTGACAACCGTACATTTTGCACCTATGCTGCAGCCTGCTGTCATTTTTTTGCTTTCTGGTCATATACCTAGCTACCTAGCAATTCTTGTTACATTCTTTTTGAGAAGAGGGATGAATATTTATGAAAAAAAAACTAACTCTAAAAAATATTTAAATGTGCATGTTTGTTTTTGCTTGATAGCTGTTTTATATAATAGCCGTATACGTGACATGACATCTCCACTGCAGCGAGCTGACGGATTTTGCATTCTGTATATGTACTTGCTTACATAGTATTTCTTGTTATGTCCTATTTGGGACGTGAGACAAAACTTTGTTGAAAAAATAGAGGAAAAAAATAAAATTGAGACATATTACTGTATATTCTTGTTTTTTCATATCTGTTTTACAAGTCCAATTTGACATCCATTCAATCCACAAAAATTAATTGGCTTTTTGCTGCATTAGGCTTTTTGGATGTGTACCTAACAAATATTTCTCACTCATTTGCCATGAGTTAAATAATTGAGGTTGAAAAAAATGTGAAAAATGAATTATAGTGTTGTTCAAAATGTATGGCAAAAAATGAAAAATGTGGCAATGGTTATGATGGTGTAAAAGAAAAAAAAAAACACACCACTTCTAAGAATGTAGGAACCGCAAAAAGCAGCCCAAACACCACCACTGGCATTGTCCCTCCGGGCAGTCACAATTAACCTCCTTTGCCTCCTGATACTTTTTTGATTAAGTTGTACAGGGTTTTTTTTTTATCTCACATAGTAAACACCATGAAAAAAACTTCAAAAATGGAGTATACATTGATAATAAATTGTATGTAGCACAAAATGGTTTCTATGAAAACAACAAGTTGTCCTGCAAAAAAAAAGAAGTCATCATAGAGCTTTACTACTGAATTGCTATGAGGCCTTGTATGCAGAAACAATTTTAAAAAGAAAGTCAAAAGTAAAAATATGATACCCCAAAATAAAAAATACAACCCTTCTCATAAAATTTAAGGTTATAGTAACAGTAAAATAAAATTTACACAGATATCAAAAGGCTCAAATAAAGAGGAGAAAATTGTCAGTGAGTAACAAACTAGGTCACATCCGTATGAGGTTAATGAATTAAACATTACAACAGAGTATGCCAGAGAGTTCTATACTTTTACTACTCTTATACTTTTACTACTCTTATACAGTAAAGAACCTACTTCTATTAGAATGTAGAAATCTTATTTTCATGTCTTTATCTAATATTTCTAAACAGGGGCATGTGCAACCAGACCAAGGTTCATGGAAAGTGGCATGGAGAGGAAAGCAAATATCAGACTCTTGTCCTTAGTGGCAAAACCCAACATCATAATGGAGAAGGGAGGCAGTTTGATATTTTCATGCATCGCTCAATAAAAGAAATTAACAATCAAAATGACATAAACTGCGTGAGTTAATAGTAATCATGCTGATAAATAGAACATTATCTTCTTTTTTTGTATGTGCCAGCAATTACGAGTGACCAGAAAAATGAATTATCCTTTAAAAAAAGTCTGTCTGTCTGAGTGGGATGAATTCTAGCCCACTTGTTTAGTATGTAAGGATATCTAGGTATTACGCAATTAACAATGACCGTTTCCGCAGGAAGAATGAAGTATTGTGTTTTTATTACTGCTAGCACAACACCTGCCATATAATGGTGTAGAGTGTCCATGGCTTTGAAATATTTCAGTTTAATTTTTCACTTTGGAACGTTCCCTTCTTTTAAATGCCATGAGCTCATCCTTTGTTGGCATGAATTAACTTACTGGCAGAGAACGCATGGACATTTCTACTCTGGGAATATGTTAATAACAGATCTAACTTTTTCTTCTTAAAATAATGCTACTCAGCTCGGCCTAAACACTTGCCAGCGGCAGCCAGTGGCTTGCCAGGTTTTTAGATTTGAATTTGTTTCCAAGATTTTAGTCCAACATTTATTAACCTTACATTATTGCTGATTCTTTCTGAAAGTGTTAAAATCGAGAATGGGGTTAGTTGATTACCAAGGTTTTCCAGCTTCCAATACCCCAATATTAAGAAATGTGTTAAGTCCTTCATGTGTTGGGTGATGGTATTTCGGAAAGCAATTAAATATTAAGGTCAAATTGAATTATTGGGTAAAAGTATAGTATATTTTAAACATTTGACTAATAGATAATTTTTTTTATTAATTTTGTTGCTATGATATTGTTAGTTGATGCTAATTTTTAGGAACAGCTTATAGCAATGCTTCTGAACCTACTTACAACATGCTCCATATTACTATGCAAATATTAATTATCTTTGATTTTCCTAAATGGTTGAGGCAAATGAAACAGTATAATGCTCAATTCATCACCCATTAGAGTATAAATCAAATTTTATTGGACAATGCTCCCAATAATAACAGGATTTTTTTTTCAAAATAAAAAAAAAATAAAATGCACAGTTCCAAATTATTATGCACAACAGAATTTCCAAACATTTTAGGTTGTAAAGAACTGAAGATGGTCACTTGATAAATTTGCAGTATTAAGAGGTATCATTTACTGAAATCAACAACTTTTTAAATGAAAAACATCTTAAGAGGCCAAGTTACATGTTAACATAGGACCCCTTGCTTGATATCACCGCATCACAGCGATAACTCGCATGCCTCCTCAGCGACCCTCTATTCACCGTGCAGTTTCTCCCTGCGTCAGGCAGTTCTGCTAATCAGCCTCATGCTGCACTGCTGCATCTGCTTGCTGCATTAGCCTTAGGGGGTGTGGCCGGTCTCTGCAGGAATTTAACCCTGCTAGGTCCTGCAGAGATTAGGTTCCCTGGTCTATTCCGTTTGAGCAGAGTCTTTATTAGGCAGCTTCGCCTTCCACTCCCTGTCCGAACGTTGTTACTTTGGTTCCTAAAATTAGTCCATGTTTATGTTTGTATCTGTATTCTGCCACCCATTACGACCCATCCTGCTTACCTCGGCTAGCTTATTTACCCTGTGCTGCCCACCCTGAGCTTGGACCATCTGACCACGTGTGTCTTTTCTCACTTATACAGCATGTATCCATGCCTCTGACCCTCCATTCAGCTACTGCAGTGTCAGTGACTGCCCTGGAGTGGTACCTGGTGACTGCCTGCGATCAAGCCTAGGATTACCACCAGAGACTCTAACAAAAACCAGGTAGGCACTTAGTCACACCCCTCCAGGGTAAGTCTGGTCTATGGCTGTCACAAATGTGCTACACCCTTTTTGGACCCGTGGTGCACCTGGGATCAGAAGATCACAGAGATTACCTGATCACACATCCTCTTTGGAGTCTATGTGACCATTTACATGAGTAGTGCAGGTTTATTGCTTCTTATGGTATGGAAGCAGTTAAGAGTTAAGAGTTCCTGGTTTAAGTCTGCAGAGATTCCATTTTGCTTTGTTCTCAGCTTCTGCTCATTGGATACTCTCCCCCTTCATTATTTAAACTCACTTCTGGCCTTCTCCTATGTGAGCAATAGAGTTTCTATTCTGAGCCTGACTTCTCTGGAGAAAGTGTTGGTAGGAGAAACTGTAGGGGTTGTACTCACTTGGGTGCGACGGGAGGAAAACAGGAGGCTTGTTCCTACATGCATGTCGTGGCCCACTGCAACCTTTTCTGCTTGTGAGCACTGTTTATAGGTGGCCAAATAGTAGGCTTATGCACAATTGCAAACCTCTGGAGGCTGCTACACTTTGACGTTCATGGGACTCTAGAGGCATTGACATCTTCAAATACCTGTTTTCTGCTTGTAATGGTATTTCAGCAGTTGCTCTTTTAATCCAATGAATTTGTTTGGAAGAAACCTTTCTCATTAAGCCTTTATCTACACAAACTAGTATGTGCTCTGTATCAGCCAGAAATCTCATCAAAATATTTTGATCACGCTTAAGCTTTTGTGAAATAACTAATGCTTTTATACCTTGTTCTTGGCACTGAACTATTTGACACTTTTTGACAGCGGAGAATAATTTGGATTGCATTATAGAGCAGGACAGGACTTCATAAACTACATCCATGTCCTCAAAACCTTAACTATGGTGATGTGATGCTGAGTCACTTCTCACAGACAAGCCATGAATCAGAATATTCAAGGAATCTGAGGTAAAAAGCCAGGAGGGTGCATCATAAACAGAGGGAAGGAACAAAGGTGTAGTCAGGTAATGGTCCGAGGTCAAAATTTCTGAAAGATAGTGGATCAGAACAAAGGGGTTAAACAGATGGATGGTCAGAACGAGGTTTAAGGTCAGGAAATGAAAATCATGAAGCAAAACACTAGGCACAGACAAAACCAACAACATTTAGCTGAAGCTACATCTGGCAGAGGTATTTGACAAACAGCCCAGTTAAGTAGCCAAGCAATCACCTAGGACAATGAACACCTGGAGACAGCAAGCATCTCCCAGTCTCAGATTGAATGGTTGAGTTGCCAACTTGCCAATCAAAACACCTACAGCTTAGTAGGCCAATGCACCAGACTAGATGCTGAAATGTCAAATTACTGACAGCTATAGCATGCCTCTGTACCAGATTGGTGGCTTAGCCATCAGTAACTGCATCTCAGACACACTGAGGGGTGTAGTTGTGACAGGTGATGTGTGGGTCGAATCTGTGACCACTGTCCATGTCAAGTGAGGAACCTGCATAGTATTGTCAGTGTCAGCTGCATTGAGACAGAAGCAGATATGCACAGAGTACTAAATATCTGCCACTGTCACCCCAGTATGTGCTAGAGAGACTCATCGTCCACTCCTTCTGCTGCAAAAAATAAATTAAATTCCTTTTCCTCTGCCAGTCTTTAAATATGTGCTGTATTCAATGAGAGAAAAATACTGACACTGCATTGAACATTCACTAAAATTTAGATATGTAAAAATGACTTTCTATTCCCACCCACAACAGATAATCATCATAGCTAATGCACTTATGCTGGCACTGACTGTTTTCAAGCTCTCTGACTCCTTCTTTTCTTTTCCACAATAGGTGGTGTAACAAATGGAAGAGGAGGCACAGGTGATAATAATAATAACAATCTTTATTTATATAGCGCCAACATATTCTGCAGCCCTTTACAGCTTAACAGTTTCAAACACAACAGTCATAAGTACCGTATATACTCGAGTATAAGCCGACCCGAGTATAAGCCGACCCCCCTAATTTTGCCACAAAAAACTGGGAAAACTTATTGACTCGAGTATAAGCCTAGGGGGGAAAATGCAGCAGCTACCGGTAAATGTCAAAAGTAATAATAGATACCAATGAAAGTAAAATTAATTGAGACATCAGTAGGTTAAGTGTGTTAAGTGTCTTTGAATATCCATATTGAATCAGGAGTAGTGTTGAGCATTCCGATACCGCAAGTATCGGGTATCGGCCGATACTTGCGGTATCGGAATTCCGATACCGGGATTCCGATACTTGCCGCGTATCGGATACCGGAATCGGAAGTTCCAAGATTCAAAATGCAGAAATTCAGCCAATGAGAATGATTCCAAGTGTGGGCACATCCTGTTTAGCATGGAGGGCATGAAACTACTGGCAAGGCTGTGATTGGCTGCTGAAATGATGTCATGATGCAGTTTAAAAGTCGCTGGCGCCATTTTGCGATCACTCTGCTGTGAATTCAGTTAGTGACAGGACGCTGTTTGCTGACTGAGGGACAGTTTAGAGATAGCGATTTGCTTCTTTGTGCTTTCCAAAGGCTAATTTAGCAACCGCTGTGTTCACCTACTATTCACCTTGCTTTTGCCTTGTAGCGCTGTTTTCACAGCGATCTGCAAGGTCTGTGTGTGTGTGTGTGTGTGTGAGTGCAGCCCACTCTCTAGTCTGAGTGCAGCCACATAGGCCATCCATAGCTGGTTGTATTCAGTTCAGGGAGGGTGGTTCATTGCCTCATACTGTTCTTTTTTTTTTTTTTTTTTCAAGTAGTGTAGTCTGCTGCTAATTTATTAAAAAAAATCCTATTAGTGTCTTTCCACCCGTCTCCAGCTAATTTGTGGAAAAACACTACATAGGATAACGTAGAGGAGGGTTTTTGGGCCTTGCAGCGCCATTTACGGCTGTCTGCACGGTCTCCGTGTGACTGCAGCTCGCCCTGTAGTCTGTGAGCAGCCGTAGCCTGGTTGTCTCCAGCTCAGGGTTGTTCACTGCGTCATACCGCCAAATCAATTTTCATTTTGTTTTAAGTAGTGCAGGCTGCTGCACATTTTTTCAAAAAATTCCTATTAGTGTCTTTCCACCCGTCTCCAGCTAATTTGTGGAAAAACACTACATAGGATAACGTAGAGGAGGGTTTTTGGGCCTTGCAGCGCCGTTTACAGCTGTCTGCACGGTCTCCGTGTGACTGCAGCTCGCCCTGTAGTCTGTGAGCAGCCATAGCCTGGTTGTCTCCAGCTCAGGGTTGTTCACTGCGTCATACCGCCAAATCAATTTTCATTTTGTTTTAAGTAGTGCAGGCTGCTGCACATTTTTTCAAAAAATTCCTATTAGTGTCTTTCCACCCGTCTCCAGCTAACTTGTGGAAAAACACTACATAGGATAACGTAGACGAGGGTTTTTGGGCCTTGCAGCGCCGTTTACGGCTGTCTGCACGGTCTCCGTGTGACTGCAGCTCTATCCGTTGTCAGTTCAGCCCCCCAAAAATAAATAAATAATAAAGTTCACCAAACACACCAGTTACACCACTTTACATTTGTGTAGGCCACATTAGCTCATATTAAAGTCTAGTCCACACTTTAGAAAATTAGTGTTTCTTATACCTGTTAGGAGGAGTTGCTCAGGAATAAGCACACAAAGCCGTTAGTACTTTTCTGCTTATCTTTATCAGTCAACCAAGATGAAGAAGGCAGTGAGTAAGGCACGTGGGCGTGGGCGTGGGCGCGGAGCAGGGAGGGGACGTGGGGATTCTGTGCCTGCTGCGGGCACCGGTGACTCATCAGCACCCACATTCACCAGGCAACAGTCGTTCATGCGCAGCTTTGTGTCAGAGCGCCGTACACCGCTGCTGCGTGAAGAACAAATTGAAGCCGTTGTCGGATGGATGGCAGCTAATGCATCAACTTCAATTAGTGCCACATCCTCTCAGACACAGAGCACTGGAGAGCAGCCATCTGTCTCTTCACCACCTGCCAAATTGCCCAGGCAGACAGAGAGCCCAGGACAGGAGCCGTCTCTACTTCTGTTCTCTGAATCTCTTGGCTTGGAAACAGGGGGCCAGCCAAGCAGCATTGGAGAAATGGAAGAAGAAGCAGGGTGCAGTGATGCCCAACAGCTTTTTCTCTCTTCCTCTGAAGAGGCGGGTGGGCCAGTGGCTCCGGTCACCACATCGCAGGCCGCATCAGCTGATGATGACACTCAGGTGCCACTTACTGGTGCGTGCTCTGCTGCTGAGACTACCCAGGAGGAGCAGTTGGGGGCAGAGGGTAGTGTAGATGATGAGGTCCTTGACCCATCTTGGCGTGAGGGACAGGAAGGTGGTGGGAGCAGCTCTGAGGAAGAGATTCCCCGTACGGCCCAAAGAGGGAGAGGGAGGGGGAAGACTGCGGATCCTGCAGCCTCCGCTTTGGCACCCGTTAGGAGCATGTCTCTTCCAAAAGCCAAAAAGGGCGCTCCCAAGACTTGCAGTGCCTGGTCCTTTTTTGACACAGTTGCAGATGACATTTGCTATGTCAGATGCAAGGTGTGTCATCAAAAAGTCAAAAGAGGTCAAAATGTCAGCAACCTCAATACCTCCAACATGTGGAAACATGTGCGCAACAGGCACCCGGCGGAGTTAGAAAAACACACTGAAGAGCTAGGCCAACCAACAGCGGCAGCTACCACCTCTTCAGCTCGTGTTGCCTCTTCCTCTAGCTCACACGCAGCTGGTTCGGCTTCCTCCCAGGATCGCCGTGGAAGAACCTCTGGCCCTGTTGTCCAGAGACCCGCTGTAATTCCACCCGCAGCACCACTTTCCCAGTCATCCACACACTCCCAGCCCAGTCTACAGCCATCGGTAGTACAGGCATGGGAGAAAAGGCGGCCTTTCTCGTCAAACCACCCACGAGCACAGGCTCTGACTGCAGGCATCGCCAAACTTCTTTCACTGGAAATGCTGTCATTCAGGCTGGTGGAGACTGACAGCTTCCGTGACTTGATGTCATTGGCAGTCCCACAGTACAATGTGCCCAGCCGCTTTTACTTCAGCAGGCAAGCCGTCCCTGCCCTGCACAAGCATGTGGAGGGACACATAAAACACGCGCTACTGAACGCCGTCAGTAGCAAGGTCCACCTCACCACCGATGCGTGGACCAGTCAACATGGACAGGGGCGATACCTTTCCCTCACTGCCCATTGGGTTAATGTCGTTGAGCCGGGTACAGACCGTGCGAGTGGCGCAGGACGTGTCCTGCCCACTCCAAGGATTGCAGGAATCCATTCTGTACGCATTGACTCCTCCTCTTACACCAGTTCCTCAGAATCATCGCTGCAGGAGCCGTCACAGTCCACCTCCACATGGACCCGTGATGAACGTTTACCTGTTACGACCGACATGAGCACAGCCGTGGCCAAACGTCAACAGGCCGTCTTGAAATTAATTTCTTTGGGGAATCGAAGCCGCACAGCGCAGGAGCTCTGGAATGCCATCAAGCAGGAGAGCGATGTGTGGTTTGTGCCAGCGAATCTCCAGCCAGGCATGGTAGTGTGTGATAATGGCCGAAATCTGGTGGCAGCTCTGGGCCTCGGCAACCTCACTCACATCCCATGTCTGGCACATGTGCTCAATTTGGTCGTGCAGAGCTTTTTGAGGGACTATCCGGATCTTGATGCACTGCTGCACAAGGTCCGCCTAGAGTGTGCTCACTTGCGGCGTTCCAGCACGGCAAAAGCGCGCATTGCGGCTCTGCAGCGCCGACACCGCCTGCCGGAACATCGCATCATATGTGACCTACCTACCAGGTGGAATTCCACGTTACATATGTTGGAGCGGTTGTGTGAGCAGCAGCAAGCTGTAATGGAGTACCAGCTGCTTCAGGCGCAAAGAAGTCGCAGTCAGCGCCGTACAGACTTCACAACCACAGAGTTTGCCACTATGAATGACGTCTGCCAGGTTTTGCGTCCCTTTGATTATTCCACGCGGATGGCGAGTGCAGATGATGCACTAGTCAGCATGACTGTCCCCCTTATCTGCCTGCTTGAAAAATCACTGCAAGCGCTAAGGGATGATGTTGTGGAAGAGGTGGAGGATGAGGATTCACCATTTCCATCATCTTCTGGACAGTCAGCGCCACGTGGTTCCTCACAAACGCGTAGGCAGGGGACAGTTTGTGAGGAGGATGAGGAGGAGTCAATGGAGGAGGAAGACATCCGTCCAGAGGAGGGAGTTACCGAATTGTCCAGTACTCAGTGTGTACAGCGAGGGTGGGGTGATGACGAGCGGGCAGAGACCACGCCTCCAGCAGGGGACAGCGTTTCTTGGGCAGTTGGCAGTCTGCAGCACATGGTGGATTACATGCTGCAGTGCCTGAGAAACGACCGCCGCATCGCCCACATTCTCAACATGTCTGATTATTGGGTGTTCACCCTCCTCGATCCTCGCTACCGGGACAACGTAGAAAGCCTCATCACACCGTTGAACCGGGAGCGAAAAATGCGGGAGTACCAAGACACACTGGTCAATTCCATCATCTTCTCCATTCCAACTGAGAGAAGTGCTGCTAGTGCATTCCAAAGCAGCTCAGTGCGTCCAGGCAGTGGTGGAGGCTCTGCACAAAGAGGGAGCAGAAGCAGTGCCTCTGCCCAAGGCAAGACCAGTATGGCCCAACTGTGGCACAGTTTTCTGTGCCCCCCACAAAAGTCTACACCATCACAGACGGCTCCAGTCAGCAGGAGGCAACGGTTCCGTCAGATGGTGACAGACTACATGTCTTGCCCTCTTGCTGTACTCCCAGACGGCTCTTCCCCTTTCAAGTTTTGGGTCTCAAAGCTGGATACATGGCCAGAGCTAAGCCAGTATGCATTGGAGGTGCTGTCTTGCCCTGCGGCCAGTGTATTATCGGAACGTGTCTTTAGTGCTGCAGGTGGTGTACTAACTGACCGTCGCATGCGACTATCCTCCGATAACGTTGACCGGCTTACTTTCCTGAAAATGAACAAGGCCTGGATCTCGCAGGAATTTGCCACTCCTCCTCCTGATTAAATAATTAGGTCACTGTATACGTTATCCAGGTCTCCTGTTGTGTTCATCTTTCTACCACCTGAACTTAAATTCCTGGGCTCCAACACCGCCAGTTGAGGCTCAGAAGTGCCGTCTGCACAGTCAAAACATACGACCCAGTGTTATTGGGTTTCAGTAACGTCAGCTGATCCCCAGCTGTGTAGCCGGCAATGTGTCATGCGACCGCCACGCTGACACAACAACTGAAATGTAAGGGAATCTGTCCCCCCCCCCCCAAGGCGTTTGTTACTGAAAGAGCCACCTTGTGCAGCAGTAATGCTGCACAAGGAAAAGGTAGCTATTTTGGTTTAGCTCCTTGCACACGCAGAACTTAACACTTATAAAATGTGTCCACTGATACCGTAAAACCGTCCCGGAGGTGGGACTTTCCTTTGTAATATGACGCAGCACAGCTGTCATTCCTACCCCCCCCGGCGCCGCGCCCCGGCTCCTCAGCGTTGTTTGATTCCGTCCCGGAGCCTGCGCTGTTATGTTATCCCGTGGCCAGGCACACTTAGCGCTGCCCGTCTTCTGGCATCATTTGGTGTCAGGATGGCTGCGCCTGTGCGGCCGCGCTGGCCGAGAGCCCGCCTCGCAGTGTCTTCTGATTTAATCCCACTGGGGGCCTGGGATCCATGGACATGCGCATTGCATATCTGAACCTCTACCTCTCACTCATCTCCCTATGGCTTCTTCAGACTGTTCGTGTCAGCTGGTCCCTAATAGCATGCCACGGTCGTGACACCGCACAGTCTTAAGAAGCCGTAGGGAGGGGAGTGAGAGGCGAGGATATGCACTGCGCATGGCCATGGATCCCAGGCCCCCAGTGGGATAAAATCAGAAGACACTGCGAGGCGGGCTCTCGGCCAGCGCGGCCGCACAGGCGCAGCCAGCCTGACACCAAATGATGTCAGAAGATGGGCAGCGCTAAGTGTGCCTGGCCAAGGGATAACTTAACAGCGCAGGCTCCGGGACGGAATCAAACAACGCTGAGGAGCCGGGGCGCGGCGCCGGGGGGGTAGGAATGACGGCTGTGCTGCGTCATATTACGAAGGAAAGTCCCACCTCCGGGACGGTTTCACGGTTTCAGGGGACACATTTTATAAGTGTTTAGTTCTGTGTTTGCAAGGAGCGTGATGAAAAGAGCCACCTTTTCCTTTTGCATCTTTTGTGCTGCACAAGCTGGCTCTTTCAGCTACAAACGCCTTGGGGGGGGTTAAAGGTTCCCTTTCGACTTTCTCAGGCTTCGGCCTACATTGTGTTCCTCTGCTTTTCCACCTGTCCCTGGGCTCCAACACCGCCAGTTGCCGTCCAGAAGTGCTGTACGCACAGTCAACAGTCCCTCCTCTGTTATTGGGGTTCAGTAACGTCAGCTGTTCCCCTGCTGTGTGTGTGGCAATCCCTCCTACCTCCTCCACCTCCTCCTCCTCCACCTGTCCCTGGGCTCCAACACCGCCAGTTGCCGTCCAGAAGTGCAGTACGCACAGTCAACAGTCCCTCCTCTGTTATTGGGGTTCAGTAACGTCAGCTGTTCCCCTGCTGTGTGTGTGGCAATCCCTCCAACCTCCTCCTACCTCCTCCTCCTCCACCTGTCCCTGGGCTCCAACACCGCCAGTTGCCATCCAGAAGTGCTGTACGCACAGTCAACAGTCCCTCCTCTGTTATTGGGGTTCAGTAACGTCAGCTGTTCCCCTGCTGTGTGTGTGGCAATCCCTCCTACCTCCTCCTACCTCCTCCTCCTCCACCTGTCCCTGGGCTCCAACACCGCCAGTTGCCGTCCAGACGTGCTGTACGCACAGTCAACAGTCCCTCCTCTGTTATTGGGGTTCAGTAACGTCAGCTGTTCCCCTGCTGTGTGTGTGGCAATCCCTCCTACCTCCTCCACCTCCTCCTCCTCCACCTGTCCCTGGGCTCCAACACCGCCAGTTGCCGTCCAGAAGTGCTGTACGCACAGTCAACAGTCCCTCCTCTGTTATTGGGGTTCAGTAACGTCAGCTGTTCCCCTGCTGTGTGTGTGGCAATCCCTCCTACCTCCTCCACCTCCTCCTCCTCCACCTGTCCCTGGGCTCCAACACTGCCAGTTGCCGTCCAGAAGTGCTGTACGCACAGTCAACAGTCCCTCCTCTGTTATTGGGGTTCAGTAACGTCAGCTGTTCCCCTGCTGTGTGTGTGGCAATCCCTCCTACCTCCTCCTACCTCCTCCTCCTCCACCTGTCCCTGGGCTCCAACACCGCCAGTTGCCGTCCAGAAGTGCTGTACGCACAGTCAACAGTCCCTCCTCTGTTATTGGGGTTCAGTAACGTCAGCTGTTCCCCTGCTGTGTGTGTGGCAATCCCTCCTACCTCCTCCACCTCCTCCACCTCCACCTGTCCCTGGGCTCCAACACCGCCAGTTGCCGTCCAGAAGTGCTGTACGCACAGTCAACAGTACCTCCTCTGTTATTGGGGTTCAGTAACGTCAGCTGTTCCCCTGCTGTGTGTGTGGCAATCCCTCCTACCTCCTCCACCTCCTCCTCCTCCACCTGTCCCTGGGCTCCAACAACGCTAGTTGCCGTCCAGAAGTGCTGTCCGCACAGAGCCAAACACCTCGCCAATGTGTTAGTGGGGTTCAGCACCGCCAGCTGTTCCCCTGCTGTGCAGCCGGCAACGTGTACTGCGACCGCCACGCAGGCACAACAAGTTAAATTTAAGGGAACCTGTCCCCCCCCCCAGGCGTTTGTTACTGAAGGAGCCACCTTGTGCAGCAGTCTTTTCGTGGTGCTCCTTGCACATGCTGATCCTAACACTTATGAAAAGTGTCCCCTCCTACCGTGATACCGTCCGGTTGGTGGAACTTTCCTTTGTGATGTGACGCAGCACAGCCGTCATTCTTACCCCCTTGGCGCCGTGCGCCGCCTCCTCAGCGTTGTTTGAATCAGTCCCGGAGCCTGCGCTGTTAGGTTAGCCCTTGGCCATGCACACATTTTGCGCTGCCCGTCTTCTGACATCATTTGGTGTCAGGCTGGCTGCGCCTGTGCGGCCGCGCTGGCCGAGAGCCCGCCTCGTACTGTCTTCTGATTTAATCCCACTGGGGGCCAGAGATCCATGGACATGCGCAGTGCATATCTGAACCTCCACCTCTCACTCATCTCCCTACGGCTTATTCAAACTGTGCTGTGTCAGCTGGTCCCTAATAGCATGCCACGGCCGTGACACCGCACAGTCAGAAGAAGCCGTAGGGAGATGAGTGAGAGGTGGAGGTTCAGATATGAACTGCGCATGTCCATGGATCTCAGGCCCCCAGTGGGATTAAATCAGAAGACAGTACGAGGCGGGCTCTCGGCCAGCGCGGCCGCACAGGCGCAGCCAGCCTGACACCAAATGATGTCAGAAGACGGGCAGCACAAAATGTGTGCATGGCCAAGGGCTAACCTAACAGCGCAGGCTCCGGGACTGATTCAAACAACGCTGAGGAGGCGGCGCACGGCGCCAAGGGGGTAAGAATGACGGCTGTGCTGCGTCACATCACAAAGGAAAGTTCCACCTACCGGACGGTATCACGGTAGGAGGGGACACTTTTTATAAGTGTTAGGTTCAGCATGTGCAAGGACCATAATTAAAAGAGCTAAGTTTACCTTTTCCAGCATTAGTGCTGTACACGATGGCTCTTTCAGCTACAAACGCCTGGGGGGGGGGTTAAAGTTTCCCTTTCAACTTGCTCCAGTGCAGGCTTCGGCCTACACTCTGCTCCCTCTCCTCCTCCTGCTGACCCTGGGCTCTAACACCGCCAGTTGGGGCCCAGATGTGCTAGCTGCACAGAGCCAAACACCAGCCAATGTGTCAGTGGGGTTCAGCACCGCCAGCTGTTCCCCTGCTGTGCAGCCGGCATCGTGTCCTGCAAAAGCCACGCAGGCACAACAGATCCAAAGCTGCCGCCAGTGCAGGCTTCGGCCAACACTCTGCTCCATCTCCTCCTCCTGCTGACCCCGGGCTCTAACACCGCCAGTTGGGGCCCGGTACTGCCAGCTGCACAGAGAAAAACACCAGCCAATGTGTCAGTGGGGTTCAGCACCGCCAGCTGTTCCCCTGCTGTGTAGCCGGCATCGTGTCCTGCGACCGCCACGCAGACACAAGAACTGAAATTGAAGGGAACCTGTCCCCCCTCCCCCAGGCGTTTGTACGTTTTACAGCCACCTTGTACAGCGGTAATGCTGCATGTGTGCAAGGTGGCTCAGAAACGTATTCTCCTTGCACTCGTGGAACTGAACACGTCTAAAATGTGTCCTCTGTGACCATTAAAACGTCCCTCAGGTGTGATTTTCCTTTGTATTGACACGCAACAAGCTCCTTGGTAACGCTGCCCATCTTCTGGCATCATTGTTTGGCTGGGTGCGCCTCTGCGGCCGCCTTGCCCCACACAACGCCCCTCGGTGTCTTATTTATTTTGACTGCGAGGGTGTGATTGACGGGCATGAACGGTGCATTTCTTCGCCTGTCCCTCATCTCCTTCCGCCTTCTTCGGACTGTGCGGCTTCATGGCCGTGGCATGCGATAAGGGATCAGCTGACGCCACATAGTCTGAAGCAGGTGTAAGAACCCAAGCGAGAGGCGAACATATGTACTGCGCCAGGCCATGAATCCCAGCCCCGCAGTGTTTTAACTATGTCAAGACACTGCGGGGCTGGGATTCATGGGCATCGCGAACCGCACCGGCCGACATCAAATGATGTCAGAGGACGGGCAGCACTAACAGCGCAAGGCCAAGGGATAACACGACAGCGCAGACTCCTGTGCAACAAATAACGATGCTCAGGAGGCCGCGCAAAGCACCAAGGTGGCATTTTTGCCAGCTGTACTGCGTCTCTTTACGAAGGGAACTCACGCCTCAAAATCAGTTTGACTGTGTAAGGGCCTAAATGTTATACGTGTTTCTTTCAGCGTGTGCAAGGAGCAAAATTAAAAGAGCAATCTTTGACTTGTGCAGCACTACTGCTGCATAAGCTGTGGCTCTTCTACTTTGTAACCCCTGAGGGGGGGTTAAAGGTTACCTTTGAAATTGGTTCAAGTAGGCTTCGGCCTACACTCTGCTCCCCCTGCAGAGCCCGGGCTCCAACACCGCCAGTTGGGGCCCGGTACTGCTAGCTGCACAGAGCCAAACACCAGCCAATGTGTCAGTGGGGTTCAGCACCGCCAGCTGTTCCCCTGCTGTGCAGCCGGCAACGTGTCCTGCAACAGCCACGCAGGCACAACACACCCAAAGCTGCCGCCAGTGCAGGCTTCGGCCTACACTCTGCTCCATCTCCTCCTCCTGCTGACCCCGGGCTCTAACACCGCCAGTTGGGGCCCGGTACTGCTAGCTGCACAGAGCCAAACACCAGCCAATGTGTCAGTGGGGTTCAGCACCGCCAGCTGTTCCCCTGCTGTGCAGCCGGCATCGTGTCCTGCAAAAGCCACGCAGACACAAGAACTGAAATTGAAGGGAACCTGTCCCCCCTCCCCCAGGCGTTTGTACGTTTTTAAGGCCACCTTGTACAGCGGTAATGCTGCATGTGTGCAAGGTGGCTCATAAACGTATTCTCCTCGCACATGTGGAACTGAAAACACGTCTGAAATGTGTCCTCTGTGTGACCATTTAACCGTCCCGGGGGTGTGACTTTCCTTTGTAATGACACGCTGCAACCCCCTTGGTAGCGCTGCCCGTCTTCTGGCATCATTGTTTGGCTGCCTGCGCCTCTGCGGCCGCCCTGACCCACACAACGCCCCTCGGTGTCTTATTTCTTGGGACTGCGAGGGTGTGATTGATGGGCATGAGCAGTGCATCAGTTCGCCTGTCCCTCATCTCCTTCCGCCTTCTTCAGACTGTCCGGCTTCATGGCCGTGGCATGCGATAAGGGATCAGCTGACGCCGCACAGTCTGCAGCGGGTGTAAGGACCCGAGTGCGAGAGGCGAACATATGTGCTGCGCCAGGCCATGAATCACATCCCCGCAGTGTTTTAACAATGTTAAGACACCGCGGGGCTGGGATTCATGGTCATCGCGAACCGCAGCGGCCGACATTAAATGAGGTCAGAAGATGGGCAGCGCTAACAGCGCTAGGCCAGGGGATAACACGACAGCGCAGACTCCTGTACAGCAAATAACAACGCTCAGGAGGCTGCACCCAGCACCAAGGTGGGATTCTTGACATCTGTGCTGCGTCTCATTACAAAGGGAACTCGCGCCTCCAACACAGTTTGACTGTTTAAAGGGCTAAATGTTATACGTGTTTCATTCAGCGTGTGCAAGGAGCAAAATTAAAAGAGCAACCTTTGACTTGTGCAGCACTACTGCTGCATAAGCTGTGGCTCTTCTACTTTGTAACCCCTGAGGGGGGGTTAAAGGTTACCTTTGAAATTGGTTCAAGTAGGCTTCGGCCTACACTCTGCTCCCCCTGCAGAGCCCGGGCTCCAACACCACCTATATGGGAATCGGCCACAAAAACATAATCAGAAGGTGAGATTTATCACCCAATACACCGGTCAATCTGCAATGATGAGATCGATACTCTCAAAGTCTTGGAGCATATTACAATCTGACCCTATCGTGTCCCAATATGTGGGGGAGGGTCCAAACCTTACATATCGTAGATCCAGGAACTTGGGTGATCATTTGGTGAAGAGTCATTATGACTCTAAACCAAGTGTCCCAACGTTTCTGGACAAGGGTATACGGAAAAATGGTTGCAAGGCATGTGGCAAGTGCGTGGCCTGTCCAAATGTAGTACGGGCGGAAACATTCACTAATTCCAGCGGAACGTGTACTTTTAAAATTAAACATGCTATTACATGTGCCACTAAAGCGGTAATTTACTATGCGGTCTGTCCATGTTCATTGATTTACGTGGGGATGACCACGAGGCAATTTAAGGTACGTATCCGCGAACATGTACGGGGTATAATGGCTGCTGAG
This sequence comes from Ranitomeya variabilis, assembly GCF_051348905.1. Lineage (NCBI taxonomy): Eukaryota > Metazoa > Chordata > Amphibia > Anura > Dendrobatidae > Ranitomeya > Ranitomeya variabilis. The sequence continues at coordinate 507,392,778 of NC_135235.1, forward strand.
AAGGCTGAGGATATATCAGAGCTGAAGACTTTGCCAAAGCATTTTAAAATTCATCATAAAAGTGATCCCTCTGGTTTAAAATTTATGGGAATAGACACCATTACATTAAATGAACGTGGTGGGGAAGTTGGTGTACCACTTGCAAAACTTGAGACCAGGTGGATCTGGTTGTTGGATACGGTCACACCAAAGGGATTGAATGAAAACTTGAGTTTTGTCCCGTACCTTTAATATATTTTATAGTTTTAGCTTATTTTATTATCGGCTATTGGCTTTTTTATATATAAGTATTAATATATAATAGTTGTAGTGTGTATGTGTATGCAATTATCATGTATATATGCATACATTTTGAATTATAATAATAACTTTAGTACTTGGTGTCCTTTTAACATGCATATTTCTATTTTGTGTTTTAACTATATACACTTTTTATTCTTCTATAGTGATTTATGCTCCTGATTACATATTTACCCTTGCTTTTTGCTGTTGGGGAGTGCTGTTCTATGCGGTGTTCGCTGCCCTATGGAGATGGTTCGAAGTTGGATTGCTGGATGGAGCTACGGAGACAAAAATTAATTTGATCTAATTAGACAGTGATACATGTAATGCTATACACCATTGTAGCTGCTCATCTATAGCCATTTGGTACTCTGGCTAGTGCATTCAATGTACTGATTGTATATATTATATTTCTGGCAGCACATCTTGCATATTTAATGTTAATCAGGGATAATTACTATTAGAATGTTTACTCTTCTGTCCCTCTCGTCCTGATCCGTTTATATGTAGTTAGGTTTTTGTAGGATTTTTATATATAGATGGTTTTTGTAACTATATATTATACTATATTTATCCAGTCGATCTGCCCTTAAATAGATAGACGTTTTTAATTTTTTCTTTCTGGGTTGTGACAATGTGTGTAGCAGGTATTATTATACTATCTAGCGATGGTCATTTCCAATACCTTCTTATCCGGCTGGGTACTCTATTGATCTGGACACGGCCCCTGGTGGTGCGCATGCGCGGTCGGCGGGCTGGGACTTGGTCGTTCTGCGTCTCTGCTGCTATGGTGACGTCGGGTACTCCGCCCCCGTACGTCCGGCGGCATGACGTGGACGGCGGAGGTTCCGGAACGAAGGGACCGCGCATGCGCCGCCTACACCCGGGCCGAGGCGCCAGTCAAAGGGACACTATATATTGAGCGCTTTTGCGCCCCAATAGCCACCCCCTGACGAAGGATTACTATCCGAAACGCGCGTCGGGGCGCGTTTACATGAGGACCGGGCTGACCTCGCTGATCTGAGTTATTATTTGAGGTATAGTGTGCTCCCTCCACCGCTATCATAGAGTGATTGCTCAGACCGCGGTGGCAATTTGTTGCCTCATGCGATCCTTAGTGACCTCTTAATAAGCTTTTGGCCCAATATTGGGTCAGTAATAGTTTTTCATATAGTCTTGCCATATAAATTATATATAGTATTATACCGTGCAATTTGGTTTCACCCTGTGGCAATATTGCACTTCTTTTGCACCTTCTTATATGAGGAATTTGTGTTTTTATATACTCTTTTACTTTTTGGATTGCTTTGCAAATGGATTTTATGTGTTAAATATTTTGTTACACATGAATTTGCAATGTGGAGTGTACACTAGTGTTTGCACGATATATTGATTTTAATTTTACCATACATCTTGTGTATTTTGCACTTTCTGGTCCATGTGGCGTAGTATTCACATCAGTGAATCACTAGAAGCACTATTATAAAAGGGGTGCTCATATACTTTATTTGTCTTCTCTCACGTAGTCTTAATTCTTATTGCATCGGTTTTTATATATAATATGGCTTTTAGATTTATATATGGGGTGGGAGTCACACCCTCTATCTGATAGGCATTACGGGTGAGGTCAGCCATTTTTTCTATATATTATATTTTTGTATAAATTATTTCGGTCCATCTGTGTATTTTTTATATATGTGTTTTAAATATACATTTGTTTGCCGATTGTAATTAATAAAGGCGTTTTTATATACAATTCCTGTCTGGTGTTTCACCTTGCTTTTATCCATATGTGGGTTGTGGTTGCACTTACTCGTCCACCAGTGGGTTTCCACTAATTTTCCACAGCGCACTGGCTGTTCTTATAATTAAATGTATGCTTGATATGGAATAGTCTCATATTTACTGTATATATAGATGAATGTCATTGTGCTCTGTGGATTTGCTTACACCGCCAGTTGGGGCCCGGTACTGCTAGCTGCACAGAGCCAAACACCAGCCAATGTGTCAGTGGGGTTCAGCACCGCCAGCTGTTCCCCTGCTGTGCAGCCGGCAACGTGTCCTGCAACAGCTACGCAGGCACAACACACCCAAAGCTGCCGCCAGTGCAGGCTTCGGCCTACACTCTGCTCCATCTCCTCCTCCTGCTGACCCCGGGCTCTAACACCGCCAATTGGGGCCCGGTACTGCTAGCTGCACAGAGAAAAACACCAGCCAATGTGTCAGTGGGGTTCAGCACCGCCAGCTGTTCCCCTGCTGTGCAGCCGGCATCGTGTCCTGCAAAAGCCACGCAGACACTTGCTCTTGTACCTTCTGCTCCCCATCCTGGTTCCAGTACCGTCAGCTTGTTCCGGGCAGAGCCTTTGGCTTAGGTGCCTCCCTCTGGGTATCCGAGTTCCACCAACGTCAGGTGGTCCTTGGTAGTGCTTTCAGGCACGGGTACCTCCTGCTTAGTAACCGGGTTCCAGTAATGTCAGCTGGTCTTCGGTAGTTCCATTGGCTCTTGGACCTTCGGCTACCCATCCGGGTTCCAGCACCGTCAGCTGGTTCTCGGCAGTGTCTTTTGCTCTTGTACCTTCTGCTCCCCATCCTGGTTCCAGTACCGTCAGCTGGTTCCGGGCAGAGCCTTTGGCTTAGGTGCCTCCCTCTGGGTATCCGAGTTCCACCAACGTCAGGTGGTCCTTGGTAGTGCTTTCAGGCACGGGTACCTCCTGCTTAGTGACCTGGTTCCAGTAACGTCAGCTGGTCCTCGGTAGTTCCATTGGCTCTTGGACCTTCGGGTAGCCATCCGAGTTCCAGTTCCATCAGCTGGTTCTCGGCATTTTCTCAGCCTTCTTGTACCTTCTGCTACATTTCCAAGTTCAAGAGACTAAACACGATGACCCGGAAGACCACCCCTAAGATGACGACGACACCAGAGACGACAACCACCGTGATGACGACGACCCTGGAGACGATGACCCCGAAGACCACCCCGATGACGACGACCCCGGAGACGACGACCCTGAAGACCACCCCGATGACGACGACCCCGGAGACAACGACCCTGGAGACGACGACGACCTGGAAGACCGAGAAGCAGAAGAACAAGAGGCTGCAGAACAAAGAGCAGAAGAACATTAAGCATAACACTAAATATCAGAGCAAAAAATATTATCTAAATTATAAGCAGAAGAAGACTAAGCAGTGTATGGGGGTGAGTCCGTTCCTCCTCGTGGTGCCCCTGGATAAAGCCTGATGCTGCAGGCCAAACTGAACGCGGACAAATGTAACTCTTTTGTGACAGGCAGAACGGAAGGTGTAATCTTCAAACTTTTATAGATAACAACTACGGGAATGCCTGTCACAAATAAGAATATGATGAAGAAGTAGAATATGATGAAGATAATAGTAAAATAAAAAGAATATGAACAATGTAAGAAAAAAAATAATAGGTAGAAGATGAAGAAGAAGATGAATAAGGTGAAGAAGTTGATGTCAAAGAAGCTGATGATGAGGATAATGAAGAAGAAAGTGTGGGAGAAGTAAAAAAGAAGGTGAAGGGCGTGGAAGTAGTGAAACATCAATATCTGACAAAATAAAAAAAAAAATTAACATAGTCAAAATCTTTCTACCGCCGAACGTCATAAAAAAAATAAAAAACCTGCTATTCTATTACATTGGGCTAAACCTCTGTGCCTTTAATGTCTCCGCCACGTCCCCCAATACATCCTACATTATTCTTAGTTGTTTTCCTTCATGTAGAATGAACCTACAAGTTTATAAAGGGTTTCTTTTAATTCCGATATTTTCGTCCCATTGACTTGCATTGGGATCGGGTATCGGTATCGGATTAGATCCGATATTTTGACGGTATCGGCCGATACTTTCCGATACCGATACTTTCCGATATCGGAAAGTATCGCTCAACACTAATCAGGAGCCCCATATAATGCTCCATAAAGTTTATGATGTCCCCATAAGATGCTCCATATTAAAATATGCCCCATATAATCCTGCATAAAGGTTAATAAAGGCCCCATAAGATGCTCCATAGACACTTTTGCTCAATATAATGCTGCACAAATGCTGATTATGGCCCCATAAGATTCTCTATAAAGATATTTGCCCCTTATAGTGCTGCACAAACGTCATGGCCCTATAAGATGCTCCATACAGACACTGCCCCATATGCCGTAGTGCCCTACAAACGTTAATTATGGCCCCATACAGACACTTGCCCCATATAGTGCTGCACAAACATTATGCCCCTATATAGTGCTGCAGAAACGTTATGGCCCCATATAGTGCTGCAGAAACGTTATGGCCCCATATAGTGCTGCAGAAACGTTATGGCCCCATATAGTGCTGCAGAAACGTTATGGCCCCATATAGTGCTGCAGGAATGTTATGGCCCCATATAGTGCTGCAGGAATGTTATGGCCCCATATAGTGCTGCAGGAATGTTATGGCCCCATATAGTGCTGCAGGAATGTTATGGCCCCATATAGTGCTGCAGGAACATTATGGCCCCCATATAGTGCTGCAGGAATGTTATGGCCCCATATAGTGCTGCAGGAATGTTATGGCCCCATATAGTGCTGCAGGAATGTTATGGCCCCATACAGTGCTGCAGGAATGTTATGGCCCCATATAGTGCTGCAGGCATATAGTGCTGCAATAGTGCTGAAAATCTCGGCTTATACTCGAGTATATATGGTAATAACGTTAGCAATACAATAATTAAAGCAAAATAAGACGACCCTGCTTGTGAGAGCTTACAATCTACAATGACGTGGGGGAGATACAAAGTACAGGTGTGTATTTACAATGATGTATTTACAATGATGGTCCAACCATCTTCAGGGGGTGGAGGATAGATGGAGATAGTGAATGGGCTACACACACACACACACACACAAACATAAAATGACTTTGATTAAGGAACGTGATAGGCCGCTCTGAACAAATGTGTTTTGAGGGAGCGCCTAAAACTATGTAAATTGTGGATGGTCCTAATATCTTGGGGTAGAGCATTCCAGAGGATTGGCGCAGCACGGGAGAAGTCTTGGAGTCAGGAGTGGGAGGTACGGATTAGTGCAGAGGTTAGTCAAAAGTCATTTGGAGAGTGCAGCGGTTGGTTAGGCCAATAGACCGAAATGAGGGAGGAGATGTAAGGTGGTGCCGCACTGTGGAGAGATTTGTGGGTTAGAACAAGTACTATGAATTGTATCCTGTAATAAATGGACAGCCAGTGTAATGACTGGCAAAGAGCGGACGCGTCCGAGTAACGATTAGCCGGATGGACGACCCTGGCTGCTGCATTAAGGATAGACTGGAGAGGGGAAAGTCGAGTGAAAGGGAGGCCAATTAGTAGAGCATTGCAGTAGTCCAGGCGGGAGTGGATCAAGGCGACAGTGAGGGTTTTAGTTGTTTCCATGGTGAGAAAAGGACGGATTCTAGAGATGTTCTTTAGGTGTAAGCGGCACGAGCAGGCAAAAGATGAAGTACAGGTGATGAAGTTCACATTCGTCTTTTATTTTTTCAGTGGAACCTCAGGACCTCGGTCCGGGGGGCTCCAAAGGGGGCATAACTAGTGAGTCCCAAGTATCCGTGGTAAGATCCCTTGAACAGGACCAAAATGGAATACCTGAGGGACACAGGTGCTACCTCCAGTTAGACCCCGGACACGTGGCAGCTGTTCTAGAGGGACAAACGGATAAACAAATATAACAGATATGATGGAGCTGACAGACGGACACCGGAATATGAGATATGAAGCTGGTTCTGGCGAGGGAAGTCAGATTCCAGGTAGATGGGAGGAAGCTGGCTCCAGCACCTTTAGCATTGTCCAGGGGTTTGGATGGTGACTCTGAGTGGCGGAACGGAATGTCACTTCAGTATAAAGGTACAGATGTCATCTTAGGATAGCCGAACCACAGGTCACTGATATTCTGGGCGGGAGAGAAGGACACCAGACACAATACATCATTTGTAGGTATCGCTCTTATATTATATTTGGCCCACCGTTTTGGCATTAACACTTGTTGAATATATTGCTTTGCGGATAGCGTCTCACTTTAGGAAATTGCCACTATTGGCTCTTACGGTGTTGTATTTGCACATCAACTCCTATATTGTATTAGGATGGGCTTTTATCATCATCATTATAACGCTTTTTGGTGATTCAATCTGTCGTATAGAACTGCTATATACTTGTTAATATATACAGGTGAACAACACATTGGGTCTGTTCTCCTTATAATTCATTGGTATATTTCATTTTCTTTATTGCTGTTCATACGTGTACATATACATTCTTGGTGTCTGGAATCTACTGTCCCTCCTTATGGAGGTTTTTTAGCCCTGTTTATTGTTTAGGTCTTTTTAATAGAGTTCTTTTTGTAATAAAATATATACGTTTTTAATATACTTTCTTGCTTACGTCACTTATTATCCATAGGCAATTGCACCTAGATGGATATGGTTGATTAGATTAAATATAAGTTTGATTCTGAACCATTGTCATCTCCTTTTCCTGTTGTGACTATTGATAACACTCCTCTGGAACATGGGTGTATTTCTCGAAAGGTTTCCGGGTTCCCACTTACTGTGAATATGGAACATCAGGAGTGTATAGACTTGTTTGTTCTTGCTAAATTACCTTGCTCAGTCGTCCTGGGTTTACCCTGGTTAAAAATGCACAATCCTTTGCTGGACTTGTCGTCTAGTACTATAAGGTCCTGGGGTCAGGGGTGTTATGGTAATTGTTGTAATGTTCACATTGCTGCCTTTGTTAAGAAGGAGCTACCTGAAGCCATTCAGGATTTCTGGAGGGTATTTTCGGAGGTCGAGTCGCTAGCTCTACCACCGCCATCTTGTTGTGGTTTTCTGGCTGCTGTGTTTTTTCCCCTGGTGCTAGGTTCTCTTGGTCAGGTGACTGTATCACCCTTTATTACCCAGCACCTGCCTCCCATTCCTTGCTGGACAACAGTGTTAATCTGCTAGAGTTCTGGCTAGGTGCTTAGACAGTTTTCTGTGTTTGATATTTTGCAGTTCTGGGATCTCTGGTTCTGCTATCTTTTGTTTCTGTTTTCAGTTTCTTTCTGCAGTCTTCTCTGTGTTTCCTATTAGGAGGTGACCTGTTTTTTGTACCCAGTCCTTAGATATTTTAGGGACCTCCTTTCCCTTATGTATAGGTCTTAGCTGAGTTTACAGTAGGATCCTCGGTGGGTCTATTCGCATGGAATGGGTTGCCCACTCCATCGTAGGGTTTCAGCCTAGTCTTAATGCAGGGTCAGCTTTCCCCCATCTCTCCTAGTTCTGTGCTGCAGTTTCGTAACAGCAGCCTCGGGAGCAGGAGCAGGTGAGGGACCAGAACTGGGGGCAGCGCCAGAACCGGGTGCAGGGCCAGAACCGGGTGTAACAGGTGGCATGGGGGAAGAGGAAGAATAACCAACAATTTGGTCACCCTGGCCAAACGGGAATGTTTATTGGCTATGCAACTATTTACTGTAATGTCAGTGGCCTAGCGGTCCATCCTAGAATCGATTTACAGTCATTATTATGATGCTATTCCTGAAGTTTGATCTAGATCGTACATTATGTTGGCACCATCATCTTATATGATTATTTATTTAAATTTTTTTTCCCCATTATCTTTTCAGCTAGCTTTTTATTTATTGAGGATTTATGTGCTGCTGTATGGCCCTCTTTTTCACAGAATAGCTTTTTGTATTTACCCAAGAACTGCTCCAATGTCTGCTCATATGACTGTTAGCCCGATTCGTTGCTGTGGCTATTTGAGAGATATTATATCCCAGTGCTACTCAAATACTCACTTATTAGCTGCAGCTACTAACATAAGCTTTCATCCATGCGCAGATGTGCCTGATGCTTGTGCTGCACTCTCCTTGTGGTGTTGCGGGCATGGATGCGTTGCTGTGGTGATGGGAAGTGATGACGCACGTCCTCCTTCCCATCATTCATATCGCGCATCGGCCTGCTTCTTCGCAGGGCAGGGCATCATGCATCACGGCACGCCGATTCACTGATCGATCGTCATCCTTGTATATATATAGCCCTGACCCTCTCTTACGTACCACGCCTCTTGACGAAGCCGAGGGCGGTGAAACGTGCATCGAAGCTCCTGCGTGTCTCACCGGCACCTCAGCACACGGTCACCATGTCCCAAGGTTCATATGCAAGTTCTACTCTATTTCTTTATCACGGACAGTTTGGTTCACTAGTTCTATATTGTTTACCGGGTCATGAGCAATTTGGAATTACAGATTACATGGTATTTACTCTGCACACTAGTTGTTCACTAGGCATAGTCCTTATATTAACTCTTTATCTGCCCCAATGACATGACTGAAATGGTATACTAGATGCAGCTGAATGATTTACATCTGTTAGCCAGCATAAGTACATGTGTGGGTTGCCTGGTTGCTAGGGAATCCCCACATGTACTTATGCTGGCTAACAGATGTAAATCATTCAGCTGTGGCGCTAAAAACTAAAACTCCGAGCACTAAAAAATACTCGGAGGACACCCGAGCGTGCTCGGGAAAACTCGAGTAACGAGTATTTTCACTCATCACTACTTTTTAACTCTTTATTGGGATCTTTAGCTTACATACATTTATAAGGCATGGTGCATTAATTAAAATAGAATACGTTAATAACTGAGACCCAACTAAGGAGTTTTTTTTGTTTTGTTTTTCGGTGGAATGGCATGGGGGAAGAGGCCTGTAAAAAGTCTAAATTAAGCCTCCATTGCCCATCTTCTGACATGGGTTGGACCATAGTGCGAAAATAGAGGCAACAGTAGCAAAAATGAGGGCATTTTTATGATATTGTGGCACCTTTTACCGAAAATATGGTCGTGTGGAAAAGCACTTTCTTTGTCTATGTACAAGAGTGAATCAGCAGAAGGAAAGCTACTGTGTAGGTGTTCATACATACATTAGGGGAATAATTATTTAATCCCTTGTTGATTTTGTAAGTTTGCCCACTGCAAACACATGAATAGTCTATAATTTTAAGGTTAGGTTAATTTTAACACTGAGAGATAGAATATTAAAAGTAAAATCCAGAAAATCATATTGCATAAATTATATAAATGTATTAGCATTTTGCAGTGAGAAATAAGTATTTGATCCCTCTGGCAAACAAGATTTAATACTTGGTGGCAAAACCCTTGTTGGCAATCACAGCAGTCAGATATTTTTTGTAGTTGATTATGAGGTTTGCGCACATGTCCGGTGGAATTTTGGTCCACTACTCTTTGCAGATCATCTCTAAATCATTAATATTTTGAGGCTGTCGCTTGTCAACTCGGAGCTTCAGCTCCCTCCATAAGTTTTCTATGGAATTAAGGTCTGGGGGCTGGCTAGGCCACCCCATGACCTTAATGTGCTTCTTTTTGAACCACTCCTTTGTTGCCTTGGCTGTATGTTTTGGGTCATTGTCTTGCTGGAAGACCCAGCCACAACCCATTTTTAATGTCTTTGCGGTGGGAAGGAGGTTGTCACTCAGGATTTTGCGGTACATGGCTCCATCCATTCTCACATTAATGCAGTGAAGTAGTCCTGTGCCTTTAGCAGAGAAACACCCCCAAAACATAATGTTTCCACCTACATGCTTGACAGTGGGGACGGTGTTCTTTGGGTCATAGGCAGCATTTCTATTTCTCTGTGCATGTATTGTATGCACAAAATTCAAGAATATTTTCTGTCAAATTTCTTTGTTAAGTTCCTTTATTTTTATGTAAGATGCATTAGAGCAATAAAAAATGGTTGCATAAGTTCCTACAGTCTTTAAATATTAACTGATTAATATCAAAGCGATTGCATTAAAATGCTTTTAAAAGCTGCAAAGTTTTTGTTCAGCTCAGTAACTCAAAAACTTTTCCACTTAAGGCGCTCTCACTCCAGTTTTGCCCAGCTCTGCCAAATTGGGGTGAGCAGTGGCATGATGGAGGAAGAACAGGGCCTCGATGCCAAAGGTCATCGATTTCATGGCAAACTGGAATAAGACATGTGGTGAAGTGCATGCAAATTTTCAGACGTGCCTTTGACTCCAGCATGACCCCTCATCAACACTGGTGTGAACAATGCTGGTCTTGATGTATCAGGCTTTAGATATAAAATTCAGCATTAGAAAGGAGACGTCAGAGCTGGTCAACAGATATGGTTTCTCTATTGCCAGAAAAGCCAGAATAGAAGGCAGTTTAAAGCTTTTTTTTTCTTTGCTATGATCTTACTAAGAAAATATTATGATAAAATATGACATAACCTCATTTTTTAATGAAAGGTTTTAAATTCAGCTGCACACCGCATAGATCTGAGACAAGAACATATTGTGCTCCAGACTCCAAGCAGTCACCAATGATAAATAGATTGTTAATTAATTCATAAAGTGCACTTCAAGATCTGGCAATGGGATGGGCAGCTAAGAGACCGACGGGCACTGCTCGCTACTATTTCAGCCAAAGTAACTGGAGATGCACTGCAGCCTGCTGAAATTTAATTAAAGAGCACTGAGTGTTAGTTAAGCATTAGGAAAAACAAAATCTCAACAACTTTGTTTAATTCCGTGCAACGAAAGAACCTAAATAAGGAAGATTTTCTAATCCAGGAACATGTAATTCTTAATCACCGAGCGCTGATTGCTTTGAACCACACAGAAGTGTTTTACTGCATCTACAGTAGCCAAGTTGAAAAAAAAGAATTACAATGACATCAGTTCATAATCTTGACTGAATGACAGAAATAATTTTAGAAAATTAACAATGATTCAAACTGCATGAGATCATTCCGACATCAGGAATGAGCTCCAATAAAACTGTAACTGGTTCAACTTTTATATTAAAAAGGTCTCTCGTCTCTGGTCATAATTATTGCTAATAAAATTATTCTAGCACCATATTGTCTACTATCCTTCAAAAAAAAAGTTATATCATAATGTCAAAACTCAAAGAGCCCTATAGCAAAATGGGCCCCAATGAGAGCTCTGCCAATGTGCTACACATGACTAGCCTTGCTCTTTCTACAGATTTGTAGACTATTCCTATTTACCGACAGAGAACAAAAATACTAACAATGGTAAGAAGTTAAAACATTCATCAAGAATGGCTTTATATATGCCAACCTAACCAGTACGGGTTCCTTTGTTGCTGGTGAGGATCCAAACAATCACGGAGACAAGGAGAAGTGCAGTTTATTGTCTATGCACTTCAAAGTAATCCAACTCCTTCTACAGGAAAAAAACACAAAGGAGTTTCCTGAAGATGTTGGATTGCTTCAAAATACATAGAAAATAAACAGCAATGCTATTATCCTTGTCTCCTTGATTGTTCTTTTGGATCCTCACCAGCAGCACAGGAAATCCATCTTTCCTTTACCTATCTGATATTATATTGGTTATGTTAACCCATGGTGCAGCAGCAGCTGGGATTTGTCTTTTCCATGCCTTTTCTAGTGTTGTGTTGTACACAACCAAACCATGTGAGCTTAACTGTCTTATGACCTTCACTGGCACCCATATAAAACCATATTGCACAATCTTGTTCCCTTGTTAAGAGACACATTTTTATTAAGAGACACGTGTACAAGCATCAGAAGCTGTCTTTATTTATGCTACTTTTGTGTTATAAATTATGATTCATTTGTAGGACAACGCTTGGCCAAGATCCAATCCAGCTTTTTGATTCCCTAATATGCAAAAAGTTGGTGTAACTGGCATAAACCCTCCAATAAGTTTATATAAACATGAGCGTCAGTTAAATATATATAGAAGGCGACTCAATAACGAATAGCTAATCCAGGAGAATTAAGATTCAAAAAAATGGCCTAAGGAGTGACATTTAGACAAATTTATTGAAAATTCAATTTACATATAAAAACACACATAGTACAAGTAGAAAAACCATATTACAAAAGGTACATTGTGACTGTATCCATGAGTGCAACCAGTGCACCAGGTTCACAGAACGGGACAATAATACAATAATATAAATGAAAGATTGCGGTAAGTAGTGTTTATAGTCACTGCATATATGCAAATAGGTCTCATGTATAATCGCCAGAGTGAATACTACCGTAGCACAATGCTACTAACCATAACCCGCTTTGCACAGAGACACTCCACAATATATCAATACTGGTAAAAAGGTAAAGAGATTAATTACCCATAGAAGTCCACAAAAGGCCCGTCTGGATCCTGGATAAGTACCACAACGCGCATTTCACGTTTTTGTGTGACCGCTTCCTCAGGGGGCGTAGTTAATAAGGGATCTAAGTCCGATATATATAATGACCAAATCCGGTCATGTGACCGACATGTGCGCCAGTGTGGAACGCAGGAAAACGTCATTGCCGCATCTCAAGCCTCAATTCCAGTGATGAGGTCCCGGTCATGTGAGCGGGTCGGCGCTACGCCCACACCACACAACACGGGATCGTCATCAGAAGACAGGCAAGGAGCAGCAAAAGACGTGTTCAAGTGTGTAAAGTGGAAGGTGCATATAAGATGGTTGGTTCCATGTCATAACCAACTAATAATAAAACCAAATGATAACGTGTACTAAAGTGCAATAGTGCGCATGCGTGAACCGCAAGTACCTAAAAAGGTGCATCCCAGACCAACTAGTTCCCCTGCCTGACGTGCATCCACATGGCGTAGAGCATCATCGGAGGGGAAATGTAGGACTGACAGAATCAGATAGATAATGCATAAATTCAAAAAAGGAAAATAATAAGGAAATGAATACATATATGTGTACATGCACATGTACATATACACATATATATATAAGTGCACCAGACATAACAAGTAAATGATAAGTTAAACACATAAGTGCCATGACCAAATACAACTAGGCACATTTATTTACCACATACACATAATGGAGGAACCAAACACTGTAATAATACATAAAATACATAAAATACATTAAGGTCATAATACAGTGACTCCACAAGGAGGGTTGGAGTATAGGAGTGATCTCTATTGATGTAATATAAATCAGTAACAAATGTATGAATAGAATAAACAATAATTAGACACATCAACAAGGATTTATCGATGAATATCAAACCAACGGAGAGAAGGATAAGTTATATTTCATATGGGTAAGATAGTCCACTTTAATTCATACATTTATCCTCTCCATTCCAACTGGTTGGTGATGTTCTTTGGTCTTTCATTTTCACCGATATGTCCTCCCAGCGTTGATAGTCACATAAATATGACCAAAAGTATAAACACAATAAAAAATGTAAATAGGACATAGACACCAAATTAAAAACTGATGAGCAAATGACAGAGACAAACAAGCCAGTAAACAATCACCCCGGTCACCTAAATAGGGTTAGAGAAAGGATGAAAATCCATGTGCCTCATTTAGACCCCTAGGTGTCATGGTACCGAGAGTGTTAATCCAGCGACATTCACGTTGAGCCAAAATGCGCCTAACATCACCACCTCTAATGCCACAGTGAATATGGTCAATTCCACATGCCATGAAGGATTTGGGGTCACAGCCATGGAACTGTCTAAAATGGCGGGGTATAGTTTTTAATTTTTCAGGTTCCATCTCATTCTTGGCCGCCATTATGTCACGTACGTGTTCACGTATACGCGTGCCCAATCTACGAGAAGTGAGCCCAACGTATACCTTAGGACAACTGCACACGGCATAGTATATAACCTGCATGGTATTGCAGGTTATATGGTAATTGATAGTGAAAGTCCTTCCACTATCAACTGAATCAAAAGTGGCAGTGCGACTAATGTTAGAACATGAGACGCAACTGCCACATGGAAAACAACCCTTTGGTGGTCCACCAGATCCAAAGCTGTACCCCATAGGTTTGGGAACATAATGGCTGGACACCAACAAATCCTTCAAATTTTTACTCCTTCTGGCAGTCATTGAAGGATATTCCTTGAGGCACTTGGAGAGTAATGGGTCACTTTTGAGGATGCCCCAATGCTTTTGGAGACAACTCCTCATCGTGGTCCACTCACCATTATAGGTGGAGATGAAACGTACTGTGTCTTGCTGTTCAGACACTTTTTTAAAATTACTTCTAGGACACAGCAGTTCGTCACGTGGCGTAAATTTGGCCCTGAGATAACCTTTCCTGATGTTCCTGTTACTGTATCCCCTAGTTTGGAACCTAACCCTAAGATCCGCTGCCTGTGACTCAAATTTGGTGGCTGAAGAGCAGATCCGCTTCATCCTCAGATGCTGACCAACCGGGATGGCTGCAATGGTGCTGTATGGGTGACTAGAGTCAGCGTGCAACAGAGAGTTGACCGACGTGGACTTTCTAAAGACATCAGTCTGAAGATAACGTTCTCTGTCAACCTGAATTTTGATGTCAAGAAAATCCACCTCGGTTTTACTCATCTGATATGTCAGTTTGATATTAAGGGTGTTGTCATTCAATTGTTTCATGAACTCATGTAGAGTGTCATCAGGCCCCTGCCATATGATGAACAAGTCATCAATGTAGCACAGCCAGCACTGCACATGGTCCGTGGCCTGCGGCCCACCCCCACCAAAGATACCCCTCTCCCAGTAACCCAGGAAAAGGTTGGCGAAGGAGGACGCACAGGCCGCGCCCATGGCAGTGCCGCGCTGCTGCAAATAAAAAACATCCTTGAATACAAAGAAGTTTTTTGTCAATATGAATGACAACAATTCCATAATTAGGTCACAAATAGCACCATCCCAGCTGCTGGCATCCAGAAAAAAGCGGACCGCCTCCAAGCCATCATGGTGACCAATACAGGTATACAACGATTGTACGTCTGCAGTAACAAGACACATGTTGTCTTCGAGTTGTATCCCATTGATCCGACGGAGAACGTCCGACGTGTCCCTGGCATAGGAGGGGAGGGACTCAACTAATGGTTTTAAGTAGGGTTGAGCGACTTTTATTTTTATAGGATCGGGTCGGGTTTCACGAAACCCGACTTTCTCAAAAGTCGGGTCGAGTGAAATCGGCCGATCCTATAAAAAAGTCGAGGTCGGGGTCGGCCGAAACACGAAACCCAATGCAGTGCAATGGGATACTATGGTGCCCAGGGTCTGAAGGAGAGGAAACTCTCCTTCAGGCCCTGGGATCCATATTTAAGTGTAAAATAAAGAATTAAAATAAAAAATATTGATATACTCACCTCTCCGACGCAGCCTGGACATCGCCGCTGGTAACCGGCATCTTCCGTTCCTAAGAATGGCGCTTGAAAGACCTTTCGATGACGTCACGGCTTGTGATTGGTCGCGGCCGCCCACGTGACCGCTCAGCGACCAATCACAAAGCCGTGACGTAATTTTCAGGTCCTAAATTCCTCATTCTAGGAGAAAGAAGCCGAGGGTGAGTATATTCCTATTAGGTATATACTCACCCTCGGACGCGCCTTGCTTCTTTCCGGCAGCCTTCCTTCTTAAGAATGAGCGCGTGAAGGACCTTTCGATGACGTCACTGCTTGTGATTGGTCGCGGCGGCCCACGTGATCGCTCAGCGACCAATCAAAAGCCGTGACGTAATTCTCATGTCCTAAATTCCTAGAATGAGGAATTTAGGACCTGAAAATTATGTCACGGCTTTGTGATTGGTCGCTGAGCGGTCACGTGGGCGGCCGCGACCAATCACAAGCCGTGACGTCATCGAAAGGTCTTTCAAGCGCCATTCTTAGGAACGGAAGATGCCGGTTACCAGCGGCGATGTCCAGGCTGCGTCGGAGAGGTGAGTATATCAATATTTTTTATTTGAATTCTTTATTTTACACTTAAATGTGGATTCCGATACCGATTTCCGATATCGCAAACATATCGGAACTCGGTATCGGAATTCCGATACCAGATTCAGAAGATCGCCGACCTCATGGCCGACCCCACACAGGGGTCAGGTCGGGTTTCATGAAACCCGACTTTGCCAAAAGTCGGCGACTTCTGAAAATGGCCGACCCGTTTCGCTCAACCCTAGTTTTAAGTAATGGTCCACAAATTTACATATGGGGTCACTCAAGCCTCCCAAGCCAGAGACAATCGGACGGCCTGGTGGATCAATGGGATTTTTATGAATCTTAGGGATAAAATAAATCGTAGGAATCTTAGGGAATTTTGTGAGTAGACCAACCAGTACGCGTTTGGGTATGACTCCCCTATCATGGGTATCAAGTAAAATGCCCTCCAGCTCAAGAGAGAATTTCTTAACTGGATTAGAATCCAGTTTTTTGTAAGTCTCTTTATCTCTGAGGTGTTTAGATGCCTCTTTCTCATAGAGTGCACTGGGCCAAAGAACCACGTTTCCCCCCCTTGTCCGCTGGTTTAATCACCAAATTGTCATAAGTTCTAAGTTGCTCAAGAGCTAATCTTTGGTTAGCTGTTAAATTATCATATTTCCGTTTAGTAGAGATGTTTTGAAAGTCTTGAATGACCATCTTGGTGAAGACCTCCACTGCTGGACACAGGGACAAGGAGGGAAACGTGGCTGACCTGGGTCGGCAGTCATGTGGAAAGGTACTGAAACCCATAAAGGCAACAGGTTTCTGCTAATAACCAAGAAAAATTATCTTTCACAATTGGTGCAGAATCCAACCAGAGGAGCAGCACTTTTAGACCTAATACTATCTAATAGACCTGACAGAATAACAAATCTGCAGGTGGTCGGGCATCTAGGAAATAGCGACCACAATATTGTACAGTTTCACCTGTCTTTCACTAGGGGGACTTGTCAGGGAGTCACAAAAACACTGAACTTTAGGAAGGCAAAGTTTGACCAGCTTAGAGATGCCCTTAATCTGGTAGACTGGGACAATATCCTCAGAAATAAGAATACAGATAATAAATGGAAAATGTTTAAGAACATCCTAAATAGGCACTGTAAGCGGTTTATACCTTGTGGGAATAAAAGGACTAGAAATAGGAAAAACCCAATGTGGCTAAACAAAGAAGTAAGACAGGCAATTAACAGTAAAAAGAAAGCATTTGCACTACTAAAGCAGGATGGCACCATTGAAGCTCTAAAAAACTATAGGGAGAAAAATACTTTATCTAAAAAACTAATTAAAGCTGCCAAAAAGCAAACAGAGAAGCACATTGCTAAGGAGAGTAAAACTAATCCCAAACTGTTCTTCAACTATATCAATAGTAAAAGAATAAAAACTGAAAATGTAGGCCCCTTAAAAAATAGTGAGGAAAGAATGGTTGTAGATGACGAGGAAAAGGCTAACATATTAAACACCTTCTTCTCCACGGTATTCATGGTGGAAAATGAAATGCTAGGTGAAATCCCAAGAAACAATGAAAACCCTATATTAAGGGTCACCAATCTAACCCAAGAAGAGGTGCGAAACCGGCTAAATAAGATTAAAATAGATAAATCTCCGGGTCCGGATGGCATACACCCACGAGTACTAAGAGAACTAAGTAATGTAATAGATAAACCATTATTTCTTATTTTTAGGGACTCTATAGCGACGGGGTCTGTTCCGCAGGACTGGCGCATAGCAAATGTGGTGCCAATATTCAAAAAGGGCTCTAAAAGTGAACCTGGAAATTATAGGCTAGTAAGTCTAACCTCTACTGTTGGTAAAATATTTGAAGGGTTTCTGAAGGATGTTATTCTGGATTATCTCAATGAGAATAACTGTTTAACTCCATATCAGCATGGGTTTATGAGAAATCGCTCATGTCAAACCAATCTAATCAGTTTTTCTGAAGAGGTAAGCTATAGGCTAGACCACGGTGAGTCATTGGACGTGGTATATCTAGATTTTTCCAAAGCGTTTGATACCGTACCGCACAAGAGGTTGGTACACAAAATGAGAATGCTTGGTCTGGGGGAAAATGTGTGTAAATGGGTTAGTAACTGGCTCAGTGATAGAAAGCAGAGGGTGGTTATAAATGGTATAGTCTCTAACTGGGTCACTGTGACCAGTGGGGTACCGCAGGGGTCGGTATTGGGACCTGTTCTCTTCAACATATTCATTAATGATCTGGTAGAAGGTTTACACAGTAAAATATTGATATTTGCAGATGATACAAAACTATGTAAAGCAGTTAATACAAGAGAAGATAGTATTCTGCTACAGATGGATCTGGATAAGTTGGAAACTTGGGCTGAAAGGTGGCAGATGAGGTTTAACAATGATAAATGTAAGGTTATACACATGGGAAGAAGGAATCAATATCACCATTACACACTGAACGGGAAACCACTGGGTAAATCTGACAGGGAGAAGGACTTGGGGATCCAAGTTAATGATAAACTTACCTGGAGCAGCCAGTGCCAGGCAGCAGCTGCCAAGGCAAACAGGATCATGGGGTGCATTAAAAGAGGTCTGGATACACATGATGAGAGCATTATACTGCCTCTGTACAAATCCCTAGTTAGACCGCACATGGAGTACTGTGTCCAGTTTTGGGCACCGGTGCTCAGGAAGGATATAATGGAACTAGAGAGAGTACAAAGGAGGGCAACAAAGTTAATAAAGGGGATGGGAGAACTACAATACCCAGACAGATTAGCGAAATTAGGATTATTTAGTCTAGAAAAAAGACGACTGAGGGGCGATCTAATAACCATGTATAAGTATATAAGGGGACAATACAAATATCTCGCTGAGGATCTGTTTATACCAAGGAAGGTGACGGGCACAAGGGGGCATTCTTTGCGTCTGGAGGAGAGAAGGTTTTTCCACCAACATAGAAGAGGATTCTTTACTGTTAGGGCAGTGAGAATCTGGAATTGCTTGCCTGAGGAGGTGGTGATGGCGAACTCAGTCGAGGGGTTCAAGAGAGGCCTGGATGTCTTCCTGCAGCAGAACAATATTGTATCATACAATTATTAGGTTCTGTAGAAGGATGTAGATCTGGGGATTTATTATGATGGAATATAGGAATATAGGCTGAATTGGATGGACAAATGTCTTTTTTCGGCCTTACTAACTATGTTACTATGTTACTATGTTACTATGTTACTTACCGTGCCAGACATCTGTTCGTCCAGGAGATCCTCCAGCGCCATCAGTGCCCCCCTCTCAATGTCATCACTAATTGGTTCCTGGACACCTTTCTCAAACAATTTCTTAAGGATTAGTTTCCTTGAGAACAGGTATAAGTCTTTAGTGGCTGTAAAAAGATCAAATCTGTTAGTGGGGGAGAACGTTAAACCCCTTTGGAGCACATCCAGCTGATCAGCTGTGAGAACGTGATGGGAAAGGTTAATTACCTCAACACCTTTCTTGTCTTTTTTGTTATTAAGTCGGTGACTCTGGAGGTTTTTACGTCTCCCACCATTTCTCTCACGATTGAAGCCAGAGTTACGTAAATCATAAAACCTTGGTTGTATTTTGTTTGATTCTTCACTAGATGCAATTGAAACAGAGGAGGCAGATCTGGCGCGGGAAGATCCCCTGAGCTGATTACCCCTCCTATTCCATCTATAGATAGTATTGGACTGCTGGTCACTAGTATCTCTTTGGAATTTCCTGGATTTGCTTTCACAGATACCCTTCTCCCACTTAGCGAAATCATTTTCCAACTCTGCATTGAATTGGGTCAGGGTTTCATTAGGTAGATCCTGCTTCAATTTATTTTGCAGCTCTTCAATATTTTTATCCAGGGTTTCCAAAGTAGTCTGATTATTTTGAGCCAGAAGCTCCATGAAGCCCCGAGAACACCCTGTGGCCAAATCTTCCCATTTTTGTCTGAAAACGGCATCATCTACCTCAAAGGAGGGGAACACTTGTACCCCGAGTCCCCTAGGTATAAGACCTTTCTCCAAATACTTATTAAAAAATGCCTGGTTCCACCATATTCGTAGGCGTTTGTTAAGATGGTCCTTAAGTTGTCTGAATATTTCCTGCTTATCTCTGCCACTGCCCATCAGGGATGCACCAGGATCGTCACAAAAAACATCATTTAGCTGTGTTTGCCACGTTTTTTCATGGGCTTTATAGTCCATGTTGAGACTGACTTTAGTTGCTGTAAAATATACAGAAATAAGCATATATAAACATGAGCGTCAGTTAAATATATATAGAAGGCGACTCAATAACGAATAGCTAATCCAGGAGAATTAAGAGTCAAAAAAATGGCCTAAGGAGTGACATTTAGACAAATTTATTGAAAATTCAATTTACATATAAAAACACACATAGTACAAGTAGAAAAACCATGTTACAAAAGGTACATTGTGACTGTATCCATGAGTGCAACCAGTGCACCAGGTTCACAGAACGGGACAATAATACAATAATATAAATGAAAGATTGCGGCAAGTAGTGTTTATAGTCACTGCATATATGCAAATAGGTCTCATGTATAATCGCCAGAGTGAATACTACCGTAGCACAATGCTACTAACCATAACCCGCTTTGCACAGAGACACTCCGCAATATATCAATACTGGTAAAAAGGTAAAGAGATTAATTACCCATAGAAGCCCACAAAAGGCCCGTCTGGATCCTGGATAAGTACCCCAACGCGCGTTTTGCGTTTTTGTGTGACCGCTTCCTCAGGGGGCGTGGTTAATAAGGGATCTAAGTCCGATATATATAATGACCAAATCCGGTCATGTGATCGACATGTGCGCCAGTGTGGAACGCAGGAAAACGTCATCGCCGCTTCTCAAGCCTCAATTCCAGTGATGAGGTCCTGGTCATGTGAGCGGGTCGGCGCCACGCCCACACCACACAACACGGGATCGTCATCAGAAGACAGGCAAGGAGCAGCAAAAGAGGTGTTCAAGTGTGTAAAGTGGAAGGTGCATATAAGATGGTTGGTTTCATGTCATAACCAACTAATAATAAAACCAAATGATAATGTGTACTAAAGTGCAATAGTGCGCATGCGTGAACCGCAAGTACCTAAAAAGGTGCATCCCAGACCAACTAGTTCCCCTGCCTAACGTGCATCCACATGGCGTAGAGCATCATCGGAGGGGAAATGTAGGACTGACAGAATCAGATAGATAATGCATAAATTCAAAAAAGGAAAATAATAAGGAAATGAATACATATATGTGTACATGCACATGTACATATACACATATATATAAGTGCACCAGACATAACAAGTAAATGATAAGTTAAACACATAAGTGCCATGACCAAATACAACTAGGCACATTTATTTACCACATACACATAATGGAGGAACCAAACACTGTAATAATACATAAAATACATAAAATACATTAAGGTCATAATACAGTGACTCCACAAGGAGGGTTGGAGTATAGGAGTGATCTCTATTGATGTAATATAAATCAGTAACAAATGTATGAATAGAATAAACAATAATTAGACACATCAACAAGGATTTATCGATGAATATCAAACCAACGGAGAGAAGGATAAGTTATATTTCATATGGGTAAGATAGTCCACTTTAATTCATTTATCCTCTCCATTCCAACTGGTTGGTGATGTTCTTTGGTCTTTCATTTTCACCGATATGTCCTCCCAGCGTTGATAGTCACATAAATATGACCAAAAGTATAAACACACTAAAAAATGTAAATAGGACATAGACACCAAATTAAAAACTGATGAGCAAATGACAGAGACAAACAAGCCAGTAAACAATCACCCCGGACACCTAAATAGGGTTAGAGAAAGGATGAAAATCCATGTGCCTCATTTAGACCCTAGGTGTCATGATACCGAGAGTGTTAATCCAGCGACATTCACGTTGAGCCAAAATGTGCCTAACATCACCACTTCTAATGCCACAGTGAATATGGTCAATTCCACATGCCATGAAGGATTTGGGGTCACAGCCATGGAACTGTCTAAAATGGCGGGGTATAGTTTTTAATTTTTCAGGTTCCATCTGTTGTGAACTATACTTCTTGGCTCCCTCTTGTGGTCACTAGTGATTTGGCACTTGGATTGTCTTTTTCCAGGTTGGTACTCACCTGCCTCATTAGGCCTGGGGTGTTGCTATTTAAACTTCCTGGATTCTCAGTCCAGTGCCTGGCATCGTTGTAATCAGTTAATTTCTGTTTGCTCCTGTCTTCAGGTCCTGGTTCTTTGCAAGATAAGCTAAGTCCTGCTTTCTTACTTTTGTTTATTTGCATGGTTCTTATTTTTGTCCAGCTTGTACAAAATGTGATTCCTGATATCGCTGGAAGCTCTAGGGGGCTGATATTCTCCCCCCTCACCGTTAGTCAGTTTGGGGGTTCTTGGATATTCAGCGTGGATATTTTGCAGGGTTTTATGCTGACCATATAGGTCATCTTACTATCTTCTGCTATTTAGTCAGTGGGCCTCTCTTTGCTAAAATCTAGTTCATTCTTACGTTTGTCTTTTCTTCTTGCCTCACCGTTATTATTTGTTGGGGGCTTGTATTTCTTTGGGGTCTTTTCTCTGGAGGCAAGAGAGGTCTTATTTTCTCTGATAGGGTTAGTTAGTTCTCCGGCTGGCGCGAGACGTCTAGGATCAACGTAGGCACGTTCCCCGGCTACTGTTAGTGTTTGTGCTAGGATCAGCTATATGGTCAGCCTAGTTACCACTTCCCTATGAGCTGGTATTTATGTTTGCAGACTTTGCTTTATCTCTGAGATCCCTTGCCATTGGGATCATAACAGTATGCCAGGCCCTGAATAGTTAATGCATTGCAGAAGTGGGATTAAAAGAAAAGGAGTTCTGAGTTTTTTTTTTTTTTTTCTCCTCTTTCTTCCTTCCCCTTTTTCTCAGAGTGGCTGTAAGCTTGCTGCAGACATGAATGTTCAGACCTTGATTACTAGTGTGGATCAGCTTGCTGCAAGGGTTGCAGAGTATTCAGGATTTTGCTGTTAGCAGTCCTATGTCTGAGCCTAAGATACCTATTCCTGAGCTGTTCTCTGGAGATCGATTTAAATTTGGGAATTTTAGGAATAATTGTAAATTATTTCTATCTTTGAAACCTCGTTCGTCTGGAGATTCAGCTCAGCAAGTTAAAATTGTTATCTCCTTTTTGCGTGGCGACCCTCAGGATTGGGCTTTCTCGTTGGCGCCAGGAGATCCGGCATTGGCGGATGTTGATGCATTTTTTCTGGCGCTCAGATTGCTTTATGAGGAGCCTAATCTTGAAATTCAGGCAGAAAAAGCTCTACTGGCTATCTCTCAGGGCCAGGATGAAGCTGAGGTGTACTGCCAAAAATTTCGGAAATGGTCCGTGCTTACTCAATGGAATGAATGTGCTCTGGCCGCAAATTTCAGAAATGGCCTTTCTGAAGCCATTAAGAATGTGATGGTGGGTTTTCCAATTCCTACAAGTCTGAATGATTCTATGGCGCTGGCTATTCAGATTGATCGGCGTTTGCGGGAGCGCAAATCCGCTAATCCTCTCGCGGTGTTGTCTGAACGGACACCTGTCTCAATGCAATGCGACAGAATCCTGACAAGAACCGAACGACAAAATCATAGACGTCAGAATGGGTTGTGTTTTTACTGTGGTGATTCTACACATGTTATATCAGCATGCTCTAAACGCCTAACCAAGGTTGTCAGTCCTGTCACCATTGGTAATTTGCAGCCTAAATTTATTTTGTCTGTGACTTTAATTTGTTCATTGTCTTCCTACCCTGTTATGGCATTTGTGGATTCAGGTGCTGCCCTGAGTCTTATGGACTTGTCGTTTGCCAAGCGCTGCGGTTTTGTCCTGGAGCCTTTAAAAATTCCTATTCCTCTCAGAGGAATTGATGCTACGCCACTGGCGGAAAATAAACCGCAGTTTTGGACACAAGTGACCATGTGCATGACTCCTGAACATCGGGAGGTGATTCGTTTTCTTGTTCTGCATAAAATGAATGATTTGGTCGTGTTAGGTCTGCCATGGTTACAGACCCATAATCCTGTTTTGGATTGGAAGGCTATGTCTGTGTCGAGTTGGGGTTGTCAGGGAATTCATCGCGATTCTCCGCCGGTGTCTATTGCTACTTCTACTCCTTCAGAGGTTCCTGAGTATTTGTGTGACTATCAGGATGTATTCAGTGAGTCCAGGTCCAGTGATCTTCCTCCTCATAGGGACTGTGACTGCGCTATAGATTTGATTCCTGGCAGTAAATTTCCTAAGGGACGATTATTTAATTTGTCTGTACCCGAGCATGCCGCGATGCGTTCTTATGTCAAGGAGTCTTTGGAGAAGGGGCATATTCGCCCATCCTCTTCCCCTCTTGGTGCGGGATTCTTTTTTGTGGCCAAGAAAGACGGGTCTTTGAGACCTTGTATAGACTATCGGCTTCTGAATAAAATCACTGTTAAGTTTCAGTATCCTTTGCCACTATTGTCAGACTTGTTTGCTTGGATTAAGGGTGCCAAGTGGTTCACCAAGATAGATCTTCGTGGTGCGTACAACCTTGTGCGCATTAGGCAGGGAGATGAATGGAAAACTGCATTCAATACGCCCGAAGGTCATTTTGAATACTTGGTGATGCCCTTTGGGCTCTCTAATGCTCCTTCAGTGTTTCAGTCCTTTATGCATGATATCTTCCGGAAGTATCTGGATAAATTTATGATTGTTTATCTGGATGATATTCTGGTTTTCTCGGATGATTGGGATTCTCATGTAAAGCAGGTCAGGATGGTGTTTCAGGTTTTGCGTGATAATGCTTTGTTTGTGAAGGGCTCAAAGTGTCTCTTTGGAGTGCAGAAGGTTTCCTTTTTGGGTTTTATTTTCTCCCCTTCTGCTGTGGAGATGGACCCAGTCAAGGTCCGAGCTATTCATGATTGGACTCAGCCCACGTCTGTTAAGAGTCTTCAGAAGTTCTTGGGGTTTGCTAATTTCTACCGTCGCTTTATCGCTAATTTTTCTAGCGTTGTTAAACCTTTGACGGATATGACCAAGAAAGGTTCTGATGTGGCTAATTGGGCCCCTGCAGCCGTGGAGGCCTTCCAGGAGCTGAAGCGCCGGTTTACTTCGGCGCCTGTTTTGTGCCAGCCTGATGTCTCACTTCCCTTTCAGGTTGAAGTGGATGCTTCTGAGATCGGTGCTGGGGCTGTTTTGTCACAGAGAGGCTCTGGTTGCTCTGTGATGAGACCATGTGCCTTTTTCTCTAGGAAGTTTTCGCCTGCTGAGCGGAACTATGATGTTGGTAATCGGGAGTTGTTGGCCATGAAGTGGGCATTTGAGGAGTGGCGTCATTGGCTCGAGGGTGCTAAGCATCGTGTGGTGGTCTTGACTGATCACAAAAATCTGATGTATCTCGAGTCTGCTAAGCGCCTGAATCCTAGACAGGCTCGTTGGTCATTGTTTTTCTCTCGTTTTGACTTTGTGGTCTTGTACCTGCCTGGTTCGAAGAATGTTAAGGCTGATGCTCTTTCTAGGAGCTTTGTGCCTGACTCTCCTGGAGTCTCGGAGCCAGCTGGTATTCTTAAAGAGGGAGTAATCGTGTCGGCCATATCTCCTGATTTGCGACGTGTGTTGCAGAGATTTCAGGCTGGTAGACCTGACTCTTGTCCACCCGACAGATTGTTTGTTCCTGATAAATGGACCAGCAAAGTCATTTGCGAGGTTCATTCCTCGGTGTTGGCAGGGCATCCGAGAATTTTTGGTACCCGAGATTTGGTGGCTAGGTCCTTTTGGTGGCCTTCCTTGTCACGGGATGTGCGGTCATTTGTGCAGTCCTGTGGGACTTGTGCTCGGGCTAAGCCTTGTTGTTCTCATGCTAGCGGGTTGCTTCTGCCCTTGCCCGTCCCGAAGAGGCCTTGGACACACATTTCCATGGATTTCATTTTTGATCTTCCGTTGTCTCAAGGAATGTCTGTCATCTGGGTGGTGTGTGATCATTTTTCCAAGATGGTCCATTTGGTACCCTTGCCTAAGTTGCCTTCCTCTTCCGATCTGGTTCCTTTGTTTTTTCAGAATGTGGTTCGTTTACACGGCATTCCGGAGAATATCGTGTCCGACAGAGGATCCCAGTTTGTGTCCAGATTCTGGCGATCTTTTTGTGCTAAAATGGGCATTGATTTGTCGTTTTCATCTGCCTTCCATCCTCAGACTAATGGTCAAACGGAGCAAACTAATCAGACACTGGAGGCTTATTTGAGATGTTTTGTTTCTGCGGACCAGGATGATTGGGTGACCTTCTTGCCATTGGCGGAGTTTGCCCTTAATAATCGGGCTAGTTCCGCTACTTTGGTTTCGCCATTCTTCTGCAACTCTGGTTTTCATCCTCGTTTCTCCTCGGGTCATGTTGAGTCTTCTGACTGTCCTGGGGTGGATTCCGTGGTGGATAGGTTGCAGCGGATTTGGAATCATGTGGTGGACAACTTGAAGTTGTCACAGGAGAAGACTCAGCGTTTTGCCAACCGCCGCCGCGGTGTGGGCCCCCGACTTCGTGTTGGGGATTTGGTTTGGTTGTCTTCTCGGTATGTCCCTTTGAAGGTTTCCTCTCCTAAGTTTAAGCCTCGCTTTATTGGTCCTTATAAAATTTTGGAAGTTCTTAACCCGGTTTCTTTTCGTTTGGATCTTATGGTGTCGTTTGCCATTCACAACGTGTTCCATAGGTCTTTGTTGCGGCGGTACGTTGTGCCTGTGGTTCCTGCTGTTGAGCCTCCTGCTCCGGTGTTGGTTGAGGGCGAGTTGGAGTACGTGGTAGAGAACATCTTGGACTCTCGTCTCTCTAGACGGAGGCTTCAGTATTTGGTCAAATGGAAGGGCTATGGTCAGGAGGATAATTCCTGGGTGGCCGCCTCTGATGTTCATGCGGCTGATTTGGTTCGTGCCTTCCACGCTGCTCATCCTGGTCGCCCTGGTGGTCTTGGTGAGGGTTCGGTGACCCCTCCTTAAAGGGGGGGTACTGTTGTGAACTATACTTCTTGGCTCCCTCTTGTGGTCACTAGTGATTTGGCACTTGGATTGTCTTTTACCAGGTTGGTGCTCACCTGCTTCGTTAGGCCTGGGGTGTTGCTATTTAAACTTCCTGGATTCTCAGTCCAGTGCCTGGCATCGTTGTAATCAGTTCATTTCTGTTTGCTCCTGTCTTCAGGTCCTGGTTCTTTGCAAGATAAGCTAAGTCCTGCTTTCTTACTTTTGTTTATTTGCATGGTTCTTATTTTTGTCCAGCTTGTACAAAATGTGATTCCTGATATCGCTGGAAGCTCTAGGGGGCTGATATTCTCCCCCCTCACCGTTAGTCGGTTTGGGGGTTCTTGGATATTCAGCGTGGATATTTTGCAGGGTTTTTTGCTGACCATATAAGTCATCTTACTATCTTCTGCTATTTAGTCAGTGGGCCTCTCTTTGCTAAAATCTAGTTCATTCTTACGTTTGTCTTTTCTTCTTGCCTCACCGTTATTATTTGTTGGGGGCTTGTATTTCTTTGGGGTCTTTTCTCTGGAGGCAAGAGAGGTCTTATTTTCCCTGATAGGGTTAGTTAGTTCTCCGGCTGGCGCGAGACGTCTAGGATCAACGTAGGCACGTTCCCCGGCTACTGTTAGTGTTTGTGCTAGGATCAGCTATATGGTCAGCCTAGTTACCACTTCACTATGAGCTGGTATTTATGTTTGCAGACTTTGCTTTATCTCTGAGATCCCTTGTCATTGGGATCATAACATCCATCTCATTCTTGGCCGCCATTATGTCACGTACGTGTTCACGTATACGCGTGCCCAATCTATGAGAAGTGAGCCCAACCTTAGGACAACTGCACACGGCATAGTATATAACCTGCATGGTATTGCAGGTTATATGGTAATTGATAGTGAAAGTCCTTCCACTATCAACTGAATCAAAAGTGGCACTGCGACTAATGTTAGAACATGAGACGCAACTGCCACATGGATAACAACCCTTTGGTGGTCCACCAGATCAAAGCTGTACCCCATAGGGGTCAACTCTCTGTTGCACGCTGACTCTAGTCACCCATACAGCACCATTGCAGCCATCCCGGTTGGTCAGCATCTGAGGATGAAGCGGATCTGCTTTTCAGCCACCAAATTTGAGTCACAGGCAGCGGATCTTAGGGTTAGGTTCCAAACTAGGGGATACAGTAACAGGAACATCAGGAAAGGTTATCTCAGGGCCAAATTTACGCCACGTGGTGAACTGCTGTGTCCTAGAAGTAATTTTAAAAAAGTGTCTGAACAGCAAGACACAGTACGTTTCATCTCCACCTATAATGGTGAGTGGACCACGATGAGGAGTTGTCTCCAAAAGCATTGGGGCATCCTCAAAAGTGACCCATTACTCTCCAAGTGCCTCAAGGAATATCCTTCAATGACTGCCAGAAGGAGTAAAAATTTGAAGGATTTGTTGGTGTCCAGCCATTATGTTCCCAAACCTATGGGGTACAGCTTTGTATCTGGTGGACCACCAAAGGGTTGTTTTCCATGTGGCAGTTGCGTCTCATGTTCTAACATTAGTCGCACTGCCACTTTTGATTCAGTTGATAGTGGAAGGACTTTCACTATCAATTACCATATAACCTGCAATACCATGCAGGTTATATACTATGCCGTGTGCAGTTGTCCTAAGGTATACGTTGGGCTCACTTCTTGTAGATTGGGCACGCGTATACGTGAACACGTACGTGACATAATGGCGGCCAAGAATGACATGGAACCTGAAAAATTAAAAACTATACCCCGCCATTTTAGACAGTTCCATGGCTGTGACCCCAAATCCTTCATGGCATGTGGAATTGACCATATTCACTGTGGCATTAGAGGTGGTGATGTTAGGCGCATTTTGGCTCAACGTGAATGTCGCTGGATTAACACTCTCGGTACCATGACACCTAGGGGTCTATATGAGGCACATGGATTTTCATCCTTTCTCTAACCCTATTTAGGTGTCCGGGGTGATTGTTTACTGGCTTGTTTGTCTCTGTCATTTGCTCATCAGTTTTTAATTTGGTGTCTATGTCCTATTTACATTTTTTAGTGTGTTTACACTTTTGGTCATATTTATGTGACTATCAACGCTGGGAGGACATATCGGTGAAAATGAAAGACCAAAGAACATCACCAACCAGTTGGAATGGAGAGGATAAATGAATTAAAGTGGACTATCTTACCCATATGAAATATAACTTATCCTTCTCTCCGTTGGTTTGATATTCATCGATAAATCCTTGTTGATGTGTCTAATTATTGTTTATTCTATTCATACATTTGTTACTGATTTATATTACATCAATAGAGATCACTCCTATACTCCAACCCTCCTTGTGGAGTCACTGTATTATGACCTTAATGTATTTTATGTATTTTATGTATTATTACAGTGTTTGGTTCCTCCATTATGTGTATGTGGTAAATAAATGTGCCTAGTTGTATTTGGTCATGGCACTTATGTGTTTAACTTATCATTTACTTGTTATGTCTGGTGCACTTATATATATATGTGTATATGTACATGTGCATGTACACATATATGTATTCATTTCCTTATTATTTTCCTTTTTTGAATTTATGCATTATCTATCTGATTCTGTCAGTCCTACATTTCCCCTCTGATGATGCTCTACGCCATGTGGATGCACGTCAGGCAGGGGAACTAGTTGGTCTGGGATGCACCTTTTTAGGTACTTGCGGTTCACGCATGCGCACTATTGCACTTTAGTACACGTTATCATTTGGTTTTATTATTAGTTGGTTATGACATGGAACCAACCATCTTATATGCACCTTCCACTTTACACACTTGAACACGTCTTTTGCTGCTCCTTGCCTGTCTTCTGATGACGATCCCGTGTTGTGTGGTGTGGGCGTGGCGCCGACCCACTCACATGACCGGGACCTGATCACTGGAATTGAGGCTTGAGACGCGGCGATGACGTTTTCCTGTGTTCCACACTGGCGCACATGTCGGTCACATGACCGGATTTGGTCATTATATATATCGGACTTAGATCCCTTATTAACCACGCCCCCTGAGGAATCGGTCACACAAAAACATGAAATGCGCTTGGGGTACTTATCCAGGATCCAGACGGGCCTTTTGTGGACTTCTATGGGTAATTAATCTCTTTACCTTTTTACCAGTATTGATATATTGCGGAGTGTCTCTGTGCAAAGCGGGTTATGGTTAGTAGCATTGTGCTACGGTAGTATTCACTCTGGCGATTATACATGAGACCTATTTGCATATATTCAATACAAAACTCACAAAAATTAATACATATGCGTGGCCGAGAGACAAGGATTGTTATATCTCTCCCAATATTTCTGTCCGAAACAATAGGACAGTCTAGGAAACTCCCCAATAAATACAAAACAACAGAACGGAGTATACAAGTCCCAATACGCATTTTATTTAAAAATTGTATAATTTTATTTATATTATCAAAATATATAATTCAAACTGAGTAATCAAATATAAATACAATACATATAAATAACAGGATTAGTGGAGGAGGAAACACTATAATAGTGGCGGAGCGGATGACAACACCTATCACATCATATCACAAGGACTGCTATTGTGGGAGCCATAGTATGAAAAAAAAAAAAAAAAAAAAAAAAGTTGCAACAGTGCAGGTTATATCACTAGCTAAAGTGCCATAGTGCCTACAGGACTCATCACCTCATATCATATAAAGCAGCTTACCCATTAGGTCTGAGATGTCTCACCACGCTCCACACACCACCCCCTTGACGCACGTTTCGCGGTCGCTTTCTCAAAAAGGGGTTTGTTTAGTAGCATTGTGCTACGGTAGTATTCACTCTGGCGATTATACATGAGACCTATTTGCATATATGCAGTGACTATAAACACTACTTGCCGCAATCTTTCATTTATATTATTGTATTATTGTCCCGTTCTGTGAACCTGGTGCACTGGTTGCACTCATGGATACAGTCACAATGTACCTTTTGTAACATGGTTTTTCTACTTGTACTATGTGTGTTTTTATATGTAAATTGAATTTTCAATAAATTTGTCTAAATGTCACTCCTTAGGCCATTTTTTTGACTCTTAATTCTCCTGGATTAGCCCTCCAATAAGTTGTAGCATTTTTTTTACAAGTACTGTTATACAAAATATTGCAATATTTCAAAAAGTTTTATGCCATATTTCTTCCCCAAACTGACTGATGAGTCAGCCTCAAAGTGCTGTATATTAGAAATTGTAGAATTTTTCATGTTTACAATGGTTAGAGATTATTTCCATTAGGGCTTATACAGATGACCGTTGTAATCAGATGAACAGTATCTGTGGTTTTTATGAATAATACTAATACCCAACTTTTTGTTTGAACCAAGTGGTCGAACAAAAAAAAATTGCAGCATGCGCAATTTGCCTCTGAGAATTGAATGGCACTCACCCGCTCATGTATATGAGTCACTGAAAAAACTCGGACTGCAGATAAAAAGATACTTTAAAAGCCACCAGCCTCCTCCCATTGAGTGACAGGTCTCTCCTGGCCTGTGTCACACCAGGACAGTTGCCTCCACTGGGTACCTGCCTGTCCAACCAATTTGTTTGCAGTAACAGAGGTCAGATGTTTCTTGTGGTTCTTGAACAAGTTTGCACACACTGCAGCAGGGATTTTGGTCCACCCCTCCACACAGATCTCCAGATCTTTCAGGTTTCGGAGCTGCTCTGGGCAACATTGAGTTTCAGCTCAAGATTTTTCATTGGGTTCAGGTCTGGAGACTGGCTAGACCACTCCAGGACCTTGAAGTGCTTTTTACTGAGCCACTATTTACTTGCTCTGGCTGTATGTTTTGGGTCATTGTCATGCTGGAAGATCCAGCCACGACCCATCTTCAATGCTCTTACTGAGGTAAGGAGGTTGTTGACTAAAATCTTGCGATACAGAGCGCATCCATCCTAACTTCAATCTAGTCCAGTCGTTCCTTCCCCTTTGCAGAAAAGCACCCCAAAGTATGATGTTTCCCCCCATGCTTCATGGATGGGACGGTGTTCTTGAGGTTCTACTCATCCTTCTTCTTTCTCCACAGTGAGTAGAGTTGATACCAAAGAGTTCTATTTTGGTCTCATCTGACCACATTACCTTCTCCCATGTTTCCTCTGGATCATCCAGATGCTCATTGGTGAGCTTCAAATGGGCCTGGACATGAGCTGGCATGAGCATGAGGACCTTCCATGCCCTTCAAGATTTTAATCCATTACGGCGTAGTGTGTTACCAAAGGTAATGTTTGAGACTGTGGCACCACCTCTCTTCAGGTCATTGACTAGATCGTCCCATGTAGTTCTGGGCTGATTCCAGACCTTTCTCTTAATCATCCTTACCTCACAAGGTGAGACCTTGCATGGAGCCCCAGGCCAAGGAAGACTGACAGTCATAGTTTGTTTCTTCCATTTTCTAATAATTCTGTCAACAGTTTTTGCCTTGTCACCAAGCTGCTTGCCTATTGTATTGTAGCCCATCCCAGCCTTGTTCAGGTTTACTATTTTGTCCCTGGTGTCCATAGACAGCTCTTTGATCTTGGATATGGTGGAGAGGTTGGAGTGTGATTGATTGAGTGCATGGACAGATGTCTTTTATACAGGTAACGAGTTCAAACAGGTGCAATTAATACAGGTAATGAGTGCAGAGTATGAGGGCTTCTTAAAGAAAAACTAACAGGTCTGTGAGAGCCAGAATTCTTGCTGGTTGGTAGGTGATCAAATACATATTTCATGCAGTAAAATGCAAAATGCAATTTAATTATTTAAAAATCACACAATGTGATTTTCTGTTTTTTTCATATTCAGGTTCAGTCTCTCACAGTTGAAGTGTACATACAGACCTCTCCATTCTTTGTAGGTGGGAAAACTTGCAAAATCAGCAGTGTATCAAATACTTATTTTCCCCACTGTGTGTGTGTATATATATATATATATATATATATATATATATTTTACTAAAATTCAAAGGAAGTGTTTCATCTTTAACTTCAGGCCTTTCAGAGAAGATTTTACCTTCAACTTGATTAACTGTTCACATTTACAGTAATTTTGATCAGGGGTGCCCAAACTTTTACATGCCACTGTATTTATACTGTATCAAGTCAACTTTGTTGTCATAAATTACAATCAATGGAAAAAATAATTATTCAAAAATTGAAAATGCATTGTAAATATTTATAAACTTTTGGGACAGATGTAATGATATTGGCAATGCATGGTTTCTGGTGGAAAGTGGTGCTTGATGTTTCATTGTTAATTGCAGCATTCGAAGACAAATTTAACAGAGGTCAGTGGTTCATTTAATAGTCTAATTTCTGGTAGTCTAGTGGCCTGGACTACACATCATGGTCAGTGAATTGATTTCATGATACTTCTGTTCCTAACAAAAATAGGTCAAGAATCAAGATTAAAGGTATTGCAAGCAGGAGATCTACTACAAGACATAAATTGCCTAAGAGTTATAGGGTTTGCAGCAGCTCAATATTGTCAATCCCTGCACAGACAAGTTTATCTAGTAAAGAAAGGGGCTGGAGGTAAATGTACATTAGATGAAAGCCCCTCATAACTGGAATTGGATGTGAGGTTCAATTTGAAATGCTTAAGGGGGTTTACAGGATGGTCATTGGTGGAGGGGGAAAAAGGGGCAGAGGTTTGAGAGGTATTTAGTGGAAAAGTGTGGGAAAAGGGAAAAAGGGGCCATTTTAGGGAAATTATGCAGTGAGTGAATCCCACATACAGACCCCCACCCCCTCGATTACAGTACTTTATGGCAGACGTGGATTTTCTTCTGTGAAAGCTGAGGGATGCGGCAGTGAAGAGTGGCTATTGGAGCAACTTGGAGGCTTGATTGGCAGAAGTTCGAGTTGTGACTGGGATGAAGGGTCCAGTAGGTGGGTGAGAAGAGCCTCCAGAGTGCTTAAGCCCCAAAGAGACATCTCGCAGCAGGCGTAGGCTAAGGAGCTCCACCAGGGACCCTGAGGTTGGAGAGCGCAGCTTCTGCTCGGCGCTCTTGGCCTGGCAGGAATCTTACCAGCTGGCCTGCTGAGGTGGGAGTGAGTGGACTTTGGTATATTCTGGTGCCATGGCCTGCTCCTTCTGGACCGTTGGCTGTGGGGACCATTGCAGCCGACACACCTGGTGAGGCTCCGGTCGGTGTGCTTGCCAAGGGAAGCAGTAGATGACGTCGCCAGACCAAGATGGATTATGACTATGAGGCATTCGGGTTGACACTGGTGAGGAGGTGCAACCTGGCTCCACGCAATGCCGGGTATCCTTATTTGTGGCAGGCACTGTTAAGGAGAGGACTGGCAGGGGGCCTTCAAACTACAGGCACCAGCAGAGGACGTCTACTGCAGGACCCTATGGGCAGACAGAGAGAGATCAAGTCATGATGGGATTTTCGATAGGAGAAGGTCCTCACAATTTCCTGTAGTTGTTCTGGCTCCTTCTGATGGCATGGCTTCAAGTGTGGGGGGTCAGGATCTTCATATGGAGGCTGACAATGAGGATTCAGGAGAGAAGCAACGGGGCAATTTGTTGATATGGAAAGAGTTATTGGATCTTAATAATGGGAGGTCTCTAAATCAGGATGAAGTTGTTGATAGATTTGATTGTGAGATTTTGTACAGATGAAGCCTGTTTTGGAACATTTTGGAAGGGGAAATGGATTGCCAGTGTATGGCGTGGGTTCTGGAAAGAACAAGGTTTTCTTAGGAATTTGGCATTGTTAGAATTGTTTCCGATAGTCGTTTTAACATGGGGGAAAGCTTTCAGGAACCGTAAGGTTAGATTTTATTGCAACAATATGAGTGTTGTTTCTACTATTAATAGCCACTCAGCTTCATCTCTGCCTGTAATTTGTTTAGTTGGGGAATTATTGTTACTTTGTCTTGAATTAAATGCATGGGTGTTGGCTGTACATATTCCTGGTATCCAAAATGTTATTGTGGATGCATTATCTCGCTCCCAGTGGATCGTTTTTATATGTTGGCACCTGAGGCTGAGATCATGGGAGTGAAATGTCCTTCGCATTTATGGAAGCTGGTACTGGATGATTTGGAACAATTGATTCTAAACTCAATTTCAGCTCCTCAGACCTGGGCTTCGTACGAGGCGATGTGGCAAGTATGGAATGGCTGGGCGAGGTATTGGGGTAATGTGGTATCAGAAAAAAATAGGTTGAATAGCAGTTTTCTTTACGGTGGGCAGGGGGTGAATTTGGGGTGGTTGGTAGCAAAGATTAATAAGTTTGTTAATTACTGATTAACAAGTTTTAAGCAGAAGGGATTTATTGATGTAACAATATTTTTCTTAGGCAGTCATTGAAAGGTTTTAGATAATAGAAGATAGTGGCGGGGATGGATAAGAGTAGGCCAACATCATTTGAGGTTTTGAAAAGTTGGGAGTATCTTTAGAGCGCATTTGTAGTTCTAAGTTCTAAAGCATTGGTTGGGCTCTGGAAGGGATTTAATCCTGGGAGCTTGTAGTGTGGTAAGCTACAACGTTCGTTGGTAGCAGGTGCTCTCAAGCAGGGGCTATAGAGGGTAAAATGGTCAGTTAGCAATTTTATTAGTGTATTCAAGATCTTTTAGCTCCCCCTTCCTAAAATGTTTCATGGTATTGTTGTTATTTAATGTTGCAATATTTAATAAATGGCTACCGTGACCAACATTATCCAAAGATTAAAGTTGCAGAGTATTAATTGAGGGGAAGGTGTTTCTCAGGAAGTAGAGGCTAAAAGGGAGTAATGTTCATACGAGTCAGCCATACCCTGTCATGTTGTGTGGGTGCTAACTAGTTAATGCATTTCAAAAGACAGCTATTGAGCCCAACACTTTCCAGCTATGCTTCTGGTAGACATTGTGTTTAAGTGTTGTGAATTACTCATCTCTAGCAACTCAACCTGAAATTTTCCATGAAAGGTTCCCCTAGATGTCTTTTTAACTCCCACAGACATTAGCGGAGATAGCCACACTGATTTGCTTCAACCCCTTGCTTGTATAGGAGCAATTGGGCTCATACTAAGCTTTTTTCTCAGGTTCTAATATGAACATGTACAGTGGAGACCAAAAGTTTTTTTTTTTTTTTTAAGTGCGATTACTTCTGTCTGAATGTTGTGATGCCGTTTTCCAGGTGATGAACTGAGAGTGCATGATGTTCATCATGCAAGACCTTCATTTTAACCAATATGTTTTAGAATATAGGTATGGTCATTTAATTAAAGAAAGCTGGCAAAAGTTTTGCATATACTATTTATTGATCACAACATAGAGAGTAATTAATTCTTTACAATACCATAACTTAGTATTTTGTAGTATGATCTCTTGCTTTAATTACTGCACCACACCAATGGGCATTGAAGCCACTGGTGTATTCAAAATATCCTGAGGGATCATGCTAAATTCTAATTGCAAATCTTCAAACAAGTCATCTTTATTGCTATGGGTATGGGCCCCAACTTATCGCCCTAACTCATCCCAAAGGTGCTATATAGTTGTGCTCAAAAGTTTACATACCCCAGCAGAATTTTTGTTTTCTTGGCCTTTTTTCAGGGAATATGAATGATAACACAAAACTTTTTCTCCACTCATGCTTAGTGGTTGGGTGAAGCCATTTATTGTCAAACTTCTGTGTTTTCTCTTTTTAAATCAAAATGACAACCCAAAACATCCAAATGACCTTGATATAAAGTTTACATACCCTGGTAATTTTGGCCTGATAACATGCACAAAGGGGGATACAAATGGGTTTGACTGGCTACTAAAGGTAACATCCTCACATGTTTGCTGGTAATCAGTGTGTGTGCATAAAAGCGTAGTGAGTTTTGTTATGGTTCTGGTGGTAAGAACACATGAACTGACCTGATAGGTAAACCAAAACATAGGACAAGCTCTGGGGATGTGGGAACTTTACTGACCGCAATCCTGATCCTATCAACACACACTATAGGCAGCCGTGGAGCGTTCCTAACTCGGCCTAGACGCCTCTGCACAGCCTGAGAAACTAGCTACCCCTAGAGAGAAACAAAGCCTCACTTGCCTCAGAGAAATTTTCCCCAAAGTGAGAGCAGCCCCCACAAATAATGACGGTGAGTTAAGAGGAAAACACAAACATAGAAATGAAAATAGGTTTTAGCAAATGAGGCCCGCTAATAATTAGTCAGAGGATAGCAAGGAATCTGTGTGGTCAGTATTAAATACTACAAAAATTATCCACGCAGAGAATACAAAAAGACCCCCACACTGACTCACGATGTGAGGGGCGCAACTCCGCACCCCAGAGCTTCCAGCTAGCAATCAAATAGCATATTAGCAAGCTGGACTGAACTCATCATATACTGAGAAACATTTTCAAATAGCAATGAGCA
Organism: Ranitomeya variabilis; assembly: GCF_051348905.1. Taxonomy (NCBI): domain Eukaryota; kingdom Metazoa; phylum Chordata; class Amphibia; order Anura; family Dendrobatidae; genus Ranitomeya; species Ranitomeya variabilis. The sequence goes on from NC_135235.1 coordinate 507,430,276, forward strand.
AAAGTAGACTAGAATGAACTTAGCTTCTCCACGGGGAGACAGGTCACAAGGGAAGTCCCAGAGAGATCTGAACCAGTACTGAATACAACGACAGCAGGCAACAAGTAAAGGTCCAGGTGGAGTTAAATAGGCAGCAAGCCAAGCAGGAAATGAGGCAGCTGGAGTCCAGCTACAGACCAGCCGTAACACTAAAAGCCACCAGAGGGAGCCCAAGAACATAACTCACAAAGTACCACTCATGACCACAGGAGGGAGCCCGAGAATGGAATTCACAACAGTACCCCCCTTTGAGGAGGGGTCACCGAACCCTCACCAGAGCCCCCAGGCCGATCAGGACGAGCCAAATGAAAGGCACGAACCAAATCGGCAGCATGGACATCAGAGGCAACAACCCAGGAATTATCCTCCTGACCATAGCCCTTCCATTTAACCAAGTACTGAAGCTTCCGTCTCGAAATACGAGAATCCAAGATCTTCTCCACCACATACTCCAATTCTCCCTCGACCAACACCGGAGCAGGAGGATCAACAGAAGGAACCACAGGCACCACATACCTCCGCAACAATGACCTATGGAACACATTATGAATGGCAAAAGATGCTGGAAGGTCCAAACGGAATGACACAGAATTGAGGATTTCTGAAATTTTATAAGGACCGATGAAACGAGGTTTAAATTTAGGAGAGGAAACCTTCATAGGAACGTAACGAGATGACAACCATACCAAATCCCCCACACGAAGTCGGGGACCCACACAGCGATGGCGATTAGGAAAGCGCTGAGCCTTCTCCTGTGGCAACGTCAAATTGTCCACTACGTGGTTCCAAATCTGCTGCAACCTATCCACCACAGAATCCACCCCAGGACAGTCAGAAGGCTCAATCTGACCCGAGGAAAAACGAGGATGAAAACCAGAATTACAAAAAAAAGGCGAAACCAAAGTAGCAGAACTAGCCCAATTATTGAGGGCGAACTCAGCCAATGGCAAAAAAGTCACCCAATCATCCTGATCAGCAGAAACAAAACATCTCAGATAAGCTTCCAAGGTCTGATTAGTTCGTTCGGTTTGGCCATTTGTCTGAGGATGGAAGGCCGAAGAAAAAGACAAATCAATGCCCATCTTAGCACAAAAGGACCGCCAAAATCTGGACACAAACTGGGATCCTCTGTCAGACACAATGTTCTCCGGAATACCATGCAAACGAACCACATTCTGAAAAAACAGCGGAACCAAATCAGAGGAGGAGGGCAACTTAGGCAAGGGCACCAAATGGACCATTTTAGAAAAACGATTACAAACCACCCAGATGACAGACATCCTCTGAGAGACTGGAAGATCCGAAATGAAATCCCTGGAAATATGCGTCCAAGGCCTCTTCGGGACAGGCAAAGGCAAAAGCAATCCACTGGCACGAGAACAGCAAGGCTTGGCCCGAGCACAAATCCCACAGGACTGCACAAAGGAACGCACATCCCGCGACAAGGAAGGCCACCAAAAGGACCTGGCCACCAGATCCCTGGTACCAAAAATCCCAGGATGACCTGCCAACACCGAAGAATGAACCTCGGAAATAACTCTACTGGTCCATCTATCCGGGACAAACAGTCTCTCCGGTGGACAACGGTCAGGTCTATCGGCCTGAAATTCCTGCAGCACCCGCCGCAAATCAGGGGAGATGGCAGACAAAATCACCCCCTCTCTGAGGATACCAGCCGGCTCAGAAACTCCCAGAAAGTCAGGCACAAAACTCCTAGAAAGGGCATCAGCCTTCACATTCTTTGAGCCCGGAAGGTACGAAAAACAGCGACCAACGAGCTTGTCTAGGATTTAACCACTTGGCAGACTCGAGATAAATCAAATTCTTGTAATCCGTCAAGACCACCACGGGATGCTTGGCTCCTTCAAGCCAATGTCGCCACTCCTCGAATGCCCACTTCATTGCCAACAACTCCCGATTACCAACATCATAATTCCGCTCGGCAGGCGAAAACTTTCTAGAAAAGAAAGCACATGGTCTCATCACTGAGCCATCAGAGCTTCTCTGTGACAAGACAGCCCCTGCTCCAATCTCAGAAGCATCAACCTCGACCTGAAAGGGAAGAGAGACATCAGGCTGACGCAAGACAGGAGCCGAAGAAAACCGACGTTTCAGCTCCTGAAAGGCCTCAACGGCCGCAGAAGACCAATTCGTCACATCAGCACCCTTTCTAGTCAAATCCGTCAAAGGTTTAACCACACTAGAAAAATTAGTGATGAAGCGACGGTAAAAATTAGCAAAGCCCAAGAACTTCTGAAGATTCTTCACAGATGTAGGTTGAGTCCAGTCATAGATGGCCTGGACTTTAACTGGATCCATCTCGATAGTAGAAGGGGAAAAAATAAAGCCCAAAAAGGAAACCTTCTGGACTCCAAAGAGACATTTAGAGCCCTTCACAAACAAGGCATTGGCACGCAGGACCTGAAACACCATCCTGACCTGCTTCACATGAGACTCCCAATCATCAGTAAAGACCAAAATATCATCCAGGTACACAATCATAAATCTATCCAGATACTCTCGGAAGATGTCGTGCATGAAGGACTGAAACACGGAAGGGGCATTAGAAAGCCCAAAAGGCATCACCAAGTACTCAAAATGACCTTTGGGTGTATTAAATGCTGTTTTCCATTCATCGCCCTGCTTTATACGCACAAGATTGTAAGCTCCTCGAAGATCTATCTTGGTGAACCAACTATCCCCCCTAATCCGAGCAAACAGATCGGACAGCAGAGGCAAAGGGTACTGAAATTTGACCGTGATTTTATTTAGAAGGCGATAATCTATACAGGGTCTCAGAGAACCATCCTTCTTGGCCACAAAAAAGAACCCTGCACCCAAAGGTGACGGGGACGGACGAATATGCCCTTTCTCCAAAGACTCCTTTATATAAGTCCGCATAGCGGTATGTTCTGGTACAGATAAATTAAAAAGTCGACCCTTAGGGAACTTACTACCAAGAATCAAATTTATAGCACAATCACAATCCCTATGAGGAGGTAGGGCACTGGATTTGGGCTCATCAAATACATCCTGGTAATCCGACAAAAATTCAGGGACTTCAGAAGGAGTAGAAGAAGCAATTGACACCAAAGGAACATCGCCATGTACCCCTTGACAACCACAACTTGACACAGACATTGCTTTCCAATCCAGGACTGGATTATGAACCTGCAGCCATGGCAGGCCCAACACGACAACATCATGCAAATTATGTAATACCAGAAAGCGAATAATAATAATAATAATAATCTTTATTTATATAGCGCCAACATATTCCGCAGCGCTTTATTCATATAATAAGCGAATAACCTCCTGATGTGCAGGAGTCATGCACATAGTCACTTGAGTCCAGTACTGAGGCTTATTCTTGGCCAATGGCGTAGCATCAATTCCCTTTAGTGGAATAGGGAATTGCAATGGCTCCAAGATAAAACCACAGCACTTGGCAAATGACAAATGCATCAAATTCAGGGCAGCGCCTGAATCCACAAAAGCCATAACAGAGTAGGATGACAGAGAGCAAATCAAAGTAACAGACAAAATGAATTTAGGCTGTACAGTACCAATGGTGACAGACTTAGCGAACCTTTTTGTGCGCTTAGAACAGTCAGAGATAACATGAGTGGAGTCACCACAGTAAAAGCACAACCCATTCTGACGTCTGTGATTTTGCCGTTCAATTCTGGTCAGAATCCTGTCACATTGCATAGACTCAGGCTTCTGTTCAGAAAAAAACGCCAGATGGTGCACAGGTTTACGCTCCCGCAAACGCCGATCAATCCGAATGGCCAAAGACATTGACTCATTCAGACCCGCAGGCGTGGGGAACCCCACCATAACATCCTTAAGGGCTTCAGAAAGACCCTATCTGAAAATCGCTGCCAGGGCACACTCATTCCACTGAGTGAGCACAGACCACTTCCTAAACTTCTGACGGTAAACCTCTGCTTCATCCTGACCCTGAGAGAGAGCCAGCAAAATCTTTTCTGCCTGGTCCACTAGATTAGGTTCCTCATAAAGCAATCCAAGCGCCAGAAAAAACGCATCCACATTTAGCAATGCAGGATCTCCTGGCGCCAGGGAGAATGTCCAATCTTGAGGGTCACCATGTAACAAAGAAATAATAATTTTAACTTGCTGAGCAGGGTCACCAGAGGAACGAGGTCTCAGAGAAAGAAACAATTTGCAATTATTTTTGAAATGCAAAAACCTAGACCTATCTCCAGAGAACAGCTCAGGAATTGGTATTTTAGGTTCTGACATAGGACTGTAAGTTACATAATCCTGAATGCTTTGTATCCTTGTAGCGAGCTGATCCACACAAGAGGACAGACCTTGAATGTCCATATCTGCAGCTGAGTCCTGAACCACCCAGAGATTAAGGGGAGGAGAGAGGCTAAACACACTGCAGAGGAAAAAAAAAAAAACCTCAGAGCTTCTCTTATCCCTCTTTTGCGATGCATTAACACTTTACTGGCCTGCTGTTATGGTTCTGGTGGTAAGAACACATGAACTGACCTGATAGGTAAACCAAAACATAGGACAAGCTCTGGGGATGTGGGAACTTTACTGACCGCAATCCTGATCCTATCAACACACACTATAGGCAGCCGTGGAGCGTTCCTAACTCGGCCTAGACGCCTCTGCACAGCCTGAAAAACTAGCTACCCCTAGAGAGAATCAAAGCCTCACTTGCCTCAGAGAAATTTTCCCCAAAGTGAGAGCAGCCCCCACAAATAATGACGGTGAGTTAAGAGGAAAACACAAACATAGAAATGAAAATAGGTTTTAGCAAATGAGGCCCGCTAATAACTAAATAGTCAGAGGATAGCAAGGAATCTGCGCGGTCAGTATTAAATACTACAAAAATTATCCACGCAGAGAATACAAAAAGACCCCCACACCGACTCACGATGTGAGGGGCGCAACTCCGCACCCCAGAGCTTCCAGCTAGCAATGAAATAGCATATTAGCAAGCTGGACTGAACTCATCATATACTGAGAAACATTTTCAAATAGCAATGAGCAAAAATAGACTAGAATGAACTTAGCTTCTCCACGGGGAGACAGGTCACAAGGGAAGTCCCAGAGAGATCTGAACCAGTACTGAATACAACGACAGCAGGCAACAAGTAAAGGTCCAGGTGGAGTTAAATAGGCAGCAAGCCTAGCAGGAAACGAGGCAGCTGGAGTCCAGCTACAGATCAGCCGTAACACTAAAAGCCACCAGAGGGAGCCCAAGAACATAACTCACAAAGTACCACTCATGACCACAGGAGGGAGCCCGAGAACGGAATTCACAACAGAGTTTATGGGATCCAGCCAGACTCTTGCATCTTTCATCCAGCCACTGATGTTTCTGGATTGTGAGTCATGGGGAAAGCTAAAGAATTGCCAATGGTTCTATGGTAAAATGTAGTTGAACTGTATAAAACAGGAAAGGGATGCAAAAAGATATCCAAGGAATTGATAATGTCAGTCAGCAGGATTCAAACTGTGATTAACAAATGGAAAATGAGGGGCTCTGTAAAAACAAAACCACGGTCAGGTAGACCAACAAAAATTTAGTACAAAACTGCCAAGAAAACTGTTCGGGATGCAAAGAAAAACTCACAAATAACATCAGCTGAAATACTGGATGCTCTGAAAACTAGCGGTGTGGCTGTTTCAAGATGCAGAATAAGGAGGCACTTGAAGAAAAATGGACTGCATGGTCGACTCACCAGAAGAAAGCCATTACTGAGGAAATGCCACAAAGTATCTTGCCTACAGTATGCAAAACAGCACAGAGACAAGCCTCAAAACTTCTGGAACAAGGTAATTTGGAGTGATGAGACCAAAATTGAACTTTTTGGCCACAACCATAAATGTTACATTTGGAGAGAGGTCAACAAGGCCTATGATGAAAGGAACAACTTTCCTACTGTAAAGTACGGAGGTGGATCGCTGATGCTTTGTTGATGTGTGAGCTACAAAGACACAGGAAACTTGGTCAAAGTTGAAGGAAAGATGAATGCAGCACGTTATCAGCAAATACTGGAGGCAAATTTGCATTCATCAGCTCGTAAGCTACGCATGGGATGTACTTGGACGTTCCAACATGACAACGATTCAAAACACAAGGCCAAGTCGAACTGTTATTGGTTACAGCAGAAGAAAGTGGCCATCTCAGTCTCCTGATGTCAATATCATTGAGCAACTCTGGGCATATCTCAAGCACGCAGTTCATGCTAGACAGCCCAGGAATTTACAGGAACTGGAGGCTTTTGCCAAGAAGAGTGGGCAGCTTTACCGTCTGAGAAAATAAAGAACCTCATCCACAACTACCACAAAAGACTTCATGCTGTCATTGATGTTAGAGGGGGCAATACACGGTATTAAGAAATGGGGCATGTGAACTTTTGATCAGGGTCATTTGGATGTTATGGGTTGTCATTGTGATTTAAAAAGAAAAAACACAGTAGTTTGACAATAAATGGCTTCACCCAAGCACTAACCATCAGTGGAGAGAAAGTTTTGGTGTTATCATTCATATTCTCTGAAAAAAAGCCAAGAAAGCAAATATTCTGCAGGGTTATGTAAACTTTTGAGCACATCTTTAGGGTTTAAATCAGGTGACTAAAATTCTATATAGAAAAGAAATACCAAAAATGATGGATTTTTACTAAAGAATACTATACATTAATCGATGATCCCAAAGAAATAGCATTCAACACAATATCAATGAATATAATGTCTTATTAATATATAAAAGGCATAATGATACAACATATCATGTTAAAAACATAAGACCTTTTATTAAAAATAACTAAAATAAAATAAATTAAAAACTAATTAATTAATTACACAGGTCAACAACAAAAATTTTTTTTTCTGGTGTCCAAAATATTTTAATGACTTTGGGGTATTTGTGGGGTGCTGATTCTGAATATGCTATCAGTTTTGCCAGATTGGCTCAAGTTTTTGACATTTTTGGTATCTTATTTATAGCACTTGTTGGTAAATGCGACGCATCATCTCATTAATTTCTCTGGATTAGTACTTGAACTGAGCAGTTCTCAATATAGTTTTGTGTTAATTAGTGTTCTAAAAGTTTGTTCATAGCTTGATTTTTGCACTAACTTTATGTTGTTGTCTGTTTTTCAGTGAAAAGCATGAACTCATCAAGAAGAAGTTGTCTTAACGATCCAGACTCATTCTGTTACATTTGTGGTGAATACACACTGCCAAAACATAGAAGAAACATAACAGACTTCGTAAAAAAAGTGTATTTTGCCTATTTTGGGGTTATGCTTGGGGACCAAGACAAGTTTTGGGCACCACACATAGTGTGCAAAGCATGTATCGAATTATTACAAAAATGGAGCAAAGGACAAAGAAAAAGCTTCAAATTTGGTGTTCCAATGGTGTGGAGAGAGCCAAAAAATCATCATGATGACTGTTATTTCTGTGCAGTGCAAGTGCAAGGATTCAATAAGCATAAGAAACGAAAATGGGAGTAACATGAAATCTGCAAGAAGGCCTGTCCCTCATTGTGAAGATGTGCCTGTACCTGTGTTTACCATAAATAACAGTCATCATGATGATTTTTTGGCTCTCTCCACACCATTGGAACACCAAATTTGAAGCTTTTTCTTTGTCCTTTGCTCCATTTTCGTAATAATTCGATACATGCTTTGCACACTATGTGTGGTGCCCAAAACTTGTCTTGGTCCCCAAGCATAACCCCAAAATAGGCAAAATACACTTTTTTTACGAAGTCTGTTATGTTTCTTCTATGTTTTGGCAGTGTGTATTCACCACAAATGTAACAGAATGAGTCTGAGTCTGGATCATTAAGACAACTTCTTCTTGATGAGTTCATGCTTTTCACTGGAAAACAGACAACAACATAAAGTTAGTGCAAAAATCAAGCTATAAACAAACTTTTAGAACACTAATTAACACAAAACTATATTGAGAACTGCTCAGTTCAAGTACTAATCCAAAGAAATGAATGAGATGATGCGTCGCATTTACCAACAAGTGCTATAAATAAGATACCAAAAATCTCAAAAACTTGAGCCAATCTGGCAAAACTGATGACATATTCAGAATCAGCACCCCAAAAATACCCTAAATTCGATGAAATATCTTTGGCACCAAAAATGCTGTTGACCAGTGTTATAATCACGCTGTGTGTGATGGGCAGGGTATGTCAAACAAATTGGCAAAAAAATAATATAAAATAGAAAAATATTTTGTTTAATTGATTAGTGATTGACTATGCTAAAAAGGTGTTGATAAAGTAAAAATAAATAAATAAATAAATGGTTATAAATCTCTATAAAATCCCAAAATTTTATTTCATAACATATATGTCATGATCCAGACCAGGTTTTGAGTCTTATTCTCCCATTCCTGATCTGGTCATGTCAGGGGATAACTTTTCTCTGCCTCATTCTGATGCCTAGTTGGCTATTTCTCTCCTCTGCATCCTGCAGGCAGTATCTGTTATAGTTTCTGCCTACAGCGTGAGTAGCTGACTCTGCTTAAACCCTGATTTGTCCTGCTGCCTTGCTGACTGTGCCTACGTCTGTTTATTCCCCTCTTCCGGTCCCGACTCTGTGTTTTCCCTTTGTCTTTGGACTCCCTGGTATTTGACTCGGCTTGGACCCTGACCTGCTTTTCTCTCTTGTCACGCTGCTGCTATGCAGGTTGATGCAAGCTCCACTAGATGGCAATAGAGTGGTGGGAGGACTGCACACTGCCAGAGCAGACCTGCAGCAGCGAGGCTACCACCAGGTGGCAGCAGGATAGTCAAACAAGCTGGGTCGATATTAGTCAGTAGCACAGTACCAAAAGAATAAACAAACACAGAGTCAGAGACAAGCCAAAATGGTCATTACCAATCAGGAGCGGAAATACCAAAGACATTATAACTGACCCCAGACAGTTTTTTTTCCTTGCACCTCTTTTTATGGATCCACTCCATACCCTGGCGGATCAGATGTCTAATCTGACACAAATGATGCAGGACTTGTCTGTGGAACATAGGGCTCTGGCCACATCCCATAACCAACTGCAGAGGGAGCTTTCTGAGATTGTTAAGTCTTTTCAGGTTTCTATTTCCCAATCTACCTGTAAGCACTCTGACCCTGTTGATGTTTTGCTGCACTCTCTTTAACCTAATGTCAAGCTCCCAGATACCTTCTCCATAAAAAGGAGAAGATCTATACATTCAGGGAGAGTTGTAAGTTGCTGTTTTCTCTTAGACCCCGATCCTCTGGTGATGAGAGTCAACGGGTGGGGATAATTATTTCATTACTTTGGGAGTGTCCTCAATCATGGGCTTTTTCTTTACTTTCTACTGCCTCTTAGCGTGTGTCTGTGGATAGATTCTTTGAGGCCTTAGGACTGATTTTGAAGAACCACACCAGGTTAGGTGTGAAGAAGACACAATCATGGGTCTCTCCCAGGGTAAACTCTCTGCCAAATGGTATTGCTCTGAGTTTAGACAATGGTCCACTGAGGTGACCTGGAATGACTCTGCACTTAGATGTCAGTTCAGGAGGAGACTGTCAGATCATCTGAAGGACACTTTGGCTCTCCATCCACCACCCTGCTCCTTGGAGGAGACTATGACTCAGGTTATCCATATGGATCTGAGGTTGGATGAGAGAGGTGTAATGCAGAGAGAGGTTCCCTTGCTTCCAGCTAATCCTGATGTTATGTCAGTTACTGAACCTATGGAAGTAGGAGCCACCAACCTCAAGGAGAAGGAGAGGAGGCGACCACGTGAAGGAAAATTATGTTTCTACTGTGGAAATCCCAGACATTGGAAAAAGGACTGCCTCTCCTGCCCACCGACTAACAAGTTGTCAGGAAACGCCTAAGTCTGGGTGAATGCCGATGAGGTCACCCAGACTCTTAGGTACCTTTTTCCTCATTTCATAAGATTATGTTGGAGGTGGAACTATGTTGTGGGAATTGCTGTATGCCCACTTCAGCTTTCGTGGACTGTGAGTCATCCATGAACTTTATTGACTCTAACTTGGTGGTGTAAGATAGGGACAGTTAGACTTGAGACTCCAATTCATATCATTGCCATTGACAAAAAAACTCTGGTTAAGAATATTGTTAAATTTGTTTTGGAGGAGTTTCTCATCAGGGTGGGTTCAATGCATCAGGAACGCATCTCATGTTTTCTTCCGGACAATTTTCCAGCGGGACTGGCATTGGGATTTCCTTAGTTACAGTTACACAACCCTGTTATAGACTGGGAATCTCGGGATATTGTAAAATGAGGTCCTAATTGTTCTAAGAATTGTCTTTCTACTGTACTTGTGTCATCCGTTAATCTGGAGGGTATTCCGGATTACCTGAAAGATTTTGAGGATGTGTTTTATGAAAAGGAGGCTGAGGTCTTACCACCACACAGCCCTTTTGATTGTACTATTGATTTGATTCCGGATGCTAAATTGCCTAAGGCCCGTCTGTACAACCTCTCTGTCAGGACTATGAACATTTTTTTACCTTTTATGCATTGCTGCCCTTTTCCAAGATGGCGTCTTTGGTCTCATGTACACTTTGTCTTCCTGCTCTAAAACTCCACCCCAGCCTTTAGTCTGTGCTAGAGTATTCTGCCTTGCATCCAGCTCCTGACTCTGATTACTCCCTGGCTGCATGCCTGCTCCTGTGAACCTGTGTAGTGATCCTGCTACTCTGCTCTGAGTTCCTGCTGCATACACCAGTTTCCAGTAATCCTCCTTCATCTGCTGCTCGTGTTTACTTCCATCTGCATTTGCTGGACATGTAAGCTGTTGCTGCTCTGCAAAAACCTGAGACTATTACCCAGGCTTCCCTGGTTGAGCTAAGATATTATTTGAACTGCCTTATAAGCATATCTATCTGTGTTTTGGACTAAGCAAGGATTTATTCGTGTCAAGTATCCTCAAGAATAATTGTGCTTCATAAACTTTCTGCGTGATTGCATTTTCCTCTGAAGTTCCCTACAGACTGCTAAGCTGCGTTTAATATTTACACCAAGTGTTGTGGACTTGAGTTTCTCTCTGCACCTATTTGAATCACTGTGTGATAATATAGACTTTACCACTTATAAAACTGTGTCCTGTAGTTGTCTTGTTCCATGCAAAGAGTCTCCTGAGTTATCCCCTATAATTATTACCCTCTCTGGCCCAGAGCATACTGCTATGAAGTATATCTCATAAAGCCTATGTAAAGGTCACATCCATCCCTCTGTCTCCCCTGTGGCGGCTGGATTTTTTTGGTAAATAAAAAGGTCAGTGGTTTGCGCCCGTGCCTTGATTTTCGGGAACTTAATAACATTTCGGTGAGAAATACCTATCCCCTCCCGCTTATCCCTGATTTGTACAAACAATTGTCTGGAGCCAAGAAGTTTTCTAAATTGGACCTCAGGGGAGCATATAACCTTATCCGTATTTGGGAGGGGGACTAATTTAAAATGGCATTTCTCACCTCTGAGAGTTTGTTTGAAAATCTGGTCATGCCATTTGGGCTCTCGCATGTGCTAGCAGTTTTTCAGAATTTCATTAATAATGTATTTTCTGACTTCATTGGGTGCTTTATGGTAGTTTATTTAGATGACATCCTTGTATTTTCATCTGACAAACAAGCTCACATGGGTCATCTACGTTCAGTTCTCCAGAGGTTGCGGGAGAACTCTCTTTTTGTTAAGCCTGAAAAGTGCTCATTTTTCATCCAAGAGCTGTCCTTTCTGGGGGTCATTCTGTCTGTCAAGGGGTTTCGTATGGACCCTGGAAAGGTACTGGCCATTGTTGATTGGGTACAACCCAGAGACCTTAAGGGTCTTCAGCGTTTTTTGGGGGTTTCCCAATTATTACCGTATATTCGTTAAGGGGTTTTCTCAAGTGGTCAAGCCCCTCACTGATCTCACTCATAAGTGGGCTGATCTCAAAATCTGGTCAGCTCCAGCAGTGGCAGCTTTTTCCTTTTTAAAAAAATGTTTTATGTCTGCCCCTGTATTGATCCAGTCCAATCCATCTGGACCTTTAATTGTTGAGGTGGATGCATCTTTGGTGGGGGTGGGGGCGGTGTTGTCTCAAGGACCCATCACTTTGACTAACTTAAGACCGTGTGCCTTTTTCTCTACAAAATTTTCTCCTGCTGAGAGAAATTACGATGTCGGGAATTGGGAGCTACTAGCCATTAAATTAGCTTTTGAAGAATGGAAGCATTTTTGAAGGGGGCTGTTCATCGGATCATGTTGACTACGGACCACAAGAACTTGTCTAACATTGAGCCTGCCAAACGTTTGATTCCTAGACAGGCGGTGGTCCCTGTTTTTTCACGCTTTCATTTTTCCATCACCTTTTCACCGGGTTCCAAGAATGTCAAGGCTGATGCATTATCTTGTAACTTGGATCCGATATCATCTCCCGAACCTCCTTCCTCCATTTTTCAGCATGGGTTTTTTTTGGCCGGGTGTCCTCCAAATTGGAGCAGGAGATTTGTGAGGCTCATTCTCTTGCCCCTCCATCTTTGTCTGATAATAAGCTTTTCATTCCTGTTCAGTATCGGTTGAGGTTGCTCCGTGAGTTCCATGATTCTCCGCTTAGTGGGCATCCTGGAATCTCGGACACCCAGAAAGCTATTGCTAGGCTGTTTTGGTGGTCCTCCATGGCCTCTGATGTCACTGTGTCTGCTTGTGATATGCGTGCCTGTGCTAAAGCTTCCCATAACCGGCCGGCCGGGGAATTGGTGCCATTGCCAATTCCGGATGGACCCTAGACTCATTTGTCCATGGATTTTATCACTGATCTCCTTCTTTCCAATGGCAAAACTTTGGTATGGGTAGTGGTGGACAGATTTAGTAACAGGCGCATTTTGTACCTTTGGCAGGACTGCCTAATGCAGAGACTCTATTTAAGTTGTTTGTTGAACACGTTGTGTGGTTACATGGCGTGCCTCTGAGTGTGGTTTCTGATAGAGGGGTACAATTTGTGTCCAAATTTTGGAAGGCTTTTTGTAAAAGATTGGTTAATAGCTTGACCTTCTCCTCGGCCTACCATCCTGAGACCAATGGTCAGACAGAGAGGACCAATCAGTCACTTGAACAAATTTTACGTTGTCTTGCCACATCTCAGCACAATTAGTGTTCTTCATTACCTGTGGCTGAGTTTGCATTTAATAATTGGATTAATCAGTCCACTGGCATCTCTCTGTTCTTTTGTAACTATTGTTTTCACCCTCATTTGGCGAATATTCCAGGCTGGCTTCAGGATGTCCAGGGGCCGATTCGGCAGTTCAATGGTTGGGGGAGGTATGGAGGGAGGTTCAGAGGAACTTTGGGGAGGCTCAGAGCAAACATAAACATTTTGCTGATAAGTGATGGTCTAGGGGACCTGTATTTGTGGTAGGAGATAAAGTATAGTTGTCTACCAAGAACATATGGTTAAAGATGCTGTCTGTTAAGCTGGATCCCAAGTTTACTGGTCCTTATGAGATCATGGAGGTTGTCAACCCAGTTGTCTTTCACCTTTGTCCGTTGCTTTGGATCCCCAATGTGTTCCATAAGTCTCTTCTGAAGTCATTTGTACCCTCCTCTGTTGGGTGTAATGCTCACACCCATACGGGTTGGAGAGGGCATCCGGGGGTGTGTTCCCACTGGATCTCTGACCAGACTAGCCTGGAAGGGCCGTAACTAAGTAGCTTCCTAGGTGTTCGCTGGAGCCTCTAATGGTGAGGTCAGATTTGTGCGGCAGGTAGCTACCAGGTACCACTCCAGGGTGGTGTCTGGCTGTGGATGCTGATCCCACCAGGGCACAGGACACAGGCAGGCACGCCTGTGACAATGACTGAAGGACGTGTACGGCAGATGCCCTGACAGGCAGACTGCATAATACAAAATACTAAGTTATGGTATTGTAAAGAATTAATTACTTTATGTTGTGATCACGAAATAGTATATGCAAAACTGTTGCCAGTTTTCTTTAATTAAATGACCATGCCTATATTTTAAAACATTTTGGTTAATGCAGGTCTTGCATGAAGACGGTCCAGGGGCTGATTCGGCAGTTCAACGGTTGGGGGAGGTATTAAGGGAATTCCAGAGGGACTTTGGGGAGGCTCAGAGCAAACATAAACATTTTGCTGATAGGAGATAAAGTATGGTTGTCTACCAAGAAAATATGGTTGAAGGTGCCGTCTGTTAAGCTGGATCCCAAGTTTACTGGTCCTTATGAGATCATGGAGATTGTCAACCCAGTTGCCTTTCACCTTCGTCCGTCACTTCATATCCCATTGACTGGCTTGATGGAGACACAGGCAGGCAGGTGGGCACGGCTGGCACTCTGGCAGACTGGTGGGCACAGCAGAGACACTGGCAGGCACGGCAGAGACACTGGCAGGCTGGCGGGCACGACTGGCACACTGACAGGTCAGACAGACAGGGCTGATACCCTGGTAGGAACTGATCTACAGGCGGGTGTATGGAAACAGGTAAAAACCTGTTCAGACTGGAGGGTATATGGGAACAGGTAGCGACCTGTTCGGACTGGTGAATATAAAGAAACAGGTAGAGACCTGTACGAGAAGTTGCAGAACAGAGGTAGAGAAAGAGCAGATGCAAAGCAGAACCACAGGAGGCGGAGTTAAGAGCAGGAAGTGGGGCCAAGAACAGAAACGTAGGAGGTGGAGCCAAGAGCAGAAGGCGGAGCCAAGAACAGAAATGCAGCTAAGAGCAGAGAAGAGGAAGGCGGAGCTATGAGCAGAGGAGAAGACAGAGAAGGAGAAGGTGGAGCTAAGGATGGAGCCGCTGGAAGCGGAGCCAAGAGCAGAGGTGCTGGAGGCAGAGCCAAGAGTGGAGATGCTGGAGGCGGAGTCAAGAGCAGAACCGCAAGAGGCAACGCCAAGAGCCAGAACCACAGGACACAAAGCCAAGAGCCAAAAGGCGCAGAACCACAGGTTGTGGTGAGCAAAGCAGAGAGGCACAAAGCCATGGGTAGTGGCAACCAGAGCAGAGAGGTGCAGAGCCACTGATAGTGGCAAGCAGAGCAGAGAGGTAACGCAGAAATACACACAGCAGAATGGGAATGGCAAACAAACAAAGAAGGAACAGGAACGGACATAAACTAGAGTTCAGACAGGAATGGACATAGACCAGAGTACAGAGAGAAACAGACACAGAAACACGAAATAGACACAGATATAGGCCTGCATATTGCAGCCCTCAGAAACAGGAAACAGACAATGCTTGGCAGCTCAGTAGCGAATGCTAACTGAGGGAAATAGTTTGCTCAGGTGTCCTCCAATGGGTGAGGACGCCTCAAGAATCAGAGGCCTCTAGGCCATTGGCCGGGGACAGCATAGGGAGTTGCACACAGTCTCAATAAGCATCCGGATATTCCAGCGCCACCCCCTATGCACACAGCCAGGAAGTGTACACAGAGCAAGCAGCCATGGAGCACACAGCATGGAGCCAGCAGCAGACAGATCTCACAGCATGAAACAGGGTGAGTGACTTCATGTAACAGGCAGGTGGGGGATGGAAGGCCATGCAGTGAAGCCAATAGGGTTGTTACAGTGCGTCTCCATTCCTTCCGCCACCTGTCTCTGTGGATGGTCAGACTGAGCATGAAGTGGAACGGATTGTGGATTCTCGCATGGTCCCCGTTCACTTCAGTATTTGGTTCATTGGAGGGCTTACGGTCCTGAGGATCGATCGTGGGTCCCGGCGTGATCTGTCCATGCTGATCGGTTGGTTTGCGCCTTTCATGCTTGTTATCCTGGGAAACTTGGGGGTCCAGTGGCCCGTCTTGAGAGGAGGGTACTGTCATAATCCAGGCCAGTTTTGAGTCCTGTCCTCCCCTTCCCGGTCTGGTCATGTCAGGGGTTAACTTTTCTCTGCCTCGTTCTGGTGCCTGGTTGGCTATTTCTCTCTGCAGGCAGGGTCAGTTGTAGTTTCTGCCTACGGCGTGAGTAGTTGACTGCTTAAACCCTGATTTGTCCTGCTGCCTTGCTGACTGTGCCCCCATCTGTTTATTCCGCTCTTCCTGTCCTGACTCTGTGTTTCCCCTTTATGTGTGGACTCCCTGGCATTTGACTTGGCTTGGACCCTGACCTGTTTTGGCTCTTGTCTTTGGTATTTCCGCTCCTGATTGGTACTGACTTTTTTGGCTTATCTCTAACTCTGTGTTTGTTTATTCCTTTGGTACTGCGCTACTGACTAATATCGACCCAGCGTGTTTGACTATCCTGCTTCCACCTGGTGGTAGCCTCGCTGCAGCGCTGCAGGTCTGCTCTGGCAGTATGCAGTTCTCCCTCCACTCTATTGCCATTTAGTGGAGCTTGCATCTACCTGCATAGCAGCAGCGTGACACTATACAAATATATGTGATTATTTGGACATGAGGAAATAAAATTTGTGATATGAATAATCAATACAAATCAATTCATAAAAAACAAAGTGCTCATTCAAAAAGAAACCTCATGATCAATATGATGGAAATTCATTCAATATACAGTGCCTTGCGAAAGTGTGTGACACTTGGGAACTTTTCAACCTTTTCCCACATATCATGCTTCAAACATAAAGATACCAAATGTACATTTTTGGTGAAGAATCAACAACAAGTGAAATACAATTTCGTTCAACTTCACAACTGTGTTTGAAGCATGATATGTGGGAAAAGGTTGAAAAAGTTCCAGGGAGATGAATACTTTCGCAAGGCACTGTAAATAATTATTTGAACATGAGGAAATTAAGTTTGTGATGTAATTAATCAAATATAAATCAATTCATAAAATGCAAAGTGCTCATTCGGAAGGAGACCTCAGTCATGATAAAAAAATAGACATTATACAAAAGAAAAAAGGATTTCCATAGTGAAGAAACACAAATACCAACCACTGTGACACACCTCTGCCCCCACACACCACTCCAACGCGAGTTTTGCTTCCCTGACATTAGATGTCTATTTTTTGATCATGTGGTCTCCTTCCGAATAAGCACTTTGCTTTTTATGAATTGATTTATATTTGATTAATTACATCACAAACTTAATTTCCTCATGTTCAAATAATTATTTATATTGAATGAATTTTCACCATATTTATCATGAGGTTTCTTTTTGAATGAGCACTTTGTTTTTTATGAATTGATTTGTGTTGATTTTTCATATCACAAATTTTATTGCCTCATCTATATATGTAATTGTCTAAGAATCACTTCCATATGTCTATCCTTCTGTCTTTCTGTCTGTCTGTCACGGATATTCATTGGTCGCGGCCTCTGTCTGTAATGGAATCCAAGTCGCTGATTGGTCGCGCAAGCTGCCTGTCATGGCTGCCGCGACCAATCAGCGACGGCCACAGTCCGATTAGTCCCTCCCTACTCCCCTGCAGTCAGTGCCCGGCGCCCGGCCCCACTCCACACTCCCCGCAGTCACGGCTCACACAGGGTTAATGCCAACGGTAACGACCCACGTTATGCCGCGGACAACTCACTCCGTAACCGCCGCTATTAACCCTGTGTGACCAAGTTTTTACTATTGACGCAGCCTATGCAGCGTCAATAGTAAAAACATCTAATGTTAAAAAAAATAAAAAATCATTATATACTCATACTACGTAGCTGGGCAATATACTACGTGACTGCCCAATATACTACGTCGCTGGGCAATATACTACGTCGCTGGGCAATATACTACGTCGCTGGGCAATATACTACATGGCTGGGCAATATACTACGTGGCTGGGCAATATACTACGTGGCTGGGCAATATACTACGTGGCTGGGAAATATACTATGTAACTGGGCAATATACTACGTGGCTGGGCAATATACTACGTGGACATGCATATTCTAGAATACCCGATGCGTTAGAATCGGGCCACCATCTAGTGTCCAAACAATCACATAGGGTATGTGCACACGTTGTGGATTTTCCTGTGGAATTTTCTGTGTGGATTCTGCATCTCTTGGCAGAAACGCATGTCAAAATCTGCACTTTTTTTGCGGATTTTGTGCATTTTTGTTGCAGATTTACTGTGGATTCTATGTGGATTTCATGCGCTTTTACCCCTGCGGATTTCTATTATGGAATGGATCAGCACAAAGAATTGACATGGTCCTTTTTTTAATCCGCTGCGTTTTCCGTGTGGAATTTCCCGCACCATTAGCACAGCATTTTTTTTTGCCATTGATTTACATTGTACTGTAAATCACTTGCAGATCTGCAGCGTTTCTGCACGGAAAAAAGCGCTGCGGATCCGCTGGAAATCTGCAACGTGTTGCACATACCCTCATAACCATTTATTTATTTTTACTTTGTCAACACGTTCTTAGCATAGTCAATCGCTAATCAATTAAAAAATGTATTTTTTTCATTTTATAATAATGATTTTTTTGCCAATTAGTTTGACATACCCTGCCCCTCACACACAATGTGATTATAATTAATTAGTTTTTAATTTATTTTATTTTAATTATTTTTAATAAAAAGGTCTTATGTTTATAACATGATATGTTGTGTCATTATGCCTTTTATATATTAAAAAATATTATATTCCTTGATATTGTGTTGAATGCTATTTCTTTGGGATCATTTAAATCAGGTGATTTGCTTGGCCATTGCAACAGGCGAACATTTTTCTTTGCTAACCAATTTTTTAATAAATTGAATGTATATATAGGATCATTGTCTTGAAGGAATTTCCATCCACTGCCTACTTTTGGTTTCACTATGTAGCAGCATTACATTATCCAGTATATCCTTGTACATGGTAGTATTCATATTTCCATCAATTCTGTGCAGAGGAGCAATGGCAAATTCAGAAAAATAGCCCCAAACCATGACATTGCCACCACGTTTGTTATGGACTGGTGATTAAGGAGCGATATGCGACTAGCTCTGAGCAGGTGGTAACTATACTGACCGCAGTTCCTGATCTTAACACAACACTAGCAGTAGCCGTGGGATGTTCCTGTCACTCCCTGGACACCTCGTCACAGCCGGAGAACTAGCTACCCCTAAAGGTAGAAACAGGAAAGCTATCTTGCCTCAGCGAAAATCCCCAAAGGAAAGACAGCTGTTGTGAATTAGACTTTTTGGCTTCCTCTTGTGGTTACTAGTGATATGACTCTGGGATTGTCTTTCCTCAGTTTGGCACTCACCTGGGTCGTTAGTCCAGGGGTGTTGCTATATAAACTTCCTGGATCCTTAGTCCAGTGCCTGGCATCGTTGTAATCAGATCCTTTCTGTTTGCTCCTGTCTGCTGGTCCCGGTTCGTGCAAAATTAAGCTAAGTCCTGCTTCTTTGTTTTTTGGTTATTTGCTTTGCTCTTATTTTTGTCCAGCTTGTACTAAATGTGATTCCTGACTTTGCTGGAAGCTCTAGGGGGCTGGTGTTCTCCCCCCGGGCCGTTAGATGGTTTGGGGGTTCTTGAATATCCAGCGTGGATATTTTGATAGGGTTTTTGCTGACCATATAAGTCATCTTACTATATTCTGCTATTAGCTAGTGGGCCTCTCTTTGCTAAATACCTAGCTCATTCTTACGTTTGTCTTTTCCTCTTACCTCACCGTTATTATTTGTTGGGGGCTTGTATCCAACTTTTGGGGTCTTTTCTCTGGAGGCAAGAAAGGTCTTTCTTTTCCCTTCTAGGGTTAGTTAGTTCTCCGGCTGGCGCGAGACGTCTAGAACCAACGTAGGCACGTTCCCCGGCTGCTGCTATTTGTGGTGCTAGGATTAGACATATGGTCAGCTCAGTTACCACTGCCCTATGAGCTGGTTTATTGTGTTTGCAGACTTAGTAATTATTTCTGAGACCCTCTGCCATTGGGGTCATAACAGTATGCCAGGCCCACATTGAATGTTTAATGCATTGCAGAAGTGGGATAATTAGAAAGGAAATTCTGAGTTTTTTTTTTTTTTTTTCTTTTCCTCTCTTCCTCCCCTTTACCTCTGAGTGGCTTGTGCTTGCTGCAGACATGAATGTCCAGACCTTGATTACAAGTGTAGACCAGCTTGCTGCTCGTGTGCAGGGCATACAAGATTTTGTTACCAGTAGTCCAATGTCTGAACCTAAAATACCTATTCCTGAACTGTTTTCTGGAGACCGATTTAAGTTTAGGAATTTCAGGAATAATTGTAAATTGTTTCTATCTCTGAGACCCCGTTCATCTGGAGATTCAGCTCAGCAAGTTAAAATTATTATCTCTTTTTTACGGGGCGACCCTCAGGATTGGGCTTTCTCGCTAGCGCCAGGAGATCCGGCATTGGCAAATATTGATGCGTTTTTTCTGGCGCTCGGATTGCTTTACGAGGAACCCAATCTTGAAGTTCAGGCAGAAAAAGCCTTGCTGGCTATTTCTCAGGGCCAGGATGAAGCTGAAGTGTATTGCCAAAAATTTCGGAAATGGTCCGTGCTTACTCAGTGGAATGAGTGTGCTCTGGCCGCAAATTTCAGAAATGGCCTTTCTGAAGCCATTAAGAATGTGATGGTGGGTTTCCCCATTCCTACAAGTCTGAATGATTGAATGATTCCATGGCGCTGGCTATTCAAATTGACCGGCGTTTGCGGGAGTGCAAAGCCGCTAATCCTCTGGTGGTGTTGTCTGAACAAACACCTGATTTAATGCAATGTGATAGAATTCAGACTAGAAATGAGCGGAAAAATCATAGACGTCAGAATGGGTTGTGTTTTTACTGTGGTGATTCTACACATGTTATATCAGCATGCTCTAAACGCCTAACAAGGGTTGTTAGTCCTGTCGCCATTGGTAATTTGCAACCTAAATTTATTTTGTCTGTGACTTTAATTTGCTCATTGTCTTCTTACCCTGTTATGGCGTTTGTGGATTCAGGTGCTGCCCTGAGTCTTATGGATCTGTCATTTGCCAAGCGCTGTGGTTTTGTTCTTGAACCGTTGGTAAATCCTATTCCTCTTAGAGGTATTGATGCTACGCCATTGGCGGAAAATAAACTGCAGTTTTGGACGCAGGTAACCATGTGCATGACTCCTGAACATCGGGAGGTGATTCGTTTTCTTGTTCTGCATAAAATGCATGATTTGGTCGTTTTGGGTCTGCCATGGTTACAGACCCACAATCCAGTCTTGGATTGGAAGGCAATGTCTGTGTCAAGTTGGGGCTGTCAGGGAATTCATGCTGATTCCCCGCCGGTGTCTATTGCTTCCTCTACTCCTTCGGAAGTTCCTGAGTATTTGTCTGATTATCAGGATGTATTCAGCGAGTCCAGGTCCAGTGCTCTGCCTCCTCATAGGGACTGTGACTGCGCCATAGATTTGATTCCAGGTAGTAAATTTCCTAAGGGAAGACTATTTAATCTGTCTGTACCTGAGCATGCCGCAATGCGTTCGTATATCAAGGAGTCTCTGGAGAAGGGGCATATCCGTCCATCCTCTTCCCCTCTTGGTGCGGGATTCTTTTTTGTGGCCAAGAAGGACGGATCTTTGAGACCTTGTATTGACTATCGGCTTCTGAATAAAATCACTGTTAAATTTCAGTATCCTTTGCCTCTGTTGTCGGACTTGTTTGCCCGGATTAAGGGTGCCAAGTGGTTCACCAAGATAGATCTTCGTGGTGCGTACAACCTTGTGCGCATTAAGCAAGGAGATGAATGGAAGACAGCATTTAATACGCCCGAAGGTCATTTTGAGTACTTGGTGATGCCTTTTGGGCTCTCTAATGCTCCCTCAGTGTTTAAGTCCTTTATGCATGATATTTTCCGGAAGTATCTGGATAAATTTATGATTGTTTATCTGGATGATATTCTGGTTTTCTCTGAAGATTGGGACTCACATGTGGAGCAGGTCAGGATGGTGTTTCAGGTTTTGCGTGAGAATGCTTTGTTTGTTAAGGGCTCAAAGTGTCTCTTTGGAGTACAGAAGGTTTCCTTTTTGGGGTTTTTTTTTCCCCTTCTGCTGTGGAGATGGACCCAGTCAAGGTCCGAGCTATTCATGATTGGACTCAACCCACGTCAGTTAAGAGTCTTCAGAAGTTCTTGGGTTTTGCTAACTTCTACCGTCGTTTTATCGCTAATTTTTCTAGCGTTGTTAAACCTTTGACGGATATGACAAAGAAAGGTTCTGATGTTGCTAACTGGGCTCCTGCAGCCATGGAGGCGTTCCAAGAGTTGAAGCGCCGGTTTACTTCGGCGCCTGTTTTGTGCCAGCCTGATGTCTCACTTCCCTTTCAGGTCGAAGTGGATGCTTCCGAGATTGGGGCAGGGGCCGTTTTGTCGCAGAGAGGCCCTGGTTGCTCCGTAATGAGACCATGTGCTTTCTTCTCTAGGAAGTTTTCGCCTGCTGAGCGGAATTATGATGTTGGCAATCGGGAGTTGCTGGCCATGAAGTGGGCATTTGAGGAGTGGCGTCATTGGCTCGAGGGTGCTAAGCATCGTGTGGTGGTCTTGACTGATCACAAAAATTTGATGTATCTCGAGTCTGCTAAACGCCTGAATCCTAGACAGGCCCGCTGGTCATTGTTTTTCTCCCGTTTTGACTTTGTGGTCTCGTATTTACCAGGTTCAAAGAATGTGAAGGCTGATGCTCTTTCAAGGAGCTTTGTGCCTGACTCTCCTGGAGTCGCAGAACCAGTTGGTATTCTTAAAGAGGGAGTTATCTTGTCGGCCATTTCCCCTGATTTGCGACGTGTGTTGCAGAGATTTCAGGCTGGTAGACCTGACTCTTGTCCACCTGACAGACTGTTTGTTCCTGATAAGTGGACCAGCAGAGTCATTTCCGAGGTTCATTCCTCGGTGTTGGCAGGGCTTCCGGGAATTTTTGGCACCAGAGATCTGGTGGCTAGGTCCTTTTGGTGGCCTTCCTTGTCACGGGATGTGCGGTCATTTGTGCAGTCCTGTGGGACTTGTGCTCGAGCTAAGCCTTGCTGTTCTCGTGCCAGCGGGTTGCTCTTGCCCTTGCCTGTCCCGAAGAGGCCTTGGACACACATTTCCATGGATTTCATTTCAGATCTCCCGGTGTCTCAGGGCATGTCTGTCATCTGGGTGGTATGTGATCGCTTTTCTAAAATGGTCCATTTGGTGCCTTTGCCTAAGCTGCCTTCCTCTTCCGATCTGGTTCCTGTGTTCTTTCAGAATGTGGTTCGTTTACACGGCATTCCTGAGAATATTGTGTCTGACAGAGGATCCCAGTTTGTTTCCAGGTTCTGGCGATCCTTTTGTGCTAGGATGGGCATTGATTTGTCGTTTTCGTCTGCCTTTCATCCTCAGACTAATGGACAAACGGAGCGAACTAATCAGACTCTGGAGGCTTATTTGAGGTGTTTTGTTTCGGCAGATCAGGATGATTGGGTGACCTTCTTGCCGTTGGCTGAGTTTGCCCTTAATAATCGGGCTAGTTCTGCTACTTTGGTTTCGCCATTTTTCTGCAACTCTGGTTTCCATCCTCGTTTTTCCTCGGGACATGTGGAGCCTTCTGACTGTCCTGGGGTAGATTCTGTGGTGGATAGGTTGCAGCAGATCTGGAATCATGTGGTGGACAACTTAAAGTTGTCACAGGAGAAGGCTCAGCGTTTTGCCAACCGCCGCCGCGGTGTGGGTCCCCGACTTCGTGTTGGGGATTTGGTATGGCTGTCTTCTCGATTTGTTCCCATGAAGGTCTCCTCTCCTAAATTTAAGCCTCGCTTCATCAGTCCTTACAAGATTTTGGAAATCCTTAATCCTGTGTCCTTTCGCTTGGATCTTCCGGTGTCGTTTGCCATTCACAACGTGTTCCATAGGTCTTTGTTGCGGCGGTACGTTGTACCTGTGGTTCCTTCTGTTGAGCCTCCTGCTCCAGTGTTGGTTGAGGGCGAGTTGGAGTACGTGGTGGAGAAGATCTTGGATTCTCGTCTCTCCAGACGGAGGCTTCAGTATCTGGTCAAGTGGAAGGGCTATGGTCAGGAGGATAATTCCTGGGTGGTTGCTTCTGATGTGCATGCGGCCGATTTAGTTCGTGCCTTTCACGCTGCTCATCCTGATCGCCCTGGTGGTCTTGGTGAGGGTTCGGTGACCCCTCCTTAAGGGGGGGGGTACTGTTGTGAATTAGACTTTTTGGCTCCCTCTTGTGGTTACTAGTGATATGACTCTGGGATTGTCTTTCCTCAGTTTGGCACTCACCTGGGTCGTTAGTCCAGGGGTGTTGCTATATAAACTTCCTGGATCCTTAGTCCAGTGCCTGGCATCGTTGTAATCAGATCCTTTCTGTTTGCTCCTGTCTGCTGGTCCCGGTTCTTGCAAAATTAAGCTAAGTCCTGCTTCTTTGTTTTTTGGTTATTTGCTTTGCTCTTATTTTTGTCCAGCTTGTACTAAATGTGATTCCTGACTTTGCTGGAAGCTCTAGGGGGCTGGTGTTCTCCCCCCGGGCCGTTAGACGGTTCGGGGGTTCTTGAATATCCAGCGTGGATATTTTGATAGGGTTTTTGCTGACCATATAAGTCATCTTACTATATTCTGCTATTAGCTAGTGGGCCTCTCTTTGCTAAATACCTAGCTCATTCTTACGTTTGTCTTTTCCTCTTACCTCACCGTTATTATTTGTTGGGGGCTTGTATCCAACTTTTGGGGTCTTTTCTCTGGAGGCAAGAAAGGTCTTTCTTTTCCCTTCTAGGGTTAGTTAGTTCTCCGGCTGGCGCGAGACGTCTAGAACCAACGTAGGCACGTTCCCCGGCTGCTGCTATTTGTGGTGCTAGGATTAGACATATGGTCAGCTCAGTTACCACTGCCCTATGAGCTGGTTTATTGTGTTTGCAGACTTAGTAATTATTTCTGAGACCCTCTGCCATTGGGGTCATAACAGACAGCCTCCCACAAATAATGACTGTGAGAGGAGAAGGAAATTACATACGTAGAATGAAACAAGATTTAGCAAAGGAGGCCACTTCTAGCTAGATAGATAGTACAGGATAGAACACTGTGCGGTCAGTAATAAAAACTAGAAAAAGTCCACCGCAGAGAAATGCAAAAATCTCCACACCTGACTAAAGATGTGGAGGGCAAAATCTGCTGCCCAGAGCTTCCAGCTTAGCTGAATAGATCCATACTGATAAGCTGGACAAATGAGCAAAACATAATGTGCTGAACAATAAAGTCCACAACAAGAGGACTGCAAAAGGACAAGCAAGGACTTATCTTTGCTGAACAGGTCAGAGTGTCAGGGAAATCCAAAAGAGCCGTGACTCCAAGCAGGAACATTTGACAACTGGCATTGATTGAGGGAAAAGGCCAGACTAAAATAGCCAAGCCAGAAAGACGATCAGTGGAAGCAGCTGCTGATGCTAAATCCAAGAAGCAGCCATACCACTCAAAACCACTGAAGGGAGCCCAAGAGCAGAACTCACAAAAGTGCTACTTACAACCACCGGAGGGAGCCCAAGAGCGGAATTCACAACACATGTTTCACTGTAGGTGTTTAGAACCTTACAGCATTATGTTTTCCAATTTGGTGGTTTATATTGTGCTTGCCATCACTACCAAACAGATTGAACTTGGATTCATCCGACCACAACACCTTAGACAAATCTGTCTCTTTCCATTGGCTGTGTTCTTTAGCAAACTCAAGTAGGACCTTCTAGTTCTTTGTAGAGATGAAAGGCTTCTTGACGGGAACTCGCATATTCATCCCTACTGCTCCTAGCCGTCACACCACAGTTTGGCGGTACACTTTGACCACATATTCTTTGTTCATTTTGTACTAATTCTGTACAGCACTTCTATGGACATCAGAAAATGACTTTTTCTTAATAATGTGATCAACTTTGGAGAAAGTTTCCCATGGTCGTCCCCTTCTAGGTTTGTCAGCTCTTCCATAACCCTCTTTTTCTTTCTTTATTTATACGTGACACTTGACTCTGAGAGCAGTTGATTTCTATAGCTACCTCTTTTTGGCTTTTGCCTGACTTCACCCTCAGAATAATAATCTTCCTAACATTTGATGATAAATTTGGCTTTGTCTTTGCCATGTTTTAACTGAAAAATGCACACATACACACAAAAATAATTTTTTAGGTTATATACGACTACCCTTGACAAAATAAGCAAAACATTTGGCGTAGCAAATGTGGAAAGTTAAATCATAAAGGGATAAAACAATGTCAAACACAATTTTCATTCTTACAGGTGACAACCATTTGCTTCCGGTTTGCTAAAATCACCAGGAAAATGGCATCACAACTAGACAAAATTAATCACACTTAAAAAAAAAAAATGGAACACAAGATTTGACAGATGCAATGTGGGTGCAAAAACCACCTCCAAACAATGTATACAAATTTTGTTAATGTATATAGAAGAAAAAGAAAGGCAGCACTCTAATAGTTACCAAAGCAAGTGGACTTTATTTAGCCCATACGGCGTAGCAGCGTTTCAGCTAAAATATGGCCTTTCAAACATTGAAACAATTGTGCATATAGGATATATATCGAAACATTCCATTATTGAGCAATTAATAAATTATTTACAAAATAGCATAAAAGACAATACATTATAATTTGTGCAACATCCATTGATATACCATTCACATAGTACAAAGTGTTACAGTTATAAAGTGCATAGCATGAATCATCTTATATGGCAATTTAGTGTATTTATTTATACATGATTCATAACCTAATTAGTTCATGTGTTCTGTGATTAAAAATGGCTCAGTCCTGCCATAGGGTACAATGTTTGCATAAAGCCGCGCCTTGAAGCACTAGCACTTTCTGAACTTGTCCGAGATGATGACACCATTATTAAACCTGCAGACACGGGGAGAGCTGTCGTCGTCATGGACAAGGAAATGTATCTATCCGAAATTCGAGGACAATTGAATGATGTTGAAATCTACAAAAAAATTAGATAAGGATCCAAAGTTTGACATTATTCGAAAAATAAAAAAAAGCTTACAGCATGCTACAAGTATAAAGGCAGAGGTAATAGATCAAGACCAGCTTCTCCACCATGACAGAAGATCAGCTCTCCACCCTCCTGTCGAGATCACACCTCACCACCTGCACGCTCGACCCGCTCCCATCTCACCTCATCCCTAACCTTTCCACGGTCTTCATCCCAACCCTAACGCACCTCTTCAACCTCTCACTCACAACAGGTGTCTTCCCCTCATCCTTCAAACATGCCAAGATCACACCCATCCTCAAAAAGCCCTCCCTCGACTCATCCTCTGTGTCTAGCTATCGCCCGATATCTCTTCTTCCTTATGCCTCCAAATTGCTGGAGCAACACATCCATCTTGAACTGTCCTCTCACCTCTCCTCCTGCTCCCTCTTTGATCGATTACAATCTGGCTTCCGTTCCCATCACTCAACTGAAACTGCCCTAACTAAAGTCACCAATGACCTACTAACTGCCAGAAACAAGCGACACTACTCTGTCCTCCTTCTCCTGGACCTGTCTTCTGCCTTTGACACTGTGGACCACTCCCTTCTGCTACAAATCCTCTCATCTCTTGGCATCACAGACTTGGCCCTTTCCTGGATCTCATCATATCTGACAGATCGGACATTCAGTGTCTCCCTCCGCCACACCACCTCCTCACCTCGCCCCTTGTCAGTCGGTGTTCCTCAAGGCTCTGTTCTAGGACCCCTACTCTTCTCCATCTACACCTTCGGTCTGGGACAGCTCATAGAATCCCACGGTATGCAGTACCACCTCTATGCTGATGACACGCAGATCTACTTATCCGGACCTGACCTCACCTCCTTACTTACCAAAATCCCGCACTGTCTGTCTGCTATTTCAGCCTTCTTTTCTGCTCGCTTTCTACAACTGAACATGGACAAAACAGAATTCATCATCTTTCCCCCATCTCACTCTACCCCTCCACCAGACCTATCCATCAATGTCAATGGCTGCTCACTTTCCCAAGTCCCACACGCCCGGTGCCTCGGGGTGATCCTCGACTCTGCCCTCTCTTTCAAGCCACATATCCAAGCCCTTGCCTCCTCCTGCCGCCTCAAACTCAAAAACATTTCCCGGATCCGCGCATTCCTTGACCGTGACACCACAAAAACACTAGTGCATGCCCTTATCATCTCCCGCCTCGACTACTGCAACCTCCTACTCTCTGGACTCCCCTCTAGCACTCTGGCACCACTCCAATCCATCCTACACTCTGCTGCTCGACTAATCTACCTGTCTCCCCGCTATTCCCCAGCCTCTCCCCTATGCCAAGCCCTTCACTGGCTTCCTATTGCCCAGAGACTCCAGTTCAAAACCCTCACAATGACCTACAAAGCCATCCACAACCTATCTCCTCCATACATCTGTGACATGATCAACCGGTACCTACCAACACGCAACCTCCGATCCTCTCAAGACCTCCTTCTCTACTCCCCTCTCATCTCTTCTTCCCACAACCGCATCCAAGACTTCTCCCGTGCTTCCCCCATACTCTGGAACTCTCTACCCCAGCACATCAGACTCTCGCCTACCATAGAAACTTTCAAAAAGAACCTGAAGACTCACCTCTTCCGACAAGCCTACAGCCTGCAGTGATCCTGAACCTACTGAACCGCCGCACAACCAGCTCTGCCCTCTTCTAGTGTATCATCACCCATGCCCTGCAGATTGTGAGCCCTCGCGGGCAGGGTCCTCCCTCCTTATGTACCCGTGTGCCTTGTTTTTTGCTCATGTTTAATGTATTTGTCTATATTTGCCCCGTATTTCACATGTAAAGCGCCATGGAATAAATGGCGCTATAAAAATGAATAATAATAAATAATAATAATAATATGATTTTCTATTGGTGGAGAATCCTAGAAAACCAGTATTATACACAATACCAAAGATACATAAATCGCTAATAAACCTCCTAGGAGAGCCAATATTGCCAGAATGTAAATTCATTTATTAATGATACTACAGATTTCCTAAATAAATTAAAGCAGATACAACCAAGGGATCAAAGTATTTTGGCATGCTTTGACATAGTGTCACACCTTATACATGTCAATAGACCATGACAGAGGAACTCGGGCAGTTGAAAGAATATTACAAACTGAAGATATATTTTTAGAAGGTAGACAATTCATATTAAACCTCTTGATCATAGTTTTAAGACTAAGCTATTTAGTTTTTGGGGATGAAGATTACTTACAACATTGTGGCACATTCATGGAGGCAAATATGGCACCTGCCTATGCCAGTTTTATAATGAGCACCCTGGAGGAAGACTTCATCTATACATCCCACCAGTATGTACAGGCGTGGTGGAGATACATAGATGACGTCTTCCTCCTGAGGTCAGTAACTGAATGCCAATGATCTGAATTTCATGTATACCTTAATGAGATAGATCCCACCATTAAATTCACTCTCATATGATAAGTTATTGGATGTAATGGTGAAACTGGACAAAGGAAGATTTAGTACACCTTGTTTGTCAAACCAACTGCTAAAAATGATTTTTTACAATACAGTAGCCAACATTCACAAAGAAAATTGCATCCATACCATATAGTCAATTTATTAGGGCAAGGCAAATAGTTAATGTGGATGAAAATCTTCCACATTACTGGTAGTACAAAGGCTCTGGAAAAGTGAACTGGCTCCTTACACTCCAAAACAAATTCAGCAAAAATCATTACTACACCTCTAGATAAATTCCCAGATGGGTATAATTTCCAAAATGGGTTCACTTGAGGAGGTATTCTGCTCATCTAGCAATTAGGGGCTCTGTATATGGAGTCCGCAAACTGTTCTAGGAAAATCTGTGCTCCAGGAGGCAAATAGAGCTCCGTTCATCCAAAGTCTCTTCGTATGGCTAAATAGTACTGTACAGCCACATATGGCATATTGCCATGTTCAATAGAAATTGTGGGACAAATTATGGTACAACTTTTGCCCACTTCTTGTGTGAAAATGTAAAATCTGGGGTTAAAACCACATTTTAATGGTAAAAATGTAGTTATTTTTTCTTCACTACCCAATGGTGTAAAATTCTGTGACACCCCTGTGGTATCAATATGATCACTGCACCCCTAGATGAATTCATTGAGAGGTGTAGTTTGTAAAATGGGTCACTTATGGGGGGGTTTGCTGATCTGGCACCATATTGGCTCTCCCAGTGGGTCATGGCATCTGAAAACCTGGAGGGTTCAAGATGCTCACCACACATCTAAGTACATTCCTTGAGGGGTCTAGTTTGCAAAATAAGGTCACTTGTGGGGGGATTCCACTGTTTAGGTATGTCAGTGGCTCTCCAAATGGGACATGATGTCCGCTAATGATTCCAGGAAATTTTACATTCAAAAAGTTAAATGACGCTCCTTCCCTTCCAAATCCTCCTGTGCTCCCAAACAGTAGTTTTCTTCCTCATATGCAGTATTGACAAACTCAGGAAAAATTGCACAAGAAATTGTATGGTGCAATTTCTTCTATTACCCTTATGAAAATGCAACATTTGGGGGTAAAAACATATTTGTGGGGAAAATGTGATTTTTTTTATTTTCACGTCTCAACATTATAAATTTATGTGAATCATCTGATGGTTCAATGTGCTCACCACACATCTAGATCAGTTCCCTGAGGGGTATAGTTTCCAAAATGGTGTCATTGGTAGGGGATTTTCACTTTTTAGGCACATCAGATGCTATCCAAATGCGACATGGTGTCCGCCAATTGTTCCAGCAAATTTTGCATTCAAAAAGTCAAATGGCGCTCCTTCCCTTCCGACTGTGCACCCAAACAGTGGTTTTCTCCCTTATTTGGGGTCTTAGGAAAAATTATACAATAAGTTTTGGGGTCAATTTTTTCCTGTTACCCTTGTCAAAATAAAAAATATGGATCTGAAGTGATTTTTTTGTGAAAAAAGTTAAATGTTCATTTTTTTTCCACATTACAAAATTCCTGTGAAGCATCTGAAGGGTTAATAAACTTATTGAATTTGGTTTTGAGCACTTTGAGGGGGGAAATTTTTAGAGTGGTGTCACTTACGGGTATTTTCTGTCATATAGACCCCACAAATTGACTTCAAATGTGAGGTGGTCCCAATGGTTTTGTAAATTATGTTGGAAAAATGAAAAATCGCTGGTCGACTTTTAACCCCTATAACTTACCAACAAAAAAAATGTGTTTCAAAATTTGTGCTAATGTAAAGTAAACATGTGGGAAATGTTATTTATTAACTATTTTGTGTAACATATATTTGTGATTTAAGGGCATGTAAATTCAAAGTTTGAAAATTGCGAAGTCATATTGAATAAATTTCACCACTATCATGAAGTGCAATATGTCATAAAAAACAATCTCAGACTCAACGAGAACTGTTAAAGCATTCCAGAGTTATTATCTTATAAATGAGGATAGGGAACTGGTAAAAATAAAAGCACAATAGGGTCTTAACAGATAACAATGAGGTGTAAAGGAAGTGAATCCCCTCACCTAGTATGGTTGCTACAAAACAACATTTATCTGGCATAAATATATATCACAGCTGCTGCAAAGACACCGGTCTTGCAAAGGATGAACTGATCAAGGAAACCAGGAAGGAGATACTTACTACTCATGCGTTGCCGATGATGAATCCACGGTATATCCAATGGAATATGTTGAATTATTTATTGAATGCGTTTCGAGGTCCTGTGTGACTAATAACCTGGTCTGACAAGATGCTAGCGGCAGGGCAGCACAACATTTTCAAGTCATAGAGGGACAGCTCATGCCAGGTGTCCAGCTTTGAGACCCAATAGTTGAAAGTCGCAGGGGAATTAGGGAATACTCTCGTTTGGTTGGCCCGGTATTACTTGACCATCTTTAAAATATTTTCCCTCCTTGCTAAAAATACCGGTCATCAGTCCCTGGATGCTGGTCTGATGTCATGAAATTGGCCCCCGCCTTTGACAGTGTACACCTGCCTCTGCTGTGTACCTTCCTGGCCTCTCCTCCTTGGTTGGGCAAGGAAGCTTTCCCTCTGAAGCTAGCATTGTCTGATGGGAATTTTTTCAACATATTTTCCACAATGGCCTTCTGAAACAGCACCATTTTAGAAGACCTCTACACCTCAGGAAGAAGAGATGCAAAGTTCTCCTTGTAACATGGGTCTAGCAGGGTGAACAATAAGTACTCTTTTTTGTCCAAGATGAATGTAACGTGCGGGTCAGCGGTACATAAAGTTGGCCATATATGCCAAGCTAAATACAGCCAACACTTTCCTGTCTCCGCCATGATGATAAAGCAATAAACTTGGCACACACCAATATGTAGATCCAGTGAAAAAAGGGGGGTTTAATGAGGTAGAGTACATACAGTAGTACACACTAGACAAGTGGTGGATACTGGGTCCAAGGTCCATTCATATTGCCTCCTCCCATATCACGATCAGCTTGCTGCTCCCTCACTTACCACAGGAGCTTCATATGGACAACAGGGACTCCCTGTCCTCCACATGACCTGGGGTACCCCAGTTAAAAATTGAGAGAGGTACATTGATGAAGGTCTAGTGTATAGACCGAAACGTCTACTACTGTATGTACTCTACCTCATTAAACCCCCTTTTTTCACTGCATCTACGTATTGGTGTGTGCCAAGTTTATTGCTATATTTGTGTAGGGTACCTACTTGAGCACCACTTTTCTAGTAGTGCCTACGTTTACACTTAAATATTCCACCATGATGATGACTCTCCATCTCATCCTGCTCCCTCTCTTCCTCCTCATTCCCATCCTCAGTCCATCCACATCGGAGAGACGTGATAAAGGTTGTGTGGCTACTAGCCTCTGTTGCGCAAGCCACCAGCTCCTGTTCCTACTCCTCAGTGATCATCTTATTAATGATTAGTGTTGAGTGATACCGTCCGATACTTGAAAGTATCGGTATCGGATAGTATCGGCCGATACCCGAAAAGTATCGGATATCGCCGATACCGATACCCGATACCAATACAAGTCAATGGGACACCAAGTATCGGAAGGTATCCTGTTGTGAATTTGGATTCTGGGCTCCCCCGGTGGCTA
Organism: Ranitomeya variabilis; assembly: GCF_051348905.1. Classification (NCBI taxonomy): domain Eukaryota; kingdom Metazoa; phylum Chordata; class Amphibia; order Anura; family Dendrobatidae; genus Ranitomeya; species Ranitomeya variabilis. The sequence goes on from NC_135235.1 coordinate 507,463,274, forward strand.
CTGGTGGAATTGAACTGGTGTCTTCATCTTCTCTGTTCACCTGTTCCCATCAAGATGTGGGAGTCGCTATATAACCTTGCTGCTCTGTTAGTTGCTTGCCGGTCAACAATGTTATCAGAAGCCTCTCTGTGCTTGTTCCTGCTCCTAGACAACTACTAGATAAGTTGGACTCTTGTCCATGTTTGTTTTTGCATTTTGTTCCAGTTCACAGCTGTAGTTTCGTTACTGTGTCTGGAAAGCTCTTGTGAACGGGAATTGCCACTCTGGTGTTATGAGTTAATGCCAGAGTTTTAAAGTAATTTCTGGATGGTGTTTTTGATAGGGTTTTCAGCTGACCATGAAAGTGTCCTTTCTGTCTTCTGCTATGTAGTAAGTGGACCTCAAATTTGCTAAACCTATTTTCATACTACGTTTGTTATTTCATCTCAACTCACCGCCAATACATGTGGGGGGCCTCTGTCTCCTTTCGGGGTATTTCTCTAGAGGTGAGCTAGGACTAATATTTTCCTCTGCTAGCTTTATTTAGTCCTCCGGCTGGGCTGGGCATCTAGAATCAACGTAGGCATGCTACCCGGCCACTGCTAGTTGTGCGTTAGGTTTAGTTCATGGTCAGCTCAGTTCCCATCTTCCAAGAGCTAGTTCCTATATATGCTTATGCTATGTTCTCTTGCCATTGAGATCATGACAGTTTGACCGGCCTGCAAAGTGTTAATTGTTTGGGCTGAAGCAGGAGAAAAAGAAGTGTTGAAGGGAAATTTTTTTTTTTTTTTTCCCCTCAGAGTTTTGCTGCCTAGCCCTTAATTGCTGTCTAGCTGCTTCTTACCTCCTCTTAACCCTTGAATGGCTCTGTGTCCACCTGTTTGTAATGGACCTTCAGAGTGTAACTGCAGGTTTGAATAATCTCGCCTCGAACGTACAAAATTTGCAAGATTTTGTTTGTCATGCACCTGTATCTGAGCCGAGAATTCCTTTGCCGGAATTTTTCTCGGGGAATAGATCCGGGTTTCAGAATTTTCGAAATAATTGCAAATTATTTTTGTCTCTGAAATCTCGCTCTGCCGGAGACCCTGCACAGCAGGTCAGGATTGTGATTTCCTTGCTCCGGGGCGACCCTCAAGACTGGGCTTTTTCATTGACACCAGGGGATCCTGCGTTGCTCAATGTGGATGCGTTTTTTCTGGCCTTGGGGTTGCTTTATGACGAACCTCATTTGGAGCTTCAGGCAGAAAAAACTTTGATGTCCCTATCTCAGGGGCAAGATGAAGCGGAAATTTACTGCCAAAGATTCCGTAAATGGTCTGTGCTTACTCAGTGGAATGAGTGCGCCCTGGCGGCGACTTTCAGAGAGGGTCTCTCTGATGCCATTAAGGATGTTATGGTGGGGTTCCCTGTGCCTGCGGGTCTGAATGAGTCCATGACAATGGCTATTCAGATCGATAGGCGTTTGCGGGAGCGCAAACCAGTGCACCATCTGGCGGTGTCCACTGAGAAGTCGCCAGAGAGTATGCAGTGTGATAGAATTCTGTCCCGAAGCGAGCGGCAGAATTTTAGACGGAAAAATGGGTTGTGTTTCTATTGTGGTGATTCTACTCATGTTATATCAGCATGCTCTAAGCGCACTAAAAAGCTTGGTAAATCTGTTTCCATTTGCACCTTACCGTCTAAATTTATTCTATCTGTGACCCTGATTTGCTCTTTGTCATCTATTACCACGGACGCCTATGTCGACTCTGGCGCCGCTTTGAGTCTTATGGATTGGTCCTTTGCCAAACGCTGTGGGTATGATTTAGAGCCTTTGGAGACTCCTATTCCTCTGAAGGGGATTGACTCCACCCCATTGGCTAATAATAAACCACAATACTGGACACAAGTAACTATGCGTATTAATCCGGATCACCAGGAGATTATTCGCTTTCTGGTGCTGTATAATCTACATGATGATTTGGTGCTAGGATTGCCTTGGCTGCAATCTCACAACCCAGTCTTCGACTGGAGAGCTATGTCTGTGTTGAGCTGGGGATGTAAGGGGGCTCATGGGGATGTACCTGTGGTTTCCATTTCATCATCCATTCCCTCTGAAATTCCTGAGTTCCTGTCTGACTATCGTGACGTCTTTGAAGAATCCAAGCTTGGTTCGTTACCTCCGCACCGAGAGTGCGATTGTGCCATAGATTTAATCCTGGGTAGTAAATACCCAAAGGGTCGTTTATTTAATCTGTCTGTGCCTGAACATGCTGCTATGCGAGAATATATAAAGGAGTCCTTGGAAAAGGGACATATTCGTCCATCGTCATCTCCCTTAGGAGCCGGTTTTTTCTTTGTGTCAAAAAAAGACGGCTCTTTGAGACCATGTATTGATTATCGGCTTTTGAATAAAATCACTGTTAAATATCAATACCCATTGCCGTTGCTGACTGATTTGTTTGCTCGCATAAAGGGGGCCAAGTGGTTCTCTAAGATTGACCTTCGTGGGGCGTATAATTTGGTGCGAATCAGGCAGGGGGATGAGTGGAAAACCGCATTTAATACGCCCGAGGGCCACTTTGAGTATTTAGTGATGCCTTTTGGTCTTTCTAATGCTCCGTCAGTTTTCCAGTCCTTTATGCATGATATTTTTCGCGATTATTTGGATAAATTTATGATTGTGTATCTGGATGATATTCTGATTTTTTCGGATGACTGGGACTCTCATGTCCAGCAAGTCAGGAGGGTTTTTCAGGTTTTGCGGTCTAATTCTTTGTGTGTGAAGGGTTCTAAGTGTGTTTTTGGGGTACAGAGGATTTCCTTTTTGGGATATATTTTTTCCCCCTCTTCCATTGAAATGGATCCTGTCAAGGTTCAAGCTATTTGTGATTGGACGCAGCCCTCTTCTCTTAAGAGTCTTCAGAAATTTTTGGGCTTTGCTAACTTTTATCGTCGATTTATTGCTGGTTTTTCGGATATTGCTAAGCCATTGACCGATTTGACTAAGAAGGGTGCTGATGTTGCTGATTGGTCCCCTGATGCTGTGGAGGCCTTTCGGGAGCTTAAGCGCCGTTTTTCCTCTGCCCCTGTGTTGCGTCAGCCTGATGTTGCTCTACCTTTTCAGGTTGAGGTCGACGCTTCTGAGATCGGAGCTGGGGCAGTGTTGTCGCAGAAAAGTTCTGACTGCTCCGTGATGAGGCCTTGTGCCTTCTTTTCCCGTAAATTTTCGCCCGCTGAGCGGAATTATGATGTTGGGAATCGGGAGCTTTTGGCCATGAAGTGGGCTTTTGAGGAGTGGCGCCATTGGCTTGAGGGGGCCAGACATCAGGTGGTGGTATTGACTGACCACAAAAATTTGATTTATCTTGAGACCGCCAGGCGCCTGAATCCTAGACAGGCGCGCTGGTCATTATTTTTCTCTCGGTTTAATTTTGTGGTGTCATACCTACCGGGTTCTAAGAATGTTAAGGCGGATGCCCTTTCTAGGAGTTTTGAGCCTGACTCGCCTGGTAACTCTGAGCCCACAGGTATCCTTAAGGATGGAGTGGTATTGTCAGCCGTTTCTCCAGACCTGCGGCGGGCCTTGCAGGAGTTTCAGGCGGAGAGACCTGATCGTTGCCCACCTGATAAACTGTTTGTTCCTGATGATTGGACCAGTAGAGTCATCTCTGAGGTTCATTCTTCTGCGTTGGCAGGTCATCCTGGCATTTTTGGTACCAGGGATTTGGTGGCAAGGTCCTTCTGGTGGCCTTCCCTGTCACGAGATGTGCGAGGCTTTGTGCAGTCTTGTGACGTTTGTGCTCGGGCCAAGCCTTGTTGTTCTCGGGCTAGTGGATTATTGTTGCCCTTGCCTATTCCTAAGAGGCCTTGGACGCACATCTCGATGGATTTTATTTCAGATCTGCCTGTTTCTCAGAAGATGTCTGTCATCTGGGTGGTGTGTGACCGTTTTTCTAAGATGGTCCATTTGGTTCCTCTGCCCAAGTTACCTTCTTCTTCCGAGTTGGTTCCTCTGTTTTTTCAAAATGTTGTTCGTTTGCATGGTATTCCTGAGAATATCGTTTCTGACAGAGGGACCCAATTCGTGTCTAGATTTTGGCGGGCATTCTGTGCTAGGATGGGCATAGATTTATCTTTTTCGTCCGCTTTCCATCCTCAGACGAATGGCCAGACCGAGCGGATTAATCAGACCCTGGAGACATATCTGAGGTGTTTTGTGTCTGCTGACCAGGATGATTGGGTTGCTTTTTTGCCATTGGCGGAGTTCGCTCTCAATAATCGGGCCAGCTCTGCCACTTTGGTGTCCCCGTTTTTCTGTAATTCGGGGTTTCATCCTCGATTTTCCTCTGGTCAGGTGGAATCTTCGGATTGTCCTGGAGTGGATGCTGTGGTGGAGAGATTGCATCAGATCTGGGGGCAGGTGGTGGACAATTTGAGGTTGTCCCAGGAGAAGACTCAGCTTTTTGCCAACCGCCACCGTCGTGTTGGTCCTCGGCTTTCTGTTGGGGATTTGGTGTGGTTGTCTTCTCGTTTTGTCCCTATGAGGGTCTCTTCTCCTAAGTTTAAGCCTCGGTTTATCGGCCCGTATAAGATATTGGAGATTCTTAACCCTGTTTCCTTCCGTTTGGACCTCCCTGCATCCTTTTCTATTCATAACGTTTTTCATCGGTCATTATTGCGCAGGTATGAGGTACCGGTTGTGCCTTCCGTTGAGCCTCCTGCTCCGGTGTTGGTTGAGGGTGAGTTGGAGTACGTTGTGGAGAAAATTTTGGACTCTCGTGTTTCCAGACGGAGACTCCAGTATCTGGTCAAGTGGAAGGGATACGGCCAGGAGGATAATTCTTGGGTGAATGCATCTGATGTTCATGCCTCCGATCTGGTTCGTGCCTTTCATAGGGCCCATCCTGATCGCCCTGGTGGTTCTGGTGAGGGTTCGGTGCCCCCTCCTTGAGGGGGGGGTACTGTTGTGAATTTGGATTCTGGGCTCCCCCGGTGGCTACTGGTGGAATTGAACTGGTGTCTTCATCTTCTCTGTTCACCTGTTCCCATCAAGATGTGGGAGTCGCTATATAACCTTGCTGCTCTGTTAGTTGCTTGCCGGTCAACAATGTTATCAGAAGCCTCTCTGTGCTTGTTCCTGCTCCTAGACAACTACTAGATAAGTTGGACTCTTGTCCATGTTTGTTTTTGCATTTTGTTCCAGTTCACAGCTGTAGTTTCGTTACTGTGTCTGGAAAGCTCTTGTGAACGGGAATTGCCACTCTGGTGTTATGAGTTAATGCCAGAGTTTTAAAGTAATTTCTGGATGGTGTTTTTGATAGGGTTTTCAGCTGACCATGAAAGTGTCCTTTCTGTCTTCTGCTATGTAGTAAGTGGACCTCAAATTTGCTAAACCTATTTTCATACTACGTTTGTTATTTCATCTCAACTCACCGCCAATACATGTGGGGGGCCTCTGTCTCCTTTCGGGGTATTTCTCTAGAGGTGAGCTAGGACTAATATTTTCCTCTGCTAGCTTTATTTAGTCCTCCGGCTGGGCTGGGCATCTAGAATCAACGTAGGCATGCTACCCGGCCACTGCTAGTTGTGCGTTAGGTTTAGTTCATGGTCAGCTCAGTTCCCATCTTCCAAGAGCTAGTTCCTATATATGCTTATGCTATGTTCTCTTGCCATTGAGATCATGACAGTATCCTGATGGTTCCCAGGGTCTGAAGGAGAGGAAACTCTCCTTCAGGCCCTGGGATCCATATTTAAGTGTAAAATAAAGAATTAAAATAAAAAATATTGATATACTCACCTCTCCGGAGGTGATTTTTTGACTGCTCAATCTGCTCTGGTGGTCCCCTGCGGGGATGTTTCTGTTTTTGTGGGCTGTAGTCCTATTAAGGACATTATATCTTTTTGGGTACTATTTGATTGTTTGAAAACCCAGGATATACATGATTATATGGAACAGTATGAGATGAAGTGGCCCGCTTATATATTTGTTGATATTTTTCATTTAAGCAAGATATTGGCATTGTTATCCAATAATTTTGTTTTGCTAGCCCTACTAGGGACCTTTTTTGTCTAATATGATAAAAACAATTGTGTTTTTTTGCTGAGTTCAATTTTTTGCTTTTTTTTTAGTTTATTTGTGCATTTTTTTGTTTTTTTATATTTATTTCATTTTTTCTGAGAACGATTAGGTCTCTACTAGGGAATATAGGGTGTAAGTAGGGCTATTAGGGCCAGCCGTCGAGGAGTGGGGGCGCCTACCGCAGAAACTTAGGGTGCCAACCTCCGCTGTCAGGTAGGGTGCAGTAATTAGGACACCTGATAGGGTAAGTTAGTTTTTAATCTTTTGAAATTTTTCTCCCAACATTATTGTCTCTTATATTGGAGCAAACTGATTTTAGCTTTTATAATTAATAAAGGTTACATTTTAGGGATCCTTGTGTTTTGGTTTTTTGGTTGTTTCTAGGATTCCACTAATAATTGTTTTGAGTGGTCTTTTTACCTCTCCGGAGGCCCCTGGACATCGCCGCTGGTAACCGGCAGCCTTCTTTGCTTAAAATGAGCGCGTTTACGGCCTTCCATGACGTCACGGCTTCTGATTGGTCGCGTGCCGCTCATGTGACCACCACGGGACCAATCACAAGCCGTGACGTAATTCTCAGGTCCTAAATTCCTCATTCTAGGAATTTAGGACCTGAGAATTACGTCACGGCTTGTGATTGGTCGGGTGAGCGGTCACAGGGGCGGCCGCGACCAATCAGAAGCCGTGACGTCATGGAAGGTGCTGAACGCGCTCATTTTAAGCAAAGCAGGCTGCCGGTTACCAGCGGTGATGTCCAGGGGCCTCCGGAGAGGTGAGTATATCAATATTTTTTATTTTAATTCTTTATTTTTTACATGGATATGGATCCCAGGGCCTGAAGGAGTGTTTCCTCTCCTTCAGACCCTGGGAACCATACACTGGGAACTTCCGATTCCGATTCCCGATACCACAAAAGTATCGGATCTCGGTATCGGAATTCCGATACCGCAAGTATCGGCCGATACCCGATACTTGCGGTATCGGAATGCTCAACACTACTTATGATTGATATCCAATCTATGCTGAGTAGATGAGATGGAGCTGGGCTGGCTACAATCTCCCTGTGTTTTGACTTCCTTCATCCTCATCTGGTCCGCATACAAGGTTTCATGTGTAATTGTGAGCAGCAAATGTCTAAGTAGGCACAGAAGCGGGATAGTTGGGGTCATCACCACTCACCATCTTTGTAGAATCCTCAATGTCTTGGAGATCCAAACAAATGTCAGGGATCCATGATCACTCTTCAGTTGTTATATGTAGAGGCTGACCAGAATGCCGATGGTTGTGTTGGAGCTGGTACTTGTCACAAGTGTGTCAGGTGTGAGTCATTCTGGATCCAGCTGTAGAATGTCACTACGCCTGGCTCTGCAGACACATTCTGGATCTTTTATCTCTGCTATGTAGTGATATCCTTCTCCCTCTAGGACCTAGCTGTGATCTCCACCATCTCCTGCTAATTAGCACACCCTTACTGCAGGCTTAAATACCTTTAGTCACTTCAGCAAGGCACTGGTGATAGCTCTATTTACCTTTGTCTGTAGGAAGCGCTAGAAGTTGACTAGTTTCTTACTTCCTCTTGGAGGATTGCAATTGTGAGCTCTCTTGGGTCATCTCAAGCTAAGTATACTCCCTCATTTGTCTTCCTGCTTTGTATTTAGTTGTAGTGGGAGCTGACTTGTGCACCCCGTCCCCTCACTATCCAGAGCCTATTGCTCGGGGCAGTCAGGGATTAAGTTCCTGCTTGGCTATAGGTTCGGAACCTATTTAGGAACATAAGGGCAGACAGGGTGTTTTCAGATCTGCCTAGAGGTCTCCAGGGGGTAAGGCTACCGTGGCTCTCCTTTCTCGTTGCTTTTGGTGGTTGGGGTTGCAATGGGATGTGGTTGAACAGGTGTATGTTTGCAGTGTTTGCGACATTCTAAAGTATCTCATATCTGTCCATGTGGTCCTTCTTCCATTACCCATTCTTAGTAGACCATGGACACACCTGTCCATGGATTTTTTTACTGACCTACCGGTATTGGCAGGCAAGATGGTGGTTTTGGTGGTCGTAGATAAGTTCAGTAAAATGGTGATTTTGCCACATTACCAGCACTTCCAAATGCCCACTCTTGCTCAGGTTTTTATTAATGAGATTGTGAAGCTTCATGGGGTTCCCTCCGATGTTGTGTCAGTTTGGGGACCCCAATTCGTTCCTAAGTTCTAGAAAGCTTTCTGTCCTCGACTGAAGGTGCAGCTGTCCTTTTCCTCTGCTTTCTATCTGCTTTCCATCCTCTGTCGAATGGACAGACCGAGCACATTAATCATAAAATAAAATTTAGAGACTTACCTCAGGTGTTTTATCTTCAAAAACCAGGAGGATTGGGCATCTTACCGTTGGCTGAGTTTGCTATTAATAAGCATCGCCAAGATTCTACCGACAGGTCACTGTTCTTTGGTGCATACGGTTTCCATCTATAGTTTGGTACCTTTAGTGGATAAGGGGCTTCAGGAGTCCCTGAGGAGGAACATTTTGCTTCCTCCCTCTCTTCTGTGTGGCAGGGGGTTAGAGTAATTTAAAGATCACGAGACACAAGTACAAACGGAAGGCTGACAGGAAACCCTTGCCAGGTCCGGACATAAGTGTGAATGTTTTTTTGTGGTTGTCTATCAAGAATATCAAGTTGACGATCCCTTCCTGAAAGCTGGGACCTAGGTTTTTTGGCCTCTATAAAATAACACCTTCATTAACTCTGCAGCTTTTCGTCTTGAATTACCTCAGGCTCTTAAGATCCACAATGTGTTCCACAGGTCTCTGCTCAAGAAATATGTTGAACCTCTTGAGTCCTCTCCCCTGTCACCGCTCCCAATCATTGTTGATGGTAATTTTGAGGATTGTTGATTCTTGTCTTCAGTGCCGTTTCCTGCAGTACTTTGTGCTATAGAAGGGTTATGGTCCAGAAGAGAGGATGTGGGTTTCTGCATCAGAGGTGAATACTCCTAAGCTGATTCATTCATTCCATGCCTCTCACCCTGAGAAACCAGGTCCTGGGTGTTCAGAGGCCACTCGTAGAAGGGGGGTACTGTCAAGGGTGTGTTAGGTGTGACAGAAATCATTCTGGATCCGGCTGTAGAAGGTAATTGCGCCTGGTTCTGCGAACAAATTCTGGATCTTACATATCTGCTGTGGAGTGATATCCTTCTCCCTCTAGGATCTAGCAGAAATCCCCACCGTCTGCTGCTGATTAACACACCCTTGCTGCAGGCTTAAATATCTTTAGCCGCTACAGCAAGACGCTTGTGATAGCTCTATTTACTTCTGTCTGTTGGAATTGCTAGAAGTTGACTAGATTCTTCTTGGAGCCTCTTGGAGGATTGCTGGCCTGAGCTCTCTTGTGTCATCTCAAGCTAAGTGTATTCCCTCATTTGTCTTCCTGCTTTGTCTATACTTGTAGTGGGGGTTGACTAGTGCTGACCCCATCCCCTCACTATCCAGGGCCTATCGCTAGGGTCAGTCGGGGATTAGGTCCCTGCTCATCAATAAGTACAGAACCTATTTAGGGACATAAGGCAGACAGGGTGTTACTGACACAATCATGAAGCACCAAAGTAAGCTGTAACTGAGAGCAAAAAACTTTAGCTCTCCCAAAGTGCCCAAAGGGCACCAAATCACCAGGACTACTCCAAATAGAAATCAACACAAACAAAGGGAGTAAAAAAATCCACATTGACATAATTATATATTAAAAATATATATAATGCTTTATTACAATAAATCCAACAATATATCAACAAGACAATGTGTCGAAAACTGCAAAAATGTGCTGTAGGCACTATGCAAATAAGAAAGGACAATAAGGAGGAGACATGACGGAAACTAAGTAAGGAAGGGAGTACTCAAATGCATCCTTTTGGCAACAGATGTAAGCCAGAACCATTTATAATAAGGGTCCCACAGGTATCCCATAACCATAGGTAACAAAAGTTATGTACAGCATATCGCAGGCTTACCCATTGTAGTCATCAGGGCAGGTACCCCCACCTTCTCAGCACCCCCGGACGTACGTTTCGCTAAATAGCTTTCTCAACAGGGTTAGCTTGTAGTCCGTCTCCGTACTCACACCGGAAGTCGCGCCGGACAAAGCGGCGCATGCGCGATTACGTCCAGGGTGCATCATCGCTGGGGCCGTCACAGCTGGGCGTGTAAATAGGTGGAACTCCACCGTATGATGCCAAGTGACAAACACGTCCAGCCGGAACTGACAGCTGCAGCCATAGATGAGCATTCTGGGCAGCAGCGAGCATGCGCACTACCGGCGGCCATCTTTAAGAAGACCACGGTGGCGGCCATTTTTAAAAAGATCAAATCGCTACATGGTCCCTAGCTAGCGACTGTATGATTAAGGCTCTGGTAGAGCCGAAACGTCAATAATTGCCTCTGGTCGCTTTCAAAACACATAGTGGTTCATGTTATTTAAATAAATTGTCACCTTTTGCATCATATGCATTTAGAGTGTGCGGTGTACTATATATTTCTCATTGTATTTGGGGCTTCCACAGCCCGTTACACCAGCACCTCGCTCCCCCATTATCCTGAGTGTGCGCCAATTCTCTTTATATATCTGCTTAAATGGCAGTCTGGAAATGTTCCTGTTTAGCATTTGGTCCTGGTACAGTTTCTTGCCTTGTCCCTCTGGTCACCCCACTGTCTCTTCCTGTCTGTTTTGGTGTTGCCAATCTCTCCACAACAGCACTGCTGGCCTCGCTCTGTATGCCAGCTTCACAGGTTGGGTTGGTCCTCCTGACTTTGTGACTTAACAACAAGAAGACTTAGCGGCAATTGTGTCTCATCATCAGCTCCCTCCTTATCCCAAATTTTCAGTTTCCCAGCGACATTTTCTTGTGGCTGTGGCTGCTCTAAGTATTGTGCATCACTAAATAGCATGTCGTCCTGTACCTCTAGGAGCATGCAGGTTGAGAGGAAACAATCAAGAAGTTATGTTGTAAAGAGGTCCTCTGTTGTGGATTCTGTTTTTGGGCTCCCTCTGGTGGTTACAACTGGTACTGGGTGACTTTGGTGGGTTGCGGTCTCTGGTTTCCACCTGTCCATCAGTGGCTGGGTGTTTCCTATTTAACCTGGCTTTCCTGTCATTCCCTTGCCGGCTATCAATGTATCAGTGTGTGTCTCTGTTACCTGCTCCTAGGCCTTCAAGACAAGCTAAGTCTGTATTTCCCTGTTTCATGATTGCTTTCATGTTTTTAGTCCAGCTTGCAGATATGTAATTCTCTGCTGCTGGTTGCTCTAGTGGGCTGAAATTACCACTCATGTACCATGAGTTGGCACATGAGTTCAAGTAATTTCAGGATGGTATTTTGAAGGGTTTTTCATCTGACCGCGCAGTTCACCTTTTGTATCCTCTGCTATCTAGCTTAAGCGGGCCTCATTTTGCTGAATCTGTTTTCATAACTACGTTTGTGCCTTCCTCTCATTTCACCGTCATTATATGTGGGAGGCTGCTATCTCTGTGGGAATATTTCTCTGGAGGCAAGTGAGGTCTGTTATTCTTCTGATAGGGGAAGCTAGATCTCCGGCTGGCGCGAGACGTCTAGGGGCCCCCCAGGAACGTCCCCCGGCTACTGTTAGTTGAGTGTTGAGGTTCAGGATCGCGGTCAGCTCAGGTTCCATCACCCTAGAGCTCGTCCTGTTTTTGCCCGTGTTATGTTGACAAATTCCCTGCCATTGGGAATCATGACAGTATAGCCGGCCCACAAAGTGTTAATTGTTTGGGCTGAAGCAGGAGAAAAAGAAGTGTTGAAGGGAAATTTTTTTTTTTTTCCCCTCAGAGTTTTGCTGCCTAGCCCTTAATTGCTGTCTAGCTGCTTCTTACCTCCTCTTAACCCTTGAATGGCTCTGACCTTAGCTGTTTAACATGGATGTCCAGAGTTTGGCTTCCAGCCTGAATAATCTTGCTGTAAAAGTTCAAAATATACAGGATTTTGTTGTTCACACTCCTATGTCTGAACCTAGAATTCCTATTCCAGAGTTTTTTTCTGGAGATAGATCTACCTTCCTGAATTTCAGGAACAATTGCAAATTGTTTCTTTCTTTGAAATCTCGCTCCTCTGGAGACCCTGCTCAGCAGGTCAAGATTGTAATATCTTTCCTGCGGGGCGACCGTCAGAATTGGGCATTTGCATTGGCACCAGGGGATCCTGCATTGCTCAGTGTGGATGCGTTTTTTCTGGCACTGGGATTGCTCTATGAGGAACCTAACCTGGAGATTCAGGCTGAAAAGGCTTTATTAGCCCTCTCTCAGGGGCATGATGAAGCAGAAGTATATTGTCAAAAATTTCGGAAATGGTCGGTGCTTACTCAGTGGAATGAGTGCGCCCTGGCTGCAAACTTCAGAGATGGTCTTTCTGAGGCCATTAAGGATATTATGGTGGGGTTCCCTGCGCCTACAGGTCTGAATGAGTCTATGACTATGGCCATTCAGATTGATCGGCGTTTACGGGAGCGCAAACCTGTGCACCAGTTGGCGGTGTCTTCTGAACAGGCACCTGAGACTATGCAATATGATAGAATTCATTCCAGAAGTGAACGGCAAAATTATAGGCGGAAAAATGGATTGTGTTTTTATTGTGGTGATTCAGCTCATGTTATATCAGCATGCTCTAAACGCACAAAAAAGGTTGATAAATCTTTTGCCGTTAGTACTCTGCAGTCTAAGTTCATTTTGTCTGTAACTCTGATTTGTTCACTGTCATCCATTTCCGTCGATGCCTATGTGGATTCGGGCGACGCCCTGAGTCTTATGGATTGGTCTTTTGCCAAACGCTGCGGTTTTAGTCTGGAGCCTCTGGAAGTTCCTATTCCTTTGAAGGGAATTGACTCTACACCATTGGCTATGAATAAACCGCAGTACTGGACACAAGTGACCATGCGCATGACTCCCGTTCATCAGGAGGTGATTCGCTTCCTTGTACTGTATAATTTACATGATGTACTAGTGCTTGGTCTGCCATGGTTACAAACTCATAATCCAGTCCTGGATTGGAAAACAATGTCTGTGTTAAGCTGGGGATGTCAGGGGGTTCATGATGATGCACCTCTGATTTCAATCGCTTCATCTACTCCTTCTGAGGTCCCTGCATTTTTGTCTGACTATCAGGATGTTTTTGAGGAGCCTAAGCTCAATTCGCTCCCTCCTCATAGGGATTGTGACTGTGCTATAGAATTAATTCCTGGCAGTAAGTTCCCTAAGGGTCGTTTATTTAATCTGTCAGTGCCAGAGCATACTGCTATGCGGAATTATATTAAGGAGTCCTTGGAAAAGGGACATATTCGTCCATCTTCGTCCCCTCTGGGAGCAGGTTTTTTTTTCGTGGCTAAAAAAGATGGTTCCCTGAGGCCTTGTATAGATTATCGCCTTCTGAATAAGATTACAGTCAAATATCAGTATCCATTGCCATTATTGACTGATTTGTTTGCTCGCATTAAGGGGGCTAGGTGGTTCACTAAGATAGATCTTCGCGGTGCGTATAATCTTGTGCGGATAAAGCAGGGTGATGAGTGGAAAACCGTATTTAATACGCCTGAGGGACATTTTGAGTATTTGGTAATGCCTTTTGGACTTTCTAATGCTCCTTCAGTCTTTCAGTCCTTTATGCACAATATTTCCGTGAATATCTGGATAAGTTTATGATTGTGTATTTGGATGATATTTTGGTGTTTTCTGATGACTGGGAGTCTCATGTTCTACAGGTCAGGAAGGTGTTTCAAGTCCTGCGGGCCAATTCTCTGTTTGTGAAGGGCTCAAAATGTCTCTTCGGAGTCCAGAAGATTTCTTTTTTGGGGTACATTTTTTCTCCTTCTACTATTGAGATGGATCCCATCAAGGTTCAGGCGATTTGTGACTGGACACAACCTACATCTGTTAAGAGTCTTCAGAAGTTCTTGGGTTTTGCTAATTTTTATTGTCGGTTCATTTCTAATTTTTCCAGTGTTGTTAAACCTTTGACTGATTTGACTAAAAAGGGTGCTGATGTTGCTAATTGGTCTCCTGCGGCTGTGGAGGCCTTTCAGGAACTTAAGCGCCGGTTTTCTTCTGCTCCTGTGTTATGTCAACCAGATGTTTCAATTCCTTTTCAAGTTGAGGTTGATGCTTCCGAGATTGGAGCGGGGGCGGTTTTGTCACAGAGAAGTTCCGATGGCTCGGTGATGAAGCCATGTGCGTTCTTTTCTAGAAAATTCTCACCCGCCGAGCGCAATTATGATGTGGGTAATCGGGAGCTTTTGGCCATGAAGTGGGCATTTGAGGAGTGGCGTCATTGGCTTGAGGGTGCTAGACATCGTGTGGTGGTCTTGACTGATCACAAAAATCTGATTTACCTTGAGTCTGCCAGGCATTTGAATCCTAGACAGGCTCGTTGGTCGTTGTTTTTTTTCTCGTTTCAATTTTGTGGTTTCATACTTGCCAGGTTCAAAGAATGTGCAGGCAGATGCTCTTTCCAGGAGTTTTGTGCCTGACTCTCCTGGAGACTCTGGGCCTACTGGCATCCTTAGGGATGGGGTAATATTGTCCGCCGTCTCCCCAGACTTGCGACGTGCATTGCAGGAGTTTCAGGCGGATAAACCTGATCGGTGTCCACCAGAAAGACTGTTTTTTCCGGATGATTGGACCAGTAGAGTCATCTCCGAGGTCCATTCTTCTGTGTTGGCTGGTCATCCTGGAATATTTGGTACTAGAGACTTGGTGGCCAGGTCTTTTTGGTGGCCTTCCTTGTCAAGGGATGTGCGCACCTTTGTGCAGTCTTGTGAAGTGTGTGCTCGGGCTAAGCCTTGCTGTTCTCGGGCCAGTGGGTTGTTGTTATCCTTGCCTATTCCGAAGAGGCCTTGGACGCACATTTCCATGGATTTTATTTCAGATCTCCCTGTCTCACAGAAAATGTCCGTTATCTGGGTTGTGTGTGACCGCTTTTCTAAGATGGTTCATTTGGTACCCTTGCCTAAGTTGCCTTCCTCCTCTGAGTTGGTCCCTTTGTTTTTTCAGAACGTGGTTCGTTTGCATGGGATTCCGGAGAATATCGTTTCGGACAGGGGATCCCAGTTTGTGTCTAGATTTTGGCGGACGTTTTGTGCTAAAATGGGCATTAATTTGTCTTTCTCGTCTGCATTCCATCCTCAGACGAATGGCCAGACGGAGCGAACTAATCAGACCTTGGAAACTTATTTAAGGTGTTTTGTTTCTGCTGATCAAGATGACTGGGTTGCCTTTTTGCCACTGGCCGAATTTGCCCTTAATAATCGGGCTAGTTCTGCTACTTTGGTTTCTCCTTTCTTTTGTAATTCGGGGTTTCATCCTTGTTTTTCCTCTGGTCAGGTGGAGCCTTCGGATTGTCCTGGAGTGGACGTGGTGGTGGATAGGTTACATCAGATTTGGAATCAGGTGGTGGACAATTTGAAGTTGTCTCAGGAGAAGGCTCAGCAGTTTGCTAATCGTCGTCGCCGCGTGGGTCCCCGACTTCGTGTTGGGGACTTGGTGTGGTTGTCTTCTCGTTTTGTCCCTATGAAGGTCTCTTCTCCCAAGTTTAAGCCTCGGTTCATCGGTCCTTATAAGATCTTGGAGATTCTTAACCCTGTATCTTTTCGTTTGGATCTCCCAGCATCGTTTGCTATTCATAATGTGTTCCATCGGTCGTTATTGCGGAGGTATGAGGTGCCCGTTGTTGAGCCTCCTGCTCCGGTGCTGGTGGAGGGAGAATTGGAGTATGTTGTTGAGAAGATCTTGGATTCTCGTGTTTCCAGACGTAAACTCCAGTATTTGGTTAAGTGGAAGGGTTATGGTCAGGAGGATAATTCCTGGGTGGTCGCCTCTGATGTTCATGCGACTGATTTGGTCCGCGCCTTCCATAGAGCTCATCCTGATCGCCCTGGGGGTTCTCGTGAGGGTTCGGTGACCCCTCCTCAAGGGGGGGGGGTACTGTTGTGGATTCTGTTTTTGGGCTCCCTCTGGTGGTTACAACTGGTACTGGGTGACTTTGGTGGGTTGCGGTCTCTGGTTTCCACCTGTCCATCAGTGGCTGGGTGTTTCCTATTTAACCTGGCTTTCCTGTCATTCCCTTGCCGGCTATCAATGTATCAGTGTGTGTCTCTGTTACCTGCTCCTAGGCCTTCAAGACAAGCTAAGTCTGTATTTCCCTGTTTCATGATTGCTTTCATGTTTTTAGTCCAGCTTGCAGATATGTAATTCTCTGCTGCTGGTTGCACTAGTGGGCTGAAATTACCACTCATGTACCATGAGTTGGCACATGAGTTCAAGTAATTTCAGGATGGTATTTTGAAGGGTTTTTCAGCTGACCGCGCAGTTCACCTTTTGTATCCTCTGCTATCTAGCTTAAGCGGGCCTCATTTTGCTGAATCTGTTTTCATAACTACGTTTGTGCCTTCCTCTCATTTCACCGTCATTATATGTGGGAGGCTGCTATCTCTGTGGGAATATTTCTCTGGAGGCAAGTGAGGTCTGTTATTCTTCTGATAGGGGAAGCTAGATCTCCGGCTGGCGCGAGACGTCTAGGGGCTCCCCAGGAACGTCCCCCGGCTACTGTTAGTTGAGTGTTGAGGTTCAGGATCGCGGTCAGCTCAGGTTCCATCACCCTAGAGCTCGTCCTGTTTTTGCCCGTGTTATGTTGACAAATTCCCTGCCATTGGGAATCATGACAGTCCTCAGAGTGTCCGAGTATGGGATCAGTAGTCTCCTGGGACTCAAAATGGTGAGAGGAAGGAGGATCAAGTGATTCAGACTTTTGGCTGGTGAGACTGGACTGTGTGGACGACTGTGTGGTGCCGCCAATCTTGATGGAATCATTATCTGCTATCCAACCGACCACCTGTTTGCACTGCTCTGGCTTCAGAAGCGGTGTACCATGCCTCCCTGCAAAGTAAGACAGGAACCTATGTGCCATGGATGAGCATGTTTCTTGTGCTCCAGCAACAGGTGCAGTCATGCCTGCCACAAGTCCTCATCGTTTGCGTGCACTATCATCAGCACTTTCACTTCCCTCTACCTTAACACACACCTTACGCATTCTGTAATTGCTAGGTCTTCTAAAACCAAGTTTATTTTTAACTAGCTGTATTACCCGGCTTCGCCCGGGTTAATAACTGCTGTTAGCAAAATAGAATGTGTTAACAAAAATGTATTCTGCACACAAAACAAATAGAAATGTAATTATTAAAAGGCAAAAACTAAGCTAATAGAAGCATTTCACAACATATATTTCAACACCAGAAATTTTCCACACATATTTAACTAAATTGGCCAAGTAATGTGAAGTAATCTTCTACTACTTATTCGAGAGCTTTTTGATAAATGACATTCTTAGTTTTTCCTTCAGGTGCAAAGACAAACAGATTTTTGGCTGTTCCAACTCTTGAACAGGCCACATAAAGTTGACCATGAGAAAAGCATGGAGATTGTAAATCGATTCCAACTACTTTCAAGGACTGTCCCTGAGCCTTGTTGATGGACATAGCAAATGCCAGTCGAACAGGAAACTGGAGGCGTTTAAAATCAAAAGGCAGCAGCTCTCGTTTTCATGTCTGCAAGCCTCGCTTCCCTCTGCTCAGAAAGTGCATTGGCTCTTGAGGAAGCAGCTGCTGTTCTCATGTGTGTCAGCCTTGTTTCATGGTCTTCACATTTTTCATTGGCCCGTAATGCAGCTTTTCTTTCGCATCAGCTGTCAGTCGTGCCATGGAATTCCTTTTCTTATGAGGTATTATTCTCGTAAAAATAGTCTGTAACTGGCAGTTTCTATATTTCCTATATCCTCTCATATAGAGGTAATGTGACTGACATCAGCCTTTCCACCAACACACCCTAACTGACATGCTATTACCTCACACAAGCTTTGTTATACTGAGAATGTCTTTTGTTGCCTATATTAACCAATCAGAGCTCAGATTAATTAACTGTAGCAAAATAGAAGCTGAGCTGTGATCGGTTGCTATTGGCAGCCTGATAAATCCCCAGCCAAGAGGATGCCCTCCCCCCTGGCAGTATATATTAGCTCACACATACACATAATAGACAGGTCATGTGACTGACAGCTGTCATATTTCCTATATGGTACATTTGTTGCTCTTGTAGTTTGTCTGCTTATTAATCAGATTTTTATTTTTGAAGGATAATACCAGACTTGTGTGTGTTTTAGGGCGAGTTTCAAGTGTCAAGTTGTGTGTGTTGAGTTGCTTGTGACAACATGCATGTAGCGACTTTTGTGAGATGAATTTTGTGTGGCAACATGCGTGTAGCAACTTTTTGTGTGTCGAGTTTCATGTGACAGGTTAGTGTAGCAAGTTGTATGCTGCAAGTTTTGCGCATGGCGAGTTTCGTGCGTGGCGAGTTTTGTGTGTGGTGCGTTTTGAGTATGTGCAAGTTTTGTGTGAGGCAACTTTTGCATGTGTTGCAACTTTTGTGCATTTAGCAATTTTTTCGTGTGTTCAAGTTTTGCGTGTGGCGAGTTTTCCATGAGGTGAGTTTTGCACATGTAGCGAGTTTTGCGTGAGCCTAGTTTTGCATGTGGTGAGTTTTGCATGTGGTGAATTTTGGTGGGGCGAGTTTTGAGCGGCGACTTTTGTGTTTCGACTTTTATGTGGCGAGGTTGGTGTATGTGTGGTGAGGGTGGTATATGTGTTCAAAGACGTGGTAGTGTGTGGTGCATTTTGTGTGTGTGTTCATATCCCCATGTGTGGTGAGTATCCCATGTCGAGGCCCCACCTTAGCAACTGTACAGTATATACTCTTTGGTGCCATCGTTTTCACTCTTTAAGCCCCCCTTGTTCACATCTGGCAGCTGTCAATTTGCCTCCAACACTTTTCCTTTCACTTTTTCCCCATTATGTAGGTAGGGGCAAAATTGTTTCGAGAATTGGAACACAGAGGGTTAAAATTTCACCTCACAACATAGCCTATGAAGCTCTCGGGGTCCAGACGTGTGACTGTGCAAAATTTTGTGGCTGTAGCTGTGACGGTGCAGATGCCAATCCCGTACATACACACACACACATTCAGCTTTATATATTAGATGAAAGAAAAATATTGGTCACCTGCAGCAATCAAAGCGCTTTTTGGAGTTGACTCCACCATAGTGTAACAGAATGCAAAAGTGTATGGATGACAATGGAATTCAATCCAGAAAAATGTTTCAATGCTTTTTTTCAGTTTTAGATATCACAGAAATGTACACATACCACATAACACTGTATGGTTGAGAAATGAAAGCCTAGAACATTTTTAACTTTTTTTTTCAGTTTTTGAGATCACAGAAATACTCACAGACTACGTAACACTGTATGGCTAAGAAATAGAAGCCTATAAAATTTTGAAAAGCTTTTTGCCAGTTTAAGAGATCACAGAAATGTTCTCCACACAAGAGAATAATGTATGGGAGAGAAATGTAGCCAGGAAAATGTTTCAGTGATTTTTGGGTGTGATATATAAAACAAACAAGGACCTCAAAGCACTTGATACTCGATGGAACAAAATGTATTCATTATTTTCAGCCCCCACAAAAGAAACTGCAACTATATATTTGCCAGCGGACTGCACAGGTCTAATCCCTGTCTACAGATTGTATTCTGTTACTCTCCCTGCTCCTGCGACTCTCTCTCTATAGGCTAAATGCAGATTGTGATACGAACTGCAAAGCAAATGATTAGCCCATAGAAGGACTGTTAGAATGATGGCTCAGCTTCAGCACCAGTATTAAGACTATAGGACTCTGATTCATTATACTGTGCACACACAGGCCTAGACACACACTCTCTCCCTCCAATACGAAGTGTCACTGATCTGTGCAATTGCGTCAGTGTGCCGAGACCATGTGGCACCTGTCCTTTTATAATCAATGATTATGTCAGACTTCCATCCAATCACAGTAATGCCACAACTAAGATGGCTATGGCATTACAGTGATTCACAGCACAGGAAATCCCTGCATGCCTATTGGCTGGGTAACAGGCACCAAAAATGCGGGGAGGGGATTCGAGTTTTACTTTGAGCACTGCTCATTGCTCGCCGAGTAATGAGCACATCCGAGCACCGGGATACTCGAGTGATAACTAAGTATCACCAAGCACGTTTGCTCATCCCTAATTGTAACACTTTGCATTACGTGAATGGAATATTAATGGATGTTGCACAAATTACAATGTATTTTCTTTCATGCTATTTTGTAAATAATTTATTAATTGCACAATAATAGAATGTTTCTATTTATATCCTATATGCACAAATGTTTCAGTGCTTGAGAAAGGCTCATTTGAGCCAAATTTTGTCACTACACCATATGGGCCAAATAAAGTCCACTTTATTTGATAGCCCTAGCAACCAGGCAACCCCCACATGTACTTAAAGGGAACCTGTCACCCCGTTTTTTGAAGATGAGCTAAAAATACCGTTAAATAGGGGCAGAGCTGGGCGTTACATTAGTGTCTTTGTGTGCCTTTATAACCTACCTAAGCTGCCGAAATACCTTTGTAAAGTCTGCTGTCACTCACGCTGGTCTGGTCATATGGGTGTGGTGACAGCGCTGTTTCTCCCCCAGAATCCTGCTCATCATTACGTTGGTGGCGTAGTGGTGTGCGCATGTCCAAAGCGAAGATCCACTGCCCAGGAGATTCAAAACAGCGCGGTCTTTGCTATTCGCCGTTTACCGGTGGGCGCGGCCATCTTTCCTGTGGCCGCGCGTGCGCAGATGGAGCGCTCTGCTGCCCGGGGCTTCAGGAAAATGGCCGCGGGATTCCGCGTGTGCGCAGATGGAGATCGCGGCGGCCATTTTCCTGAAGCCGCGGGCAGCAGAGCGCTCCATCTGCACACGCGCGGCACAGGAAAGGTGGCCGCGCCCACCGGTAAACTGCGAATAGCGAAGACCGCGCTGTTTTGAATCTCCTGGGCAGTGGATCTTCGCTTTGGACATGCGCACACCACTACGCCACCAACGTAATGATGAGCAGGATTCTGGGGGAGAAACAGCGCTGTCACCACACCCATATGACCAGACCAGCGTGAGTGACAGCAGAAAACGGCGACTTTACAAAGGTATTTCGGCAGCTTAGGTGGGTAATAAAGGCACACAAAGACACTAATGTAACGCCCAGCTGTGCCCCTATTTAATGCTATTTTTAGCTCATCTTCAAAAAACGGGGTGACAGGTGCCCTTTAAGCTGGCTAACAGATGTAAATCATTCAGCTGCGGCAAGAAAAACTAAATCTCCAAGCACTAAAAAATACTCGGAGGACCCCCGAGCATGCTCGCGAAATCTCAAGTAACAAGTATACAAGTATATTCGCTCATCACTACTGCCTACCTTTTTTCTGATAGACAGATAGATAGATAGATAGATAGATAGATAGATAGATAGATAGATAGATAGATAGATAGATAGATAGATAGATCGATACAAGGCTGTTGCAACTTAACATCTTGTTTGTGCAAAAAAAATAAATCATATCAAAATATGAGAGATTTAGTCACTTCTAAGCCTGGTAGTTACAAACTCCAGATGAGGGGATGACTACAATGTGTTGCCAATAAAGATTTACTATTGCCTCAAACATCGTTCATCAAGGAAACAAAAATCCTCCAAATCCTGGAAGTCCAGGAGAAGACATGAGGAGTGTGTTGGATGTTGCATTAAGGGTGTTATCACCAACTTATCTGTCCAGATAATGCTTGTCTTCTTCTTTACAATTCAAATCTATCTCATGATGAGAATACCAGATATAAAAGGTAATGAGAAAAGTATCTTGGTTCCCAGGATATTACACATGGTAACTGCATTGTGAGCTCAAAATAAGTCAGTTACATAAAATAAACAGTTTGTGTGCATTATACATTGTCACTTGACATTGCATATGACATCACAAAGCAGAAGACCATATAAACTAGAGGTAGGACTCCTGTAATTATGACTACAACCAGAGGCATAGCTAGGGTTTTGGTTCGGGGGGGTGGGCAAAGCTTCTCAGTGGGCCCTTAACCAGGTAACCTTCATTACAATTCGGTGACGTGCCCTAATAGTAGAGGAGAACCTCTGCAGATGACCGCGCTATTACTGAAGATAATCTCTATATAACGACCAACATGGATATTACCGCCATATGGTCAGTGGTAGATACCAGCCCTACAGAACATGTAAGAGATCACAGCACAGTTACAGATAATGACTTACCACTGATGTTCTCTGATAGAATCGATCACTTTTCCCGTCTTTTCCATCTGGCCCTGATCAACATGACAACTTCTTCCAGCCACGACTCGTCAGCAGAGAATACAACAAAGACACGTTTCACTTCTCATATTCCAGCCCAATCACCATCTATTTCCAAACTGCACAAACTCCTTATCCTGCTAATACCCAAATACTGAGCCGCTGCCGAATGTGTCACTATTACTGCCCCTGATACCCCAATACTGAGCCGCCACTGCCGCATGTGTCCCTATTACTGCTCCTGATACCCCAATACTGAGCCACTGCTGCCATATGTCTCTATTACTGCCCCTAATACCCCAATACTGAGCTGCTGCTGCCGTATGTGCCCCTATTACTGCCCCTGATACCCCAATACTGAGCCGCTGCTGCCGTATGTGTCCCTATTACTGCCCCTGATACCCCAATAATGAGCCGCTGCTGCCATATGTGCCCCTATTACTGCACCTGCTGTGTGGTTGTCATGCCCCTTAAATTCTAAAGCAACCCTCTATAATATAGTAAAGCCGGGCACAAGTGCCCTAGAAAACAGTGCCCACATTTTGCTCCCTAGAAAGTAATATTGCCATGTGTGACTCTTTGAGTCATAGTAACCTGAGATCCCCTATAACAAGAAGTGCCCACTTTACATTTAATAATGTCCCGAGTCTGCCCCCCTGTACAGCTCCCCTATACACAGTATGATGCTCTCTTATACACAGTATAATGCCCCCTCACTGTATAGTACCATCCACACAGTATACTGACCCCTTAGTAGCCCCCAAACTGTTTGATGGCTCCAACAATGTTTGATGGCCCACTAGATGGTCTCCATATAGTATAATGCACCAGATCATCCTAAATATAGTATAATGCACTCTCCATAGGTCTCCATATAGTATAATGCACTCCCCATAAGCCTCCATATAGTATAATGCACTCCCCATAGGACTCCATATAGTATAATGCATTCCCCATAGGCCTACTCCATAGCACAAGACAGCACCCCCATAGGCAGATCCTGTAGTATAAGACAGCACCCCATAGGTAGACCCTGTGTATAAGACAGCACCCCATAGGCAGATCCTGTAGTATAAGGCAGCACCCCATAGGCAGACCCTGTAGTATAAGACAACACCCCATAGGCAGACCCTATAGCAAAAGGCAGTACCCCATAGGCAGATTCTGAAGTATAAGGCAGCACCCATATAGGCAGATCCTGAAGTATAAGACATGCCCCCCACAGGCAGATCCTGAAGTATAATGCAGCCCCCCTATAGGCAGATCCTGAAGTATAAGGCAGCCCCCCTATAGGCAGATCCTGAAGTATAAGGTAGCCCCCCTATAAGCAGATCCTGAAATATAAGGCCGCCCCCTATAGGAAGATCATGAGGTATAAGGCAGCCCCCCTATAGGCAGATCCTGAAGTATAGGGCAGCCCCCTATAGGCAGATCCTGACATATAAAGCAGCCCCCTATAGGTAGATCCTGAAGTATTAGGCAGCCCCCCTATAGGAAGATCCTGAGGTATAAGGCAGCCCCCTATAGGCAAATCCTGAAGTATAAGGCAGTTACAGTAGTGTAGCTCCAGGTGGGCCCCCCTCTGAGCATAAGGCAGCCCCCTATAGGCAGATCCTGAAGTGTAAGGCAGCTCCCCTATAGGCAGATCCTGAGGTATAAGGCAGCCCCCCTATAGGTAGATCCTGAAGTATAAGGCAGCCCCCTATAGGCAGATCCTGAAGCATAAGGCAGCCCCCTATAGGCAGATCCTGAGGTATAAGGCAGCCCCCCTATAGGTAGATCCTGAAGTATAAGGCAGCCCCCTATAGGCAAATCCTGAAGTATAAGGCAGTTACAGTAGTGTAGCTCCAGGTGGGCCCCCCTCTGAGCAGCGGGCCCTGGGCGATGGCCCCCTCTGCCCCCCTGGTAGCTACACTACTGACTACAACACTATCACCAGAGAAATACGGTTATAGCCTGGACCAAAACTCCAATATTTTTTCCTAAACTATTCACACTAGATCTAAATTGTGACTGTACAGAGACTGATGCAGATAGCGTTTCACATCAGAAAACATTAAAGGGAACCTGTCATCTTAAAAAAATGCTTTTAACTTTCAGATATAAGCTTAATCTGCAGATTAATAGTGTTCTGAAACCATGCAGAGGTCACACTGACTGCCTTGTTGCTTGGAGAAAATTAAATTTATTCCACTGGACAGCCTCAGGCTTTCAGTCATAAGGGTGGGCCAGCTCTAAAGCTGGCTGTCAGGCAGTGCCGCAGCATGGTTACAGCCACTGCTCTCTATGCATTGTGCATAACTGGTGATGTGCCTGCTGCACCCCTATGATCGAAAGCCTGAGGCTGCAGGGAGGAATAACGTTCATTTCCGCTTAGCAGCTGGGCTCTTAGTGTGGTGGTCTAAAGGCTTCAAAATGCTATCATCCTGCACATTAATCCCATATCTGCAGGGTATGTGCACACGTCAGGATTTTGTCAGGATTTTGTCAGGATTTTTCATCAGGTTTTGTAGCCAAAACCAGGAGTGGGTGATAAATGCAGAAGTGGTGCATATGTTTCTATTATACTTTTCCTCTAATTGTTCCACTCCTGGTTTTGGCTACAAATCCTGATGAAAAATCCTGACAAAATCCTGACAAAATCCTGACGTGTGCACATACCCTTAAAGGGAACCTGTCACCCCGTTTTTTAAAGATGAGATAAAAATAGCGTTAAATAGGGGCAGAGCTGTGCTTTACATTAGTGTATTTTTTGTGCCTTTATTCCCCACCTATGCTGACGAAATACCTTTGTAAAGTCGCCATTTTGGGCTGTCACTCACGCTGGTCTGGACAAATGGGCGTGGTGACATCGCTGTTTCTTCCCCCAGATCTTGCTTATCTGTCCGTTAGTGGCGTAGTGGTGTGCGCATGTCCAGCTGCCGAATCCACTGCGCAGGTGAAGGAAAAGAGCGCGATCTGCGCTATTCCCCTGGTGATCGGTGGGGGCAGCCATCTTCCTGAGGCCGCGCGTGCGCAGATGGAGTGCGCGGCTTCCCGGGGCTTCAGGAAAATGGCCGCCGCGATCTCCATCTGCGCACGCGCGGCATCCCGCGGCCATTTTCCTGAAGCCCCGTGCAGCAAAGCACTCCATCTGCGCACGTGCGGCCTCAGGAAGATGGCCGCCCCCACCGATCACCAGGGTAACAGCGCAGATCGCGCTCTTTTCCTTCACCTGCACAGTGGATTCGGCAGCTGGACATGTGCAAACCACTACACCACCAACGGACAGATAAGCAAGATCTGGGGGAAGAAACAGCGATGTCACCACGCCCATTTGACCAGACCAGCGTGAGTGACAGCCCAAAATGGTGACTTTACAAAGGTATTTCGGCAGCATAGCTGGGGAATAAAGGCACAAAAAAGACACTAATGTAAAGCACAGCTCTGCCCCTATTTAACGCTATTTTTATCTCATCTTTAAAAAACGGGGTGACAGGTTCCCTTTAAGTGATTTTGACATGAGGAGCATTTGAGCACAGGACTGATTGGCTGAGCAAGCTGGAGAAAAAAGGGAGGAGCTAACTGGACACAGGAATGTGTGAGTCATCCATGACTGGGAAAAAAGTGCTTGCACCTGAAGAACCTAGGACAGGAGCACAGATGATTTGATGTCAGCTCTGCAGCCAAGTGTGAGAAGAATGCAGTCTTGGAGCTGTATCACACCTGCCAAGTTACCAGAAGTTGTCCACCACCTCATGTCTTAATTCAGAGCCCACTCCTGCTATATATTACCTGTGTCCCCAGACATCAGGATGCTGCAGCCTCAAGCTGGATCCCTGTGTGACCTGCTACATCATGGAATTGAAGGAGTCTGTGTCATTCTTTCAATTAACCCCTTAGTGACAGAGACATTTTTTTTTAAGCATAAAAATAAAAATTTAACTTTTCTGTACAAAAATGCTGCTTTTGCCTCAAATTTAGCATTTTAAAAAAGTTAACAGGAGAAAATGGACAATAAAATTTGTTGTTCAATTTATTCTGAGTATGCGAATACCCCATATGTGGTGGAACACTACTGTTTGGGTACATGGCAGGGCTGGGAAGGGAAGGGGCACCATTTAAATGTCGTGTTAGCAAAGCCTCTGTTGTCACTGTGAAAGAAATGGTTAATCTCTATCTCCTAAGCTGAAATAAATACAGGAGAATAGCTTTATGGAAGAGTAACCTTTGTTCTCAGTTATCATCTGTCTACATGTGGATATCTGTCTACATAACCTCCTCGTCTTCATCCTCCTTCTCCTCTGCTGAGCTACTCATCTGCATGCCTCAGGGTTTACACTGAGTGTGAGTTACTACCTCATTATCATCCTCTCTGTTCTCCCACTCCTCATACTTAGGGTACTGTCACACAGTGGCACTTTTGTCGCTACGACGGTACGATCCGTGACGTTCCAGCGATATCCATACGATATCGCTGTGTCTGACACGCAGCAGCGATCAGGGACCCCGCTGAGAATCGTACGTCGTAGCAGATCGTTTGGAACTTTCTTTCGTCGCTGGATCTCCCGCTGTCATCGTTGGATCGGTGTGTGTGACACCGATCCAACGATGCGTTCGCTTGTAACCAGGGTAAACATCGGGTTACTAAGCGCAGGGCCGCGCTTAGTAACCCGATGTTTACCCTGGTTACCATCGTAAAAGTAAAAAAAAAAAAACGTACATACTCACATTCCGGTGTCCGACAGGTCCCTCGCAGTCTGCTTCCCGCTCTGACTGACTGCCGGCCGGAATGTAAGAGCAGAGCACAGCGGTGATGTCACCGCTGTGATCTGCTTTCACTTTACGGCGGCACTCAGTCAGAGCGGGAAGCAGACTGCGAGGGACCTGTCGGACACCGGAATGTGAGTATGTACGGTTTTTTTTTTTTTTACTTTTACGATGGTAACCAGGGTAAACATCGGGTTACTAAGCGCGGCCCTGCGCTTAGCAACCCGATGTTTACCCTGGTTACCCGGGGCCTTCGGCATCGTTGGTCGCTGGAGAGCGGTCTGTGTGACAGCTCTCCAGCGACCACACAACGACTTTCCAACGATCACGGCCAGGTCGTATCGCTGGTCGTGATCGTTGGAAAGTTGCAGAGTGTGACAGTACCCTTAGGCTGCCGTCACACTAGCAGTAGTTTGTCAGTATTTTACATCAGTATTTGTAAGTCAAAACCCGGAGTGGAACAAATAGAGGAAAAGTATAATAGAAACATATGCACCACTTCTGCATTTATCACCCACTCCTGGTTTTGGCTTACAAATACGGATGTAAAATACTGACCAAATACTGCTAGTGTGATGGCAGCCTTAGGCTACGTGCACACGTTGCGGAAAGTCCTGTGGATTATTCCGGACTGATTTTGGTAAATCCGCAGGTAAACTGCACAGCGGATTACCTGCGGAATTACCACAGGTTTTTTTGTGGATTTTGTGCGGATTTCACATGCGCTTTTACACCCGCGGATTCCTATTATGGAGCAGGTGTAAACCGCTGCGGAATCCGCACAAAGAATTGACATGCTGCGGAATAAACAATGCTACGTTTCCGCACTTTTTTTCCGCAGCATGTGCACTGCAGATTTTGTTTTCCATAGGTTTACATGGTACGGTAAACTCATGGAAAACAGCTGCGAATCCGCAGCGTCAAAACCACTGCGGATCCGCAGCAAAATCTGCAACGTGTGCACATACCCTAAAACCGGTGTCACACTAGAGAGTTTTACGGATGTATGAGAGGAGCAAAAACAATGCATTGCACACGGACCAATGATTCTCTATGGGGCAGCTCCTATCTGCCGTATATTTCGCAGCCATATTTTACGGGCTGAGAAAATCGCAGCATGCTGCGTTTGTCAGCGTATTGCGCAAAAAATCCGCCAATGAAAGTCTATGGGAGTGAGAAAAATACGGATTACACACGGACCATCAGTGTGACTTGCAAGAAATATGCAGCGGTGTTCTATAGAAAAGCCGGAAATTCAGTGCGGTGTACAGTAAAATCACACTGACAGGTTAGAATAGAATAGATAGAATAAATGTCTACACATAGTATAGGGATATATATCTACTATATAATTGTCTAAGGGTCACTTCCATCTGTCTGTCTGTCTGTCATGGATATTCATTGGTCGCGGCCTCTGTCTGTCATGGAAATCCAAGTCGCATTCGCATACGCAGCATCAATAGTAAAAAGTTGGTCACACAGGGTTAATAGCTGCGTTAACGGAGTGCGTTACACCGCGGCATAGCACGGTCTGTTAACGCTGCCATTAACCCTGTGTGAGGGCTGACTGGAGGGAATTATGGAGCGGGGAGGAAGGAGCGGCCATTTTGCCGCCGGACTGTGCCCGTCGCTGATTGGTCGTGGCAATGGTCGTGGGTGTTTTGCCATGACCAATCAGCGACTTGGATTTCCATGACAGACAGAGGCCGCGACCAATGAATATCTGAGACAGACAGACAGACGGAAGTGACCCTTAGGCAATTATATAGTAGATACTACGTGGCTCTGCTATATACTACGTCGCTGACCATTATACTACATAGCTGTGCAATACACTACGTAGCTGTGCAATACACTATGTGACTGTGTTATAGACTATGTTGCTGTGCAATATACTACGTGGCTGTGCAATATACTACGTGGCTCTACAATATACTACGTGGCTATGTTATATACTACGTAGCTCTGCTATATACTACATACGCTGTGTTACATACTACGTAGCTCTGTTATATACTGCGTAGCTCTGTTATATGCTACGTAGCTATGTTATATACTACGTCGGTTATGTTATATACTTCGTCACTGTGCAATATAGTACGTAGCCTGTGCTATATAATTAATAATAATAATAATAATTTTATTTATATAGCGCCAACATATTCCGCAGCGCTTTACAAATTATAGAGGGGACTTTTACAGACAATAGACATTACAGCATAACAGAAATCACAGTTCAAAATAGATACCAAGAGGAATGAGGGCCCTGCTCGCAAGCTTACAAACTATGAGGAAAAGGGGAGACACGAGAGGTGGATGGTAACAATTGCTTTAGTTATTCAGACCAGCCATAGTGTAAGGCTCGGGTGTTCATGTAAAGCCGCATGAACCAGTTCACTGCCTAAGTATGTAGCAGTACAGACACAGAGGCTATTAACTGCATGAAGTGTATGAGAACATGATGCGAGGAACCTGATTATGGTTTTTTTTTTTGGAATGGGCCACACAGGGATAGTTAGGTTAATGCGTTGAGGCGGTAGGGCAATCTGAACAAATGAGTTTTTAGGGCGCACTTAAAACTGTGGGGATTGGGGATATACTACCTTCAAATTCTAAGAATACCCGATACGTTAGAATCGGGCCACCATCTAGTATATATATATATATATGTCAGTGAGACACATATATATATATGTATATTTCATACAGATATATATATATATATATATATATATATATATATATATATATATATATATATATATATATATATTTCATATCCCTTATTTTTTTACATATTCCTCGTTACTATTGTTAGAAGTGTCTGTGTGCAAAATTTGGTGGCTCTAGGTGTTAAAATAAAGGGTTAAATCATGGAAAAAACTGTCATGGGCTCCTGCCCAATTTTCTCCACCAGAGTGGGAAAGCCAGTGACTGACGGCAGAAATTCATAGCCTAAAGAGGGACCATGGTTATTGCCCCTCCTGGCTAAAACATCTGCCCCCAGCCACCCCAGAAAAGGCACATCTGTAAGATGCGCCTATTCTGGCACTTAGCCTCTCTCTTCCCACCCCCAAGTAGTGGTGGGATATGGGGTAATAAGGGGTTAATGTCACCTTGCTAATGTAAGGTGACATTAAGCCTGGTTAATAATGGAGAGATGTCAATAAGACACCTATCCATTATTAATCCAATAGTAGTAAAGGTTTAATACACACACACATTAAGAATAAAGTATTTTAATGAAATAAATACACATGGTGTTTTAAAATCTTTATTGTACGCTTAATCCACCTGAAGACCCTCGTTCTGTAAAAAAAAACATAATAAAGCAGCAATATCCCATACCTCTCCGGCGTTCAGTCATGTCCCACGCTGTAAATCCATCTGAAGGGGTTAAATAAATTTACAACCAGGAGCCTGCTAATGCAGCTGTTGCTCCTGGTTGTAAAAACTGGGGAATGAATGGAATGCAGGGGAACTTAGCATCGTAGACTTGCGGTGATGCGCCCCCTGCTGGCATGAACTCATATGAACGCTAGCGTGGGAATTTTTCGGAATATTTTCTCATGCTAGAGTATCAGCCACTGTACAATCTTGCTCCACAGCCACCTTAACGGCATTCAAAGCTCCCTCTTTAAGATTCTGCAGCAAACGTTTTAATACACAGAGCAGTGGGATGGATATACTCATAATAGCATCATCAGCACTCACCATCTTGGTGCTTTACTCAAAGTTTTGAAGAAGCACGCATAGGTCAGCAACCCACACCCGCTCGACAGTTGTTATATGTGGAGGCTGAGTGTTACTCTGATGGTTACTGACCAGCTGGAATTCAGAGACTGCACTCTGCTGCTCACTAAGCCTTGTCAACATATGGAAGGTCGAATTCCAGTATATGGGCTGGTCACAAACGCTAGACCGGCCAAAGCCTGAGATGACTTTTGGAAATGTGCGCTGACAAGGCGTACCTTTGCAAATAGGTCTGTCAAGTCAGAGTATGTTTTTAAAAACCTCTGTACAACCAAGTTCAGCACATAGGCCATGCATGGAACGTAGACCAGCTTGCCGAGCTTTAAAGCTGCCACCAAGTTACGCCCATTATCGCATACAACCAGACCTTGCGGGAGGTTCAGCGAGGAGAGCCACTGATCAGTCTGTTCTTTTATCCCTTTCAACAGCTCGGCTGTGTTGTGAGCTTTATCACCTAAACAGATGAGCTTCAGCAGAACGTACTGCCACTTCACCAATTCAGTGCTGCAGATTTCCCAGCTGGGGAATAATGGGGGGACTAGTTCAGCTGAGGATGAGAAGAAAGAGGAGGAGGAGAGACAGGTAGTGGATTACAAGGAGACTGGAACCCTGATGGTTCTTCTATTCTTGGTGTGGGTAAGATGTGTGATGTTCCAGCCTCTGACTCTGTCCCAGACTTCACCAGGTTAACCCAGTGTGCTATCAGGAAAATGTATCATCCCTGTCCACAATAACTTGTCCACATGTCTGTGGTTAGGTGGACCTTCCCTGTGACTGCATTGGCCAGAGTACGGCTGATATTGTGTAACGTGCTTATGTAACGAGGGGACAGCACACCGGGAAAAATAGTGTTGGCTGGAAATCGAGTACCGTGAAGCTGCCACCTCCAAGAGGTCATTGAAAGACTCAGTTCCCACAAGTCAAAAAGGCGAAATTTCCAGGGCTAGCAATTTGGCAATGTGGGTGTTTAGCAATTGGGCCTGTGAGTGAGTGGCTGGATATTTCTTTTTAGTTAATGTCTGTGGTAGGGACAACTGAATGCTGCGCTGGTACAACTGTGTGTGCAACTGCTGATTGCGGGCAGGAGGCATCAGCGCCTGCTTCATGGTCAGCAGATTGGGAAGGCCATAACACAGAGTAAGGGGCAGTGGTTTGATCTTCAAAAGCAGATTTGGTACCCAGGCATTCCACCCACCTACTGGGGTGCTTGGCTGCCATGTGGTTTTGCATGCTGGTGGTGCTCAGGTTAGCAGTGTTCTTGCCTCTTCTTATCTTGATTTGGAAGATACCACAAATTCCAGTTGTTTTATCTGGAGGAATTTCAGAAAAAGTTGCGATACAGTGCAACAAGGAACCCTTGGCCTGTTATCTAGCTGAGTGGGTGGGCTCTGTGGAACAGTTGATTGAGTTCTACCTCTGGGCAAACCACTACCTCTTCTTTCGTGTTTTCTTGCTATGGATCCATCCCTCTCTGCACTGCTGTGCTCACTAGTCATGCCACTGTGCCAAGTTGGATCAGTGGCCTCATCATTGACCACATCGACTTCCAATTCTTCAATCTGATCCTCCTTCTGAGCTGTGATTTGAAGCTGACTTGATTGCATCTGTGCCTCATGATTATCCTCCACCTCTTCAAGCATCAATTGACCTTCCCAACATGCTTTCCTCCTGGCCTTGGGTGCTCGAATGTTTCAGCGTCACTCCACTCCACCTGCCTTCCAGGTGAGAAGATCAAGGATGTGACAGATAGGATACCAAAGCTCATCAGCTACAAGGATGTCCACCCATTTCTTCTGATACATGTTGCACCAATGACATGGCA
The DNA here is from genome assembly GCF_051348905.1 of Ranitomeya variabilis. Classification (NCBI taxonomy): domain Eukaryota; kingdom Metazoa; phylum Chordata; class Amphibia; order Anura; family Dendrobatidae; genus Ranitomeya; species Ranitomeya variabilis. The sequence goes on from NC_135235.1 coordinate 507,495,893, forward strand.
ATGAAGGACCTACCAACAATCTGCGAGGACTTTGAAAAGTTACATAGTTACATAGTTATTAAGGTTGAAGGAAGACTGTAAGTCCATCTAGTTCAACCCATAGCCTAACCTAACATGCCCTAACATGTTGATCCAGGGGAAGGCAAAAAAACCCCATGTGGCAAAGAGTAACTCCACCATGGGGAAAAAAATTCCTTCCCGACTCCACATACGGCAATCAGACTAGTTCCCTGGATCAACGCCTTATCAAGGAATCTAGTGTATATACCCTGTAACATTATACTTTTCCAGAAAGGTATCCAGTCCCCTCTTAAATTTAATTAATGAATCACTCATTACAACATCATACGGCAGAGAGTTCCATAGTCTCACTGCTCTTACAGTAAAGAATCCGCGTCTGTTATTATGCTTAAACCTTCTTTCCTCCAGACGTAGAGGATGCCCCCTTGTCCCTGTCTCAGGTCTATGATTAAAAAGATCATCAGAAAGGTCTTTGTACTGTCCCCTCATATATTTATACATTAACATAAGATCACCCCTTAGTCTTCGTTTTTCCAAACTAAATAGCCCCAAGTGTAATAACCTATCTTGGTATTGCAGACCCCTCAGTCCTCTAATAACCTTGGTCGCTCTTCTCTGCACCCGCTCCAGTTCAGCTATGTCTTTCTTATACACCGGAGACCAGAACTGTGCACAGTATTCTAAGTGTGGTCGAACTAGTGACTTGTATAGAGGTAAAATTATGTTCTCCTCATGAGCATCTATGCCTCTTTTAATACATCCCATTATTTTATTTGCCTTTGTAGCAGCTGCCTGACACTGGCCACTGAATATGAGTTTGTCATCCACCCATACACCCAGGTCTTTTTCATTGACGGTTTTGCCCAGAGTTTTAGAATTAAGCACATAGTTATACATCTTATTACTTCTACCCAAGTGCATGACCTTACATTTATCCCCATTAAAGCTCATTTGCCATTTATCAGCCCAAGCTTCTAGTTTACATAAATCATCCTGTAATATAAAATTGTCCTCCCCTGTATTGATTACCCTGCAGAGTTTAGTGTCATCTGCAAATATTGAAATTCTACTCTGAATGCCCCCTACAAGGTCATTAATAAATATGTTAAAAAGAAGAGGGCCCAATACTGACCCCTGTGGTACCCCACTGCTAACCGTGACCCAGTCCGAGTGTGCTCCATTAATAACCACCCTTTGTTTCCTATCCCTGAGCCAGCTCTCAACCCACTTACACATATTTTCCCCTATCCCCATTACTCTCATTTTATGTAACAACCTTTTGTGTGGCACCGTATCAAAAGCTTTGGAAAAGTCCATATATACTACGTCCACTGGGTTCCCTTGGTCCAGTCCGGAACTTACCTCTTCATAGAAGCTGATCAAATTAGTCTGACATGAACGGTCCCTAGTAAACCCGTGCTGATACTGGGTCATGAGGTTATTCCTCTTCAGATACTCCAGTATAGTATCCCTTAGAATGCCCTCCAGGATTTTACCCACAGTAGAGGTTAAACTTACTGGCCTATAATTACCGAGTTCAGTTTTTGCCCCTTTTTTGAATATTGGCACCACATTTGCTATACGCCAGTCCTGTGGTACAGACCCTGTTATTAAGGAGTCTTTAAAGATTAAAAATAATGGTCTATCAATGACTGTACTTAGTTCCTGCAGTACTCGGGGGTGTATCCCATCCGGGCCCGGAGATTTGTCAATTTTAGTTATTTTTAGACGCCGCTGTACTTCCTGCTGGGTTAAGCAGGTGACATTTAATGGGGAATTATTATCACTAGTCATATTGGCTGCCATGGGATTTTCTTTTGTAAATACTGATGAAAAAAAGTCATTTAGCATATTGGCTTTTTCCTCATCCTCATCCACCATTTCACCCAGACTATTTTTAAGGGGGCCAACACTGTCATTTTTTAGTTTCTTACTATTTATATAGTTAAAGAATATTTTGGGATTATTTTTACTCTCTCTGGCAATGAGTCTCTCTGTCTCAATCTTTGCTGCCTTGATTTGCTTTTTACAGAATGTATTTAATTTTCTGTATTTATTTAATGCCTCCTCACTACCTACTTCCTTTAATTCTCTAAATGCTTTCTTTTTGTCCCTTATTGCGCCCCTTACAGCTCTATTTAGCCATATTGGTTTCCTCCTATTTCTAGTATGTTTATTCCCATACGGTATATACTGTGCACAGGTCCTATCCAGGATGCCAATAAACGTCTCCCATTTTCTTTGTGTATTTTTGTGTCTCAGGATATCGTCCCAGTTAATTGCACCAAGATCCTCTCTCATCCGTTGGAAATTTGCCCTCCTGAAGTTTAGTGTCCTTGTCACCCCCCTTCTACCCATCTTATTAAAGGTTACATGAAAACTTATTATTTTGTGATCACTATTCCCCAAGTGACCCCCAACCCTTATATTTGATATGCGGTCTGGCCTGTTGGTTAATATTAGGTCTAGCAGTGCCCCCCTCCTTGTTGGGTCCTGAACCAGTTGTGAAAGGTAATTGTCTCTCATAGTTGTCAAAAACCGATTACCTTTACTGGAACTGCAGGTTTCTGTTCCCCAATCTATTTCAGGATAGTTGAAGTCCCCCATAATAATGACTTCTCCTTGAGTCGCAGCTTCATCTATTTGCTTTACGAGGATATTCTCCATTGCTTCCATTAGTTTTGGAGATTTATAACAAACCCCTATCAGTAATTTATTATTTTTTCCCCCTCCCCTTATCTCCACCCACAGAGACTCTACATTTTCATTAGATTCACCTATATTATCACGCAGGATGGGTTTTAAGGTCGATTTTACATACAGACACACCCCACCCCCTCGCTTATCTGTACGGTCATTTCTGAAAAGGCTATAGCCCTGCAAGTTAACAGCCCAGTCATGGCTCTCATCCAGCCACGTCTCAGATATCCCCACCATGTCATAATTATGCTCCAACAACATTAGTTCTAATTCATCCATTTTGTTGGCGAGGCTTCTGGCATTAGTATACATGCACTTGATGTTACTCTCTGTACCTCTATTCTTTCTTAAATTACTAACTGTTCTAACCCCACCCCCCATGCCTCCGCCACCCCCAACTTCCTTATTTGTGCCCAGGTCTCTATCTGCACTATCTTCCCCTCCTATAAAATGAATACCCTCCCCCCCAATCCCTAGTTTAAACACTCCTCCAACCTTCTAACCATTTTCTCCCCCAGCACAGCTGCACCTTCCCCATTGAGGTGCAGCCCGTCCCTAGCGTAGAGCCTGTAGCCAACTGAGAAGTCGGCCCAGTTCTGCAGGAACCCAAACCCCTCCTTCCTACACCAATTCTTGAGCCACTTATTAACCTCCCTAATCTCCCGTTGCCTCTCTGGCGTGGCACGTGGTACAGGCAGTATTTCGGAAAATACCACGTTGGAGGTCCTTGCTTTCAGCTTGCAGCCTAATTCCCTGAAATCATCTTTAAGGACCTTCCACCTACCTCTAACTTTGTCATTTGTGCCAATGTGCACCATGACCGCTGGGTCCTCACCAGCCCCTCCCAGTAATCTGTCCACCCGATCAGCGATGTGTCGGACTCGAGCGCCAGGTAGGCAGCACACCGTCCGACGATCCCTGTCTTTGTGACAGATTGCCCTATCTGTTCCCCTAATAATTGAGTCCCCCACTACCAGCACCTGTCTGGCCTGCCCTGCTCTCCTTTTTCCCTCCTTACTGGAGCAGTCACTCCTCCGGCTTTCAGAGGACATGCCTGGCTGCAGCAGTGCTACCCCTGCACTGGCACCCCCCTCATCTGCCAACTTAGCAAACTTATTGGGGTGTGCCAGATCAGGACTAACCTCCCTGGCACTCTTCCCTCTACCCCGCCTTCTATCTGTCACCCAGCTAACTGCCACACTGTCCTGCAGCTCCATCCTACCATCCCCCTCCTCATCTATCCCATTGAGCGTCTGCTCTGTGAGCAGAAGACTCCTCTCCATATTGTCTATGGATCTCAGTGTTGCCAGCTGCACATTTAGATCCAGTATCTGGGTTTCCAAATGCACAATGTGCTCACATCTCGCACAGCAGTATGCACCCTCGACCGGCTGGTCAAGGACTGCATACATGTGGCAAGATGTACACTGGATGGCATTAACAATTGTGGAGCACATTTCCTAATGGGGATTGCACCACACAGAAACGTTAATTAAAAATAAATACAAAGTATTAATTAAACCAAAAAAAACAAAAACAAAAAAAAAAAACAGAAGCAATTTCTCCCTTGGAAACTCCCTGATTCCAAAGTCACTGAATCACAAGTCACACACTTACCGCCGTTCACACTACGCTCAGGTCACACTCGCTGTGCTGAAGATTTATAGATTTTTTTTTTTTTCTCTCTATCTCCCCTCAACAGCAATCCACCTTGCTGTTCAGATGCACTTCCAAAAAGTTGGGGAAGAAAGTAAAGGAACTGGATTCACAGGTAGTTTTTTCTTCTATCCTTCCAGTAGACGGGCATGGCACCAGGATCCTTTATGCGAACAACTGGCTAAGACGATGGTGCCGACAACAAGGATTTGGATTCGTGGACCACAGTGTGAATTACCTGTACGACAGACTCCACACTAAAGACGGGCTACACCCGTAACGAACTTGGGAAACACACATTCGATCGAAGACCCGCTTCGCTCATCAGGAGGGCGTTAAACTAGAACAAGAGGGGACAGGAAGAAAAACGTTAGATACGAACATGAAGCCAGAAAATATACTGATAAAGGATATGAGGTGCAGCACAGAAGACCCAAGACAACATACTCGGAAAGAAGGTAATAACATTTCTAAAACAATCCACAGGGAAGAGATTGGAACCAACCAAAATCCTCTAAGCTGCATGCTCACAAATGTCAGAAGCCTGACAAACAAGATGGAAGAACAAGAAGCAGAAATATCTACAGGTAACTATGACATAGTGGGATTAACCGAGACATGGTTAGATGAAAGCTCTGATTGGGCAGTTAACTTACAGGGTTACAGTCTGTTTAGAAAGGATCATAAAAATTGAAGAGGGGGAGGAGTTTGTCTTTATGTAAAGTCCACTGTGATGGTGTGATATGCTATGTGGGTATCATTTTGTGTATATTTCTATTTTACTGATTATCATGGTGTTACTGTATCTTGTAGGATGAGTTGTTATTTGCCATCTGATATTCTCCCCACAGTTCTGTATTGTTATCTCTCCACAGGGTCAGTGAATAATGTTGTTTGCTAATATGCTAATGACATGTTGACCTAGCTTGTTGAAACAATGAGCCCCTGAGACATTCCCCCCTCCTGGCCTGTGAATGAGGGGGGAGACTTGTAAATATCAGGGAGGTGAGACACAGAGATCAGTCTTGTGTGGAACCTGGATGTGAAGAGCATATCAGAGAGAAAAAAGGGAATATGGACTGTTATCCTCTGTGCTGGATTGTTGGACTTTTATTCTGTAACCCCACTGCATTCATGTTCTGGAATATTTAATCCTTTGTGTGATGGATCGTATATATGGACCTTTTGTGTTTTGCCTAAATAAAGGTCTTGGAATTGTTCACTATTCTCTTGCTCTGTTGATTGTGTGATACCGGAGAAGGAACCCGTGACATCCACTTTAAGGGAGGATATTAGCGAAGGGAATGAGGATGTCGAGTCCATATGGGTCGAAATACATGGAGGGAAAAATAGTAACAAAATTCTCATTGGGGTCTGTAACAAACCCCCAAATATAACAGAAATCATGGAAAGTTTACTACTAAGGCAGATAGATGAAGTTGCATCCCATAATGAGGTCCTTGTTATGGGGACTTTAAGTGCCCGTATATTTACTGGGAAACAGAGACCTGCAAAACCCATAAAGGCAACAGGTTTCTGCTAATAACTAGGGTTGAGCGAAACGGATCGGACAAATTCAAAAATCGCCGACTTTCGGCAAAGTCGGGTTTCATGAAACCCAACCCGATCCCAGTGTGGGATCGGCCATGCGGTCGGCGATCATCGCGCCAAAGTCGCGTTTCGTATGACGCGTTCAGCACCATTTCTCAGCCAATGAAGGAGGATGCAGAGTGTGGGCAGCGTGATGACATGGGTCTCGGTCCCCACCATCTTAGAGAAGGGCATGACAGTGATTGGCTTGCTTTCTGCGGTGTCACAGGGGGTATAAAGGGGTGTGCACGCCGACCGCCGACTTACTTCTGCCGATCTTAGCATAGGGAGAGATTGCTGCAGCTTCGTCAGAAGAAGGGCTATAGTTAGGGAGGGAAGATTAACCCCCAAACCACTTGTGCTGTAGCGATTTCCACTGTCCAACACCACCTTTGTTTTGCAGGGACAGTGGAGGCTATATCTTTGTGCATCAGCTCTGTAGCTTATTAGGCTGCCTTATAAGGCTCCCTGATAGCTGCATTGCTGTTTGCACCGCTGCTGTGCAAACCAACTGCTTTTTTAAAAGCAAAAATCCTGTTGCTCCTTTCTGCACAGTTATATTGTTTATTTGTCCACACTTTTGTGTGCAGCAGTCCTTTTTGTTGCTGCCATACTTGTCCTGAGATCATTGTAGGGAGATTGAAATTGCACTACAGTCCTTGGATTTTTTTCAGATATCTTCCCGCCACTTTCTGCCGCTTACATTGTGTTGTGTTACACACTGTGCCTGAGTTGTGGTGCTGTTTCCCCCCCAAAAAAGGGAGATTCAAAATGTCACAAAGTGGATATACGTCAGTCCTCTTAGTTTGTCGTATATCAGCCAGCCACGTTCTGCCACTTACATTGTGTTGTAAAATACACTGGGCCTGAGATTGGGTTCAATCTCCCCCCCAAAAAAGTGAGATTGAAAATCTCACAAAGTGGATATACCTCAGACCTCTTAGTTTGTGGTGTATCAGCCAGCTACTTGCTGCCACTCACATTGCGTTGTAAAATACACTGGACCTGAGTTTGGGTTCAGTCTCCCCCCAAAAAAGTGAGTTTGAAATTCTCACAAAGTGGATATACCTCAGACCTCTTAGTTTGTGGTGTATCAGCCAGCCACTTGCTGCCACTCACATTGCGTTGTAAAATACACTGGGCCTGAATTTGGGTTCAGTCTCCCCCCAAAAAAAGTGAGATTGAAATTCTCACAAAGTGGATGTACCTCAGTCCTCTTAGTTTGTGGTGTATCAGCCAGCCACTTGCTGCCACTCACATTGCGTTGTAAAATACACTGGGCCTGAGTTTGGGTTCAGTCTCCCCCCAAAAAAGTGAGATTGAAATTCTCATAAAGTGGATATACCTCAGTCCTCTTAGTTTGTGGTGTATCAGCCAGCCACTTGATGCCACTCACATTGCGTTGTAAAATACACTGGGTCTGAGTTTGGGTTCAGTCTCCCCCCCAAAAAAGTGAGATTGAAATTCTCACAAAGTGGATATACCTCAGTCCTCTTAGTTTGTGGTGTATCAGCCAGCCACTTGCTGCCACTTACATTGTGTTGTTTTATACACTGGGCCTGAGTTGTGGTGCAGTCTCCCCCCCCCCAAAAAGGGAGAATTAAATTCTCAACAAGTTTATATACACCTTCTACCTTGTTTTACAGTACCATATAACGGTTGTTATTTTGGTTAGATTTTCCCAAAAATGAGGAAGTCTGGTGGAAGAGGCCGTGGGCGGTCGTTGCCAGCTGGTACTGATGGTGGTGGAGCATCTGGTGGTAGTGGGAAAAGCAAAATAGCAGCTAAGGCTGGAGGTGTTGAGCCAGTGTCATTGTCTGCCTACACAAGGCCTCGAAGGCTCCCTTATCTGGGAGTAGGAAAACTGCTTTTAAAGCCGGAGCAGCAGGAAAAAGTTTTGGCTTTCCTTGCTGACTCAGCCTCTAGCTCTTTCGCCTCCTCTTCCGAAAGTTTGAAGTATAAAAGCAGCGAGTCGTCAGTGGATGCTCCCGGTCAGGAACTAGTCGCTTCCTTGTGTCCTTCACCCAAACCAAAAGTGAAGGATGCGGCAGGCGACACTACAGTTTACTCCATGGAGCTCTTTACACATACCGTGCCTGGGTTAGAAAGGGAAATTGTTAACAGCCCATTACAAGATGAATCGGACATGGAGTGCACAGTTGCACAGCCACAGCTAGATTATTATGCTGTTCCATTGACTCAGATCACTACATTGCCCTCGCAGTGTACTGAGACAGAAACTGACCCTGATGAGACTATGGTGCCCCGTCCCGAACGCTATAGCACCTTACACGGTGACACAGAGAAAGGTGCACATGACATTGAAGAGGAGGTGATAGATGACCCAGTTCTTGACCCAGATTGGCAGCCATTGGGGGAAGAGGGTGCCGCTGACAGTAGCTCAGAAGCAGAGGAGGATGATCCGCAGCAGCCATCAACATCACAACAGCTTTCATCTGGCAGGCCCGTCTAAGGCCAAAAAAGTTTGTCAACCAAAAAAACAGTTTTAGGACAGCGTGGCCATCCGGTGAAAGTAACACAGCGTGCAATGCCTGAAAAGGTATTGCATAGTAGGAAGAGTGGAGTGTGGCAATTTTTAAACCAAGATCCGAATGATCAGTGCAAAGTTATCTGTAAGAAATGCTCAAAGACCTTTAGCAGTGGGAAGAATCCCCTAAATTTAAATACAACGTGCATGCGTAGACATTTAACCAGCATGCACTTGCAAGCCTGGACTAACTACCAAACGTTCTGCACCATTGGTGCACCTGCTCAGAATGAAGGTAGTCAGCAACACTACATTTCTTCCCTCACTGTAAGCCCACCAGTTAGGACACCACCAGCAGCAAATGTAGAGGTATCGTCGCAAGGCCAAAGCAGTCAGAGAATCACAAGGTTTTTGGTAGGAAACACTGCATGTAGGTCAACATCAAGAATACCATCACCAACCCTCTCTCAATCGACCATGTCCACCACCACCACCTCCGCTAGTTCCACCATATGCACCTCTCCAGTCCAGCTCACCCTACAAGAGACTCTCGTTAGGAAAAGAAACTACTCTTCCTCTCATCCGCGTACACAGGGTTTGAACGCCCACATTGCTAGACTAATCTCGTTAGAGATGATGCCCTACCGGTTGGTTGAAAGCGAAGCTTTCAAAGCCCTGATGGCCTACGCAGTACCACGCTATGACCTACCCAGTTGACACTTCTTTGTGAGAAAAGCCATCCCAGCCCTCCACCAGCATGTCAAAGACCGCATTGTCCATGCACTGAGATAATCAGTCAGTAGAAAGGTGCACCTCACAACAGATGCATGGACCAGTAGGCATGGCCAGGGACGTTACGTGTCCATCACGGCACACTGGGTTAATGTGGTGGATGCAGGGTCCACAGGGGACAGCAATATTGGGACAGTTTTGCCTAGTCCACGGTCAAGGAAACAGTTGGCTGTAGGCGTTCGCCCCCCCTCCTCCTCTTCCTCCTCCTCATGCAGAAGCGAGAGCTCGTCCACAGAGCGCAGTCGCACGACTACTCCATCCGCAGCTGCCAGTGTTGAACACGAGGTGTCCCATTATGGAACAGCTAGTAGTAAGCATCAGCAGGCTGTGTTGGAAATGAAGTGTTTGGGCGACAACAGACACACCGTGGAAGTTCTGGCCGAGTACTTGTAGCAAGAAACTCAGTCATGGCTGGGCAGTGTACATCTTGAGGCAGGCAAGGTAGTCAGTGATAAGGGAAGGAATTTTATGGCTGCCATAGCCCTTTCAGAACTGAAACACATACCTTGCCTGGCTCACACCTTGAACCTGGTGGTGCAGTGCTTCCTGAAAAATTATGCGGGGTTACCAGCCCTGCTCCTGAAGGTACAAAGACTTTGCTCGCACATCCGCTGGTCACCCGTACACTCCAGCCTTATGCTGAACCATCAGCGATCGCTGAGGCTTCCCCAGCACTGCCTAATAATCAACATTGCAACAAGGTGGAACTCCACACTGCACATGCTTCAGAGGCTGTGCGAACAGAGGCGTGCTGTAATGTATGTGTTGGAGGATACACATACACGGGCAGGCAGTTGGATGGCAGACATGGAGTTGTCAGGTGTGCAGTGGTCGAAGCTACAAGACCTCTGTCAAGTCCTTCAGTGTTTTGAGGAATGCACACGGCTGGTAAGTGCAGACGACGCCATCATAAGCATCAGCATCCCACTAATGAGTCTGCTGATGCAAAGTTTGATGCACATTAAGGAGCAGGCGTCTGCAGCCGAGGAGGAGGGAAGCCTTGATGACAGTAAGCCATTGCCTGCTCAGGGAACTCTCCTGGACAAGGTGGTGGATGAAGAGGAGGAGGAGGAGGATGATGGGGATGAATGTATATGGGAGGAGGATTCTTCTCAAGGGGCAATAGAAACTGGTGGCGTTGCAAGGTCAGGTACAGGGTTTTTGGGGGAGACAAGTGATGTTGATTTGCTAGAAAGTGCTCCTCAACCCAGCACAAACAGTGAATTGACACCTGGAACATTGGCCCACATGGCTGAGTATGCCTTGAGTATCCTAAAAAGGGACCCCCGCATTATCAAAATGATGACCAATGATGATTACTGGTTGGCCTGCCTCCTGGATCCACGATATAAAGGAAAATTACAAAATATCATGCCTTATGAGAACCTTGAGCAAATATTGGCTACCAAACAAGCAACTCTTGTAGACCGTTTGGTTCATGGATTCCCAGCACACAGCGGCGGTGATGGTTCTCACATGAGCTGTAGGGGGCAAAATGGCAGAGGTGGTAGAGGTGCACAAATCAGAAGTGGCGTTAAACAGAGGGGTTTTATGACCAGGTTGTGGAGTGATTTTGCAATGACCGCAGACACAACAGGTACTGCTGCATCGATTCAAAGTGACAGGAGACTGCATTTGTCCAGTATGGTTACGAACTATTTTTCCTCCCTTATCGATGTTCTCCCTCACAGGTCATTCCCCTTTGATTACTGGGCATCTAAAATAGACACCTGGCCTGAATTGGCAGAATATGCATTACAGGAGCTCGCTTGCCCTGCTGCTAGTGTGCTATCAGAAAGAGTCTTCAGTGCTGCTGGTTCAATACTGACCGAAAAAAGGACTCGTCTGGCTACCCAAAATGTTGATGATCTAACCTTCATTAAAATGAACCAATCATGGATTTCAAATTAGTTTGCCCCACCTTCCCCTGCTGACACGTAGCTTGCCTGGAAAATGTCTTGCTTTTGGCCTCCTCTGACTGACTGATGCAATTCCTCCATTTGCAGCTGCTGAATGTCCACCATAGGCCATTTTTTTACCTCTCTAAATGGGCTGACTCCCCTCACAGGGCCGTGGTCACCACTTAGCGCAAGCACCCGTGTGAGTGCCGTTTGCCTGGACAGGTGGGTGTGCCCACTCTTGAGCGAGGCACTGGCACAGGGTCCCTCATAGTACAATGAAGTGTATCTGACGGTGGTGGTGCACAACCAACGTCAGACACACCGTCGTAATATGAGGGGACCTGTGCCCGTACCGCCGCCCACGAGAGAGTGTTCCCCCCAGGTCGAACAGTGCTCTACCACTTGCCAAACTTACCTCTTCCTGCTCCACCACTGTGTAGTCTGTGCTGTTAAATCCTTCAATGGCACTGCCAATACAATTTTTTTGAAATGATAGATGATAGCAAAAATATACAGGGGCCCTGGCCTCCATTTAGACCAGTTAATACTTTGCGCAAACTACCACTGTCTGCTACTCAGCAGAGGAGCCCACCCCTGTACCTAGCTATGCCACCTGTTTATTTATGAACATTTTTTGGGCAGACATTTACCTCACTTTATTATTTTGGCCTACTAACTGTGTCAGCCACTGCTTACAGTTGTCCTCCACTGAACAAAGCTGAGCCACCACTTTACTCCTGTTTCGAATACTAAACTGCATTTGGCCTACTTGTTTGGTTGGGCCTACTAACTGTGTCTGCCGCTCCTTGCTTTTCTCCTCCACTGAACAAAGCTGAGCCACCACTTTATTCCTGTTTCGAATATTAAACTGCATTTGGCCTACTTGTTTGGCTGGGCCTACTAACTGTGTCTGCCGCTGTTTGTTGTTCTCCTCTACTGAACAAAGCTGAGCCGCCACTTTACTCCTGTTTCGAATATTAAACTGCATTTGGCCTACTTGTTTGGTTGTGCCTACTAACTGTGTCTGCCGCTCCTTGCTTTTCTCCTCCACTGAACAAAGCTGAGCTGCCACTTTACTCCTGTTTCAAATATTAAACTTCATTTGGCCTACTTGTTTGGTTGTGCCTACTAACTGTGTCTGCCACTCATTACAGCTGTCTTCCACTGCACAAAGCAATGCCGCCTGTGTACTCCAGTTACCAATTTTGAACTGCATTTAGCCTACTTTATTATTTTAGGCCTACTAATTCTGTCTGCGCCACTCATTACTGCTGTCCTCCACTGAACAAAGCTGAGCCGCCAGTTTACTCCTGTTTCGAATACTAAACTAACTGTGTCTGCCGCTCCTTGCTTTTCTCCTCCACTGAACAAAGCTGAGCCACCAGTTTACTCCTGTTTCAAATATTAAACTGCATTTGGCCTACTTGTTTGGTTGGGCCTACTAACTGTGTCTGCCCCTCATTACAGCTGTCTTCCACTGCACAAAGCTATGCCGCCTGTGTACTCCAGTTACCAATTTTGAACTGCATTTAGCCTACTTTATTATTTTAGGCCTACTAATTCTGTCTGCGCCACTCATTACTGCTGTCCTCCATTGAACAAAGCTATGCCGCCTGTTTACTCCTGTTACCATTTTTGAACTGCTTGGAGCCTACTTTTTAATGTGGGCCTACAAACTGTGTCTGCGCCACTCATTACAGCTGTCCTCCATTGAACAAAGCTATGCTGCCTGTTTTCTCTTGTTACCAGTTTTGAACTGCATTTAGCCTACTTACTTTTTTGGGTCTACTAACTATGTCTGCCACTCCTTACAATTGTCCTCCGCTGAACAAAGCTATGCCGCCTGTGTACTCCTGTAACCAATTTTGAACTGCATTGAGCCTACTTTTTTATTTTAGGCCTACTAAGTCTGTCTGCACCACTCCTTACAATTTTCCTCCGCTGAACAAAGCTATGCTGCCAGTTCACTTCTGTTACCAGTTTTGAACTGCATTTAGCCTCCTTACTTTTTGGGGCCTACTAATTGTCAGCCTCTCATTACAGTTGTCCTCCGCTGAACAAAGCTATGCCGCCTGTGTACTCCTGTTACCAATTTTGAACTGCATTTAGCCTACTTTTTTATTTTAGGCCTACTAAGTCTGTCTGCGCCACTCCTTACAGTTGTCTTCCTCTGAACAAAGCTATGCCTCCAGTTTACTCCTGTTACCTATTTTGAACTGCATTTAGCCTACTTACTTTATTGGGCCTACTAACTGCCAGCCTCTCATTACAGTTGTCCTCCGCTGAACAAAGCTATGCCGCTTGTTTAGTCCTGTTACCAGTTTTGAACTGCATTTAGCCTACTTTATTATTTGGGCATATATATGTATATATTACCTCTCCCTGCTCCACCGCCGTGACGTATTCCGCGTTTCCTGGGCCAACGAAAAACTTGAGCCAGCCCTACCCCCCACAAATTTAGCCAAATGACCCCCAGTTTTCAATGCCTAACTATTATTATAAAGTAAATTAAGATTGACAAGCTTCAGTAATAAGAATTGATGTTTTTGGCATTAAAATGGGCACTGTAGGTGTTTTCCTGTCCTCCACTCTCTGCTGACTTTGATTCCCCATTGACTTGCATTGGGTTTCGTGTTTCAGTCAGCCCCCGACTTTTCGGAATAATCGGCCGATTTCACCCGACCCGACTTTTGAGAAAGTCGGGTTTCGCGAAACCCGACTCTATCCTAAAAAAGTAAAAGTCGCTCAACTCTACTAATAACCAAGAAAAATTATCTTTCACAATTGGTGCAGAATCCAACCAGAGGAGCAGCACTTTTAGACTTAATACTATCTAATAGACCAGACAGAATAACAAATCTGCAGGTCGTCGGGCACCTAGGAAATAGCGACCACAATATTGTACAGTTTCACTTCTCTTTCGCTAGGGGGACTTGTCAGGGAGTCACAAAAACACTGAGCTTTAGGAAAGCAAAGTTTGACCAGCTTAGAGATGCCCTTAATCTGGTTGACTGGGACAATGTCCTCAGGAATAAGAATACAGATAATAAATGGGAATTGTTTAAGAACATCCTAAATAGGCACTGTAAGCCGTTTATACCTTGTAGGAATAAAAGGACAAGAAATAGGAAAAACTAATGTGGCTTAATCATAGACCTGAGACAGGGACAAGGGGGCATCCTCTACGTCTGGAGGAAAGAAGGTTTAAGCATAATAACAGACGCGGATTCTTTACTGTAAGAGCAGTGAGACTATGGAACTCTCTGCCGTATGATGTTGTAATGAGTGATTCATTAATTAAATTTAAGAGGGGACTGGATGCCTTTCTGGAAAAGTATAATGTTACAGGGTATATACACTAGATTCCTTGATAAGGCGTTGATCCAGGGAACTAGTCTGATTGCCGTATGTGGAGTCGGGAAGGAATTTTTTTCCCCATGGTGGAGTTACTCTTTGCCACATGGGTTTTTTTTGCCTTCCTCTGGATCAACATGTTAGGGCATGTTAGGTTAGGCTATGGGTTGAACTAGATGGACTTACAGTCTTCCTTCAACCTTAATAACTATGTAACTATGTAAACAAAGAAGTAAGAGGGGCAATTAACAGTAAAAAGAAAGCATTTAAGCTACTAAAGCAGGATGGCACCTTCTGAAGCTCTTAAAAACTATAGGGAGAAAAATACCTTATCTAAAAAACTAATTAAAGCTGCCAAAAAGGAAACAGAGAAGCACATTGCTAAGGAGAGTAAAACTAATCCTAAACTTTTTTTCAACTATATTAATAGTAAAAGAATCAAAAGTAAAAGTGTAGGCCCCTTAAAAAATTGTGAGGAAAGAATGGTTGTAGATGACAAGGAAAAAGCTAATATATTAAACACCTTCTTCTCCACGGTATTCACGGTGGAAAATAAAATGCTAGGTGAAATGCAGAGAGACAAAGAAAACCCTATATTAAGGGTAACCAATCTAACCCAAGAAGAGGTGAGACACTGGCTAAATAAAATTGCAATAGATAAATCTCCGGGTCCAGATGGCATACACCCATTAGTACTAAGAGAACTAAGTAATGTAATAGACAAACCATTATTTCTTATATTTAGGGATTCTGTAGCAACAGGATCTTTTCCACAGGACTGGCGCATAGCAAATGTGGTACCAATATTCAAAAAGGGCTCTAAAAGTGGACCTGGAAATTATAGGCCAGTAAGTCTAACCTCTATTGTTGGTAAAATATTTGAAGGGCTTCTGAGGGATATTATTCTGGATTATCTCAATGAGAATAACTGTTTAACTCCATATCAGCATGGGTTTATGAGGAATCGCTCCTGTCAAACCAATCTAATCAGTTTTTATGAAGATGTAAGCTATAGACTGGACCAAGGTGGGTCATTGGACGTGGTATATCTTGATTTTTCCAAAGCGTTTGATATCGTGCCACACAAGAGGTTGGTACACAAAATGAAAATGCTGGGTCTGGGGGAAAATGCATGTAAATGGGTAAGTAACTGGCTTAGTGATAGAAAGCAGAGGGTGGTTATAAATGGTATATTCTCTAACTGGGTTGCTGTGACCAGTGGTGTTCCGCAGGGGTCGGTGTTGGGACCTATTCTCTTCAATATATTTATTAACGATCGGCTAGAAGGTTTACACAGTAAAATATCGATAGTTGCAGATGATACAAAACTGTGTAAAGCAGTCAAAACAAGAGAAGATAGTATTGTGCTACAGATGGATCTGGATAAGTTGGAAACTTGGGCCGAAAGGTGGCAGATACGGTTTAACAATGATAAATGTGAGGTTATACACATGGGAAGAAGGAATCAATATCACCATTACACACTGAACGGGAAACCACTGGGCAAATCTGACATGGAGATTGACTTGGGGATCCTAGTTAATGATAAACTTACCTGGAGCAGCCAGTGCCAGGCAGCGGCTGCCAAGGCAAACAAGATCATGAGGTGCATTAAAAGAGGTCTGAATACACATGATGAGAGCATTATACTACCTCTGTACAAATCTCTGGTTAGACCGCACTTGGACTACTGTGTACAGTTTTGGCCACCGGTGCTCAGGTAGGATATAGTGGAACTAGAGCGAGTACAAAGGAGGGCAACAAAATTAATAAAGGGGTTGGGGGAACTACAATACCCAGAGAGATTAGCAAAATTAGGATTATTTAGTCTAGAAAAAAGATGTCTGAGCGGTGATCTGATAACTATGTATATAAGGGGATAATACAAATATCTCTCCGAGTATCTGTTTATACCAAGGAAGGTGACGGTCTCAAGGGGCATTCTCTGTGTCTGGATGAGAGAAGGTTTTTCCACCAAAATAGAACAGGATTATTTACTATTAGGTCAGTGAGAAACTGGAATTCCTTGCCTGAGGAGGTGGTGATGGCAATCTCAGTCGAGGGGTTCAAGAGAGGCCTGGATGTCTTCCTGGAGCATAACAGTATTGTATCTTACAGTTATTAGGTTTTTAGAAGCATGTAGACCTGGGGATTTATTCTGACAAATGTCTTTTTTCAATCTTGCTAACTATGTTAATATGTTACCTCCTCATGACCCTCTTAAATGGTGCACGTTGAGAGGCCTGACAAATTACAAGGGAACGTAAACAGTTCCTCAGAGTGAGCAGCATTGGGGTCATATGTCTCATGGGACTCTTGATGGTGGGAGGAAGAATGACCAGGTTGAGGATTCAGAGGCCCAGCCTCTTGGCTACTGAGACTGGACCGTATGGAAGACTGCGGCTTAAGTAGAAATAGGTAGCAGCTGACAGCACTTCAATGCAGAGGTGCACGTTCCAGCCCAATGGCCCAATTGGAAAGAAAACACAGTCCAGTACAAAAAAGGAACAGCATCCAATCCAGGAGATGAAAGATTAAAAGAGCTTTATTCTGTCATGATGCAACTTTTCGACCATTATAGGTCTTTATCAAGCATGAGCAAAACATAAAATGGCAGACTTATATAGTGTGGTGGCACATGCACACCAATCACTCACAAGGTACTGCCCACTTTGCTTAAATACAAAATATATAAATAATATATAATTAAATTTCTAAACTCCATATTTCCAGTATATAATCAAATCCAATCTTAACACAGAGCAAATAAAAAGAAAAAAAACACAGCAGAGAATTTTACAAAAAAACATCAATGTCAGAAAGACAACCAATCACATATAGATCAAGGAATGTTGGTATAGAAACCAAACCCCAATCAGGACTCATCCCACCGATTGCTTATGTACTGTATCTAACCAATCATTGCCCACATAATCCTTGGCACTCAAACTGGCTAATCAGCGCTACTTACACTGTTATGCTGTTTCTAACATGGGACTCTATTCGCGTCACCCTGTCTGTGTACTCACGCTACTCGCGCATGTGCAATGGAGCGCTGACATCAGGAGGCCCCCACATGATCAAGTCACATGACCACTCCCCGGCATAGCGGTCCACGCGCCAGCACACTCCAGGGAACAAGCGTCCTGCCATCCCCATGGTGATATAATCACCTAGCAACATCTATATGAAAAAATAAGTAAACTGACTGAACAATATATATAATAATTATAAATGCTGGTGCACAGCCAAAAAAGATACATACATAATAGATTATGGCCGCACACATCTGTGCTAAAATAAGGAAGTTTGAAATATATGGAATAGGAATAGCATAACGGCTTATGAACTTTATGAACAAACATGAGATTTTAGCACAAGATTTGGCCAAACTTTGTGAGCCCATTCACCAACGACAAGGTAATCTCAGATTGAATGGGTAACTACACTGACTGTCTGGTGTGAACACTTACCTATGGTCTCTGAGCTACTGCCCAATGTGAACACTTGCTTATGGCTAATAACATGGTAAAGCCTACTTATATAGGGAGGCTCAGAGCCAATAGTGTTAAGATGTAATTAAAATCACAGGTATGGTGAAGGGCGGGACGTTCAAGTCAGAAAATAGTATATAGTAAAAATAAGTAAACTGACTGAACAATATATATAGTGTTCACATTGGGCAGTAGCTCAGAGACCATAGGTAAGTGTTCACACCAGGCAGTCAGTGTAGTTACCCATTCAATCTGAGATTACCTTGTCGTTGGTGAATGGGCTCACAAAGTTTGGCCAAATCTTGTGCTAAAATCTCATGTTTGTTCATAAAGTTCATAAGCCGTTATGCTATTCCTATTCCATATATTTCAAACTTCCTTATTTTAGCACAGATGTGTGCGGCCAACATCTATATTAAGCCACCCATTTAAAGAGCCACATTATACATAATAGTATATATATATATATATATAGTAGTATATACTACATATAATAGTATATTTTCACAATAAACAATCACCCCGGACATATCCATGACAGCGGAAGTACACATCTGTAGCTCAGACCCCAACATAAAAAGATGATTTATACAGCGTATATAGCCCTATAATATGCACGGTAAGTCCTGCAAAAAATGTTTCATCTTTATTGTCACATGACTGTCAGGAGAGAAAAAGAGAGGCATGGGGAAATACACAGACATAATTAAAATAACATTAGGGTCCAATTTCTAGGCTCCAATTCCCCATGTCAGCTTCTCACTCCCTGCCATCAGTGACAATATCTGAAAAAAATATGCAAAAAAATTACTAAAAACCGCAAACTAAAATAAAAAATGAAAAAAAGAAAAAAAAGAAAAACATAGAAAAATCAACAAATATACCCCAGAAAATGTCCCCTCTACAAAGGATTCAAGATACACAAATCTGTAGATTGTAATCAAGATTGAGCCCCCTTGGATATAGCATACCAAGGGTAGAAATCCATTTCATTTCTTTTTTCTTTAAGACCCACAATCTATCCCCTCCCCTCCACTGTATTGGGACACTATCACCCTAAATCTAAGCTGATTGACATAGTGCCTAAACTCACAAAAGTGCTTTGGTACAGGTAGATCTATCAACTAAGTCCTAATTGTGCTCTTGTGTTTACTTTTTTGTGATTTAATTTCCATCGTCGTCTTCCCCACATACATCAACCCACATGGGCACACCAGTAGATATATCACAAAACTAGAAGTACAGGTATATCTATTCTTAATAAAGAATTTTTTTCCTAGTATGGGGGGTGATAGAAACAGTCACCTTTAAGCATATTACTACAGCATGCACAATTAAGGCAGGGAAAATTACCCTGCCTGAGAGGACATAAAGTGGTCTGTATAGAATTTTTAAAGGACCCCACGTCCGATTTCATGAGACTATCTTTCAAATTCCGTCCCCTTCTGTAAGAAAGAATAGGAAAAGAAGCAAAATCAGGTATTGACGGTAAACCCCTCTGGAGTAAACTCCAGTGTTTCCTCAGGATATTACCAATCTGTCTACTAGCTGGACCATAAGTGGAAACAAATGGTACATGTTTAGAAACAGGTCCAACATATTTATTATGCATTTCATCTCTCGTCAAATTTTTTTGCCTTTTCCTTATATCTAACAACCTCTCTTTTCGGAAACCCCCTCATAATGAATTTAATTGTGCTGCTTGTCAATACAATGGTGCCTTTGTCTGCCATCCGCGCGCTGACCAAATTTTGAAAGGAACCTAGAACGAGATACAATCACCTTAAGATCTGTCACTCGACCTTGGCAGACACCACCACATCCACGTCCCTTAACGTCACCCTTTCTAATCTTGAATGAGTTATGCTTATGAAACCAAAGAATACTGGCTTTATTTTTCACAAGTACCCTTACAAAGGTCTTATGTACAAATTCACTATATCTAGCAATGGGTGGCTATTTTTTGGAGATCATCTTGCTGACACACTCCAAATGTGGAGTAATGGAGATTATTGCCCCTGCTAAATTGTCACTTAAGATTATCTGTACCCGGATTGCGCCAGTCGCACAACTGCTAGATAAAGAGATTTTGCCCCTGCTAAATTGTCACTTAAGATTATCTGTACCCAGATTGCGCCAGTCGCACAACTGCTAGATAAAGATATGCTATCTTTTAAACCAATAGGAAATTATGATTTTTTTTCTTACAATCGCCTTGCTGACGCACTCCAAATGTGAAGTAATGAAGATTATTGCATATCCTAAATTGTCATATACAATTATCTATACCCAGATTGCGCTAGTCACACAACTGCTAGACAAATATTAGTTATTTTAAGTGGAAAATAGCAGAGAGCTGCAACATGTACTTCCATTGTTGAGAACACCCAGGTGCCTGCCTTTCAACTAATCTTGACAATCTTCAGCTCTTAAAAGAGCTTTTTGCAATAAATAATGCTCACCATAACTTTCTATCACTCTCTGTATGCTCCTTTCACTGTCCCTATGCTGAAACTACGCTCTCGCTACATTGTTTCCGGCTGCAATGTGTGCGAGATGGCTCTGGCAGCCTTTAAATAGTCCCTATGACAGTAATGCCACACTAAAGATGGCACTGGCATTACTGTGACATGCCAAGCCAGCCCAGCATGTTCATTGGCTGCAAATAAAGTGCCAAACATGCTAGGCGGATCACTCGTATATACCGAGGCAAACACCTAATTACTCGCCGAGTAACGAATAGCACGAATACCGTACTATTCGTGCGAATAACGAATAGTGCCGAATGTATTCGCTCATCACTAGTATCAAGTTATATCAAAAAGAATGTTCCACAAAACCATTCATTCTGGATTTTGATAGCAATCCCTCATTATATTACCTACTGTACAAATACATACATGCCATTCTTTCAGTAAGGACAATGCTGGCAGTATCAAAGGACTGGTCCTTATGTACAGAGAATATCATTGAGATTACTCATTCTTCCTCAATTTGTATGTAGGAATGACAGGTGGTCAGGCTTCCTGGTGTAAATGTGCTAAATGCTGTCTAGGGTCATCTAACACTGTCAGTAGACATACTTTTGTAGAGAATTTTGTGACATTAAAATAGAAAACGCATGTGTAAGGAAGCCTGAAAGAATACCTCCAGCAGAGCAAAGTTAATGATTAATTAAACCTGACAAATCTCCAAAACTATTAAAATGTTTAAAAGCGGATGAAAGTATTAAAGTATGACAGTAGCAAAGGAGGTTTGTGCTTACTATCTGCAAACATTTCTATATATGCTATATGTCCTGGAATAAACCTAAAAATAGGAAGTACCTTTTAGTCCTTCCCTTCACTTATTTATTATTGTATGTGTATATCTGAACATTGTGTTAGTACTATATCGTGTATCTCTATTGTACTATGCTAAGCAAGCTTTTTCTTGCACAGCACTTTTGCTCTTGGATCTGAGTTATCATGATCAGTTACTAATTATATATTTGGCCTTTCCTTACTTGTGATCAGTAAACATCTATATCTTTTGTATTAGCTCACTATGTCTTGGGAAAGGTTGTGGCATTAGAAGTTAAGGCCCCGTCTCACATAGCGAGATCGCTAGCGAGATCGCTGCTGAGTCACAAGTTTTGTGACGCAACAGCGACCTCCATAGCGATCTCGCTATGTGTGACACGTACCAGCGATCAGGCCCCTGCTGCGAGATCGCTGGTCGTGTCGGAATGGCCTGGACCTTTTTTTGGTCGTTGAGGCCCCGCTGACATCGCTGAATCGGTGTGTGTGACACCGATCCAGCGATGTCTTCACTGGTAACCAGGGTAAACATCGGGTTACTAAGCGCAGGGCCGCGCTTAGTAACCCGATGTTTACCCTGGTTACCAGAGTAAATGTAAAAAAAAACAAACAGTACATACTCAGATTCCGGTGTCCAGGTCCCTTGCCGTCTGCTTCCTGCTCTCACTGACTGCCGGCCGTACAGTGAGAAGTGAGAGCACAGCAGTGACGTCACTGCTGCGCTCTGCTCTCACTGTACGGCCGGATCTCAGTCAGAGCAGGAAGCAGACGGCAAGGGACCTGGACACCGAAAGGCGAGTATGTACTGTTTGTTTTTTTTGGTAACCAGGGTAAACATCGGGTTACTAAGCGCGGCCCTGCGCTTAGTAACCCGATGTTTACCCTGGTTACCCGGGTGCTGCAGGGGGACTTCGGCATCGTTGAAGACAGTTTCAACGATGCCGAAGTCGTTCCCCTGATCGTTGGTCGCTGGAGAGAGCTGTCTGTGTGACAGCTCCCCAGCAACCACACAGCGACTTACCAACGATCACGGCCAGGTCGTATCGCTGGTCGTGATCGTTGGTAAATCGCTTAGTGAGACGGGGCCTTTAGGGTAGTTGTCTCTGCATTTGTTTCCCTTTTTCTTTTAATAGTTTTTGATTTATTGTTTTTGTATATTAATAAAGATGTGTTTGATTTGAATTGACTTCAGCTTCCTTCTCTTTTTAGGTTTATTGTAATTTTTAGAACTGCCAATAATATTTGGGCTAGGAATAGGTGTATATATCTTAACGAAGCCTGATAATAGGGCTTCGTTCATTTCAGCACAAAATGCATGGTAATACAAAACCCATGCAATACATTAAATAAAACACAACACACAATATTGTGGAAGAAAATGGCTGTGATGTTCATTTAGGATAACCAAATAGACTTTTTTAATAATGCAATAAATTGATAGCTAAAATAGCAATATAATAAACCTCAAATAATCCAATCCAGCCAGAGAGCTGGGTGATTTTCCCTCAAATAAAAACATCACGACAATAAGGAATAATAAATATTGGGTGAGGGAGGGTGGGATCTTTTCTTCTTCCTATGAGGTGAATGGCTTAACTGACTGAAAACCAGACCATTTATACATAAAATCTTCCCTGTTTTTTATGAAGCAGCCAATCAAAATCCATAAAAAGTGCATAAAAAACAACTTGCCAGAACTGGAATATACCTGCTCGTGACTTCCACAGCTTACTAAACTGACCTTTTGACCCTGGCATGACATCCATAAATGAAAATACCAACACAAACCATGGCAAACATACTAAATAGGGTCTGTGTTCCCATGAGACCCCCCCCTATATTCATTTTTGGGGGTGGCTACCATTATGTGGTAATTTCAAACCATTTGGAAACAAAAGGTTGCCTTTTACTAAGGATCAAACTGGTCACAGCCAGGTGGTACAACATCCATAGCTCCCAACCATCCCAGATTCAGAAGGACTGTCTGGCATGTCAGGGCTTTGTTCCAACTTCCTCTCACTCTCTTTGCCATCTCTGCAGCTTCTCCTCCTCCTCTGGGTTGGTGCTGAATTTCTGTGGAATGATGCACCTCTCAGATGTCAGTTCCACAAAGGATTTTCTGAAACCCTTAAGGATGCTCTGACCTTTCATGACGCCCCTTGTTCTCTGGCGAAGGCCATGACCCAGACCATATAAGTGGACAGCTGAATCTGTGAGAGACGTGATGAACAACAGGCTGCCCGTTACACTGTACTTCCCCGGAGCAGATCCATTTACCTGAGGTGGAGCCATTGGAGGTTAGAGTTGCAAGTCTTTATGTTTTGGAGAAAAGATGAAGACAAGATCTTGGACTCTGCCTGTACTGTGGTCTAGCTGGAAATTTTCTCAAAAATTGCCTAACTTGTCCTCAGGCTAGACAACAGAGCAGAGCCGACACTGGCATCTGTACTAGCAGGAACTGCGGTGATGTCACGATCATGTAATCATCACATGGTCCTGGTTAAATACCTGGATATGAGAGACAGTCTGGGTGTGTGTGTGTGTTGGGAGAGGGAACACTCCCACGTGGCTCCAGGAGGAGTGGAGAACATTGCTAAGTGTCTGCAGGTGGAACCTGCAGAGCAAGGACTCTGTTGCACATTGTTTATTTTATTTTTCTGTTAAGCCAGGAAGGCTCTGCTTTTGTTTTCTTGGACCCTGCCTTGGTCTATGCTAATGTTTATAAACCAGCAGGTGTTTCACTATTCAAGTGTTCCTGTGTCTACCTGAAGAAGCAGCTAAAGGTACCTTCACACGAAACGACTTTGTAACGATATCGCTAGCGATCCGTGACGTTGCAGCGTCCTGGCTAGCGATATCGTTTAGTTTGACATGCAGCAGCGATCAGGATCCTGCTGTGATGTCGCTGGTCGCTGAATAAAGTTCAGAACTTTATTTGGTCGTCCGATCGCCGTGTATCGTTGTGTTTGACAGCAAAAGCAACGATACCAGCGATATTTTACACTGGTAACCAGGGTAAACATCAGGTTACTAAGCGCAGGGCCGTGCTTAGTAACCCGATGTTTACCCTGGTTACCAGTGTAAAATGTAAAAAAAACAAACAGTACATACTTACATTCGCATCCCCCGCCGTCTGCTTCCCACACTGACTGAGCGCCGCAAAGTGAAAGTGAAAGCACAGCACAGCGGTGACGTCACCGCTGTGCCCTGCTACTGCCGGCGCTCAGTCAGTCAGTCAGTGCAGGAAGCGGACGCCGGGGGACGCGAATGTAAGTATGTACTGTTTGGTTTTTTTACATTTTACGCTGGTAACCAGGGTAAACATCGGGTTACTAAGCGCGGCCCTGCGCTTAGTAACCCGATGTTTACCCTGGTTACCCGGGGACCTCGGCATCGTTGGTCGCTGGAGAGCGGTCTGTGTGACAGCTCTCCAGCGATCAAACAGCGACGCTGCAGCGATCGGCATCGTTGTCGCTATCGCTGCAGCGTCGTTTCGTGTGAAGGTACCTTAAGTGTGTCAACCCCTCACTGCCCATAGAAGGGCTGAAGATTGCGGAGGAAAGAAGAGAACAGTAATGCTACCTTGTGAAATTTCCACTCCACAAAGGGGTGCTTCTACTCACTACTGAGCAAAAGGTCTGAATACTTATGACCATGTGAGATTTCAGTTTTTCTTTTTTATTACATTTGCAAAAATTTCTATATTTCTGTTTTTTTTCAGTCAAGATGGGGTGCAGAGTGTACATTAATGAGAAAAAAAATGAACTTTTTTGAATTTACCAAATGGCTGCAATGAAACAGAGTGAGAAATTTAAAGGAGTCTAAATAATTTCCGTACCCACTGTATATGGAGACCATCAACTTGAACATCAAGAGCATTTTTATTCTATTTGCACAGAGCGATCGTATTAAGGAGCGTTTGTGCAGTTGAAAGTGCGGTCGGCTTGTCTAAGCAGGCTAATAAAAGACTTCTGATTGACTGTACAAAACCGGTCAGTGTTCATTTAAGCACTGCAATTATCCAGTGTAAATGCACCCTTAGACCCAGGTACCTTTTAAAGGTGACTTCATTTTCTTTTTCATCTGGTCCAGACACT
The DNA here is from genome assembly GCF_051348905.1 of Ranitomeya variabilis. Lineage (NCBI taxonomy): Eukaryota > Metazoa > Chordata > Amphibia > Anura > Dendrobatidae > Ranitomeya > Ranitomeya variabilis. The sequence continues at coordinate 507,521,285 of NC_135235.1, forward strand.
ATAGCTTGTCTCCGCAGATGTCCCTTTTCGACAGTCTTCTGCAGCACATCCTTATGCAGTGCCCTTAAAAATAAAGTGTCATTATAATGTCACCTGATTAAAAATAGCTGCCCATGCTTGTGCACTAACTAAATAATTGCTCCTCGCTGTACTCTCTGTCCAAAAAAGTGACATCCACGCTGTCCCTCTTATGATACATGACCTCTTCTCCAGCGTAAATGCACCCTTGGATCCAGGCACCTTATACGTGACATCTCTGACTGAAGTTCTTCTCATTCTTTTCTTCTTCATTTGATCCCAATGCTATATCTTGTCTCCACAGATGTCCCTTTTCTGCAGTCTTCTACAGCACATCTTGGCACAGTTCCCTTAAAAATAAAGTGTCATAAATAATGCAACCTGAATAAAAATAGCTGGTCATTCTCTGTGCCATAACTAAATAGTTACTCTTCACTGTGCTCTCTGCCCAAAAGAGTGACACCCACACTGTCCATTTTATGATACATACCCTCCTCTCCTATAAAATACTGCCTCCAAATCGTCCCCCCTTATAACTTATAATGCCATCTTATCCCTCCCCTATGAACTATGGCCACCACACTGTCCTTCCTAAAGACAATAGCTATCAAACCAACCTCCCCTAACAACTATGGCCTATACACTGTCTGCCCAACACACTGTATTTACGTTATAAAATATATCCTTCAAACTGTCCCTATCTTCAATGCCACTCCCCTCTATGACCCCTCTCCACACATTGTACTCCCTCCATACTGTGCCCTTAATAAATACCACTAACCCTCATTGTCTACAGTAAAAATGCCTTGCATCTTCAGCTTCACTAAGGATTGCTTATCTTCCCCTTCTTTGTGGCACTCTATCACATACAGTCCACACCCCATGCGCCCCACACATACAGTCTGTACTCGCATGTCCCCCACATATATAGTATGCACTTCCATATCTACGCCCCCACATACAGTCTGCACCCACACATTTATTTTATTTATTTTTATGCACTGCTTATATAGCAACATTATATTAAGTAGCGCCTTACAGACTTCATTATCGCTGTCCCTGTTGGGGCTCACAATCTAAATTCCCTATTATTATTTTTTTGGAGTGTGGGAAGAAACCAGAGAATCTGGAGGAAACCCACACAAAGACAGGACGAACAAACAAACTCTTCTCACATGTTCTTCATGGGATTTGAACGCAAGACCCAGCGCTGTAAAGCAACAGTGCTAACCACTGAGCCACAGTACTGCTCATATAGACTTCACCCTCACATATACCCCCACATACAGCCTGCACCCTTGTATGTACCCTCACATATTACCTGTACCACTGATATGTACTTCTACTTGTAGCCAACGCATAACTAGCACCCCCCACATTAACAGGTGCTTCTCACAAAATTAAAATATAAAAAAGTTAATTTATTTCAGATCTTCAATATAAAAAGTGAAACTCATATATAGAGTCATTACAAACAAGTGATCTATTTCAAGTGTTTATTTGTGTTAATGTTGATGATTATGGCTTACAGCCAGTGAAAGCCCAAAAGTCATTATTTCTGTAAATTAGAATAATTAACAAAAAACACCTGCAAAGGCTTCATAAGTGTTTAAAAAGGCCCTTTAGTCTGTTTCAGTAGGCTACACAATCAGGGAAGTCTGCTGACTTGACAGATGTCCAGAAGGCAGTCATTGACACACTCCACAAGGAGGGTAAGCCACAAAAGGTAATTGCTAAAGAAGCTGGCTGATCACAGAGTGCTGTATCCAAGCACATTAATGGAAAGTTGAGTGGAAGGAAAACGTGTGGTAGAAAAAGGTGCACAGGCAACTGGGATAACCGCAGCCTTGAAAGGGTTGTTAAGAAAAGGCCATTCAAAAATTTGGGAGATATTCACAAGGAGTAGAATGCTGCTAGAGTCATTGCTTCAAGGTCCACCACACACAGCCGTATCCAGGACAAGGGCTACAAGTGTCGCATTCCTTGTGTCAAGCCACTCATGACCAATAGACAATGCCAGAAGTGTCTTAGGCTGGGTTCACATTGCGTTAATAGCAGCCCGTTCAGCACAAATGCTAATGGGCTGCTGTTAACGCAATTGCCGACGTTCCATCGCGCTAGCGCAGATGGAACATCTGCTAGCTCCATCTGCGCTAGCAGTGACGGACCCGGAAACGCTGCAGCCCGCGTCTCGGGTCCGTCACTCAATGACGGCACATCGCTAGCGCACGCCCATTGTGGGCGTGCGCTAGTGATGCATCCGACATTGCATTCAATGGCGGCGTTAACGGACTACATTACACCGCGTTATGCCGCGGTGTAACATAGTCCGTTTAATGGAGTCACTGAACGCAATGTGAACCCAGCCTTATCTGGGCCAAGGAGAAAAAGAATTGGACTGTTGCTCAGTTGTCCAAGGTGTTGTTTTTAGATGAAAGTAAATTTTGCATTTAATTTGGAATATCAAGGTCCCAGAGTCTGGAGGAAGAGAAGAGAGGCACCCAATCCAAGCTGCTTGAGATCTAGTGTGAAGTGTCCACAATCAGTGATGGTTTGAGGAGCCATGTCATCTGCTGGTGTAGAGGAAAAAGAAGCGTGTGCACTACTGGTAGGAAGGTGCTTAGGTAGGCTCCCACACCTTGATACAATAACGAAAAAAAACCTAGCACTCAACTTGATGCTTATGTGAAAATTTATTGTAGTACCCAACAAACGTTTCGGTTCGTCATACGGACCTTCATCAGTAACGTACTATACTGAAGCTTGGAAAAAGAGACCGTAGTGTCTCAGGGCACTTATAACTGTGACGCCTTACTAGAGCGCTGTGCCGGTTAAGAGACTGTGGAGGATGTGTCTTGAAGCGCCACTGACAGCGCCACTAGCGGTGGATTCCGCGTCTGTCAGTGGCGCTTCAAGACACATCCTCCACAGTCTCTTAACCGGCACAGCGCTCTAGTAAGGCGTCACAGTTATAAGTGCCCTGAGACACTACGGTCTCTTTTTCCAAGCTTCAGTATAGTACGTTACTGATGAAGGTCCGTATGACGGACCGAAACGTTTGTTGGGTACTACAATAAATTTTCACATAAGCATCAAGTTGAGTGCTAGGTTTTTTTTCGTTATCTGCTGGTGTAGGTCCACTGTGTTTTATCAAGACCAAAGTCAGCGCAGCCATCTACCAGGAAATTTTAGAGCACATCATGCTTCCCTCTGCAGACAAGCTTTTAGGAGATGAAAATTTCATTCTCCAGCAGGACTTGGCACCTTTCCTCACTGGCAAAAGTACCAATACCTGGTATAAAACAGCAGTATCACTGTGCTTGATTGGCCAGCAAATTCGCCTGACCTTAACCCCTTAGGGAATCTATGGGTTATTGTCAAGAGGAAGATGAGAGACACCAGACCCAACAATGCAGACAAGCTGAAGGCTGCTATTAAAGCAACCTAGGCTTCCATAACACCTCAGCAGTGCCACAGAGTGATCACCTCACTGCCACGCCGCATTGATGCAGTAATTGATGCAAAAGGAGCATTGATTGCATTTACTGAACATACAGTTCAGTAGGCAAACATTTTGGATTTTAAAATCAGTTTTCAAGCTGGTGTTATAAAGTATTCTAATTTACTGAGATAATTACTTTTGGGTTTTCGTTGGCTGTAAGCCATAATCATCAACATTAACAGAAATAAACACTTGAAATAGATCACTTGTTTGTAATGACTCTATATAATATGAGTTTCACTTTTTGTATTGAAGAACTGAAATAAATTACCGTAACTTTTTGATGATATTCTAATTTTGTGAGAAGCACCTGTAGCTTGCACCCCCACATGAAGCCTGCATCCCCATAAATACCACCCACACATAGTCTACCATTCAATGTTCCTCTGTTCCCTAATTAACTGTCTATAGCGCCTCTTCTGCTGTTTCCTGCCTGAGAAAACACTTCACTTGTAATTTGAAGCATGGCTATGCTCATAAGTCACATGGGCATTATGTGATCAGAGGTTCCTCACCTATATAATTTATTTTCCTCCGTCATGGTGGTGCCGCCGCAGGAACCTGCCCTCGGGTGTCTAGTGGCAAATTTGGTCTGGCAATATGTGTAATAAATTAAAAAGTTGCAATTGCAATGGATGGAGTAGTGTAAAAGCAAAATATCATACCATGGGTGAGAATATTTGAGTCAGCAGCAGCAGAAATATCACCATTTTCACTGCCATCAGCTGTCAGTAGTACCATTAAATGCAGGTCACAATTGGTCTTCTTTGTCTTTGGCAAGCGTACTAGTGGAGAAACAGAGGATGCCATATGAGGGCAGCAAAAATCTTTTTGCTCAACTCAAAAATATATTCAATGATATTTTTAATATTTAACAACTTGCATATTAAAAGAACTTTAGTGATAAAATTAATCCAGTTAAAAGAGTATTAAATATATATTCATAAGTTTGCTTTAGTAATGAGAGGGTTAACAAATGAGTCATAGACCTCAGTTCAACTCAGTATGATACAATGTCAGCTCTCCTCCCAATAACTCAACCACCATTATCTCTTTTACAATCCTTTCCCATGAGGTTCTGCTAGACACACCAGCTGTTTGAGCTTGTAAAAAAACATATGCCCCTCCATACAGAACGAAGGGGTCTGGGCTTGAAGAGAGGCCTTTTCCGGCTAAATGAAAACAACGTGGCAATGTGTGAGACAGACATGTGCTGAAAGGAAACCAGGAATTAGAGAGACTTTCAGAAGTAAGCACCTGCACCTTCCAAGGCTGTGGATACAGTTATCTGAACCATCGCTCAGTTATAACTGAAAAATATAGCCATGAAAATGATAGCCTGGCAGAGGTTTTGCCTCACAGCCAACACATGTCAGGTACAACAAGGGTTTGAAGTTAGACACAGGTTCTCTTGTCGAGACATCTAGATTCACTGTCTGTTCCTGTAGTCATGTAAAGGACCTTTTATAGATGTAAAGTTCAATCTATTTAAATGGCATGTTAGACTATCAATTTAAAATGCATAGAAAGAATATTTTACAAAAACATCCCTTATTAGCGCCTATTTATGGAATAATGAGAAAAAGTTTTCCTGTTTGCTGTCATAGTTATAATTTCCGTTGTTTAAATAACTGCAACATACTTCAAAGTGCTCCAAAGAAATGTTCACTTATACATCAGTCTCTGTCCAATCACAGTGAAATTATCCAGTGCTAAAATATAAGAATGCAGTAACCTTTACCAGATCTGCCACTTGACTGCTAAATTTATATCCTTATTTTATTATTGTTTATTTGACAGTCTTCGGCTCACTCTCAAGCAACTTGATGGATGATTGTAGGAAGATCGATCTTGTGCAAGCCTAGGTAAGTCAACCAATGTATTCTGCACCTTTATCTTGGTAGTATCAAGTCATTATGCTGCTGGTCTTCCTCTTCGTCTTTTTCCTTCTTTTCTTCCGACCATGATGTCCTTCTCCAGTGATTGCTCTTTTCATATGAAGTGTTCAAAGTAGGCAAGTCGTAGCTTGGTGATCCTTGCTTCGAGTGAGTTGTCTGGCTTGAATTATTCCAAAATTGATTTGTTTACTCTTCTTTTCATCCTTGGCATTGATAACATCCTTCTGCAAAACCACAATTCAAAGGCGTTGATTCATCTTCTGTCTTGTTCTTTATTGTCTAGGTTTCGCATCCGTATGTTACCATAGAAAAGACCAAACTATGTACGAGACATGTCTTCGTCACCAGTGAAGTGTTCCTTGATTTGAAGACATTGTCCAGTGACTTCATTGTTGATATGCCCATAGTTATTCTCCTATTGACAACCAATGTCGTCATTGCATCTTGAGTGATTATTGATTTGAGTAGGTTGACGTCCTTAACAACTTCCAGTTCACTATTGTCCACCTCAAATGAGTTCCAGTTGTGCCAGGCAGTACTAAATATCTTTTGTCTTTTTTTTGTATTGAGCAGCAGTCCTATGGTCAAGCTATCCATCTTGGCACTCCGTAATAAGTACATCAGAGTAAAGCTCTACAAACTCTTAGACAACATCTTCTTTAAGGTTAAGTAATTTTTGGTAACATTTTCCATATAGTGTTTTAGAAAAGTAATGTATCATGGATTCCATTTGTTCACTTTAGGTAAAGGAGCTGCTTTGGACCATAGTTTCCATTGTCATGAAGCATGTGCTGTTGGCTTGGCTGATTGAGATAGATACTGTAAGATATGAAGCTGGAGCAACCAGTACCTAGTCAAGTATTTGACTTTCAGCATTGCCCATGAATGTTCTGGAAGTTGGGTTTCTCAACTTTGTCTTCAATGACCTCCCTGCATTCAGAAATAAGAATAATAATTATGAAAGTAATACAAAACAATGGGATAAGAGCAGTAGGGATAAGCCTTGCCAAGTGCAATTGTAATATAAGATCTCTGTGCTATAGATTTCAATTCAGTTCTAAGATTCACATCTATAGCTAAACTGTGAGAAATGTTGGATTAGATATTAATAATCTTAAAAACTAGTATGCCCCATGGTGTTAGATTGCATAAAGGCTTTAGATAAGAAGTAAGCTGCTCTATATAGTTCATTATATGGAAATATTAAGCAGTATATTTATATTGGAAGAGTTATAAGTTCAGTTCCTTCAATGATGCTTGAGCATAAGCTATGCAGCATATAGCCAAATCAATCAACCCTATCTCAAAATAGAGTGTTTTCCTGATAAGGTTTAATCTACCACCCCAGATATTTTACCTATATAATATCAAACATGCACCTTGGCCTACTAGAAGAGATTTGTGACTTACCCAATATAGCTATGGTGGGCTAAGTCAACCACACACAGGTCACATATTTAAATATCGTGCTTTGGGATATACAGACCCCTCCCTGAAGTCCATGCTACCATTCGTGTTCGGCAGCCTGAACATCCGATGTTTCCAACACTGTCATCTGTACGAAAGTGCGAGAAACAATGGCTCTGATCTGTGGCAAGTTTGTTACTGCTGGTCAGAGCGCTGTGGTTCCTACCGTCATACAGATGACAGCGCGAGAGCCAGCAGCTGTGAACAGCTGTGATAGCAGCGAGAGCAAGCGTACGATGATGAGAGTATTTATCAGCTGGCGCTTTTCCAATAAATAAATAAAATTAAAAAATGGATGGGGTCCACTCTATTTTTGTTAACCAACACAGGCAAAACCAACAACTGCGGGCTGCAGCGCTCAGCTGTCAGCATTATCTTGGCTGGCTATAAAAAACACAAGGGTCCCCACGCTATTTTGTAAAAAAAAATATTTAAATGAATAATTTGTAAAAAACGGCGTGTAGTCCCCTCCATTTTTGACAATCACCCAAGCTAAAGCAGACAGCTGAGGGCTGTTATTCTTAGACTGCAAAGGGGCCATTGATATTGGCCCTCCCCAGCCTAAAAATAGCAGTCTGCAGCCGCCCCAGCATTTCTATAAGATGTACCAAACCTGGCGCATTGCATAGCTCTATCCACTTGCCCTGGTGTAGTGGCAAGTGAGGTAATATTTCTGGGTTTGATGTCAGCTTTATAATGTCGAGAAGAAAATGATGCGCATTCTGCTCAATTAAGAGGCGCTGGCTGAAATTGGGTGAACCCAAAGTCAGACTAAGCAGAAAACAGCCGCACTAAATCAATGATATACTTTGCAAAATTATTTTGTGTTTATTACATGTGCAGAAAACACCACAGCAGGATGAATTAATGATGGTAAGGTTACGTTTCGACCCTTCCAGGGTCTTTGTCAAACCTCACTGAAAAGTAGATAGGCTAATGTGAACATATTGTGGATAAAGTCCCCTGAAGGGCTCAGCATGTGGGAAGAATGGCGTGTCCTGTGCTCCCTGGAGTGAGAGTGCAGGACACGCCATTCTTCCTGCATGCTGAGCCCTTAAGGGGACTTTATCCCCAATATGTTCACACTAGCCTATCTACTTTCCAATGAGATTTGACAAAGACCCTGGAAGGGTCGAAATGTAACCTTACCATCATTAATTCATCCTGCTGTGGTGTTTTCTGCACATGTAATAAATACAAAATAATTTTGCAAAGTATATAATTGATTAAGTGTGGCTGTTTTCTTCTAAGCTTTGTAATGTCAGCTGACATCAAGCCCACAAGTTAGTAAAGAGAGGTGTCTATAAGACACCCCCATTACTAACCCCATAGTCAAATGTAATAAAAACACAGACACGGGGCATGCCCGGAAGTGGAGGGGAGACGTGATTCACAGAGCTCCAGGGCCCGAAGCCAGGATCCCTGCAATCTAATGGATGACATTTTACCTTCACCACAGCTCTTTCCGTTGTCGAGCTGCTCTGAATCCTCTATACAAGACACTGTTCAGGAAACTTTGCTGGCCCAAGAAGTCTCCAAGCTACTTATGCCACTGTTTATCAAACGGTTTGATGTTCTTCATGCCTCCATCAATATAGCTATGGCTCAAATTACCACTAGCTCTCAAAAAATTACGGAACTGGAAAATAGAGTTCAATCCAATGAAATGGAGCTTGCAGGGCTATAGACCTCTCTCCAGCAAAGCCAGGCCACAGAGCGAGAACTGCATGATAAGTTAGAGGACTTGGAAAACAGAGACCACCATAGCAATCTGCGTTTTGTGGGCATCCTAGAATCAGTGGGCAGTGAATGTCTTATGGAATACCTTACCAAAGATCTTCCTGCTGCCCTCCAGTTGGACCTTGTTAAAGACCCAATGATGATAGAACAAGCACACAGAATAGGCCCTCCAAGGCCTACCAAAAATGGTGGAAATATCATGCCTTGCCCTGTTATGGCAAAATACCTTAATTGGGCCGTGAAAGAAAGGGTCTTAAGAGCATATCGTCGAAAACGAGAACTGATTATCTACGATTCTAAGATTCTAATCTTCCAGGACCTCTCTGCGGCTGTAGCTCAGAAATGCAATGCATTTGTACCTATCTGTCATCTACTGGTCGACAAAAACATTAGGTTTCAACTGCTCTACCCAGCTAATCTGAAAGTCCAAGATGGAGATCACGTAACTATTTACAAAGATCCAGAGGTGGCGAACAGAAGATTCCGTCATGCTGGAGATGTCGCAATGGGATGATCTACAAAACTAGTTATACATGTTATCTTTTATTCTAGGAGGACTGTTGTTTCCATTATGGAATGTTCTCTTTGGTAATGGCATGACTCTCATGGTACACTCCCAGCGAGCTTCTATCACCGATCCGTAAAGTTAGCTATATTGTTTTCTTTGTTGTTCTCTATTGCCATTACCCTCCTGCGCTTCCTCCCTTCTTAGATCAGGTACTAACATATATGGGATCCACCCTTGATGAAACCTTTAATATTTTTTTATACCTGCAGCTCACTGGGACCGAAGGGGATGAACACATCTTGCTGCTGTACGCTGCACAGACCTTGCCCTGGGACCCAGTATGAGTACGCCTCAGGTGCCAGAATCCAACACCACTTAGACCTCACCACATTTGCATCTTTTGTCATGGAATGTGGCGGGCCTTAACACCCCCCTCAAATGAAAAAAGTTTTAATACACATGAAACGATTCTTGCCAGATGTGATCTTTCTTCAAGAGACACATTGGAGGGCTGACAAGCCTGGTAAATTATCAGCACCTTGGATAGGCGACTGTTATACTCCCAGCGTCTTGCTCAGTCTGACTCTGTGCAAAGGGTTACTGCTGCTTTTCCAGCTTCTGCCATTGAAGCTAGTGCTGGGCAGCGGCGAGCAGGCGCTTTTGGGCCTAAGTCCTGCTTTTCCCCTTCTGAGCATGCCCAGGGTAAGATCTCTCATTGGAGATCGAGGGTCACATGCTTAAATACTACAGCAAAACCCATTGGTTCTCCAGGAAGGTCCTGAAGGTGCTCAGGCTCTGTGGCAGCCTCTCATTGGTCCTTCTAGGAAGGTCCTGTACTTGCTGGTATCAAATCTAAGTTATGTGCTTTGCGCCAATGTGGTTATGTTTGTATGTGTTCAGGGCCCCGGGTGAAGTAAGCCCCTAGAATACCAGCTCCTCCGGTGAGGAGATTGTATGATTGCGTAACCACCAACTGCTATCTGCTCAGCAGTCGCTGTGTACTCCTGTGAGGTTAACTGGACACAGTGCTTTCTTTAGGTGATTCTGTGAAGTAACAGAGTTCACTTCTACTGCCATATAGGGCCGCCATTTGCCAGCAGCAGGTTCTCTCCTGCATGGTGGACCCCGGGCTGCTAACGCACCAAATAACATCTCTCTATTTACTCAGTGCGTTCCGCCAGCCCTAACAGAATACTAGCGCCAGGGTCTGGCTAGTAAATGGCGGACGATCAGCATTTATAGCGGTACATCCAGCAGCTGGAGGGTAGGTTGGCGGCTCTTGAGCGCACAACCTCAGCTGTGGATGTTACCGCAGTCGCTGTTCAGGCTGCAAGTGTAGCTGCAGCCAGTTTGTTCTCTTCCACACCTGCTCCGACTTTATCCCGTCTCCCGCTTCCAGACAAGTTTGCTGGTGACAGTAAGCTATGTCCGGGATTCGTGATTCAGTGCTCCATACATCTAGAGCTCCTGGCTGCACGTTTTCCTATGGAATGGGCGAAAGTGGGATTTATTTTATCCCTTTTTTCGGGCAGGGAGTTGCAGTGGGCAACGCCACTATGGGAGCGTAATGATCGTGTGGTACAGAGTGCTCCTCTCTTCCTGGACGCTCTGAAACAGGTCTTTTGGGGACCTCGTGTCACCCACGATACAGCGCTCCAATTGTTGGCAATAACACAGGGTTCGTCCATGGTCAGTCAGTTCGCCGTCCAATTTCGGACTCTGGTCTCTGAGCTGGAGTGGCCGGATAAACTTCTTATTCTGGTGTTCTGGAAAGGACTGGCAGACCATGTGAAGGATGCCTTGGCCACCAGGGGGATTCCCGCCACACTGGAGGAGCTCATTTCTATATCTACCCGCATCGACCTCCGTTTTAACGAGCGGAGGTCAGAGCGGACCCAGTGTACGCAGAGGTTTCGGCTGGCTCCCACCTTCACCAGACCTCTAGAATCTTCCGTTCAGGCGTCCGACTCCCATGAGGCCATGGAGGTTTCTCGAGTGGGACCTAAGTCCCGGGCCGCTTGGGTACCCGTGGTTTGTAATATTTGTCAACAGTTAGGACATTATGCTAATAAATGTCCACAGCAGTCGGGAAAACGATCGCGTCTAGTAACCATTGGAGGTGGTTCACTAGAAACAGCAGCATTTTCCTCCAAGCTGTCCTTCAAAGGGACAATCATGTTAGGCTCATCCTCTCTACCAGTCGAGCTTTGTGTAAATTCTGGAGCAGAGGGAAGTTTCATGTCCTCTGCTTTTGCTCTGCTCCTTGCAATACCTCTGTTGATGCTCGCCAAACCGGTGACTGTTAGAGTAGTGAATGGGTCGACACTTTCTTCACAAATCACACACCAGACTGTCCCTTTCACGTTATCCATGTCCCCTTCCCACCAGGAGATTATTTCCCTACTTGACCTTCCCGAGGGAATGGATGAGATTCTGCTGGGAATACCCTGGCTCCGTTTTCACTCCCCACATATTGAGTGGACCTCTGGGAGGATATTGGGTTGGAGTGAATCATGTAAGGACAGATGTGTGAGAGAATGCGTTCAGGTTTCCACCACCGAGATACCCGCAGATCTTTCTTCCCTTCCCAAATGCTATTGGTCTTATGCAGATGTCTTCTCCAAAAAGGCTGCGGAGACCCTTCCGCCTCACCATCCCTATGACTGTCCTATTGATCTCTTGCCTGGAGCAGATCCTCCTCAGGGACGGGTCTATCCACTCTCTCTCCCGGAAATGGAAGCTATGTCCCAATACATCCAGGAGAATTTGGCAAGAGGGTTCATTAGGAAGTCAGTGTCACTTGCAGGGGCGGGGTTCTTCTTCTTGCAGAAGAACGGAGAATTACGTCCTTGCATAGATTACAGGGGTTTTAACGCCATCACCATTAAGAATAAGTACCCGCTGCCCCTGATTTCTGAGCTCTTTGATAGGCTATGGGGAGCAAGGGTATTTACCAAATTAGATCTGCGGGGTGCTTATAACCTGATTCGCAACCGTGAGGGGGAAGAATGGAAGACGGCGTTTAATACCAGGGATGGGCACTATGAGTATCTGGTCATGCCCTTTGGGCTCTGTAATGCCCCAGCCGTTTTCCAAGACTTTGTCAACGACATCTTCCGGGATATGCTCTCCACCTCGGTCATAGTCTATCTGGATGATATTCTCATCTACTCTCCAGATATTGACTCCCACCGGAGAGATGTTGGCAGAGTCTTCGACCTCTTATGGGCAAATTCCCTCTATGCAAAGTTGGAGAAGTGTATGTTTGAGCAGGAGTCTTTACCTTTCCTGGGCTATATCATCTCCGCCCAGGGATTGGCTATGGATCCTGCCAAACTACAGGCTGTGATGGACTGGCAAGAACCCCATTTTCTTAAAGCGGTGCATCGCTTTATGGGGTTCATTAATTACTATCGCCAGTTCATTCCCCACTTCTCAACTTTGGTAGCTCACTTGGTAGCCCTCACCAAGAAGGGAGCAAATCCCAAATTGTTGTCTGAAGACTCGAGGTCTCCAGGGCCTTCTCTTCTATTAAGTCTCATTTTGCTAGCGCTCCCATCCTACATCGTCCAGATGTTTATAAGCTGTTTATAATGGAGGTGGATGCCTCATCCGTTGGTGCAGGAGCAGTCCTCTTCCAAAAGGATGCTCAAGGTCGGAAGCATCCTTGCTTCATCTTCTCCAAGACCTTCACACCAGCGGAGAGGAATTATTCCATCAGGGACAGGGAGTTGCTAGCAATGAAGTTGGCTTTCTCGGAGTGGAGACATCTTTTGGAGGGGGCTCGTTTTCCCTTTAAAGTCTTCACGGACCACAAAAATTTGGTATATTTACAAACAGCCCAGCAGCTAAATTCTCATCAGGCCAGATGGTCCTTGTTCTTCTCCTGGCCCACTTCACTCTCTATTATCTCGCTGGGGAGAAGAACATTCGTGCTGACGCCCTCTCTCGCTCCGTTGTGTCATCTGAGGAGGAGGAAGGGCAGCCTCGGCTTATTGTCCCTTCTGAGAGCATGAGACACGTAGCTCCGGTTTCGCTAGAGTCTGTGCCTCCGGGCAAGACTTTTGTACCCATTAATTTGCGACCGGAGGTTCTCTCTTGGGCACATTCGTCCAGGGTGGGTGGACACTTTGGGACAAAGAGGACATCTGAGCTGCTGGCGAGGACGTACTGGTGGCCACATATGGTCCGTGACATCGGAGATTATATTCGGGCGTGTGTCTCCTGCACCAAAAATAAGTCTCCTCGACAACGGCCAGCTGGGTTACGCTATCCCTTGCCGGTGGCAGACAGGCCCTGGGAGATGGTCGGGATGGGCTTTGTGGTGGGTTTGCCCAAGTCTCATGGCTGTACCATCATTTGGGTTATCACTAGGGTTGAGCGACCTTTACTTTTATAGGATCGGGTCGGGTTTCACGAAACCCGACTTTTTCAAAAGTCGGGTCGAGTGAAATCGGCCGATCCTATAAAAAAGTCGGGGTCGGGGTCGGCCGAAACTCGAAACCCAATGCAGTGCATTGGGTTTCCAATGGTTTCCAGGGTCTGAAGGAGCGGAAACTCTCCTTCAGGCCCTGGGATCCATATTTAAGTGTAAAATAAAGAATTAAAATAAAAAATATCGCTATACTTACACTCTGACGGGCCCTGGTACTAACCGGGAACCTTCCTTCCTTAGAATCAGCCTTCCAAGACCTGCGGTGACGTCGCGGTGACGTCGCGGCTTGTGATTGGTCGCGCGGCCCCCATGTGACCGCTCGCGCGACCAATCACAAGCCGCGACGTCTCCGTGACGTCACCGAAGGCCCTGGAAGGGCTGATTCTTAGGAAGGAAGGCTGCCGGAACGAAGCCGAGGGTGAGTATATTCCTATTAGGTATATACTCACCCTCGGACACGCCCTGCTTCTTTCTGACAGCCTTCCTTCCTAAGAATCAGCCCTTCCAGGGCCTTCGATGACGTCACGGTGACGTCGCGGCTTGTGATTGGTCGCGTGAGCGGTCACATGGGGGACGCGCGACCAATCACAAGCCGCGACGTCACCGCGACGTCACCGCAAGGCCCTGGAAGGCTGATTCTAAGGAAGGAAGGTTCCCGGTTAGTACCAGGGCCCGTCAGAGGGTAAGTATGGCAATATTTTTTATTTTAATTCTTTATTTTACACTTAAATCTGAATTCCGATACCAATTCCCGATATCTTAAACATATTGGGAATCGGTATCGGAATTCCGATTCCAGATTCAGAAGATCGCCGACTTCATGGCCGACCCCACACAGGGGTCGGGTCGGGTTTCATGAAACCCGACTTTGCCAAAAGTCGGCGACTTCTGAAAATTGCCGACCCGTTTCGCTCAACCCTAGTTATCACTGATCATTTTTCTAAAATGGTGCATTTGGTGCCGCTTCCACAGCTACCTTCTGCACAGGCCTTGGCAGCGTTGTTCATAAAAACATCTTCCGCTTACACGGTATGCCGGACAAAATTGTCAGTGACCGGGGTCCCCAGTTTGCGTCTCGGTTCTGGAGAGAGCTTTGTTGTCTTCTCAGCATTGAGTTGAATCTCTCTTCTGCATTTCATCCCAAGACGAGTGGGTTGGTAGATAGGGCCAATCAGACCTTGGTCACATATCTGCAACATTTTGTCTCAGCCAGGCAGGATGACTGGGCATCCTTGCTATCGTGGGTAGAGTTTGCGCTGAACAACGCTGTAGCCGACTCCACTGGACAAACCCCATTCCTCCTTAACTATGGACGGCATCCACGGGTACCTGTGCCCATGCCCGTGTCTTCCACCGACTCCATGGTGGCAGACTGGGATGTGGAGGCACGGGATATTTGGGACCACACTCAGGATGCCATTCGGGCCTCAAAGGAGAGAATGAGGTATTCCGCCGATGCACATCGGCGCCCTGCTCTGACCTTTTCTCCTGGCTACTTGGTGTGGCTCTCCGCCCGTAACATCTGGCTGCGAGTTGAGTCCACTAAGTTTGCACCTTGCTACTTGGGCCCTTTCAAAGTCCTCGAACAGGTTAACCCTGTGGTCTACCGTTTAGCCCTTCCACCACACCTGGGTATCACCGACACCTTTCATGTGTCCCTCTTGAAACCCGTATACATGTCCCGGTTTTCCGAGTCATCTGCCGGGACATCGGGTTCGTCTACGGACGATTACAAGGTGAACGCTATTTTGGGGTGCAAGGTGGTACATGGCAAAAAATTTTATTTGGTGGACTGGAAGGGTTATGATCCTGAGGACAGGTCCTGGGAGCCTGCTGAGCACATTCAGGCTCCGCAACTCATTGCTGCCTTCGAGCGTGGTGAGGTCCAGGGGGGCGATGTTGGGGGTCGAGTTCCCGCCTCTGCACAGGGGGAATCTCAGGCAATCTCCGCTGCAGTCTCCCATTCTTATCCTGCCGCAGTGGAGCCTTCTCAGCAGAGACGTCGGTCCCAGCATCTTGCTCAGTCTGACTCTGTGCAAAGGGTTACTGCTGCTTTTCCAGCTTCTGCCATTGAAGCCAGTGCTGGGCAGCGGCGAGCAGATGCTTTTGGGACTAAGTCCTGCTTTTCCCCTTCTGAGCATGCCCAAGGTAAGATCTCTCATTGGAGATCAAGGGTCACATGCTTAGATACTGCAGCAAAACCCATTGGTTCTCCAGGAAGGTCCTGAAGGTGCTCAGGGTCTGTGGCAGCAACTCATTGGTCCTTCTAGGAAGGTCCTGTACTTGCTGCAGCAATAAAAGGTTCACATGGCCGCATGGCCATGTGCTAGTACTAAATCTAAGTTATGTGCTTTGCGCTAGTGTGGCTACGTTTGTATGTGTTCAGGGACCCAGCTGAAATAAGCCCCAAGAATACCAGCACCTCCAGTGAGGAGATTGTGTGTATGTATTCAGGGCCCTGGCTGAAATAAGCCCCTAGAATACCGGCTCATCTGGTGAGGAGATTGTATGATTGCATAACCACCAACTGCTATCTGCTCAACAGTCGCTGTGTACTCCTGTGAGGTTAACAGGACACAGTGCTTTCTTTAGGTGACTCTCTGAAGTAACAGAGTTCGCTTCTACTGCCATATAGGGCCGCCATTTGCCAGCAGCAGGTTCTCTCCTGCACGGTGGACCCCGGGCTGCGATCGCACCAAATAACATCTCTCTATTTACTCGGTGCGTTCCGCCAGCCCTAGCAGCAGATATAAGTGTCTTAGAGTTTGGCATTTTGGGAAGGAATTTTTTTCCCCAATGTGGAGCTTACTCTTTGCCACATGGTTTTTTTTTGCCTTCCTCTGGATCAACATGTTAGGGCACGCTAGGTTAGGCTATGGGTTGAACTAGATGGACTTAAAGTCTTCCTTCAACCTTAATAAATATATTACTATATTTCTTTGAATCATTCAGGTGACCTGAGTACAGTGACAAGACACATAGGAATCCCTCCTGGTCTATTTAGAAAGGTACTGTTGCCTAGATGAGGCCGGGTGATGGAGTAGACTATGCAAGAAGAACGGTTCTTGCTGGTGGCCGTGTATTTTAGCCATTCTAACCAAATGTTGGAGCCTGAGAATACCGTCTCTAGGGCCAGTTTGTCCTCGTATGTTAGTTCTGCTAGATACGTAGCCCCTATGACTGGGTCATCTTTGGGACTTATTTGAGTGAAGGAGGCTGGGATACTCTATAACCTAAACTTGCCTTTTAGGTCACCCATTCCTCCCCTGTACCATGTGCTCAGTATGTATAACCCCTGATTGTCCTCTGAGGGGTTGCCAATGATGAGGTACATGGGCAAACAGCCACCTTCAGGGCAGTAGACCTTCTTCAATAGGTCTGCAATGTTCCTCACATATGCCCTTTTTAACGCTGGGTCAGCAAAATTATTTATTTTCCACTGGTATTCAGCTTTTATTAGGGCCATGCAGGTTAGGAGGCTATTTCCCCAATCATCTTTGCGTTCCTGGGCCAAAGCTGGTTGGTACCCCTACTAGTATCCCCTGTGTTCCACCCAACAAGTAACCAGTCCTCACAATTTGACCCTTTCCCTGTCTCAGCAGTGGTAAGACATATATATTGTGTATCCCTCCACAAGTCATATTGTCGTATGGGGGAAGGACATTCTACTACTGTACAATAATCAAATTGGTAGGTTACCCTTGGGGCAGAGGCATAATACCAGAAGATCAACATTCCTTTTTCCTTGCTTACAGCCCCTTGGTGGCGTTCTACTTTGTTTTTTGCTTTTCTTCCACCTCCCACTCCTTGGGAGAGATAAAGGATATACGTCAGATGGATGAAGAGTGGCAGCTGCCACCAACCTCTGGATCTGACACCTTCTTGCAGTGGGATGCATGTGGGCTTTCCTTCAACCTTGACAGCTGTGGTAGTAGTCAGCAGGACCTGGAACAGAACGTCATATCTTGGTTCAAGGGTTCGTCTGTTAAACCTTTTGGTGAGGACCGAGACTCCAGGCTGGATTTGATGTGTCCCCTGTATGTCTTGAGAATCTGGGATGGAAGAGAAAACTCGAGAGTGTATGTTAGTTAAATGCTTAGTCATTTCAATCTGGTCAAAGTGTCATACTGCATGGATATCTGCTGTGGGAAGTACAACCCTAGTCTAGGAGCACTTTCAAACAGTATTTCATAGGGGCTGAGTTTACTTGGACCAGCTGGGGTGTGACTGACCCTAAATAAGGCAAGGGGAAGGCTATCATGGCATGGTTTCCCCATCTCTTGTGCTGCCTTGAGCATTTTTGCCTTTAATGTCCCATTCAATCTCTCAACTTTACCACTGCTCTGTAGGTGTATTCGGGTGCAAGGATAATTCTGTTCCTAGGGCCTACCATATCTCTTTTGACAGATTTGCTATGAAAGCAGGCCGTTCGTCACTTTCTATGGTTTCTGTGAGCCCATACCTGCACACTATCTTAGAAAGGAGTTTCTTTGCAGTGGTTCTAGCAGACTGGTTTTTCACAGGGAATGCTTCTGGCCACCCTGAGAATATGTCTATCACCACCAAGGCATACTCAATCCCCCTCAAGTTTGGCATTTGTATGTGATATATCTGTATGTGCTGGAAAGGGTATAAGGGCTTGGGTGTGCACTTCTGAGGTGACTTTTCTGTCTTCCCTGGGTTATTATTATTATTTATTTATATAGCACCATTGATTCCATGGTGCTGTACATGAGAAAGGAGTTACATAAAAATTACAGATATCACTTACAGTAAGCAAACTAACAATTACAGACTGATACAGAGGGAAGAGGACCCTGCCCTTGCGGGCTTACATTCTACAGGATGGTGGGGAAGGAGACAATAGGTTGAGGGTTGCTGGAGCTCCGGTGTTGGTAAGGCGGTAGCTTTGATAGTGGTGGGGATGCAGCGGAGTCAGTGCAGGCTGTAGGCTTTCCTGAAGAGGTGGGTTTTCAGGTTCCGTCTGAAGGATTTGAATGTGGTTGATAGTCGGACGTGTTGGGGCAAAGAATTCCAGAGGATGGGGGATATTCGGGAGAACTATTGGAGGCGGTTGGGTGAGTAGCGAATAAGTGTGGAGGAGAGAAGGAAGTCTTGGGAGGACCAGAGATTACGTGAGGGAAGATATCGGGAGATTAGTACAGAGATATATGGAGGAGACAGGTTATGGATGGCTTTGTAGGTTAGTATTAGTAATTTGAACTGGATGCTCTGAGGGAATGGGAGCAAATGAAGAGATTTGCAGAGGGGGAAGCGAAGGTTTAGCGAGGAGAGATATGAATTAGTCGGGCAGTGGAGTTAAGGATGGACTGAAGAGGTGCAAGGGTATTAGCAGGGGGGCCACAGAAAAGGATGTTGCAGTAGTCAAGGTGGGAGATGATGAGGGCATGCGCAAGCATTTTAGTAGATTGACGGTTGTGGAAAGGACGGATTTTGGAGATATTTTTGAGCTGTAGGTGACAGGAGGTGGAAAGAGCTTGGATGTGCAGTTTGAAGGAAAGGGCAGAGTCAAGGGTTACTCCGAGGCAGCGGACTTACGGTATTGGGGAAAGTGTGATGTCATTAATTGCGATAGATAGGTCAGGTAAGGAAGATCTATGAGATGGAGGAAAGATAACGAGTTCAGATTTCTCCACATTGAATTTGAGGTAGCGAGAGGAGAAGAAGGAGGATATGGCTGATAGACACTCCGGGATTCTGGACAGCAGAGAAGTGTCGTCTGGGCCAGAAAGGTAGATCTGAGTGTCATCAGCATAAAGGTGGTACAACATGTGCAGACAAGGCATCCCCTTGTGTGGTTTGCAGCTGCTGTTGAAAAGTCTGGTGCATGGTAATATTGTCTCACAAGATTGTGCATCTTCACTTTTGATTGGTGAGTGGTCCCATGAGCCCATCTAGCTACTATGGGGTAGATGGTTCTTGGGATACATGGTTTTCCTCTGTACAATGTCAGATGTCTTTCATCCTGTGTGGCTCCATCCTGGATTCATTTTTCCTTTCTTTCTCTGGATGCTTGTCTCTGTAAGGCCAACAGCATGCTCTCCCAGAATTGTTCTCTTTTTCCATTTTCCTCTGTTTCTGCATCAGGCAATGTATGTAGGTGAGATGTTTCTATAGCTAATGGTAGTAATGCTGCTTATTTTCTGTTTTATCAGTCAAACTATTGTCCACTGCTTCTGTTGAAGTTCCTCCAGTGTGTGCCTTAACCTTTATCACTTCAACTCTTTCTGGCATCAGTAGAGATGCGGTCACGCTCACGCCCTGACTGGTAGGCGTGAGCTCGGGGGGTTTGTGGCCCCACTGTGCCACAAACCAGACTACCCTGGAAGGGGCGTGACTATGACAGCTGCCTGGGTTTTCACTGGAGCCTCTGATGGTGAGGTCAGGCTTGTGCAGCAGGCAGCTGCCAGGTGCTACTCCAGGGTGGTGTCTGGCTGTGGCTGCTGATCCCACTTGGGAGACAGGAACACCAGGAATGGTGCAGGCATCAGGCAGGACTGGCAGAAGAGCACGGCTGAAACTCAGATGAGTAGGCTGGCACAGCTGAGACAGGGCTGGCAGAGACACAGCAGAGATCACAGGGCTGGCAGAGACACAGCAGAGAACACAGGGCTGGCAGAGACACGGCAGAGAACACAGGGCTGGCAGGAACACAGAACTGGCAGGGACGGCAGGAAACACAGGACTGGCTAGGATGGCAGGAAACACAGGACTGGAAGGCACGGCAGGAATGGTAGGACTGGCAGGAACACGGGATTGGCAGGAACACTGGATTGGCAGGCACGGCAGAGAACACAGGACTGGTTGATGTGGTGTAAGAAGGAACAGGTAGGGACCTGTTCACACTAGAGGTGCAGGTACGGATATGTAGTTAGGAGGAACAGGTAGGGACCTGTTCACACAGGTGGTGCGGGAACAGATAAGAAATATGAAGGAACAGGTAGGACCTGTTCACACCGGAGATGTAGGTATGGAAATAAACCAGAAAGAAGGGAGAATGAAGGAACAGGTAGGACCTGTTCACACAGGAGATGTAGGTATGGAAATAAACCAGAAGGAAGGGAGAATGAAGGAACAGGTTGAGACCTGTTCACACAGGAAGAGAACCGCAAGGCAGCGGATAGGAAAGATAGAGCAGCAAGAGATAGCGCAGCAATAAAACAAAGCAGAGCAGAACCACAAGGAATGTGGAGAAGAGCTGCAGCAAGAGATTCTTACAGCAACGGGAGCAGAGTAGAGATGAACGGAGCAGAACCGCAGGAGTGCGGATCAAAGGTAAAAGCCACAAAGGTACAGAGCAGGCAGAGCTGCAAGAGTGCAGAGTGTAAGCAGACTGAGAACACAAGGACAGACACAGCAGGGAAGGAAGCCACAGACAAGGAGACAGAGATAAGACTAAGTAAAGACAAGGCAATGGAACAAGACACAAGGACAAAGACACAGGGACCAGGATATTCTGCCTCCTGGAGGGCGGACAACAAGACCAAGGCAAAAATACAGAGAAAAGCCTCCAGAGAGGGAGTAACTCACAGCAAGGCCTGGCAAACTCAGAAGCTAAACACTAACTGAGCTAACACATTGCACAGGACCAGAACACTGGGTGGAGCTGCACTATATACTGGAGGCCTCTTGGTAATTGGTCAGGAACAGATTAGACACATGCACCTGATTGCTATAAGAACCAGAGAGTTCAGGCGCCGCCCCCCTATACACAAAGCCATGAAGCATGCAGAATGCAGAGACACAGAACATGGAGCTGGCATAAAACAGAAACCACATCAAGGCCTGGAGCAGTGGGTAAGATAGTGTGAGAGATGTGAGGCCATGCCGTGATGCCAGCAGAGTTGTTACAGATGCCTTCAGTACTTCTATGGTCTTGTGGTGTCTTACGGGGGTTACATTGGCCTTGATTAAATCCCTTGCCCTCGAGATGGGCCCATACTCATGTAAAACCCCATAAGCATAACGTGAGTCGGTATAGGTGTTGGCTTGTTTCCAGTCAGCCATCTTGCAGGCTGCCGTCAAGGCAAGCAGATCCACCTCTTGCGCAGACAGGGATGCAGGTAGTGGTGGTGCTAACAGTACAGTATCCTCCGTGACCACTGCCATGCCTGTGTGGAAATGGCCTTCTTGGTCTGCATATCTGGATGCGTCCACAAGGAGACTCAGGTTGGGGGTTTTCAGAGGTACAGTTGGGAAAAAAAGTATATAGTCAGCAACCATTTGTGCAATTTCTTCCACTTAAAAAGGTAAGAGAGGCCTGTAATTGACATCATAGGTAGACCACAACTATGAGAGTCAAATGAGAAAACAAATCCAGAAACTCACCTTGTCTGATTTGGCAAGATTTTTTTTGCAAAATATGGTGGAAAATATGTATTTGGTCATTAACAAAAGTTGATCTTAATATTTTGTTATATATCCTTTCTTGGGAATGACAGTGGTCAATCGTTTTCTGTAAGTCTTCACAAGATTAGCACACATTATTGGTGGTATGTTGGCCCATTCCTCCATGCAGATCTCCTCTACAGCAGTGATGTTTTGGGCCTGTCGTTGGGCAACACGGACTTTCAATTCCCTCCAAAGGTTTTCTATGGGATTGAGATCTGGAAACTGGCTAAGCAACAACAGGACCTTCGTATGCTTCTTACGAAGCCACTCCTTCGTTGCCCTGGCAATGTGCTTGGGATCATTATCATGCTGAAAGACCCTTCCATGTTTTGTCTTCAATGCCCTTGCTGATGTAAGGAGGTTTGCACTCAAAATCTCACAATACATGGCCCCATTCATTCTTTCATGTACACGGATCAGTAGTCCTGGTCCCTTTGCAGAGAAACAGCCCCAAAGCATGATGTTGCCACCCCCATGCTTCACAGTACGTATGATGTTCTTTGGATGCAACTCAGCATTCAGTCTCCTCCAAACACAACGAGTTTTGTTTATACCAAACAGTTAGACTTTGATTTCATCAGACTATATGATTTTCTCTCAATACTCTTCTGGATAATCCAAATGCCCTCTAGCAAACTTCAGATGGGCCCGGACATGTACTGGCTTAAGCAGGGGGACACGTCTGGCACTGCAGGATCTGAGTCCCTGGCGGCGTAGTGTGTTACTGATGGTTGCCTTTGTGACAGTGGTCCCAGCTCTATGCAGGTAATTCACTAGGTCCCCCATGTGTTTCTGGGATTTTTGTTCACTGTTCTTGTGATCATTTTGACCACACGGGGTGAGATCATGTGTTGACCCTCAGATCGAGGGAGATTATCAGTGGTCTTGTATGTTTTCCATTTTCTTATTATTGCTCCCACAGTTGGTTGCATCACACCAAGCTGCTTGCCTATTGCAGATTCAGTCTTCTCTGCCTGGTGCAGGTCTACAATTTTGCTTCTAGTGTCCTTTGACAACTTTTTGGTCTTCACTAGGGTTGAGCGAAACGGGTCGATCATTTTCAAAAGTCGCCGACTTTTGGCTAAGTCGGCGTCTCATGAAACCCGATCCGACCCCTGTGCTTGTCGGCCATGCGGTACGCGACTTTCGCGCCAAAGTCGCGTTTCAATGACGCGAAAAGCGCCATTTCTCAGCCAATGAAGGTGAACGCAGAGTGTGGGCAGCGTGATGACATAGATCCTGGTCCCCACCATCTTAGAGAAGGGCATTGCAGTGATTGGCTTGCTGTCTGCGGCGTCACAGGGGCTATAAAGGGGCGTTCCCGCCGACCGCCATCTTACTGCTGCTGATCTGAGCTTAGGGACAGGTTGCTGCCGCTTCGTCAGAAGCAGGGAGAGCGTTAGGCAGGGTCCACTAACCACCAAACCGCTTGTGCTGCAGCGATTTCCACTGTCCAACACCACCTTCGGTGTGCAGGGACTGTGGAAGCTATTTTTTTTTTTTTTTCCCCTCAGCGCTGTAGCTCATTGGGCTGCCCTAGAAGGCTCCGTGATAGCTGTATTGCTGTGTGTACGCCACTGTGGAAACCAACTGCTTTTTTCAAAGCACATATCCTCTTGTTCCTTCCTTTCTGCACAGCTATCTTTTTTGTTTGTCCACACTTTTTATTTAATTTGTGCATCAGTCCACTCCTATTGCTGCCTGCCATACCTGGCTTAGATTACTGCAGGGAGATAGTAATTGTAGGACAGTCCCTGTTTTTTTTTTGTTTTTTTTGTGGGAGATTAAGATTGGCATTTCTGCTACAGTGCCATCCCTGTGTGTGCCATCTCTCACTGAGTGGGCCATAGAAAGCCTATTTATTTTTTCCGTGATTTGTGTTCTAAATTCTACCTCAACACAAAAACACTACATCAATCAGTGGGAGAAAAATATTGGCCTCAGTCAGGGCTTGTGTGCCACTGCTTTGTGTGCTATCTCTCATTCAGTGGGCTATAGAAAGCCTATTTAATTATTTATTTTTTTTAATATTATTTGGTTTCTAAAGTCTCCCTGAAAAAAAAAAAAATACCTAAAAAAACAGTGGGAGAGTAATATTGCCCTTTCAGCTTGTGTGCCAGTCTTGACTCCTGGGTGTGCCACCTCTCTCTAATTGTGGGCCATAGAAAGCCTATTTATTTTTTCCGTGATTTGTGTTCTAAATTCTACCTCAACACAAAAACACTACATCAATCAGTGGGAGAAAAATATTGGCCTCAGTCAGGGCTTGTGTGCCACTGCTGTGTGTGCTATCTCTCATTCAGTGGGCTATAGAAAGCCTATTTATTTTTTATTTTTTTTTAATATTATTTGGTTTCTAAAGTCTCCCTGAAAAAAAAAAAAAAAACCTAAAAAAACAGTGGGAGAGTAATATTGCCCTTTCAGCTTGTGTGCCAGTCTTGACTCCTGGGTGTGCCACCTCTCTCCCTCTCATTCAGTGGGCCATAGAAAGCCTATTTATTTTTTTTTTAAATATTATTGGGTTTCTAAAGTCTCCCTTAAAAAACAAAAAATACATAAAAAAACAGTGGGAGAGTAATATTGCCCTTTCAGCTTGTGTGCCAGTCTTGACTCCTGGGTGTGCCACCTCTCTCTCATTCAGTGGGCCATAGAAAGCATTTTTTTTTTCCTTGATTTGTGTTCTAAAATCTACCTCAACACAAAAACACTACATCAATCAGTGGGAGAAAAATATTGGCCTCAGTCAGGGCTTGTGTGCCACTGCTGTGTGTGCTATCTCTCATTCAGTGGGCTATAGAAAGCCTATTTATTTATTTATTTTTTTTCTTATTATTTGGTTTCTAAAGTCTCCCTGAAAAAAAAAAAAAAAACATAAAAAAACAGTGGGAGAGTAATATTGCCCTTTCAGCTTGTGTGCCAGTCTTGACTCCTGGGTGTGCCACCTCTCTCCCTCTCATTCAGTGGGCCATAGAAAGCCTATTTATTTTTTTTTTAAATATTATTGGGTTTCTAAAGTCTCCCTTAAAAAAAAAAAAAAACATAAAAAAACAGTGGGAGAGTAATATTGCCCTTTCAGCTTATGTGCCAGTCTTGACTCCTGGGTGTGCCACCTCTCTCCCTCTCATTCAGTGGGCCATAGAAAGCCTATTTATTTTTTTTTTAAAATATTATTGGGTTTCTAAAGTCTCCCTTAAAAAACAAAAAATACATAAAAAAACAGTGGGAGAGTAATATTGCCCTTTCAGCTTGTGTGCCAGTCATGACTCCTGGGTGTGCCACCTCTCTCTCATTCAGTGGGCCATAGAAAGCATTTTTTTTTTTTCCTTGATTTGTGTTCTAAAATCTACCTCAACACAAAAACACTACATCAATCAGTGGGAGAAAAATATTGGCCTCAGTCAGGGCTTGTGTGCCACTGCTGTGTGTGCTATCTCTCATTCAGTGGGCTATAGAAAGCCTATTTATTTATTTATTTTTTTTCTTATTATTTGGTTTCTAAAGTCTCCCTGAAAAAAAAAAAAAAACATAAAAAAACAGTGGGAGAGTAATATTGCCCTTTCAGCTTGTGTGCCAGTCTTGACTCCTGGGTGTGCCACCTCTCTCTAATTGTGGGCCATAGAAAGCCTATTTATTTTTTCCGTGATTTGTGTTCTAAATTCTACCTCAACACAAAAACACTACATCAATCAGTGGGAGAAAAATATTGGCCTCAGTCAGGGCTTGTGTGCCACTGCTGTGTGTGCTATCTCTCATTCAGTGGGCTATAGAAAGCCTATTTATTTTTTATTTTTTTTAATATTATTTGGTTTCTAAAGTCTCCCTGAAAAAAAAAAAAAAAACCTAAAAAAACAGTGGGAGAGTAATATTGCCCTTTCAGCTTGTGTGCCAGTCTTGACTCCTGGGTGTGCCACCTCTCTCCCTCTCATTCAGTGGGCCATAGAAAGCCTATTTATTTTTTTTTTAAATATTATTGGGTTTCTAAAGTCTCCCTTAAAAAACAAAAAATACATAAAAAAACAGTGGGAGAGTAATATTGCCCTTTCAGCTTGTGTGCCAGTCTTGACTCCTGGGTGTGCCACCTCTCTCTCATTCAGTGGGCCATAGAAAGCATTTTTTTTTTTTCCTTGATTTGTGTTCTAAAATCTACCTCAACACAAAAACACTACATCAATCAGTGGGAGAAAAATATTGGCCTCAGTCAGGGCTTGTGTGCCACTGCTGTGTGTGCTATCTCTCATTCAGTGGGCTATAGAAAGCCTATTTATTTATTTATTTTTTTTCTTATTATTTGGTTTCTAAAGTCTCCCTGAAAAAAAAAAAAAAAACATAAAAAAACAGTGGGAGAGTAATATTGCCCTTTCAGCTTGTGTGCCAGTCTTGACTCCTGGGTGTGCCACCTCTCTCCCTCTCATTCAGTGGGCCATAGAAAGCCTATTTATTTTTTTTTAAAATATTATTGGGTTTCTAAAGTCTCCCTTAAAAAAAAACAAAACATAAAAAAACAGTGGGAGAGTAATATTGCCCTTTCAGCTTGTGTGCCAGTCTTGACTCCTGGGTGTGCCACCTCTCTCCCTCTCATTCAGTGGGCCATAGAAAGCCTATTTATTTTTTTTTTAAAATATTATTGGGTTTCTAAAGTCTCCCTTAAAAAACAAAAAATACATAAAAAAACAGTGGGAGAGTAATATTGCCCTTTCAGCTTGTGTGCCAGTCATGACTCCTGGGTGTGCCACCTCTCTCTCATTCAGTGGGCCATAGAAAGCATTTTTTTTTTTTCCTTGATTTGTGTTCTAAAATCTACCTCAACACAAAAACACTACATCAATCAGTGGGAGAAAAATATTGGCCTCAGTCAGGGCTTGTGTGCCACTGCTGTGTGTGCTATCTCTCATTCAGTGGGCTATAGAAAGCCTATTTATTTATTTATTTTTTTTCTTATTATTTGGTTTCTAAAGTCTCCCTGAAAAAAAAAAAAAAACATAAAAAAACAGTGGGAGAGTAATATTGCCCTTTCAGCTTGTGTGCCAGTCTTGACTCCTGGGTGTGCCACCTCTCTCTAATTGTGGGCCATAGAAAGCCTATTTATTTTTTCCGTGATTTGTGTTCTAAATTCTACCTCAACACAAAAACACTACATCAATCAGTGGGAGAAAAATATTGGCCTCAGTCAGGGCTTGTGTGCCACTGCTGTGTGTGCTATCTCTCATTCAGTGGGCTATAGAAAGCCTATTTATTTTTTATTTTTTTTTAATATTATTTGGTTTCTAAAGTCTCCCTGAAAAAAAAAAAAAAAACCTAAAAAAACAGTGGGAGAGTAATATTGCCCTTTCAGCTTGTGTGCCAGTCTTGACTCCTGGGTGTGCCACCTCTCTCCCTCTCATTCAGTGGGCCATAGAAAGCCTATTTATTTTTTTTTTTAAATATTATTGGGTTTCTAAAGTCTCCCTTAAAAAACAAAAAATACATAAAAAAACAGTGGGAGAGTAATATTGCCCTTTCAGCTTGTGTGCCAGTCTTGACTCCTGGGTGTGCCACCTCTCTCTCATTCAGTGGGCCATAGAAAGCATTTTTTTTTTTCCTTGATTTGTGTTCTAAAATCTACCTCAACACAAAAACACTACATCAATCAGTGGGAGAAAAATATTGGCCTCAGTCAGGGCTTGTGTGCCACTGCTGTGTGTGCTATCTCTCATTCAGTGGGCTATAGAAAGCCTATTTATTTTTATTTTTTTTTTAATATTATTTGGTTTCTAAAGTCTCCCTGAAAAAAAAAAAAAAAACCTAAAAAAACAGTGGGAGAGTAATATTGCCCTTTCAGCTTGTGTGCCAGTCTTGACTCCTGGGTGTGCCACCTCTCTCCCTCTCATTCAGTGGGCCATAGAAAGCCTATTTATTTTTTTTTTTAAATATTATTGGGTTTCTAAAGTCTCCCTTAAAAAACAAAAAATACATAAAAAAAACAGTGGGAGAGTAATATTGCCCTTTCAGCTTGTGTGCCAGTCTTGACTCCTGGGTGTGCCACCTCTCTCTCATTCAGTGGGCCATAGAAAGCATTTTTTTTTTTTCCTTGATTTGTGTTCTAAAATCTACCTCAACACAAAAACACTACATCAATCAGTGGGAGAAAAATTTTGGCCTCAGTCAGGGCTTGTGTGCCACTGCTGTGTGTGCTATCTCTCATTCAGTGGGCTATAGAAAGCCTATTTATTTATTTATTTTTTTTCTTATTATTTGGTTTCTAAAGTCTCCCTGAAAAAAAAAAAAAAAACATAAAAAAACACTGGGAGAGTAATATTGCCCTTTCAGCTTGTGTGCCAGTCTTGACTCCTGGGTGTGCCACCTCTCTCCCTCTCATTCAGTGGGCTATAGAAAGCCTATTTATTTATTTTTTTTTTTCTTATTATTTGGTTTCTAAAGTCTCCCTGAAAAAAAAAAAAAAACATAAAAAAACAGTGGGAGAGTAATATTGCCCTTTCAGCTTGTGTGCCAGTCTTGACTCCTGGGTGTGCCACCTCTCTCCCTCTCATTCAGTGGGCCATAGAAAGCCTATTTATTTATTTTTTTAAATATTATTGGGTTTCTAAAGTCTCCCTTAAAAAACAAAAAATACATAAAAAAACAGTGGGAGAGTAATATTGCCCTTTCAGCTTGTGTGCCAGTCTTGACTCCTGGGTGTTCCACCTCTCTCTCATTCAGTGGGCCATAGAAAGCATTTTTTTTTTTCCCTTGATTTGTGTTCTAAAATCTACCTCAACACAAAAACACTACATCAATCAGTGGGAGAAAAATATTGGCCTCAGTCAGGGCTTGTGTGCCACTGCTGTGTGTGCTATCTCTCATTCAGTGGGCTATAGAAAGCCTATTTATTTATTTATTTTTTTTCTTATTATTTGGTTTCTAAAGTCTCCCTGAAAAAAAAAAAAAACATAAAAAAACAGTGGGAGAGTAATATTGCCCTTTCAGCTTGTGTGCCAGTCTTGACTCCTGGGTGTGCCACCTCTCTCCCTCTCATTCAGTGGGCCATAGAAAGCCTATTTATTTTTTTTTTTAAATATTATTGGGTTTCTAAAGTCTCCCTTAAAAAACAAAAAATACATAAAAAAACAGTGGGAGAGTAATATTGCCCTTTCAGCTTGTGTGCCAGTCTTGACTCCTGGGTGTGCCACCTCTCTCTCTCATTCAGTGGGCCATAGAAAGGCTATTTTTTTTTTTGGTTTTTTTAATATTATTTGGTTTCTAAAGTCTCCCTGAAATAAAAAAAAAACTTAAAAAAACAGTGGGAGAGTAATATTGCCCTTTCAGCTTGTGCGCCAGTCTTGACTCCTGGGTGTGCCACCTCTCTCTCTCTAATTGTGGGCCATAGAAAGCCTTTTTTTTTTTTTTTTTTTTTTAATATTATTTGGTTTCTAAAGTCTCCCTGAGAAAAAATAAAAAATAAATTAGGTGGGAGATTAATATTGACATTAGTGCTTGAGTGACAGTCCTGCGTGTGTGTCATCTCTGTGATTTTGTGCCACAGAAAACAGAGTGTGTAACATTGTGCCTGATTTTCCTTGTGGTCTCACCAACCTGTTAAGGGATATTGAAATCATACTGAAGTTATAGCTCACCGTGTAAGTTGTTTGACAGCAACAAATAAAGTTACTTTGGTTAAGATTTTAAAACAATGAGGAAGTCTGGTGCAAGAGGTCGTCGTGGGCGTTCATTGTCAGCTGGTAATGATGGTAGTGGTAGTGGAGCATCAGGTGGTCGTGGGGATAAAAATATTCCACCTAAGTCTGGAGCTGTGGAGCCAGTTTCGTCGTCAGGCTACACAAGGCCTCGAACGCTCTCTTTTCTGGGAGTAGGAAAACCGCTTTTAAAGGCGGAGCAGCAACAGCAAGTTTTGGCTTACATTGCAGACTCAGCCTCTAGCTCTTTTGCCTCCTCTTCCGAAACTGGTAAATGTAAAAGCAGCGCGTCGCTTGTGGATGTTCACGGTCAGGGACAAGTCGCTTCCTTGTCCTCCTCAGCAAAAACTACAACAAGAGAGAAGGATGCAGCAGGCGACACAACGGGTCACTCCATGGAGCTCTTTACACATACCGTCCCTGGCTTAGAAAGTGAAACATTTAACAGGCCATGCCCATTACAAGTATATTCTGACATGGAGTGCACTGATGCACAGCCACAGCCAGAGTACTATGCTGCTCCTTTGACTCAGACCACCACATTGCCCTCTCAGGGTACAGATCCACAATCAGACCCTGATGAGACTATGTTGCCCCGCCACGAACGCTATACCACCGACCGACACAGTGACACAGACGAAGTTGCACACGAGCTCGAAGAGGAGGTAATAGATGACCCAGTTATTGACCCCGATTGGCAGCCATTGGGGGAACAGGGTGCAGGCGGCAGTAGTTCAGAAGCGGAGGTGGAGGAGGGGCCGCAGCAGGCATCAACATCGCAACAGGTTCCATCTGCCGGGCCCGTATCTGGCCCAAAACGCGTGTCAAAGCCAAAACCTGTTGGAGCACAGCGTTGCCATCCGGTTAAAGCTCAGTCTGCAATCCCTGAAAAGGGATCCGAGTCTAGGAAGAGTGCAGTCTGGCATTTTTTTAAACAACATCCAACTGATCAGCGCAAAGTCATCTGTCAAAAATGTTCAACTAGCTTAAGCAGAGGTCAGAATCTGAAAAGTCTAAATACTAGTTGCATGCATAGACACTTAACCACCATGCATTTTCAAGCCTGGACTAACTACCAAACGTCCCTCAAGGTTGTAGCACCCTCGGCCAATGAAGCTAGTCAGCAACGCAACATCCCTTCCGTCACTGTAAGGCCACCATTTTCCGCACCACCGGCAGTATCTGTGCAGGTTTCTTTGCCAGCCAAAAGCAGTCAGGGTCAGGGAATCACCAGTTTTGTAGGAGGAAATATTGCATCTAGGGCACCGGCGGAAACAATACCGTCTCCAACCGTCTCTCAGTCTGCCATGTACACCGGCACACCCGAAAGTTCCACGATCTCCAGCTCTCCAGTCCAGCTCACCCTACATGAGACTCTGGTTAGAAAAAGGAAGTACTTATCCTCGCATCCGCGTACACAGGGTTTTAACGCCCACATAGCTAGACTAATCTCGTTAGAGATGATGCCCTACCGGTTAGTTGAAAGCGAAGCTTTCAAAGCCCTGATGGAGTACGCTGAACCACGATACGAGCTACCCAGTCGACACTTTTTTTCCAGAAAAGCCATCCCAGCCCTGCACCAGCATGTTAAACAGCGCATCGTCCATGCACTCAGGCAATCTGTGAGTACAAAGGTGCACCTGACTACAGATGCATGGACCAGTAGGCATGGCCAGGGACGTTATGTGTCCATCACGGCACACTGGGTGAATGTGGTGGATGCAGGGTCCACAGGCGACATCAATTTAGGGACAGTTGTGCCCAGCCCACGGTCTAGGAAACAGTTGGCTGTAGGCGTTCGCACCCCCTCCTCCTCCTCCTCCTCCTCCTCCTGCAGAAGCTACAGCTCTTCCACAGAACGCAGTCTGCCAACCACTCCATCGGCAGATGACACTGTTGCACACCAGTTGTCCCATTATGGGCCAGCTACTGCCAAGCGTCAGCAGGCTGTATTGGCTATGAAGTGCTTGGGCGACAACAGACACACCTGTTGTGAATTTGCTTTTTGCTCCCTCTAGTGGTTACTAGTTTTTTGACTCTGGTTTTTCTGTCATTCCTTTTATCCGCACCTGGGTCGTTAGTTAGGGGTGTTGCTATATAAGCTCCCTGGACCTTCAGTTCTATGCCTGGCAACGTAGTTATCAGAGCTAGTCTGCTGTGCTCTTGTCTACTGATCCTGGTTCCAGTTATATCAGCTAAGTCTGCCTTTTGCTTTTTGCTATTTGTTTTGGTTTTGTATTTTTGTCCAGCTTGTTCCAAAACTATATCCTGACCTTTGCTGGAAGCTCTAGGGGGGCTGGTGTTCTCCCCCCGGACCGTTAGACGGTTCGGGGGTTCTTGAATTTCCAGTGTGGATTTTGATAGGGTTTTTGTTGACCATATAAGTTACCTTTCTTTATTCTGCTATCAGTAAGCGGGCCTCTCTGTGCTAAACCTGGTTCATTTCTGTGTTTGTCATTTCCTCTTACCTCACCGTCATTATTTGTGGGGGGCTTCTATCCAGCTTTGGGGTCCCCTTCTCTGGAGGCAAGAAAGGTCTTTGTTTTCCTCTACTAGGGGTAGCTAGATTCTCCGGCTGGCGCGTGTCATCTAGAATCAACGTAGGAATGATCCCCGGCTACTTCTAGTGTTGGCGTTAGGAGTAGATATATGGTCAACCCAGTTACCACTGCCCTATGAGCTGGATTTTTGTATTCTGCAGACTTCCACGTTCCTCTGAGACCCTCGCCATTGGGGTCATAACAGTTTGCCAGGCCAGTATTAAATGTTTAATGCATTGCAGAAGAGGGATTATAAGAAAGAAGATTCTGAGTTTTTTTTTTTTTTTTTTTTCTTCTTCCCCTTTACCTCAGAGTGGCTATGCTTGCTGCAGACATGAATGTCCAGACCTTGATTACAAGTGTGGACCAGCTGGCTACTCGTGTGCAGGGCATACAAGACTATGTTATCAGAAATCCTAGGTCAGAACCTAAAATACCGATTCCTGAACTGTTTTCCGGAGACAGGTTTAAGTTTAGGAATTTCGTGAATAATTGTAAATTGTTTTTGTCCCTGAGACCCTGTTCATCTGGAGATTCTGCTCAGCAAGTAAAAATTGTTATTTCGTTCTTACGGGGCGACCCTCAGGATTGGGCTTTTTCGCTGGCGCCAGGAGATCCGGCATTGGCTGATCTTGATGCGTTTTTTCTGGCGCTCGGTTTACTTTATGAGGAACCCAATCTTGAGATTCAGGCAGAAAAGGCCTTGCTGGCTATGTCTCAGGGGCAGGACGAGGCTG
The DNA here is from genome assembly GCF_051348905.1 of Ranitomeya variabilis. Classification (NCBI taxonomy): domain Eukaryota; kingdom Metazoa; phylum Chordata; class Amphibia; order Anura; family Dendrobatidae; genus Ranitomeya; species Ranitomeya variabilis. Next base: position 507,554,212 of record NC_135235.1, read on the forward strand.
AAGTGTATTGCCAAAAATTTCGGAAATGGTCCGTGCTGACACATTGGAACGAGTGTGCACTGGCCGCTAATTTTAGAAATGGCCTTTCTGAAGCCATTAAGAATGTTATGGTGGGTTTTCCCATTCCCACAGGTCTGAATGATACTATGGCACTGGCTATTCAAATTGACCGGCGGTTGCGGGAGCGCAAAACCGCAAATTCCCTCATGGTGTTGTCTGAACAGACACCTGATTTAATGCAATGTGATAGAATCCTGACTAGAAATGAGCGGAAAATTCATAGACGCCGGAATGGCTTGTGCTACTACTGTGGTGATTCTACACATGTTATCTCAGCATGCTCTAAACGTATAGCTAAGGTTGTTAGTCCTGTCACCGTTGGTAATTTGCAACCTAAATTTATTCTGTCTGTAACTTTGATTTGCTCACTGTCATCTTATCCTGTCATGGCGTTTGTAGATTCAGGTGCTGCCCTGAGTCTCATGGATCTCTCATTTGCTAAGCGCTGTGGTTTTACTCTTGAACCATTAGAAAATCCTATTCCTCTTAGGGGTATTGATGCTACACCATTGGCTGCAAATAAACCGCAGTATTGGACACAGGTTACCATGTGCATGACTCCTGAACACCGCGAGGTGATACGTTTCCTGGTTTTACATAAAATGCATGATTTGGTTGTTTTAGGGCTGCCATGGTTACAGACCCATAATCCAGTCCTGGACTGGAAGGCTATGTCAGTCTCAAGTTGGGGCTGTCGTGGTATTCATGGGGATTCCCTGCCTGTGTCTATTGCTTCTTCTACGCCTTCGGAAGTTCCGGAGTATTTGTCTGATTATCAGGACGTCTTCAGTGAGTCTGAGTCCAGTGCACTGCCTCCTCATAGGGACTGTGACTGTGCTATAGATTTGATCCCAGGCAGTAAATTTCCTAAGGGAAGACTGTTTAATCTGTCGGTACCTGAACATACCGCTATGCGTTCATATATCAAGGAGTCTCTGGAGAAAGGACATATTCGTCCGTCTTCTTCCCCTCTTGGTGCGGGATTCTTTTTTGTGGCAAAAAAGGACGGATCTTTGAGACCTTGTATTGATTATCGGCTTTTAAATAAGATCACTGTCAAATTTCAGTATCCTTTACCGCTGTTGTCTGACTTGTTTGCCCGGATTAAGGGTGCCAAGTGGTTCACCAAGATAGACCTTCGTGGTGCGTACAACCTTGTGCGCATTAAGCAAGGTGATGAATGGAAAACCGCATTCAATACGCCCGAAGGTCATTTTGAGTACTTGGTGATGCCTTTTGGTCTCTCCAATGCGCCTTCAGTTTTTCAGTCCTTTATGCATGACATTTTCCGGAAGTATCTGGATAAATTTTTGATTGTTTATCTGGATGATATTTTGGTTTATTCTGATAATTGGGATTCGCATGTGGAGCAGGTCAGGTTGGTCTTTAAAATTTTGCGTGAAAATTCTTTGTTTGTCAAGGGCTCAAAGTGTCTCTTTGGTGTACAGAAGGTTCCCTTTTTGGGGTTCATTTTTTCCCCTTCTGCTGTGGAGATGGACCCAGTCAAGGTCCGAGCTATTCTTGATTGGACTCAGCCCTCGTCAGTTAAGAGTCTTCAGAAGTTCTTGGGCTTCGCTAACTTCTACCGTCGTTTTATCGCTAATTTTTCTAGCATTGTGAAACCTTTGACGGATATGACCAAGAAGGGCTCCGATGTAGCTAACTGGGCTCCTGCTGCCGTGGAGGCTTTCCAGGAGTTGAAACGCCGGTTTACTTCGGCGCCTGTTTTGTGCCAGCCTGACGTCTCACTTCCCTTTCAGGTTGAGGTGGATGCTTCGGAGATTGGGGCAGGGGCCGTTTTGTCGCAGAGAGGCCCTGGTTGCTCTGTTATGAAACCTTGTGCCTTTTTCTCTAGGAAGTTTTCGCCTGCCGAGCGAAATTATGATGTGGGCAATCGGGAGTTGTTGGCCATGAAATGGGCATTTGAGGAGTGGCGTCATTGGCTCGAGGGTGCTAAGCATCGTGTGGTGGTCTTGACTGATCACAAAAATCTGATGTATCTCGAGTCTGCTAAACGCCTTAATCCGAGACAGGCCCGCTGGTCATTGTTTTTCTCCCGCTTTGATTTTGTTGTCTCGTATTTACCTGGTTCAAAGAATGTGAAGGCCGATGCTCTTTCTAGGAGCTTTGTGCCTGATGCTCCTGGAGTCGCTGATCCTGTTGGTATTCTTAAAGATGGAGTTATCTTGTCAGCTATTTCTCCGGATCTGCGACGTGTGTTGCAGAGATTTCAGGCTGATAGGCCTGAGTCTTGTCCACCTGACAGACTGTTTGTCCTGGATAAGTGGACCAGCAGAGTCATTTCCGAGGTTCATTCCTCGGTGTTGGCAGGTCACCCGGGAATTTTTGGCACCAGAGATCTGGTGGCCAGGTCCTTTTGGTGGCCTTCCTTGTCAAGGGATGTGCGGTTATTTGTGCAGTCCTGTGGGACTTGTGCTCGAGCTAAGCCTTGCTGTTCTCGTGCCAGCGGTTTGCTCTTGCCCTTGCCTGTCCCGAAGAGACCTTGGACACATATCTCCATGGATTTCATTTCTGATCTTCCGCTATCTCAGGGCATGTCCGTTATCTGGGTGATATGTGATCGCTTCTCCAAGATGGTCCATTTGGTTCCTTTGCCTAAGCTGCCTTCCTCTTCCGATCTGGTTCCTGTGTTTTTCCAGAACGTGGTTCGTTTGCACGGCATCCCTGAGAATATTGTGTCTGACAGAGGATCCCAGTTCGTTTCCAGGTTCTGGCGATCCTTTTGTAGTAGGATGGGCATTGATTTGTCGTTTTCGTCTGCTTTCCATCCTCAGACTAATGGACAGACGGAGCGAACCAATCAGACTTTGGAGGCTTATTTGAGGTGTTTTGTCTCTGCTGATCAGGACGATTGGGTGACATTCTTGCCGTTGGCTGAGTTTGCCCTTAATAATCGGGCTAGTTCCGCCACCTTGGTTTCACCTTTTTTCTGCAACTCTGGTTTCCATCCTCGCTTTTCTTCGGGTCATGTGGAGCCTTCTGACTGTCCTGGGGTGGATTCTGTGGTGGATAGGTTGCAGCAGATCTGGAATCATGTGGTGGACAACTTGAAGTTGTCACAGGAGAAGGCTCAGCGCTTTGCCAACCGCCGCCGCGGTGTGGGTCCCCGACTACGCGTTGGGGATTTGGTATGGCTTTCTTCCCGCTTTGTTCCTATGAAGGTCTCCTCTCCCAAATTTAAACCTCGTTTTATTGGGCCTTACAAGATATTGGAAATCCTTAATCCTGTATCTTTTCGTCTGGATCTTCCTGTGTCGTTTGCTATTCACAATGTATTTCATAGGTCCTTGTTGCGGCGGTACATTGTGCCTGTAGTTCCTTCTGCTGAGCCTCCTGCTCCGGTGTTGGTTGAGGGCGAGTTGGAGTACGTGGTGGAGAAGATCTTGGATTCTCGCCTCTCCAGGCGGAGGCTTCAGTACCTGGTCAAGTGGAAGGGCTATGGTCAGGAGGATAATTCCTGGGTGGTCGCCTCTGATGTTCATGCGGCCGATTTAGTTTGTGCCTTTCATGCCGCTCATCCTGATCGCCCTGGTGGTCGTGGTGAGGGTTCGGTGACCCCTCACTAAGGGGGGGGGGTACTGTTGTGAATTTGCTTTTTGCTCCCTCTAGTGGTTACTAGTTTTTTGACTCTGGTTTTTCTGTCATTCCTTTTATCCGCACCTGGGTCGTTAGTTAGGGGTGTTGCTATATAAGCTCCCTGGACCTTCAGTTCTATGCCTGGCAACGTAGTTATCAGAGCTAGTCTGCTGTGCTCTTGTCTACTGATCCTGGTTCCAGTTATATCAGCTAAGTCTGCCTTTTGCTTTTTGCTATTTGTTTTGGTTTTGTATTTTTGTCCAGCTTGTTCCAAAACTATATCCTGACCTTTGCTGGAAGCTCTAGGGGGGCTGGTGTTCTCCCCCCGGACCGTTAGACGGTTCGGGGGTTCTTGAATTTCCAGTGTGGATTTTGATAGGGTTTTTGTTGACCATATAAGTTACCTTTCTTTATTCTGCTATCAGTAAGCGGGCCTCTCTGTGCTAAACCTGGTTCATTTCTGTGTTTGTCATTTCCTCTTACCTCACCGTCATTATTTGTGGGGGGCTTCTATCCAGCTTTGGGGTCCCCTTCTCTGGAGGCAAGAAAGGTCTTTGTTTTCCTCTACTAGGGGTAGCTAGATTCTCCGGCTGGCGCGTGTCATCTAGAATCAACGTAGGAATGATCCCCGGCTACTTCTAGTGTTGGCGTTAGGAGTAGATATATGGTCAACCCAGTTACCACTGCCCTATGAGCTGGATTTTTGTATTCTGCAGACTTCCACGTTCCTCTGAGACCCTCGCCATTGGGGTCATAACACACACCGCGGAAGTTCTGTCCGAGTTCTTGCAACAAGAAACGCAGTCGTGGCTGGGCACAGTAGATCTTGAGGCAGGCAAGGTAGTGAGTGATAACGGAAGGAATTTCATGGCTGCCATCTCCCTTTCCCAACTGAAACACATTCCTTGCCTGGCTCACACCTTAAACCTGGTGGTGCAGTGCTTATTGAAAACTTATCCTGGGTTCTCCGACCTGCTCCTCAAAGTGCGTGCACTTTGCTCACATATCCGACGTTCGCCTGTACACGCCAGCCGTATGCAGACCTATCAGCGGTCTTTGAACCTTCCCCAGCATCGCCTAATCATAGACGTTGCAACAAGGTGGAACTCAACACTGCACATGCTTCAGAGACTGTGCAAACAGAGGCGTGCTGTTATTTATTTGTGGGAGGATACACGGGCAGGCAGTAGGATGGCAGACATGGAGTTGTCAGGTGGGCAGTGGTCTAAGATACAAGACATGTGTCAAGTCCTTCAGTGTTTTGAGGAATGCACACGGCTGGTTAGTGCAGACAACGCCGTAATAAGCATGAGCATCCCCCTAATGCGTCTGCTGATGCAAAGTTTGACGCACATAAAGGAGCAGGCATCTGCACCAGAGGAAGAGGAAAGCCTTGATGACAGTCAGCCATTGTCTGGTCAGGGCAGTGTACAGGACGAGGTAGCGGGCGAAGAGGAGGTGGAGGACGAGGAGGATGATGGGGATGAGTATATTTTTAATGCCGAACCTTTCCCGGGGGCACAGGAAATTGGTTGCGTGTCACGGCCGGGTTCTGGTTTTTTGAGGGACACAAGTGACGTAGATTTGCCTGCAACTGCCCCTCAACCAATCACAACCGGAGATTTGACAACTGGAACTTTGGCCCACATGGCGGATTATGCCTTACGTATCCTAAAAAGGGACACACGCATTACGAAAATGATGAACGATGACGATTACTGGTTGGCCTGCCTCCTTGATCCACGCTATAAAGGCAAATTGCAAAATATTATGCCACATGAGAACTTGGAACTAATATTAGCAACCAAACAATCAACTCTTGTTGACCGTTTGCTTCAGGCATTCCCAGCACACAGCGCACGTGATCGTTCTCACACGAGCTCCAGGGGGCAGCAGACTAGGAGTGTTAGGGGTGCACACATCAGAAGTGGCGTTGGACAGAGGGGTTTTCTGACCAGGTTGTGGAGTGATTTTGCTATGACCGCAGACAGGACAGGTACTGCTGCATCAATTGAAAGTGACAGGAGACAACATTTGTCCAGTATGGTTACTAACTATTTTTCATCCCTTATCGATGTTCTCCCTCAACCGTCATTCCCATTTGATTACTGGGCCTCCAAATTAGACACCTGGCCAGAATTGGCAGAATATGCATTGCAGGAGCTTGCTTGCCCGGCAGCAAGTGTCCTATCAGAAAGAGTATTCAGTGCTGCAGGTTCAATATTAACCGAAAAAAGGACTCGTCTGGCTACCCAAAATGTTGACGATCTAACATTCATTAAAATGAACCACAACTGGATTTCGAAATCTTTTGCCCCACCTTGCCCGGCCGACACCTAGCTTTCCTATGAAAAGCTCTTGCCTGTGAATTACTTTTCTAATGTCTAATTTGCTGCAGCTGATTGTACAGCATACGACATGTTTACACCTCCCTAAATGGCAAAACTCCCCACACGGGGCCGTGGTATCGCGACTTGGCGCAAGCACCCGTGAGACTGCTGTTTGTCTGAAGAGGTGGGTGTGCTCGCTTTTGGTTGACGGCATTGCTACTGGGTCCCTCATAGTACAATGTAGTGTCTCTGGCGGTGGTGGTGCGCACCCAACGTCAGACACACCGTTGTAACATGAGGGGCCCTGGGGCGGTCCCGCCGGCCTCAAGAGAGTTCCCCCCTACCCCAGCTCAAAATGTGCTCTACCACGTGCAAAATTATGTCGCACAGCTCCACCAATCTTTAGTCTATTCGCTGACATCATTCAATGTCTGGCACTGACAATACAAATTTGTAGACATCTATGATGCAACTTAAAGTAGTCTGTGTCTGTGTCCTATATTGGCACCATTAAATAGTTACTGCCAAATTACTATGTCAGAAACTCAGCAGATGAGCCCACCCCTGTACCTAAGTATGCCACCTTTTTTTTTGTTTTGGTTGTTTTGCGAGACATTAACATCTATTTATATTTTGGGAGTACTGGGACAGACACTCCTTGCACTACTCCTCCACTCACCACCAAGCTGCCCGTGTATCCATGTAACCGCTGTAAAACTGCCATGAGCCTATTGTTTGTTATTTTAGGCCTTTGAAGCCTGTCTGCGGTCCCTCCTTCCACTAGTCCTCCACTGACCAGACCACTGCTGCCCGTGTACCCCTGGAACCAATTATAAAGTGCCTACAGCCAGCCCATTTTTTTATGTTAGGCCTTTGAAGCCTGTCTGCGGTCCCTCCTTCCACTAGTCCTCCACTGGCCAGACCACTGCTGCCCGTGTACCCCTGGAACCAATTATAAAGTGCCTACAGCCAGCCCATTTTTTTATGTTAGGCCTTTGAAGCCTGTCTGCGGTCCCTCCTTCCACTAGTCCTCCACTGGCCAGACCACTGCTGCCCGTGTACCCCTGGAACCAATTATAAAGTGCCTACAGTCAGCCCATTTTTTTATGTTAGGCCTTTGAAGCCTGTCTGCGGTCCCTCCTTCCACTAGTCCTCCACTGGCCAGACCACTGCTGCCCGTGTACCCCTGGAACCAATTATAAAGTGCCTACAGCCAGCCCATTTTTTTATGTTAGGCCTTTGAAGTCTGTCTGCGGTCCCTCCTTCCACTAGTCCTCCACTGACCAGACCACTGCTGCCCGTGTACCCCTGGAACCAATTATAAAGTGCCTACAGCCAGCCCATTTTTTTATGTTAGGCCTTTGAAGCCTGTCTGCGGTCCCTCCTTCCACTAGTCCTCCACTGGCCAGACCACTGCTGCCCGTGTACCCCTGGAACCAATTATAAAGTGCCTACAGCCAGCCCATTTTTTTATTTTAGGCCTTTGAAGCCTGTCTGCGGTCCCTCCTTCCACTAGTCCTCCACTGGCCAGACCACTGCTGCCCGTGTACCCCTGGAACCAATTATAAAGTGCCTACAGCCAGCCCATTTTCTTATGTTAGGCCTTTGAAGCCTGTCTGCGGTCCCTACTTTAAATACTCCTCCACTCACCACCAAGCTGCCTGCCCGTGTATCCATGTAACCGCTGTAAAACTGCCATGAGCCTATTGTTTGTTATGTTAGGCCTTTGATAGCCTGTCTGCGGTCCCTACTTTAAATACTCCTCCACTCACCACCAAGCTGCCTGCCCGTCTATCCATGTAACCGCTGTAAAACTGCCATGAGCCTATTGTTTGTTATGTTAGGCCTTTGATAGCCTGTCTGCGGTCCTTACTTTAAATACTCCTCCACTCACCACCTAGCTGCCTGTGTATCCATGTAACCGATGTAAAACTGCCATGACTGCCTACTGTTTGTTATTTTAGGCCTTTGATAGCCTGTCTGCGGCCCCTACTTGCAATACTCCTCCACTGACCACAATGCTGCCTGGAGTGCCTGCCTGTGTATCCATGTAACCGATGTAAAACTGCCATGACTGCCTACTGTTTGTTATTTTAGGCCTTTGATAGCCTGTCTGCGGCCCCTACTTGCAATACTCCTCCACTGACCACAATGCTGCCTGGAGTGCCTGCCTGTGTATCCATGTAACCGATGTAAAACTGCCATGACTGCCTACTGTTTGTTATTTTAGGCCTTTGATAGCCTGTCTGCGGCCCCTACTTGCAATACTCCTCCACTGACCACAATGCTGCCTGGAGTGCCTGCCTGTGTATCCATGTAACCGATGTAAAACTGCCATGAGTGCCTACTGTTTGGTATTTTAGGCCTTTGATAGCCTGTCTGCAGCCCCTACTTGCAATACTCCTCCACTGACCACACCAATGCTGCCCGTGTACCCCTGGAACCTATTTAAAAGTTCATAGAGCCTAGTTATATATTTTATTTACTATTAATAAGGCCATGATGGACTACGCTGTACCACGCTACAAGCTAACCAGTCGACACTTCTTTTGCGAGAAAAGCCATCCCAACCCTCCACCAGCATGTAGAAGACCGCATTGTCCATGCACTCTGGCAATCTGTGAGTACAAAGGTGCACCTGACAACAGACGCATGGACCTGTAGGCATGGCCACGGAAGATTACGTGTCCATTACGGCGCAATGGGTTAATGTGGTGGATGCATGGTCCACAGGGGACAGCCTACTAAGTCTGTCTGCAGTCCCTAATTCAAATTGTCCTCCACTGTCTAAATTGGAGCTTCCACCTTCTGGCTTTCGGCCTATAGTATCAGAAATTAAACTGCATTTGGCCTTCAACTTTGGTTAGGGCCTACTAACGGCTTCTGCCCCTCCCTGGTGTTGCCCTCAACTAAATAAAGCTGAGCTTCAACCTTCCGGCTCTCATTAAGTGGTTTTAAAAAAAAAAAATGGTGGTTAGGGCCTACTAACGGCTTCTGCCCCTCCCTGGTGTTGCCCTCAACTAAATAAAGCTGAGCTTCAACCTTCTGCTCCAAATTACCATTTTAAAAAATGCAATAGGCTTTTCCGGCCTACTAAAGGTGTCTGTCTGTGTGCCCCTGCCTGGTGTTGTCCTCAACTAAATAAAGCTGAGCTTCAACCTTCTGCTCCAAATTACCATTTTAAAAAATGCAATAGGCTTTTCCGGCCTACTAAAGGTGTCTGTCTGTGTGCCCCTGCCTGGTGTTGTCCTCAACTAAATAAAGCTGAGCTTCAACCTTCCGGCTCTCATTAAGTGGTTTTTAAAAAAAAAAATGGTGGTTAGGGCCTACTAACGGCTTCTGCCCCTCCCTGGTGTTGCCCTCAACTAAATAAAGCTGAGCTTCAACCTTCTGCTCCAAATTACCATTTTAAAAAATGCAATAGGCTTTTCCGGCCTACTAAAGGTGTCTGTCTGTGTGCCCCTGCCTGGTGTTGTCCTCAACTAAATAAAGCTGAGCTTCAACCTTCTGCTCCAAATTACCATTTTAAAAAATGCAATAGGCTTTTCCGGCCTACTAAAGGTGTCTGTCTGTGTTCCCCTGCCTGGTGTTGTCCTCAACTAAATAAAGCTGAGCTTCAACCTTCTGCTCCAAATTACCATTTTAAAAAATGCAATAGGCTTTTCCGGCCTACTAAAGGTGTCTGTCTGTGTTCCCCTGCCTGGTGTTGTCCTCAACTAAATAAAGCTGAGCTTCAACCTTCTGCTCCAAATTACCATTTTAAAAAATGCAATAGGCTTTTCCGGCCTACTAAAGGTGTCTGTCTGTGTTCCCCTGCCTGGTGTTGTCCTCAACTAAATAAAGCTGAGCTTCAACCTTCTGCTCCAAATTACCATTTTAAAAAATGCAATAGGCTTTTCCGGCCTACTAAAGGTGTCTGTCTGTGTGCCCCTGCCTGGTGTTGTCCTCAACTAAATAAAGCTGAGCTTCAACCTTCTGCTCCAAATTACCATTTTAAAAAATGCAATAGGCTTTTCCGGCCTACTAAAGGTGTCTGTCTGTGTGCCCCTGCCTGGTGTTGTCCTCAACTAAATAAAGCTGAGCTTCAACCTTCTGCTCCAAATTACCATTTTAAAAAATGCAATAGGCTTTTCCGGCCTACTAAAGGTGTCTGTCTGTGTGCCCCTGCCTGGTGTTGTCCTCAACTAAATAAAGCTGAGCTTCAACCTTCCGGCTCTCATTAAGTGGTTTTTTTTTTTAAAAAATGGTGGTTAGGGCCTACTAACGGCTTCTGCCCCTCCCTGGTGTTGCCCTCAACTAAATAAAGCTGAGCTTCAACCTTCTGCTCCAAATTACCATTTTAAAAAATGCAATAGGCTTTTCCGGCCTACTAAAGGTGTCTGTCTGTGTGCCCCTGCCTGGTGTTGTCCTCAACTAAATAAAGCTGAGCTTCAACCTTCTGGCTTTCGCCCTATACTATCAGATATTAAACTGCATTTGGCCTACTAGTGTGGTTAGGCCCTTGAAACAGTGTCTGCTGCTCTTGGGTTTGCTACTCCACTGAACAAAGCAATGCCGCCTGTTTAGTCCTGTTACCAATTTTGAACTGCATTTAGCCTACTTTATTCTTTGGCCCTATATCTGTTTCCTCCTCATCCTGCCCATTGCCCAGCCACTGCTAGATGAGTCTGCTGGTACATTGACCTAGACCACTACATTCCCCTTGTACTCTACACAGCCAGAATCTGACCCTGCTGAAAGTAAGGTTCTCCTTCCCGCATGTTATACCACCTTACACAGGGACAAAGAGGAAGGTGCAGATGAAAGTGCAGGTTCCTTCATCAGGTGGGGGGGCATACTCGTTGGCGACGTCACTGGCACAGGGCCCCTCAGAGTACGCAAAAGTGTCGCTGCTGGTGGGAGGCGCCCCCGCCATGCAAACACACCGCCGTACTTTGAGGGGCCCTGTGCCAGTGGCAATGCGAACGAGTGGGCCCCCCCCTGCTTGCTCAGGATCACAGCACTTGCAACTTTTAAATACTTACCTTTCCCTGCAACACCGCCGTGACGTAGTCCGCATTTCCTGGGCCCACGAAAAACTTGAGCCAGCCCTACTCCCCCCACAACTTTCCCCCAATTCCCTATGCCCAACTATTATTATACAGTTAATTAAGATTGGCAAGCTTCAGAAACAAGAATGGATGTTTTTGGCATTAAAATGGGCACTGTAGGTGTTTTCCTGGCCTCCACTCACTGCCGACTATGCTTCCCCATTGACTTGCATTGGGTTTCGTGTTTCGGTCGATCCCCGACTTTTAGCGATAATCGGCCGACTGCACTCGACTCGACTCTGGACAAAATCGGGTTTCCCAAAACCCTACTCGATCTTAAAAAAATGAAAGTCGCTCAACCCTAGTCTTCACTATAGTGGAGTTTGGAGTGTGACTGTTTGAGGTTGTGGACAGGTGTCTTTTATACTGATAACAAGTTCAAACAGGTGCTATTTCTACAGGTAATGAGTGGATGACAGATGAGCCTCTTAAAGAACAAGTTACAGGTCTTTGAGAGCCAGAAATCTTGCGTGTTTTTAGGTGACCAAAATACTTATTTTCCACCATATTTTGCAAAAATTTGTTTTTTAATTTTGACTCAGAGTTGTGGTCTACCTATGATGTCAATTAAAGGCCTCTCTCATCTTTTTAAGTGGGAGAACTTGCACAATTAGTCACTGACTACTTTTTTTCCCCACTGTACATCAGTTACCGAGTCAAATCCAGAGGTTTCTTGCCACATAATGGCCAGGCAATCATGTTGTGCAATCTTGGAGTCAACTACCTCTTCCACTAAAGTGTCAGAGATGTGATCTATCTTGCTCCATTTCTCCCCTGGGGAAAGGAAGGAGAGTGGCAGGATTAAGGACATCACATCTGGAGATTGTAACATTGTCTGGGAGTAGAAGTGAGCATTGTAAACGTAGTTGGTGGCAGCAGACAAGTGTTTCAGCTGTGTTTGGGCCAAAATGACAGTGATATCATGGTATCATGGGGAGCCTGTGGAGAAAGGGGGTCAGTGGGTGCTCTCGTCCGTTGGCCAGGCTGTCTTTAGCAAGACTGCATGGACCACAGCTCATACCACTGAATGCCCGCTCTATCTCCCCGTGGGCAATACACTACACAGACAACACAGGGTTAAGGTAAAACAGTGTGGCAATACTTTATTGAACCACAACACACAATAGCAAACAGAACAATCTCACCATGGCTAGAAAAGGTCACTGCGTCTCCACATATTTCCAGTATGACATGCTGTCAGAGCTCCCAGGGTCCCATGGGCGCATATAAAAGATCACTGCGTCTCCACGTATTTCCAGTTTGACATGATGTCAGAGCTCCCAGGGTCACATGGGCGCATATAAAAGATCACTGCGTCTCCACGTATTTCCAGTATGACATGATGTCAGAGCTCCCAGGGTCACTACTCCATCTGTGGATGAACGCACAGAGAAGGGGTAACGACAAGCATAGGGAGATGACCAAGAACTGTCCATAGAGTCCATACAAGGTCCAAAGCCAGTTGACATGATGTCAGAGCTCCCAGGGTCGCTACTCCATCTGTGGATGAACGCACAGAGAAGGGGTAACGACAAGCATAGGGAGATGACCAAGAACTGACCATAGAGTCCATACAAGGTCCAAAGCCAGTTGACACGAGAGTCACCACCTGGCTTATCTGACCATCTGCATGGAACCAGGCGACCAGCGGGTCCCAACCGTGGCTTTCTCCAAACATATCCATGGTTCAGAGATGGTCACTGGATCAGTTCTGTGTCCTTTCAACCGGAGCCGAAAACCCCTGGGTTGTTTCCTATAGAATCATAGATCAGTGTCCCTCGTCATGGTGCCATGATGAATTGACTGCAGTCCTTTCTCTTGTCTGTTGGGTGTTTTGCAGAATGTCTGGCAGGTAGCTCTGTATTACTTCAGACTCTCAGGATGTGATCTCTGAGTCTTTTTATACCCAAGGCATGTAAGCTATTTTTAGGATTACCCAGGGCCCTTCAGTCCAACATCAAGATAAGGTAAACAATGGTGATGGGATTAAGTAGCACTATTAGGGTACTGTCACACAGTCACACTTTGGACGCTACGACGGCACGATCCGTGACGTCGCAGCGTCGTATGAGTATCGCTCCAGCGTCGTAGACTGCGGTCACACGTTGCAATCACGGCACTGGAGCGATGCCGAAGTCCCCGGGTAACCAGGGTAAACATTGGGTTACTAAGTGCAGGGCCGCGCTTAGTAACCCGATGTTTACCCTGGTTACCAGCGTAAACGTAAAAAAAACAAACAGTACATACTCACATTCCGGTGTCTGTCCCCCGGCATTCTGCTTCTCTCCACTGTGTAAGCAGCAAAGCCGGAAAGCACAGCGGTGACGTCAGACGTCACCGCTGTGCTCGCTTTCCGGCTGGCAGGCGCTCACAGTGCAGAGAAGCTGAGACGCCGGAGGACAGACACCGGAAGGTAAGTATGTACTGTTTGGTTTTTTTTACTTTTACGCTGGTAACCACGGTAAACATCGGGTTACTAAGCGCGGCCCTGCGCTTAGTTACCCGATGTTTACCCTGGTTACAAGCGAACACATCGCTGGATCGCTGTCACACACAACGATCCAGCGATGTCAGCGGGTGATCAAGCGACGAAAGAAAGTTCCAAACGATCTGCTACGACGTACGATTCTCAGCAGGATCCCTGATCGCTGCTGCGTGTCAGACACAGCGATATCGTATGGATATCGCTGGAACGTCACGGATCGTACCGTCGTAGCGATCAAAGTGTGACTGTGTGACAGTACCCTTAGCATATAAGCACACATCAATAAACAAAGCTTAACACACTCAATGTACAGTCACTATTACAGACTTAAGGTACCGTCACACTAAGCGACGCTGCAGCGATACAGACAACGATGCCGATCGCTGCAGCATCGCTGTTTGGTCGCTGGAGAGCTGTCACACAGACCGCTCTCCAGCGACCAACGATGCCGAGGTCCCTGGGTAACCAGGGTAAACATCGGGTTGCTAAGCGCAGGGCCGCGCTTAGTAACCCAATGTTTACCCTGGTTACCAGTGTAAAATGTAAAAAAACAAACACTACATACTCACCTTCGCGTTCCCCGGCGTCCGCTTCCTGCACTGACTGAGTGCCGGCCCTAACAGCAGAGCAGTGACGTCACCGCTGTGCTGTGCTTTCACTTTACGGCCAGCGCTCAGTCAGTGCAGGAAGCGGACGGCGGGGGACGCGAAGGTGAGTATGTACTGTTTGTATTTTTACATTTTACACTGGTAACCAGGGTAAACATCGGGTTACTAAGCGCGGCCCTGCGCTTAGTAACCCGATATTTACCCTGGTTACCATTGTAAAACATCGCTGGTATCGTTGCTTTTGCTGTCAAACACAACGATACACGCCGATTTGATGACCAAATAAAGTTCTGAACTTTAATCAACGACCAGCGATATCACAGCAGGATCCTGATCACTGCTGCGTGTCAAACACAACGATATCGCTATCCAGGACGCTGCAACGTCACGGATCGCTAGCAATATCGTTTAGTGTGACGGTACCTTTACATAGTATGTTAGATAGTATATCAGTTGGCAAGTCTGTCTTCTTGACCCACCAGACATAAACACTTAAATTCACAAGCCAATATACAGATAAAAAGCCAGTTCTTTTGGTTTGCAAAAAAACATGGTTGTCTGGGAAATTAAGATACAATCTGGTTTCTTCACAGAGCCATTATCTCCAGTCTGTGGCCCAGAATGATGTCAGAGAACACGGCTCTCATGCAGGTGAGTGCACCATCGGCAACAGGGTCTAGTCTAGCAGAGTAGTACCCAAGGGGGCGCTGTCTTCCTCCATGAGTCTGAGTCAAGACTCCCATTGCATGTCCTCCTTTTTCCATGACAAATAGGCAGAATAACTTCTGGTAGTCGGGTAGTCATAGGGTAGGGGAGGATACGATTGCACTCTTTAACATGCCTCTTTGGATAGGCAGATGGGAATAGCCTTGAGGCAGTTTTATAGGGGTTGCATATGGACTGATGCATCGAAAATCCAAGGGTGGCAGTAGGACACGAGACCAAGGAAGGATTGAAGCTGGGTGGGATTGGAGGGTAGGGGTATAGTTTTGACTCCTGCCTTCCTGTCTTCAGTGACATGTTTTGCCTGGTCGGAGATGCAATGTACCAGAAACACAGCCTTGTCTAGGCAGAATTGCAGTTTGTCTTTGGATGCTTTGCAGCAGTTGTATCCTAAGAACTGAAGCAAGGAGATAGACTCGATTGTGCTTCATGTTTGAATCTGCACACAGGAGAAGGTCATTAACATATTGGAGGAGCGTGACAATGGGATGCATCATTTTCCAGGGTTCTAGGATGGTGGTAAGG
Organism: Ranitomeya variabilis; assembly: GCF_051348905.1. Lineage (NCBI taxonomy): Eukaryota > Metazoa > Chordata > Amphibia > Anura > Dendrobatidae > Ranitomeya > Ranitomeya variabilis. Next base: position 507,569,630 of record NC_135235.1, read on the forward strand.
GCTTGGCTGAACAGGGAGGGGCTATTTTGGGCTCCTTGTGGAATCAGCATCCATGTATATTGCTGACACTCATGGGTGAAGGCAAAAATATATTGGCTGTCAGGTTGTAATGGTACACTAAAGAAGGCATTGGCCAAATCTATCACGGTGAACCAGCAAGAGGTTGCTGGAACAGAGGATAGGACAGTGTGAGGGTTTGGCACAATCGGGGTATCCAGCACAGAGGCTTCGCTAACTGCAAGCAAGTCTTGAACCATGCAGAATTTAGGGGGTTGGCCTTTTAATGTTTTCTTCTTCACTGGAAACAATGGGGTATTGCATGTTTATTTGGCAGTGCTGATTGCTCCATTCTTGAGGTAGATTTTAAATTGTTGTGTGGAAGCAGCAGATTGTGTATTGGAGAGCGGGTACTGTGGTTTCCATGGCAGCAGGGCTCCTTGCTTGAGTTTTACTTCCACTGGCTGGACTGAGAGCCATCCAATATCTTCCGGGTCTTGCGCCCACAGGGTTTCTGGGACTTGTGTCGAGGAGAGACCATATATTTCAGCCGAGTGTTCCGCTGATAGCAGCGTGGTGAGGGTAACTGTCCCATCTGCGTGGAACCGGATATTGGCCTGGATTTTTGCCAGTATGTCTGAACCCAGTAGCTTTACCGGGCAGGTTGGGGAAACAACTAACTGGGACAACATGCTCTGCATAGGCTGCAGGCCTATATGTAAAGGTTTGGTCATGGGGTTGTAATGTGTGGCTCCATTAACACCCACACATGGCACTACATCATCTGAGAGACAATCTGAGTGGGGTAGGTCGATATTCCTAATGACACTTCTGGCTGCACCGGTATCTACCTATACCTCAATCTGAATGGTGGGCGTTGGTCCACTCGGTTGTCTTGTGGAGTGTAAAAGTAAGTATGGACTTAGTGGTTTTGATATATCTGGCTTGCCTGTGTCCTATTAGGCATTGGGGCCTGAATTTCTTGGGTCGCAGGTAGCTGCCGATGTCCAGGTTTCATTCTCTGTGGGGCAGAGCAGCAATTCCTCTTCAAATGTCCCAATTTCCCACAATTGTAACACGTGACTTTGGGCCTGTGTCCATTCAGATTCCATAGAGGAGGTGCGAGACCAGCAGGCTGATGTGCGTGGATTTGGAAGATTGGTTCACCTCGACCCCTCTTGACACTTGGAAGAGTGTGTCCTTGTCTAGTCTTCTGTATTCTGGTCTGGTAGTCTGGATTTGTTTCATATGGGATCACAGAGACCCTGAACAAAAGCTTGTACCCAAATCTGTTGGTAGGACTTCTTCTGAAAGTCGAATCCAAGGTTTAAGAACATCTGGTTCAGCTGGTTAAAGAATTTCTCCACTGTCTCCCCTTTTTTTTGCATTACGTCCTCCATAGTTACCGCCTGTTCTCTCAGGCAGTCCTTAGCCCAAGAATAGAGCCTGATGAGGAACTGAACTCCTGAAGGGTATATCTGACGCCATTCTACACTTCAATGATCAAGATTGAAGGCTGGCTTCACCACCGGCCAGAAGGAGTCTCCTGCTTTAATTTCAGCTAATCCAACTAAATTGGCCAGTGAGGCAAAGTGTGTCTTTTGTATTTGGCTCATCTTCCTGTAAAAGGGCATGGGTTGTCTGCCTGGGTCCGGTACGTTGTTCACCAGAGTAGAGGCCTCGTTGGGTTTCCAGGTGACATAATGGGGGCCACAAGTCCACGGAGTCCCGGATCACCTTCCCTACCCAGGCCTAGACTGATTTGTGCCAATGTTACAGGTTGAATCCTAGATACAGCACTTCCGCTTTTGCCAAAGCAGTTTTACTTTTCGGGCTGCTCGGGTTTTCGCTACACCTGAGAAGCGTTTGCTCTGGGGTATATAACTTCTTGTCTTCTATCTCCTGCAACAATGTACCTTCTGGATTTGGGACAGTTATTTTGGCGTGTGTGTTCAGTCTAAATACCTTCAGCTCTGGGTGCTTGGGTGCATAAGACATGTATCCTGTCTGGGTTCTGGGGAAAGGGGTTTCTACCACCCTTACAACATGCCAACTCTCCTTTGATATAGCGAGTTCTAGGGCCTGGACACAGAGAGGGCACATCATATGGGATGTTGTGAGTAAACAGAGGGCAACAAGTCAATAGCTGGAAGATGGGTGTAAACAGGGTTATTTTCCTGGTTCCACAGGTCAAAACCCAACTTGGCAACATAAAAACACAGTTTTATGGCATCTTTTTTTGCTATACACCTACACCTGTCCATGCTGTCGTTTCCGTATGGGCACACGAGGGGAGTGTATTATGGATAGTACCACCGGCGTCTAATCACGGTCCTCCACAATGTCCCTTCTGGGTGTTGGATAGTTAGCTGGGCATGAATGTTTGCTCCGAATACTCTTTATCTGGGCCACTTGGACCAAACGGGGAAATAACCTGTTTCTTCTATTTCAAAGGGTGTGTCCACTACACTTGCTACCTGAAAGCCTACTTCTGTGATTATTAGTTCTAAACCTTGTCTGCACAGTGTGCATGTCATCAAGCAGGGAGACAAACCAATCACTACATTCATATACTACTCTCACCACTGCTGCCAGGACCTTAGCTGGGCAGTTCTGATGGGAAACCTAAAATTCATCAGCCGTATTAGAGGCTGGAACCAGAGTGATTGGGGATATTCCGTTTGACCATCTCCTTGCCTTCCTAGGCTGGCTAAAGCAACAGGCACACACACACACATAAATAAAGCAGACAAGGAAACTTTTTTGACCAGGTTTTGGGCTAGGACTTGTCAGTTTTGGTACTGGAGGAGGAGGGTGCTAGGCAAGATAAATGATTTTCTTATCTGATGGAGCTGCAGTCTCCTGTGCGGTCCGTCCTGAGAGTAGAGGTTTGGGCGCAGCTGCCATCGTCTGGATGCCTCAACCTAGCCTCACGTTGGGCGCCAGCTGTTTTGGGGGTCACACTCGAGAGGTGTGCAATCGTCTTAATTGTCTGCTGTCAAATCTGGTGTCAATGGATGTACGTGCACGTACGCAGAAAATAACCACAGTAGACTGTCCATGTCAGCTCTCTTTTATTGAGGAAGTTACACACCTTTATAGCAAATCTCTTGGGAGTAACCAAGGGCACATATCTTATTTTAATAGGTCAAGCTGCATTCATTACCTTTTATGTCAACATGCTTTGATCCAGAGTCATGGCCTTACATGCTCCTGTTATCCGTTGCTGCGCAATAGGCCTTATTAGCAATGCAGAGTAAAATATCAAAAAGTACGTAGGTCTTGTAAACAGCACAGATGAGGCTCTTGGTGCCAAAGCTATTTTGTATATCTTCAACAATCATTAACTTCAGTTATTAACATCCTTAACAGTTCCTTAGGCTGCAAGGGGGAAGGCGGGATAAGGTCAATTCTCATTGCAACAATGCTAGTGCAGAGAAAAAGCTTATTACTATCAGCTGATCACTAGTGTGGGTTGTAACTGTGCTGCAAAGACCTTGCCTTCATCACTCAAAAACTTACCCACTGAGATATAAGTAAAGCAGAAGGATGCATGTCAGTATACTAGGTGGTTAAGAGAGAAGTTCGATGTAGGTTGCAATGACAAAATATAACCCAGATGGTTAATGGATCATAGAGACAAAGACTTAAATATCCATGATTGTTGATGTAGTGGTCCGGCCGCCAGCAGAACCCGACGTACGTTTCACAAGCAGATTGCTTCCTCAAGGGGCGTAGTGAACAATAGCCTGTCTCCTGGAATACTGAAAATACTTGCATAATTAAGATTAAATGCTCTGTCATCACAGTCCCTCAAAGTTGCCCATGAGGTTTCCGGGCCTCGCAGCTGTTGGGAGACTCTGTGGCTGTGAACCCTGGTAACCTTTATCTGAGTTCACAGGCGCCAGTTTTCAAAGCAGTTCTAGTACCAGACCAAATGATTTGCTCATCGGTTCGGCTAACAGACAAGTTCATCTGCAGCAGCAGCAGGAGTGGCTTCTCTGCACTGTGACACTGAAAAAATGGTGCCAGCGAAACAAGATGTTCTATATGGCAAGGGGCATGTGACTTTGGCAGTCAATCACAGAAGACTGTTGTGAATCCGCTTTTTGGGCTCCCCTGGTGGTTGCTGGTGGTACTGGTGACTTGTGTGTGCTTTGCTGTCTCAGTTCACCTGCTCCCATCAGTGTTTGGGAGTTTCCTATTTAGCCTTGCTCTCCAGTCATTTCCTTGCCGGTCATCATTGTAACCAGAGCCTTCGGTTGCATGTTCCTGCTACTAGTCTGCTGATCAGCTAAGTGGACTTTGTCCTTTTGTTTTGTATCTTTTGTCCAGTTTGCAGTTTTTGTTATTCTCTGTAGCTGGAAGCTCTTGCGGGCTGAAATTGCCACTCCTGTGTCATGAGTTGACACAGGAGTCTTAAAGTAATTTCAGGATGGTTTTTTGAAAGGGTTTTCAGTTGACCGTGAAGTCCTCTTTTGTATCCTTCTGCTATCTAGTAAGTGGACCTCTCTTTGCTAAATCTACTTTCATACTGTGTATGTATTTTCCTCTTAAACTCACCGTTATTACATGTGGGGGGCTGCTATCATCTTTTGGGGTATTTCCCTAGAGGTAAGCCAGGTCTGTTCCTTCCTCTACCAGGCGTAGTTAGTCCTCCGGCTGGCGCGTGGCATTTAGGAAGTCGTAGGTATGCTCCCTGGCTACTATTAGTTGTGTGGTAGATTTAGCTCACGGTCAGCTCGAGATTCCATCACCCAGAGCTCGTCCGTTATTTTTGTGTTTTGATGTTTCCCTGCCATTGGGAATCATGACAGTATGACCGGCCAATGTTAAAGTTATTGGCAGAAGAAAGGAGAGAAAAAAGAAGTCTGTAGAATTTTTTTTTTTTTCCCCCTATGCTTGCTCCATAGTTGGATCAGTTGCATAAAATTCCTACACCAGAGGTGTTTTCCGGAGATAGATCTCGGTTCCTGAATTTCAAATATAATTGTAAATTGTTCCTTTCTCTCAGACCTCACTCCTCTGGAGATCCTGTCCAGCAGGTTAAGATTGTAATCTCTTTGCTGCGAGGTGACCCTCAAAATTGGGCATTTTCATTGACACCAGGGGATCCTGCGTTGCTCAATGTGGATGCGTTTTTTCTGGCTTTAGGGTTGCTTTATGAGGAACCTAATTTGGAGATTCAAGCTGAAAAAGCTTTGATAGCCATATCTCAAGGGCAAGATGAAGCTGAGATATACTGCCAAAAATTTCGTAGATGGTCTGTGCTTACTCAGTGGAATGAGTGCGCCCTAGCGGCAAATTTCAGAGAGGGCCTTTCTGATGCCGTTAAAAATGTTATGGACGGGTTCCCTGCGCCCACAGGTCTGAATGAGTCCATGACAATGGCTATTCAGATTGATCGGCGTTTGCAGGAGCGCAAACCCGTGCACCATTTGGCAGTATCTTCTGAAGAGACGCCAGAGAAAATGCAATGTGACAGAATTCTGTCCCGAAGCGAGCGGCAGAATTATAGGCGTAAAAATGGGTTATGCTTCTATTGTGGTGATTCTGCTCATGTTATATCAGCATGCTCTAAACGTACAAGGAAGGTTGACAAGTCTATTTCAATTGGCACTTTACAGTCTAAATTTATTCTGTCTGTAACCTTGATTTGTTCATTATCAGTTATTACCGTGGATGCCTATGTGGACTCTGGCGCCGCTCTGAGTCTTATGGATTGGTCCTTTGCCAGGCGCTGTGGGTTTGATTTAGAGCCTCTGGAAGTCCCTATACCTCTGAAGGGTATTGATTCTACGCCTTTGGCTTGTAATAAACCACAATTCTGGACGCAAGTGACTATGCGTATGACTCCAGACCATCAGGAGGTGATTCGCTTCCTTGTGTTGTACAATTTGCATGATGTTTTGGTGCTTGGATTACCATGGTTACAATCCCATAACCCAGTCCTTGACTGGAAAACAATGTCTGTGTTAAGCTGGGGATGTCGGGGGGCTCATGGGGACATACCTTTGGTTTCCATTTCGTCATCTATTCCCTCTGAGATTCCGGCATTTTTGTCTGATTATCGTGATATTTTTGAGGAGCCAAAAATTGGTTCACTCCCTCCCCACAGAGATTGTGATTGCGCCATAGATCTGATTCCTGGCAGTAAATTTCCAAAGGGTCGTTTGTTTAACTTATCTGTGCCTGAACATGCTGCTATGCGAGAGTATATTAAGGAGTCCCTGGAAAAGGGACATATTCGTCCTTCTTCATCTCCTTTAGGAGCTGGTTTTTTCTTTGTATCTAAAAAGGATGGCTCTTTGAGGCCTTGTATTGATTATCGACTCCTGAATAAAATTACAGTCAAATATCAGTATCCGTTGCCTTTGCTGACTGATTTGTTTGCTCGCATAAGGGGGGCTAAGTGGTTCTCTAAGATTGATCTTCGTGGGGCGTATAATTTGGTGCGAATTAAGCAGGGGGATGAGTGGAAAACCGCATTTAATACGCCTGAGGGCCATTTTGAGTATTTCGTAATGCCTTTCGGCCTTTCTAATGCACCTTCAGTCTTTCAGTCCTTAATGCATGATATTTTCCGTGAATATTTGGATAAATTTATGATTGTGTATTTGGATGATATTTTGATTTTTTCTGATGACTGGGAGTCTCATGTTCAACAGGTCAGGAGGGTTTTTCAGGTTTTGCGGGAGAATTCTTTGTGTGTAAAGGGTTCAAAGTGTGTTTTTGGGGTTCAAAAGATTTCCTTTTTGGGGTACATTTTTTCCCCTTCTTCTATTGAGATGGACCCTGTCAAGGTTCGGGCTATTTGTGACTGGACGCAGCCTACTTCTCTTAAGAGTCTTCAGAAATTCTTGGGCTTTGCTAATTTTTATCGTCGATTTATAACTGGTTTTTCTGGCGTTGCTAAACCTCTGACGGATTTGACCAAGAAGGGTGCTGATGTTGCCAATTGGTCCCCTGCTGCTGTGGAGGCCTTTCGGGAGCTTAAGCGCCGCTTTTTGTCTGCCCCTGTGTTGCGCCAGCCTGATGTTTCTCTTCCCTTTCAGGTTGAGGTCGATGCTTCCGAGATCGGAGCGGGGGCGGTTTTGTCGCAGAAAAGTTCCGACTGCTCAGTGATGAGACCTTGTGCGTTCTTTTCTCGAAAATTTTCGGACGCTGCCGAGCGAAACTATGATGTTGGTAATCGGGAGCTTTTGGCCATGAAGTGGGCATTTGAGGAGTGGTGTCATTGGCTTGAGGGTGCCAGACATCAGGTGGTAGTTTTGACTGATCACAAGAATCTGATTTATCTAGAGTCTGCCAGGCGCCTGAATCCTAGACAGGCACGATGGTCGTTTTTTTCTCGGTTTAATTTTGTGGTTTCATACTTACCGGGTTCTAAAAATGTTAAGGCAGATGCTCTTTCTAGGAGTTTTGAGCCTGACTCTCCTGGGGATTCTGAACCTGCTGGTGTCCTTAAGGATGGGGTTGTTTTGTCTGCTGTCTCCCCAGATCTGCGACGTGCTTTGCAAGAATTTCAGGCAGATAGACCTGATTGTTGTCCGCCTAGTAGACTGTTTGTTCCTGATGATTGGACCAGTAGAGTCATCTCGGAAGTTCATTCTTCTTCGCTGGCAGGTCATCCTGGAATTTTTGGTACCAGAGATTTGGTGGCTAGATCCTTCTGGTGGCCTTCCCTGTCTCGGGATGTGCGTGTTTTTGTGCAGTCTTGTGATGTGTGTGCTCGGGCCAAGCCTTGTTGTTCTAGGGCTAGTGGGTTATTGTTGCCCTTGCCTGTTCCGAAGAGGCCTTGGACGCACATCTCTATGGACTTTATTTCTGATCTCCCTGTTTCTCAGAAGATGTCTGTCATCTGGGTGGTGTGTGACCGTTTTTCTAAAATGGTTCATTTGGTACCATTGCCTAAGTTGCCTTCCTCATCTGAGTTGGTTCCTCTATTTTTTCAAAATGTGGTTCGCTTGCATGGTATTCCGGAAAACATCGTTTCTGACAGGGGAACCCAGTTCGTGTCTAGATTTTGGCGGGCATTCTGTGCCAGGTTGGGCATTGATTTGTCTTTTTCGTCTGCATTCCATCCTCAGACTAATGGCCAGACGGAGCGAACTAATCAAACTTTGGAGACTTATTTGAGGTGTTTTGTGTCTGCGGATCAGGATGACTGGGTTGCCTTTTTGCCGTTGGCAGAATTTGCTCTTAATAATCGGGCTAGTTCTGCCACTTTGGTTTCTCCTTTCTTTTGCAATTCAGGGTTTCATCCTCGTTTTTCATCTGGTCAGGTGGAATCTTCGGATTGTCCTGGAGTGGATGCGGTGGTGGATCGGTTGCATCAGATTTGGGGACAAGTGGTGGACAATTTGAAGTTGTCCCAGGAGAGGACTCAGCAGTTTGCTAACCGCCGTCGTTGTGTTGGTCCTCGCCTTCGTGTTGGGGACTTGGTGTGGTTGTCTTCCCGTTTTGTCCCTATGAGGGTTTCTTCTCCTAAGTTTAAGCCTCGGTTCATCGGTCCTTATAGGATTTTGGAGATACTTAACCCTGTGTCCTTTCGTTTGGACCTCCCGGCATCTTTCGCTATCCATAATGTATTCCATCGGTCGTTGTTGCGGAGATATGAGGTACCGGTGGTTCCTTCTACTGAACCTCCTGCTCCTGTGCTGGTGGAGGGTGAATTGGAGTACGTTGTAGAGAAGATCTTGGATTCCCGTATTTCCAGACAGAGACTTCAATATCTGGTTAAGTGGAAGGGCTATGGTCAGGAAGATAATTCTTGGGTAACTGCCTCTGATGTTCATGCCTCGGATTTGGTTCGTGCCTTTCATAGGGCTCATCCAGATCGCCCTGGCGTTTCTCGTGAGGGTTCGGTGCCCCCTCCTTAAGGGGGGGGTACTGTTGTGAATCCGCTTTTTGGGCTCCCCTGGTGGTTGCTGGTGGTACTGGTGACTTGTGTGTGCTTTGCTGTCTCAGTTCACCTGCTCCCATCAGTGTTTGGGAGTTTCCTATTTAGCCTTGCTCTCCAGTCATTTCCTTGCCGGTCATCATTGTAACCAGAGCCTTCGGTTGCATGTTCCTGCTACTAGTCTGCTGATCAGCTAAGTGGACTTTGTCCTTTTGTTTTGTATCTTTTGTCCAGTTTGCAGTTTTTGTTATTCTCTGTAGCTGGAAGCTCTTGCGGGCTGAAATTGCCACTCCTGTGTCATGAGTTGACACAGGAGTCTTAAAGTAATTTCAGGATGGTTTTTTGAAAGGGTTTTCAGTTGACCGTGAAGTCCTCTTTTGTATCCTTCTGCTATCTAGTAAGTGGACCTCTCTTTGCTAAATCTACTTTCATACTGTGTATGTCTTTTCCTCTTAAACTCACCATTATTACATGTGGGGGGCTGCTATCATCTTTTGGGGTATTTCCCTAGCGGTAAGCCAGGTCTGTTCCTTCCTCTACCAGGCGTAGTTAGTCCTCCGGCTGGCACGTGGCATTTAGGAAGTCGTAGGTATGCTCCCTGGCTACTATTAGTTGTGTGGTAGATTTAGCTCACGGTCAGCTCGAGATTCCATCACCCAGAGCTCGTCCGTTATTTTTGTGTTTTGATGTTTCCCTGCCATTGGGAATCATGACAGAAGACCTTCTGTTAAGTACAGGCTGGAGCAGGCACCCATCCCCCATGCGGCGCTAAGTGGAGGCCGACATTACAGGGGTTGGGGAAAAAGGGGGGTGGGAATGAGTCATCTTTAGGGAGGTGGGTTTATGGTAATGGGAAGGGGGTTATTAGGGCTGATGGGGGTGGAGCGGGGCACTTTCCCGCTCTGAAGCGCAGCGAGTAGTCCCCTCGCTGCTCAACTTACCATGTCCTCGGTAGCGCAGGTCCTGGAGTCCCTTCGGCAGGCGGTGGAGAGGCAGCCGCTGGGTTAGCTTGAAGCCCAGGTGGCGGGGATCAGCGGCGGCAGAAGCAGTTCGGTGGCTGCGGATCCTGGAGGGCTGCAGCGGTCCCGTCGGGTACGTCCCCCGGAGCGGTTATCGCCTGACGTCCTATCCAGGCCTCAGCGCCGGCGCAGGAGCCCCTCCAGGGACCCTCCAGGCCGGGCACCTGCATCCAAGCGCCCCAGCAGGCCCCGGGCTGGGAGGAATCCACCGGCCGGGCTGAGGCCTACAGCGTCGCACAGGCCTTCCCGCTCTGTGCCGGGGCGGAGTCAGCGCACGCTGGGGCTGCAGTGGAGGCCAGAGATGTCACAGCAGGCCGCCGGGGTAGCCCACCTGGCAGGCGTCCTGCTTCGTCACCGGGATGGAGTCGGCGGTGGAGTCCTGGGACCGATGCAGCGGCAGGTGGCACCCCAGTGGACACGGGGTTGCTGGACCTGCCAGCAGATGGCGCTCCCGGCACGCGTCAGCACAGGAGTGCTGGCGGTGGATCTTTGCATCCCTCTCCGCATCGTGGAGCGGGCAGGGGGTCCAGAGTCAGCAAGGATGCCCCAGTTCAGGGGCCCGCTGGCTCATCTACAAACAACAGGCTCTCCGTTTCCAGGGCGGTCGGGCCCTCGGCATCGTCATCAGCGGGATCCGTGCGGTCGGTGATCAGCGGACCTCCTCTCCCGGAGGGTCCTGGGGGAGTCTCGAGGTCATCAATCGACAGGATGGACGCACGCTCGGCGGCTGGAGGGATCACAGCTCTCTCACAGCCTGGTGAGTATAGCGCCATGTCTAGTTCGTCTACGGTGTTGTCTCAGTCTGTAGGGGTCTGTCAGGTGGGGGTGTCGTGCGTAGTTAGTCAGGGCGCGTCGGCAGCGGCCGGTTCAGGTGAGGCTGGCATCAGCGAGTTGCTGGGTAATGTAAGAGAGTTGATTGCGCATTGGGATAGTAGCAGGTCAATGCCTGGTCAGCTGGCTGCATGGGTAGGGCCACGGGAAGCCGGTCACGGGTTTCCGGGTGGGGGCTTAGTGGCGCATAGCAGTGCTTCTGCGCCAGTGTCGGTATCGGTGCAGACTGCGAAAGAGAAGGAATGCAGGATTCATTTAGATGATAGGGCGCATGGCGAAGTGTACCTTTGCTTCGAGGGCCCGCTTGGGGTTCATTTGAAGAAGGAAGTGAGGGAAAAGATTTGGAAGGACGAGTATGTGGAAATCTTTTCCCTTCTACTGTACAGCTGGAGAAGTTTAATTTGGATAAGGGAAAAAAGGATGAGAGCAAGAAGGAAGAGGAAGAGAAGCGTAGGTGGCAGCTTATACCGCAGACTTTCGTGAATTGGTTACAGGTAGGGTTGAGTGACCTTAACTTTTATAGGATCGGGTCGGGTTTCACGAAACCCGACTTTCTCAAAAGTCGGGTCGAGTGAAATCGGCCGATCCTATAAAAAAGTCGGGGTCGGGGTTGGCCGAAACACAAAACCCAATGCACTGCAATGGGATACTATGGTTCCCAGGGTCTGAAGGAGAGGAAACTCTCCTTCAGGCCCTGGGATCCATATTTAAGTGTAAAATAAAGAATTAAAATAAAAAATATGGATATACTCACCTGTCCGGCGGCCCCTGCAACTTACCGAGGGAACCGGCGGCCTGCTTTGGTTAAAATGAGCGCGTCCAGGGCCTTCCGTGACGTCACGGCTTTGTGATTGGTCGCGACGGCCCATGTGACCGCCACGCGACCAATCACAAGCCGCGGACGTCATTCTCAGGTCCTAAATTCCTAGAATTCTAAATTCTAGGAATTTAGGACCTGAGAATGACGTCCGCGGCTTGTGATTGGTCGCGTGGCGGTCACATGGGCCGTCGCGACCAATCACAAAGCCGTGATGTCATGGAAGGCCCTGGACGCGCTCATTTTAACCAAAGCAGGCCGCCGGTTCCCTCGGTAAGTTGCAGGGGCCGCCGGACAGGTGAGTATATCAATATTTTTTATTTTAATTCTTTATTTTACACTTAAATATGGATTCCGATACCGATTCCCGATATCGCAAACATATCGGAACTCGGTATCGGAATTCCGATCCCAGATTCAGAAGATCGCCGACCTCATGGCCGACCCCACACAGGGGTCGGGTCGGGTTTCATGAAACCCGACTTTGCCAAAAGTCGGCGACTTCTGAAAATGCCCGACCCGTTTCGCTCAACCCTAGTTACAGGCATTTGCTATCCTGGCCAGTTTAGTGGGCGAGAAGGCACCTGAGAATTGCTCTGGCCTGTTCTGCTACATGGATTCGATTGGTGAAGCGCACCGGGTATATGGGGGTCAGGCGTGGCTGCGTTACGACGAGCAGTTCAGGCAGAGAAAGGCGAAACGGCCGGCTATACGTTGGGATCAAAAGGATATTGGCTTATGGCTTCAGGTGATGGCACCCACACGGTTGGGCCAACCCTTTCAGGGTGCGGCCGGGGGCACCGGCCAGTCCGCATCTCAAGGGACCGCTGGGGGGCCCGGGAGTCAGTCGGGAGGGCAGAAGCATGGCTTATGCTGGCAATTTAAGGAAAGCCAGTGTAGATTCAGCTCTATGTGTTGGTTTAAGCACGTGTGTTCGCACTGCAGTGGTCCTTCCCATGGTGCCGCTCGATGTTTTAAAAAGAACAAGTCAAAGACCGAATCCGGTAATTCAAAAGGGGGTGACGCCGGTGAAGCTGGGCGCGATGGCCCCTTATCTAAATAGGTACCCTGACAGGAAGGGGGCCGAATTGTTACGGTCTGGTTTTCAGGATGGTTTTAAGATACCGGTTCCCCCGTTTGTTATCCCCCGGTCTTTGAAAAACCTCAGGTCGGCTGAGGAATATGCTGGCATGGTCACCGAGAAGTTGTCAAAGGAGGTTGCGTTGGGCAGAATGTCGGGGCCGTTTCAGGACCCCCCTTTTGGGGATTTGGTGGTCTCCCCGCTGGGTGTTGTGCCTAAAAAAGAACCTAATAAGTTCAGGCTGATTCACCATTTGTCATACCCCCGGGGTAGATCCGTCAATGACGGGATTGACCCTGAACTCTGCTCGGTTGTTTATACGTCGTTTGATCAGGCAGCCCGTTGGGTTCGTAGTTGTGGTAGGGGTGCGCTTTAGGTGAAGACGGACATTGAATCCGCTTTCCGCTTGCTGCCGGTTCACCCTGAGAGATCGAGGTTATTGGGGTGTTTTTGGAACGGCGGGTTTTTTGTGGATAGATGTTTGCCAATGGGCTGTTCCTTGTCATGTTTGTACTTCGAAGCGTTTAGTTCGTTCATTGAGTGGGTCATGCGGGACACATCGGGTTTTGATTCCGTTATTCATTACTTGGATTACTTTTTGTGCATTGGTTCTGCGGATTCCAGGTGCTGTGAATTCATTTTGCGATCAGTTTGTTGGGTAGCAGAACTCTTTGGCGTGCCGTTGGCTCCGGGCAAGACTGAAGGGCCTTGTACGTGCCTTTCCTTCTTAGGCATTGTTATCGACACTGTGAACTGGGAATTTCAGTTGCCAGAAGAAAAGGTGGTCGCTTTGCGGCTTGAAGTCGCAAGGACGAGGCGTGTGAAGAAGTTGCAGTTACGCGAGGTTCAGTCACTGCTTGGTAAATTGAATTTCGCTTGCCGCATCGTTCTGATGGGGAGGGTTTTCTCCCGTAGACTAGCTGCCGCCACGAGCGGGGTTAACGCGCCACATCATTTTGTACGCCTAACAGCTGAGCACAGGGCTGATTTGGCGGATTGGGATCGATTTTTGGCGGATTACAATCGTAGGTCTTTGCTAATGGAGGATGTTGTGGTTAACACGGAGTTGGATTTGTTTACGGATGCTTCTGGCGGTGTAGGCTTTGGGGCCTACTTCAGAGGACAATGGTGAGCCATGAGGTGGCCGGCTGAATGGTTCTCGAACGGCCTGGTTAATAATGTGACTTTGCTGGAGATCTTTCCCATTTTGGTGGCGGTGCACTTGTGGAAGTCGGAGTTTAGTAATAGGAGAATCCGGTTTAATTGCGACAATATGGGCGTGGTGTGCGCTATCAACAGCCTATCAGCCTCTTCACCCCCGGTGATTCGGGTTTTGCGGCAGTTAGTGTTGTCCTGCCTGTCTTTGAATGCGCATGTTACCGCCACTCATGTTCCTGGGGTTCAGAATTCCATTGCTGACTCATTGTCTCATTTGCAGTGGGATCGATTTTGTTTACTGGCTCCGACGGCGGAGGAACTGGGTTTGGACTGCCCACCGGAACTCTGGAGCGTGGTCTCAGAGCAGCAGACCAATTGATTCGGGCTTCCTTGGCTCCCAGCACTTGGGCCACTTATCAGTCGGTATGGGGAGCATGGGAAGCGTGGTTGGAATCCTGCCAAGGCGGAGGTTCTGCGGAAGATCGGGTGGGCGCCTTATTGTTGTGGCTGAGTAATGGGGCTAGGGAGGGCTGGTCCGCAGCAAAGGCGGGGCGTATTTGTGCAGGTTTAGCTTTCGGCTTTAAACTTAGAGGGCTTAGGGATTTGACTAAAGTGTTTTTGGTCCGGCAGGCGTTTAAGGGGTTTGGTCGACAGAGCGGTGCGGGGGACCGCAGATGCCCGCTTTCTTTTCATGTGTTGGAATCATTGGGGGAGCGACTGCCAGAAGTTGGTGTTTCGGATTTTGAAATTGCTCTTTTCCGCTTGGCTTTTTCCTTAGCCTTTTTTGGGGTGTTATGGATTGGGGAGCTGGTGGCTCCGAGCAGGTGTAGACGTGGAGGTTTGCTGGCTAAGGACGTTTTACTGGCTAATGGCCATTTGGAATTCTGGATTCGGCGGTCAAAAACTGATCAGCTGGGGAGGGGTCGAAGGGTGGTGCTGGGGGCAGTGGTTAATTCGTCAATGTGCCCCATTCGTTGCTTGCAGGTGTTCCTTAGTTTCGAACCGGTGAGGTCTCGTCCTTTGTTGTGCCATGCAGATGGGTCATTTTTGTCAAAGTTTCAGTTCGTAGCGTTTTTTCGACAGGGCTTAGCGCTGTTGGGTTTGCACACGTTGCGGTTTGCCTCGCATTCCTTTCGGATCGGAGCAGCGACTGAGGCTGCTTCGGGTGGTTTGTTGCCCGAGGTGGTGCAGAGAATCGGGAGATGGGAGTCGAACCGTTACAGGAGTTACATTCGACCCTGAAGGGCTGGGGGTCGTTACGGGGTTTAGTGTGTTGTTTGTGCGGTGTTTCAATGTAAAGTTTTTTCTTCTGTTGTAGGTGCCAAACCCCTCTTGGTCTGGATATTGGGACATTCTTATGTCCATTGGGGAGCTCGGAGGACCGATATGCGGTGAGACGGACGGCAGCTCGGTTTCCATCGGGACGTGGCGGTCGTTCGTTGGTTAGGTTTCCGAGGCATGGAGTGGAGCAGGGTCAGCCAGGAGGTGCACAACAGTACTCAGCTTGACAGGCCTCTGGACATTTTGGTGCTCCTCACGGGAGGCAATGATTTGCGTGTTCGCCCTTTCCGGGAATTGGTAAGGGACATTAAACACGACCTCTTACGCTTGTGGTTGGCTTATAGCGGTATAACGGTGGTTTGGTCGGATATCGTGCCGCGCAGGTGCTGGCGCCACGCGAGATCGTCGGTTAAGATTAGGGTTGAGCGAAACGGGTCGATCATTTTCAAAAGTCGCCGACTTTTGGCTAAGTCGGCGTCTCATGAAACCCGATCCGACCCCTGTGCTTGTCGGCCATGCGGTACGCGACTTTCGCGCCAAAGTCGCGTTTCAATGACGCGAAAAGCGCCATTTCTCAGCCAATGAAGGTGAACGCAGAGTGTGGGCAGCGTGATGACATAGATCCTGGTCCCCACCATCTTAGAGAAGGGCATTGCAGTGATTGGCTTGCTGTCTGCGGCGTCACAGGGGCTATAAAGGGGCGTTCCCGCCGACCGCCATCTTACTGCTGCTGATCTGAGCTTAGGGAGAGGTTGCTGCCGCTTCGTCAGAAGCAGGGAGAGCGTTAGGCAGGGTCCACTAACCACCAAACCGCTTGTGCTGTAGCGATTTCCACTGTCCAACACCACCTTCGGTGTGCAGGAACGGTGGAAGCTATTTTTTTTTTTTTTTTTCCTCAGCGCTGTAGCTCATTGGGCTGCCCTAGAAGGCTCCGTGATAGCTGTATTGCTGTGTGTACGCCACTGTGGAAACCAACTGCTTTTTTCAAAGCACATATCCTCTTGTTCCTTCCTTTCTGCACAGCTATCTTTTTTGTTTGTCCACACTTTTTATTTAATTTGTGCATCAGTCCACTCCTATTGCTGCCTGCCATACCTGGCTTAGATTACTGCAGGGAGATAGTAATTGTAGGACAGTCCCTGTTTTTTTTTTTTTTTTTTTTTTTGTGGGAGATTAAGATTGGCATTTCTGCTACAGTGCCATCCCTATGTGTGCCATCTCTCACTGAGTGGGCCATAGAAAGCCTATTTATTTTTTCCGTGATTTGTGTTCTAAATTCTACCTCAACACATGCAAATTGCCTCTTCTGAGAAAAAGAGGACTTAAACTCTACAGCGCCACCTATTGGAAGTAGCGATCCTACAAGTCACAATCAACCCTTTAACGAGTCGTGCAATATGACTTAGGATAAAAGCCAAATCAGTATCTCAATTCGCAGACACGGTGTTTCGGGCTGTTGGCCCTCGTCAGTGCGAAGCATGAGAACTGATTTGGCTAGGTGAGAGGCTCTGGACATGGGGTCTAAGGGGTATCGTTTCTCCTTATGGAGAGTGACATACCATCTCTGGCTTGTCAAGGTAAGGAGGCTTATTTGCCGTACAATGCTCCTCTGGGAATTTAAATATGCAAATTGCCTCTTCTGAGAAAAAGAGGACTTAAACTCTACAGCGCCACCTATTGGAAGTAGCGATCCTACAAGTCACAATCAACCCTTTAACGAGTCGTGCAATATGACTTAGGATAAAAGCCAAATCAGTATCTCAATTCGCAGACACGGTGTTTCGGGCTGTTGGCCCTCGTCAGTGCGAAGCCAAATCAGTTCTCATGCTTCGCACTGACGAGGGCCAACAGCCCGAAACACCGTGTCTGCGAATTGAGATACTGATTTGGCTTTTATCCTAAGTCATATTGCACGACTCGTTAAAGGGTTGATTGTGACTTGTAGGATCGCTACTTCCAATAGGTGGCGCTGTAGAGTTTAAGTCCTCTTTTTCTCAGAAGAGGCAATTTGCATATTTAAATTCCCAGAGGAGCATTGTACGGCAAATAAGCCTCCTTACCTTGACAAGCCAGAGATGGTATGTCACTCTCCATAAGGAGAAACGATACCCCTTAGACCCCATGTCCAGAGCCTCTCACCTAGCCAAATCAGTTCTCATGCTTCGCACTGACGAGGGCCAACAGCCCGAAACACCGTGTCTGCGAATTGAGATACTGATTTGGCTTTTATCCTAAGTCATATTGCACGACTCGTTAAAGGGTTGATTGTGACTTGTAGGATCGCTACTTCCAATAGGTGGCGCTGTAGAGTTTAAGTCCTCTTTTTCTCAGAAGAGGCAATTTGCATATTTAAATTCCCAGAGGAGCATTGTACGGCAAATAAGCCTCCTTACCTTGACAAGCCAGAGATGGTATGTCACTCTCCATAAGGAGAAACGATACCCCTTAGACCCCATGTCCAGAGCCTCTCACCTAGCCAAATCAGTTCTCATGCTTCGCACTGACGAGGGCCAACAGCCCGAAACACCGTGTCTGCGAATTGAGATACTGATTTGGCTTTTATCCTAAGTCATATTGCACGACTCGTTAAAGGGTTGATTGTGACTTGTAGGATCGCTACTTCCAATAGGTGGCGCTGTAGAGTTTAAGTCCTCTTTTTCTCAGAAGAGGCAATTTGCATATTTAAATTCCCAGAGGAGCATTGTACGGCAAATAAGCCTCCTTACCTTGACAAGCCAGAGATGGTATGTCACTCTCCATAAGGAGAAACGATACCCCTTAGACCCCATGTCCAGAGCCTCTCACCTAGCCAAATCAGTTCTCATGCTTCGCACTGACGAGGGCCAACAGCCCGAAACACCGTGTCTGCGAATTGAGATACTGATTTGGCTTTTATCCTAAGTCATATTGCACGACTCGTTAAAGGGTTGATTGTGACTTGTAGGATCGCTACTTCCAATAGGTGGCGCTGTAGAGTTTAAGTCCTCTTTTTCTCAGAAGAGGCAATTTGCATATTTAAATTCCCAGAGGAGCATTGTACGGCAAATAAGCCTCCTTACCTTGACAAGCCAGAGATGGTATGTCACTCTCCATAAGGAGAAACGATACCCCTTAGACCCCATGTCCAGAGCCTCTCACCTAGCCAAATCAGTTCTCATGCTTCGCACTGACGAGGGCCAACAGCCCGAAACACCGTGTCTGCGAATTGAGATACTGATTTGGCTTTTATCCTAAGTCATATTGCACGACTCGTTAAAGGGTTGATTGTGACTTGTAGGATCGCTACTTCCAATAGGTGGCGCTGTAGAGTTTAAGTCCTCTTTTTCTCAGAAGAGGCAATTTGCATATTTAAATTCCCAGAGGAGCATTGTACGGCAAATAAGCCTCCTTACCTTGACAAGCCAGAGATGGTATGTCACTCTCCATAAGGAGAAACGATACCCCTTAGACCCCATGTCCAGAGCCTCTCACCTAGCCAAATCAGTTCTCATGCTTCGCACTGACGAGGGCCAACAGCCCGAAACACCGTGTCTGCGAATTGAGATACTGATTTGGCTTTTATCCTAAGTCATATTGCACGACTCGTTAAAGGGTTGATTGTGACTTGTAGGATCGCTACTTCCAATAGGTGGCGCTGTAGAGTTTAAGTCCTCTTTTTCTCAGAAGAGGCAATTTGCATATTTAAATTCCCAGAGGAGCATTGTACGGCAAATAAGCCTCCTTACCTTGACAAGCCAGAGATGGTATGTCACTCTCCATAAGGAGAAACGATACCCCTTAGACCCCATGTCCAGAGCCTCTCACCTAGCCAAATCAGTTCTCATGCTTCGCACTGACGAGGGCCAACAGCCCGAAACACCGTGTCTGCGAATTGAGATACTGATTTGGCTTTTATCCTAAGTCATATTGCACGACTCGTTAAAGGGTTGATTGTGACTTGTAGGATCGCTACTTCCAATAGGTGGCGCTGTAGAGTTTAAGTCCTCTTTTTCTCAGAAGAGGCAATTTGCATATTTAAATTCCCAGAGGAGCATTGTACGGCAAATAAGCCTCCTTACCTTGACAAGCCAGAGATGGTATGTCACTCTCCATAAGGAGAAACGATACCCCTTAGACCCCATACCTCAACACAAAAACACTACATCAATCAGTGGTAGAAAAATATTGGCCTCAGTCAGGGCTTGTGTGCCACTGCTGTGTGTGCTATCTCTCATTCAGTGGGCTATAGAAAGCCTATTTATTTATTTATTTTTTTTCTTATTATTTGGTTTCTAAAGTCTCCCTGAAAAAAAACAAAAAAACAAAAACAGTGGGAGAGTAATATTGCCCTTTCAGCTTGTGTGCCAGTCTTGACTCCTGGGTGTGCCACCTCTCTCTCATTCAGTGGGCCATAGAAAGCCTATTTATTTTTTTGGTTTTTTTAATATTATTTGGTTTCTAAAGTCTCCCTGAAAATAAAAAAAAAAAACTTAAAAAAACAGTGGGAGAGTAATATTGCCCTTTCAGCTTGTGTGCCAGTCTTGACTCCTGGGTGTGCCACCTCTCTCATTCAGTGGGCCATAGAAAGTCTATTTATTTATTTTTTTAAATATTATTGGGATTCTAAAGTCTCCCTTAAAAAACAAAAAATACATAAAAAAACAGTGGGAGAGTAATATTGCCCTTTCAGCTTGTGTGCCAGTCTTGACTCCTGGGTGTGCCACCTCTCTCATTCAGTGGGCCATAGAAAGCATTTTTTTTTTTTCCTTGATTTGTGTTCTAAAATCTACCTCAACACAAAAACACTACATCAATCAGTGGGAGAAAAATATTGGCCTCAGTCAGTGCTTGTGTGCCACTGCTGTGTGTGCTATCTCTCATTCAGTGGGCTATAGAAAGCCTATTTATTTATTTTTTTTCTTATTATTTGGTTTCTAAAGTCTCCCTGAAAAAAAAAAAAAAAAAAAAAAACAGTGGGAGAGTAATATTGCCCTTTCAGCTTGTGTGCCAGTCTTGACTCCTGGGTGTGCCACCTCTCTCTCATTCAGTGGGCCATAGAAAGCCTATTTATTTTTTTGTTTTTTTTAATATTATTTGGTTTCTAAAGTCTCCCTGAAAAAAAAAAAAAAATAAATTAGGTGGGAGATTAATATTGACATTAGTGCTTGAGTGACAGTCCTGCGTGTGTGTCATCTCTGTGATTTTGTGCCACAGAAAACAGAGTGTGTAACATTGTGCCTGATTTTCCTTGTGGTCTCACCAACCTGTTAAGGGATATTGAAATCATACTGAAGTTATAGCTCACCGTGTAAGTTGTTTGACAGCAACAAATAAAGTTTCTTTGGTTAAGATTTTAAAACAATGAGGAAGTCTGGTGCAAGAGGTCGTCGTGGGCGTTCATTGTCAGCTGGTAATGATGGTAGTGGTAGTGGAGCATCAGGTGGTCGTGGGGATAAAAATATTCCACCTAAGTCTGGAGCTGTGGAGCCAGTTTCGTCGTCAGGCTACACAAGGCCTCGAACGCTCTCTTTTCTGGGAGTAGGAAAACCGCTTTTAAAGGCGGAGCAGCAACAGCAAGTTTTGGCTTACATTGCAGACTCAGCCTCTAGCTCTTTTGCCTCCTCTTCCGAAACTGGTAAATGTAAAAGCAGCGCGTCGCTTGTGGATGTTCACGGTCAGGGACAAGTCGCTTCCTTGTCCTCCTCAGCAAAAACTACAACAAGAGAGAAGGATGCAGCAGGCGACACAATGGGTCACTCCATGGAGCTCTTTACACATACCGTCCCTGGCTTAGAAAGTGAAACATTTAACAGGCCATGCCCATTACAAGTATATTCTGACATGGAGTGCACTGATGCACAGCCACAGCCAGATTACTATGCTGCTCCTTTGACTCAGACCACCACATTGCCCTCTCAGGGTACAGATCCACAATCAGACCCTGATGAGACTATGTTGCCCCGCCACGAACGCTATACCACCGACCGACACAGTGACACAGACGAAGTTGCACACGAGCTCGAAGAGGAGGTAATAGATGACCCAGTTATTGACCCCGATTGGCAGCCATTGGGGGAACAGGGTGCAGGCGGCAGTAGTTCAGAAGCGGAGGTGGAGGAGGGGCCGCAGCAGGCATCAACATCGCAACAGGTTCCATCTGCCGGGCCCGTATCTGGCCCAAAACGCGTGTCAAAGCCAAAACCTGTTGGAGGACAGCGTGGCCATCCGGTTAAAGCTCAGTCTGCAATCCCTGAAAAGGGATCCGAGTCTAGGAAGAGTGCAGTCTGGCATTTTTTTAAACAACATCCAACTGATCAGCGCAAAGTCATCTGTCAAAAATGTTCAACTAGCTTAAGCAGAGGTCAGAATCTGAAAAGTCTAAATACTAGTTGCATGCATAGACACTTAACCACCATGCATTTTCAAGCCTGGACTAACTACCAAACGTCCCTTAAGGTTGTAGCACCCTCGGCCAATGAAGCTAGTCAGCAACGCAACATCCCTTCCGTCACTGTAAGGCCACCATTTTCCGCACCACCGGCAGTATCTGTGCAGGTTTCTTTGCCAGCCAAAAGCAGTCAGGGTCAGGGAACCACCAGTTTTGTAGGAGGAAATATTGCATCTAGGGCACCGGCGGAAACAATACCGTCTCCAACCGTCTCTCAGTCTGCCATGTACACCGGCACACCCGAAAGTTCCACGATCTCCAGCTCTCCAGTCCAGCTCACCCTACATGAGACTCTGGTTAGAAAAAGGAAGTACTTATCCTCGCATCCGCGTACACAGGGTTTTAACGCCCACATAGCTAGACTAATCTCGTTAGAGATGATGCCCTACCGGTTAGTTGAAAGCGAAGCTTTCAAAGCCCTGATGGAGTACGCTGAACCACGATACGAGCTACCCAGTCGACACTTTTTTTCCAGAAAAGCCATCCCAGCCCTGCACCAGCATGTTAAACAGCGCATCGTCCATGCACTCAGGCAATCTGTGAGTACAAAGGTGCACCTGACTACAGATGCATGGACCAGTAGGCATGGCCAGGGACGTTATGTGTCCATCACGGCACACTGGGTG
Organism: Ranitomeya variabilis; assembly: GCF_051348905.1. Lineage (NCBI taxonomy): Eukaryota > Metazoa > Chordata > Amphibia > Anura > Dendrobatidae > Ranitomeya > Ranitomeya variabilis. The sequence continues at coordinate 507,591,769 of NC_135235.1, forward strand.
AATGTGGTGGATGCAGGGTCCACAGGCGACATCAATTTAGGGACAGTTGTGCCTAGCCCACGGTCTAGGAAACAGTTGGCTGTAGGCGTTCGCACCCCCTCCTCCTCCTCCTTCTCGTCCTCCTGCAGAAGCTACAGCTCTTCCACAGAACGCAGTCTGCCAACCACTCCATCGGCAGATGACACTGTTGCACACCAGTTGTCCCATTATGGGCCAGCTACTGCCAAGCGTCAGCAGGCTGTATTGGCTATGAAGTGTTTGGGCGACAACAGACACACCGCGGAAGTTCTATCCGAGTTCTTGCAACAAGAAACGCAGTCGTGGCTGGGCACAGTAGATCTTGAGGCAGGCAAGGTAGTGAGTGATAACGGAAGGAATTTCATGGCTGCCATCTCCCTTTCCCAACTGAAACACATTCCTTGCCTGGCTCACACCTTAAACCTGGTGGTGCAGTGCTTATTGAAAACTTATCCTGGGTTCTCCGACCTGCTCCTCAAAGTGCGTGCACTTTGCTCACATATCCGACGTTCGCCTGTACACTCCAGCCGTATGCAGACCTATCAGCGGTCTTTGAACCTTCCCCAGCATCGCCTAATCATAGACGTTGCAACAAGGTGGAACTCAACACTGCACATGCTTCAGAGACTGTGCGAACAGAGGCGTGCTGTTATTTATTTGTGGGAGGATACACGGGCAGGCAGTAGGATGGCAGACATGGAGTTGTCAGGTGTGCAGTGGTCTAAGATACAAGACATGTGTCAAGTCCTTCAGTGTTTTGAGGAATGCACACGGCTGGTTAGTGCAGACAACGCCGTAATAAGCATGAGCATCCCCCTAATGCGTCTGCTGATGCAAAGTTTGACGCACATAAAGGAGCAGGCGTCTGCACCAGAGGAAGAGGAAAGCCTTGATGACAGTCAGCCATTGTCTGGTCAGGGCAGTGTACAGGACGAGGTAGCGGGCGAAGAGGAGGTGGAGGACGAGGAGGATGATGGGGATGAGTATATTTTTAATGCCGAACCTTTCCCGGGGGCACAGGAAATTGGTTGCGTGTCACGGCCGGGTTCTGGTTTTTTGAGGGACACAAGTGACGTAGATTTGCCTGCAACTGCCCCTCAACCAATCACAACCGGAGATTTGACAACTGGAACTTTGGCCCACATGGCGGATTATGCCTTACGTATCCTAAAAAGGGACACACGCATTACGAAAATGATGAACGATGACGATTACTGGTTGGCCTGCCTCCTTGATCCACGCTATAAAGGCAAATTGCAAAATATTATGCCACATGAGAACTTGGAACTAATATTAGCAACCAAACAATCAACTCTTGTTGACCGTTTGCTTCAGGCATTCCCAGCACACAGCGCACGTGATTGTTCTCACACGAGCTCCAGGGGGCAGCAGACTAGGAGTGTTAGGGGTGCACACATCAGAAGTGGCGTTGGACAGAGGGGTTTTCTGACCAGATTGTGGAGTGATTTTGCTATGACCGCAGACAGGACAGGTACTGCTGCATCAATTGAAAGTGACAGGAGACAACATTTGTCCAGTATGGTTACTAACTATTTTTCATCCCTTATCGATGTTCTCCCTCAACCGTCATTCCCATTTGATTACTGGGCCTCCAAATTAGACACCTGGCCAGAATTGGCAGAATATGCATTGCAGGAGCTTGCTTGCCCGGCAGCAAGTGTCCTATCAGAAAGAGTATTCAGTGCTGCAGGTTCAATATTAACCGAAAAAAGGACTCGTCTGGCTACCCAAAATGTTGACGATCTAACATTCATTAAAATGAACCACAACTGGATTTCGAAATCTTTTGCCCCACCTTGCCCGGCCGACACCTAGCTTTCCTATGAAAAGCTCTTGCCTGTGAATTACTTTTCTAATGTCTAATTTGCTGCAGCTGATTGTACAGCATACGACATGTTTACACCTCCCTAAATGGCAAAACTCCCCACACGGGGCCGTGGTATCGCGACTTGGCGCAAGCACCCGTGAGACTGCTGTTTGTCTGAAGAGGTGGGTGTGCTCGCTTTTGGTTGACGGCATTGCTACTGGGTCCCTCATAGTACAATGTAGTGTCTCTGGCGGTGGTGGTGCGCACCCAACGTCAGACACACCGTTGTAACATGAGGGGCCCTGGGGCGGTCCCGCCGGCCTCAAGAGAGTTCCCCCCTACCCCAGCTCAAAATGTGCTCTACCACGTGCAAAATTATGTCGCACAGCTCCACCAATCTTTAGTCTATTCGCTGACATCATTCAATGTCTGGCACTGACAATACAAATTTGTAGACATCTATGATGCAACTTAAAGTAGTCTGTGTCTGTGTCCTATATTGGCACCATTAAATAGTTACTGCCAAATTACTATGTCAGAAACTCAGTAGATGAGCCCACCCCTGTACCTAAGTATGCCACCTTTTTTTTTGTTTTGGTTGTTTTGCGAGACATTAACATCTATTTATATTTTGGGAGTACTGGGACAGACACTCCTTGCACTACTCCTCCACTCACCACCAAGTTGCCTGTGTATCCATGTAACCGCTGTAAAGCTGCCATGAGCCTATTGTTTGTTATTTTAGGCCTTTGATAGCCTGTCTGCGGTCCCTACTTTAAATACTCCTCCACTGACCACCAAGCTGCCTGCCCGTGTATCCATGTAACCGCTGTAAAACTGCCATAAGCCTATTGTTTGTTATTTTAGGCCTTTGATAGCCTGTCTGCGGTCCCTACTTTAAATACTCCTCCACTGACCACCAAGCTGCCTGCCCATGTATCCATGTAACCGCTGTAAAGCTGCCATGAGCCTATTGTTTGTTATTTTAGGCCTTTGATAGCCTGTCTGCGGTCCCTACTTTAAATACTCCTCCACTGACCACCAAGCTGCCTGTGTATCCATGTAACCGCTGTAAAGCTGCCATGAGCCTATTGTTTGTTATTTTAGGCCTTTGATAGCCTGTCTGCGGTCCCTACTTTAAATACTCCTCCACTGACCACCAAGCTGCCTGCCCGTGTATCCATGTAACCGCTGTAAAACTGCCATAAGCCTATTGTTTGTTATTTTAGGCCTTTGATAGCCTGTCTGCGGTCCCTACTTTAAATACTCCTCCACTGACCACCAAGCTGCCTGCCCATGTATCCATGTAACCGCTGTAAAGCTGCCATGAGCCTATTGTTTGTTATTTTAGGCCTTTGATAGCCTGTCTGCGGTCCCTACTTTAAATACTCCTCCACTGACCACCAAGCTGCCTGTGTATCCATGTAACCGCTGTAAAGCTGCCATGAGCCTATTGTTTGTTATTTTAGGCCTTTGATAGCCTGTCTGCGGTCCCTACTTTAAATACTCCTCCACTGACCACCAAGCTGCCTGCCCGTGTATCCATGTAACCGCTGTAAAACTGCCATGAGCCTATTGTTTGTTATTTTAGGCCTTTGATAGCCTGTCTGCGGTCCCTACTTTAAATACTCCTCCACTGACCACCAAGCTGCCTGCCCGTGTATCCATGTAACCGCTGTAAAACTGCCATAAGCCTATTGTTTGTTATTTTAGGCCTTTGATAGCCTGTCTGCGGTCCCTACTTTAAATACTCCTCCACTGACCACCAAGCTGCCTGTGTATCCATGTAACCGCTGTAAAGCTGCCATGAGCCTATTGTTTGTTATTTTAGGCCTTTGATAGCCTGTCTGCGGTCCCTACTTTAAATACTCCTCCACTGACCACCAAGCTGCCTGCCCGTGTATCCATGTAACCGCTGTAAAACTGCCATGAGCCTATTGTTTGTTATTTTAGGCCTTTGATAGCCTGTCTACGGTCCCTACTTTAAATACTCCTCCACTGACCACCAAGCTGCCTGCCCGTGTATCCATGTAACCGCTGTAAAACTGCCATAAGCCTATTGTTTGTTATTTTAGGCCTTTGATAGCCTGTCTGCGGTCCCTACTTTAAATACTCCTCCACTGACCACCAAGCTGCCTGTGTATCCATGTAACCGCTGTAAAGCTGCCATGAGCCTATTGTTTATTATTTTAGGCCTTTGATAGCCTGTCTGCGGTCCCTACTTTAAATACTCCTCCACTGACCACCAAGCTGCCTGCCCGTGTATCCATGTAACCGCTGTAAAACTGCCATGAGCCTATTGTTTGTTATTTTAGGCCTTTGATAGCCTGTCTGCGGTCCCTACTTTAAATACTCCTCCACTGACCACCAAGCTGCCTGCCCGTGTATCCATGTAACCGCTGTAAAACTGCCATAAGCCTATTGTTTGTTATTTTAGGCCTTTGATAGCCTGTCTGCGGTCCCTACTTTAAATACTCCTCCACTGACCACCAAGCTGCCTGTGTATCCATGTAACCGCTGTAAAGCTGCCATGAGCCTATTGTTTGTTATTTTAGGCCTTTGATAGCCTGTCTGCGGTCCCTACTTTAAATACTCCTCCACTGACCACCAAGCTGCCTGCCCGTGTATCCATGTAACCGCTGTAAAACTGCCATGAGCCTATTGTTTGTTATTTTAGGCCTTTGATAGCCTGTCTGCGGTCCCTACTTTAAATACTCCTCCACTGACCACCAAGCTGCCTGCCCGTGTATCCATGTAACCGCTGTAAAACTGCCATAAGCCTATTGTTTGTTATTTTAGGCCTTTGATAGCCTGTCTGCGGTCCCTACTTTAAATACTCCTCCACTGACCACCAAGCTGCCTGCCCGTGTATCCATGTAACCGCTGTAAAGCTGCCATGAGCCTATTGTTTGTTATTTTAGGCCTTTGATAGCCTGTCTGCGGTCCCTACTTTAAATACTCCTCCACTGACCACCAAGCTGCCTGCCCATGTATCCATGTAACCGCTGTAAAACTGCCATAAGCCTATTGTTTGTTATTTTAGGCCTTTGATAGCCTGTCTGCGGTCCCTACTTTAAATACTCCTCCACTGACCACCAAGCTGCCTGCCCGTGTATCCATGTAACCGCTGTAAAGCTGCCATGAGCCTATTGTTTGTTATTTTAGGCCTTTGATAGCCTGTCTGCGGTCCCTACTTTAAATACTCCTCCACTGACCACCAAGCTGCCTGCCCGTGTATCCATGTAACCGCTGTAAAACTGCCATGAGCCTATTGTTTGTTATTTTAGGCCTTTGATAGCCTGTCTGCGGTCCCTACTTTAAATACTCCTCCACTCACCACCAAGCTGCCTGTGTATCCATGTAACCGCTGTAAAGCTGCCATGAGCCTATTGTTTGTTATTTTAGGCCTTTGATAGCCTGTCTGCGGTCCCTACTTTAAATACTCCTCCACTCACCACCAAGCTGCCCGTGTATCCATGTAACCGCTGTAAAACTGCCATGAGCCTATTGTTTGTTATTTTAGGCCTTTGATAGCCTGTCTGCGGTCCCTACTTTAAATACTCCTCCACTCACCACCAAGCTGCCCGTGTATCCATGTAACCGCTGTAAAACTGCCATGAGCCTATTGTTTGTTATTTTAGGCCTTCGAAGCCTGTCTGCGGTCCCTCCTTCCACTAGGCCTCCACTGACCAGACCACTGCTGCCCGTGTACCCCTGGAACCAATTTTAAAGTGCCTACAGCCAGCCCATTTTATTGTGTTAGGCCTTCGAAGCCTGTCTGCGGTCCCTCCTTCCACTAGGCCTCCACTGACCAGACCACTGCTGCCCGTGTACCCCTGGAACCAATTTTAAAGTGCCTACAGCCAGCCCATTTTATTGTGTTAGGCCTTCGAAGCCTGTCTGCGGTCCCTCCTTCCACTAGGCCTCCACTCACCTGACCACTGCTGCCCGTGTACCCCTGGATCCAATAATAAAGTGCCTACAGCCAGCCCATTTTATTATGTTAGGCCTTCGAAGCCTGTCTAAGGTCCCTCCTTCCACTAGGCCTCCACTCACCTGACCACTGCTGCCCGTGTACCCCTGGAACCAATAATAAAGTGCCTAGAGCCTATTTTTTTATTTAATTTAATATTAATAAAGCCAGGATGAACTACGATATACCACGCTATGAGCTACCCAGTTGACAATTCTTTTGCGAGAAAAGCCATCCCACCCCTCCACCTGCATGTTAAAGACCGCATTGTCCTTGCATTCTGTCAATTTGTCAGTCCAAAGGTATACCTGACAACAGACACATGGACCTGTAGGCCTGGCCACGGAAGGTTACGTGTCCTTTGTGGCTAAATGGGTTAATGTATTGGATGCATGGTCCACACAGGGGACAGCCTGCAAAGTCTGTCTGCAGTCCCTAATTCAAGTTGTCCTCAACTGAATAAAGCTGAGCTTCTACCTTCTGGCTCTGATTAACTGCTGTTTTTAAAAAAATTGGCTGTTCCGTCCTTCTAAAGGTGTCTGCCCCTGCCTGGTGTTGTCCTCAACTGAATAAAGCTGAGCTTCAACCTTCAGTTCCAAACATACAACAGAAAACTGGTACAATACAAAAAGTGGCCTCCAGCTACAAAAACTTTCTCCTACAAGTAGTTAACTGACAGTTTTTTTTCCAGTGAAAACACAGATATGGCATCCAACGAGTGTTGTCCTGTCTCGTCTTCTTTATATTATTGCCAAGAAGCTGCAACTGAATAAAGCTGAGCTTCAACCTTCAGTTCCAAATTACCATTTTTAAAAAAGCAATTGGCTGTTCCGGCCTACTAAAGGTGTCTGTCTGCCCCTGCCTGGTGTTGTCCTCAACTGAATAAAGCTGAGCTTCAACCTTCTGTTCCAAATTACCATTTTTAAAAAAGCAATTGGCTGTTCCGGCCTACTAAAGGTGTCTGTCTGCCCCTGCCTGGTGTTGTCCTCAACTGAATAAAGCTGAGCTTCTACCTTCTGTTCCAAATTACCATTTTTAAAAAAGCAATTGGCTGTTCCGGCCTACTAAAGGTGTCTGTCTGCCCCTGCCTGGTGTTGTCCTCAACTGAATAAAGCTGAGCTTCAACCTTCTGTTCCAAATTACCATTTTTAAAAAAGCAATTGGCTGTTCCGGCCTACTAAAGGTGTCTGTCTGCCCCTGCCTGGTGTTGTCCTCAACTGAATAAAGCTGAGCTTCTACCTTCTGTTCCAAATTACCATTTTTAAAAATGCAATTGGCTGTTCCGGCCTACTAAAGGTGAATGTCTGCCCCTGCCTGGTGTTGTCCTCAACTGAATAAAGCTGAGCTTCAACCTTCTGTTCCAAATTACCATTTTTAAAAATGCAATTGGCTGTTCCGGCCTACTAAAGGTGAATGTCTGCCCCTGCCTGGTGTTGTCCTCAACTGAATAAAGCTGAGCTTCAACCTTCAGTTCCAAATTACCATTTTTAAAAATGCAATTGGCTGTTCCGGCCTACTAAAGGTGTCTGTCTGCCCCTGCCTGGTGTTGTCCTCAACTGAATAAAGCTGAGCTTCTACCTTCTGCCTCTTACTAACTGCTGTTTTTTTAAAAAATTGGCTGTTCCGGCCTACTAAAGGTGTCTGTCTGCCCCTGCCTGGTGTTGTCCTCAACTGAATAAAGCTGAGCTTCTACCTTCTGTTCCAAATTACCATTTTTAAAAAAGCAATTGGCTGTTCCGGCCTACTAAAGGTGTCTGTCTGCCCCTGCCTGGTGTTGTCCTCAACTGAATAAAGCTGAGCTTCAACCTCCTGTTCCAAATTACCATTTTTAAAAATGCAATTGGCTGTTCCGGCCTACTAAAGGTGTCTGTCTGCCCCTGCCTGGTGTTGTCCTCAACTGAATAAAGCTGAGCTTCTACCTTCTGCCTCTTACTAACTGCTGTTTTTTTAAAAAATTGGCTGTTCCGGCCTACTAAAGGTGTCTGTCTGCCCCTGCCTGGTGTTGTCCTCAACTGAATAAAGCTGAGCTTCAACCTTCTGTTCCAAATTACCATTTTTAAAAATGCAATTGGCTGTTCCGGCCTACTAAAGGTGTCTGTCTGCCCCTGCCTGGTGTTGTCCTCAACTGAATAAAGCTGAGCTTCAACCTTCTGTTCCAAATTACCATTTTTAAAAAAGCAATTGGCTGTTCCGGCCTACTAAAGGTGTCTGTCTGCCCCTGCCTGGTGTTGTCCTCAACTGAATAAAGCTGAGCTTCTACCTTCTGTTCCAAATTACCATTTTTAAAAAAGCAATTGGCTGTTCCGGCCTACTAAAGGTGTCTGTCTGCCCCTGCCTGGTGTTGTCCTCAACTGAATAAAGCTGAGCTTCAACCTTCTGTTCCAAATTACCATTTTTAAAAATGCAATTGGCTGTTCCGGCCTACTAAAGGTGTCTGTCTGCCCCTGCCTGGTGTTGTCCTCAACTGAATAAAGCTGAGCTTCTACCTTCTGCCTCTTACTAACTGCTGTTTTTTTAAAAAATTGGCTGTTCCGGCCTACTAAAGGTGTCTGTCTGCCCCTGCCTGGTGTTGTCCTCAACTGAATAAAGCTGAGCTTCTACCTTCTGCCTCTTACTAACTGCTGTTTTATTAAAAAATTGGCTGTTCCGGCCTACTAAAGGTGTCTGTCTGCCCCTGCCTGGTGTTGTCCTCAACTGAATAAAGCTGAGCTTCAACCTTCTGTTCCAAATTACCATTTTTAAAAATGCAATTGGCTGTTCCGGCCTACTAAAGGTGTCTGTCTGCCCCTGCCTGGTGTTGTCCTCAACTGAATAAAGCTGAGCTTCAACCTTCTGTTCCAAATTACCATTTTTAAAAAAGCAATTGGCTGTTCCGGCCTACTAAAGGTGTCTGTCTGCCCTTGCCTGGTGTTGTCCTCAACTGAATAAAGCTGAGCTTCTACCTTCTGTTCCAAATTACCATTTTTAAAAAAGCAATTGGCTGTTCCGGCCTACTAAAGGTGTCTGTCTGCCCCTGCCTGGTGTTGTCCTCAACTGAATAAAGCTGAGCTTCAACCTTCTGTTCCAAATTACCATTTTTAAAAATGCAATTGGCTGTTCCGGCCTACTAAAGGTGTCTGTCTGCCCCTGCCTGGTGTTGTCCTCAACTGAATAAAGCTGAGCTTCTACCTTCTGCCTCTTACTAACTGCTGTTTTTTTAAAAAATTGGCTGTTCCGGCCTACTAAAGGTGTCTGTCTGCCCCTGCCTGGTGTTGTCCTCAACTGAATAAAGCTGAGCTTCAACCTTCTGTTCCAAATTACCATTTTTAAAAAAGCAATTGGCTGTTCCGGCCTACTAAAGGTGTCTGTCTGCCCCTGCCTGGTGTTGTCCTCAACTGAATAAAGCTGAGCTTCTACCTTCTGTTCCAAATTACCATTTTTAAAAATGCAATTGGCTGTTCCGGCCTACTAAAGGTGTCTGTCTGCCCCTGCCTGGTGTTGTCCTCAACTGAATAAAGCTGAGCTTCTACCTTCTGCCTCTTACTAACTGCTGTTTTTTTAAAAAATTGGCTGTTCCGGCCTACTAAAGGTGTCTGTCTGCCCCTGCCTGGTGTTGTCCTCAACTGAATAAAGCTGAGCTTCAACCTTCTGTTCCAAATTACCATTTTTAAAAATGCAATTGGCTGTTCCGGCCTACTAAAGGTGTCTGTCTGCCCCTGCCTGGTGTTGTCCTCAACTGAATAAAGCTGAGCTTCAACCTTCAGTTCCAAATTACCATTTTTAAAAATGCAATTGGCTGTTCCGGCCTACTAAAGGTGTCTGTCTGCCCCTGCCTGGTGTTGTCCTCAACTGAATAAAGCTGAGCTTCAACCTTCAGTTCCAAATTACCATTTTTAAAAATGCAATTGGCTGTTCCGGCCTACTAAAGGTGTCTGTCTGCCCCTGCCTGGTGTTGTCCTCAACTGAACAAAGCTGAGCTTCCACATTCTGGCTTTCGCCCTATACTATCAGATATTAAACTGCATTTGGCCTACTAGTGTGGTTATGCCCTTGAAACAGTGTCTGCTGCTCTTGGGTTTGCTACTCCACTGAACAAAGCAATGCCGCCTGTTTAGTCCTGTTACCAATTTTGAACTGCATTTAGCCTACTTTATTCTTTGGCCCTATATCTGTTTCCTCCTCATCCTGCCCATTGCCCAGCCACTGCTAGATGAGTCTGCTGGTACATTGACCTAGACCACTACATTCCCCTTATACTCTACACAGCCAGAATCTGACCCTGCTGAAAGTAAGGTTCCCCTTCCCGCATGTTATACCACCTTACACAGGGACAGAGAGGAAGGGGCAGATGAAAGTGCAGGTTCCTTCATCAGGTGGGGGGGCATACTCGTTGGCGACGTCACTGGCACAGGGCCCCTCAGAGTACGCAAAAGTGTCGCTGCTGGTGGGAGGCGCCCCCGCCATGCAAACACACATCGCTGTACTTTGAGGGGCCCTGTGCCAGTGCCAATGCGAACGAGTGGGCCCCCCCTGCTTGCTCAGGATCACAGCACTTGCAACGTTGAAATACTTACCTTTCCCTGCAACACCGCCGTGACGTAGTCCGCATTTCCTGGGCCCACGAAAAACTTGAGCCGGCCCTACTCCCCCCACAACTTTTGCCAAATGACCCCCAATTCCCTATGCCCAACTATTATTATAAAGTTAATTAAGATTGACAAGCTTCAGAAACAAGAATGGATGTTTTTGGCATTAAAATGGGCACTGTAGGTGTTTTCCTGGCCTCCACTCACTGCCGACTATGCTTCCCCATTGACTTGCATTGGGTTTCGTGTTTCGGTCGATCCCCGACTTTTAGCGATAATCGGCCGACTGCACTCGACTCGACTCTGGACAAAATCGGGTTTCACAAAACCCGACTCGATCTTAAAAAAATGAAAGTCGCTCAACTCTAGTTAAGATTAATAAGGCTCGGATCAAACTTAATCGCGCTGTGTCCGGTTTTGTACAGAGGAATGGGGGAGTGGCAGTGCGGCATGTGGAGCTGGAGGATGGGGGCGAGGAATTTTTGCTGGGTGACGGTGTGCACTTAAAAGCTGTAGGTATTGATTTATGGGCACTCGGCTTACAGCAAGATATCGAGAGGGCCATGGCGATTCGGTGTGGTGGGGTCTTGGGTCTTTGAGGGTTCAAGAGACCCTCGTTGTGGCGGTTGGGAGGGGTCCTTGAAGTTGGTGCTAAATTGCGCTGTGGGGTCCGTGGGTATATGGATTCTTCAGTTGGTCTTAGGTGGTGGTTATTTGGTCTGGTGATTTTGGGGGGATTTGGCCCAGCGGTGGCTTGATCCTCAGGGGTTCAGTGGACGATGGCACCCTTAGGGGTGATTTGGTGCTCCCGAGCCAGGGGGTAACGGCTGGGAGTAAGTTACGGTTGGTTCGTCCACTGTTTGTTACGGTTTATTTAATCGCCAGATTTCAAGGTTCAAGGACCCACCCCCGATTTATTTATTCATGGTTATTTATGTAATGTTAATTTTGTTTGTTTAATAAAGGCTGCTGTGGCCAAATTTATCCAACAATGGCTTTGGTGTCGTCTATGGGTTTAAAGGGGGAGGAGGGAGGAATCTTCGTGTCTGGGGGGCTAAAAAAGGTTAGGCACCCTACGAGAATTGACCATACCAATGTCAAGTACAGGCTGGAGCAGGCGCCCATCCCCCATGCGGCGCTAAGTAGAGGCCGACATGACAGGGGTTGGGGAAAAAGGGGGGTGGGATTGAGTCATCTTTAGGGAGGTGGGTTTATGGTAATGGGAAGGGGGTTATTAGGGCTGATGGGGGTGGAGCGGGGCACTTTCCCACTCTGAAGCACAGCGAGTAGTCCCACCCACCCTGTTTTGTTATTTTCTCTAGGGGTTTTAGTACATTTCGGGTTATAGTGGCTAGCGGTTGGGAGGGGTCCTTGAAGTTGGTGCTAAATTGCACAGGGGGGTCCGTGGGTATATGGATTCCTCAGTTGGTCTTAGGTGGTGGTTATTTGGTCTGGTGATTTGGGGGGGATTTGGCCCAGCGGTGGCTTGATCCTCAGGGGTTCAGTCGGGGTGATTTGGTGCTCCCGAGCCAGGGGGTAACGGCTGGGAGTAAGTTACGGTTGGTTCGTCCACTGTTTGTTATGGTTTATTTAATCGCCAGATTTCAAGCTTCAAGGACCCACCCCCAATTTATTTATTCATGGTTATTTATGTAATGCTAATTTTGTTTGCTTAATAAAGGCTGCTGTGGCCAAATTTATCCAACAATGGCTTTGGTGTCGTCTATGGGTTTAAAGGGGAAGGGGGAGGAATCTTTGGGTCTGGGGGGCTGAAAAAGGTTAGGCACCCTACGAGAATTGACCATACCAATGTCATGACATTGTGGATGGTTTCCTCGCCCTGATTGGCTGCCAGAATCAACACATATGAAGTTAAGGGGAAAAAAAAGAGTAGGTTGCTCCTCTAACATCTCCACACCCCCTCCCTTATCAAATACATCACCACATCATCCTGCTCATCATACAGCACCACTATCCTAGCCAAAGTACTAACAAAAGCATTAGTGGAAACGTGATGATTTTCCGAACTGTGACCGAATTTTGCCTATTTTGAGTAGAAATGCTTGTGAAAGCAAATGCTTTTTCAAATATGCTACGTTCATGCTGAATCTGAAATTTGCAGACGTTTTCCAAACATGTTAGCTCATTACTAATACTGAAGAACGATTCCTATTAAATGAGCTATGAACTATGATTCTATACAGAATCACTGACTGAGTGGACCAGGGAAATGCTGTAGATATAGTATATCTTGACTTCAGCAAAGCTTTTGACAAAGTGTCTCACACCATCCTTGTTGAAAAAATGACTATGGAATGGACAAGGCTACCTGTTAGGTGGATTCATACCTGGCTTAGTGATCGGACCCAAAGAATGGCCGTAAATGGCTGCACATCCAGTTGGAAGAATGTCTCAAGTGGGGTACCACAAGATTCTGTCCTGGGCCCTGTATTGTTCAACATTTTTATCAATGATTTAGATGAAGAAAGTGAGGGTACACTAATTAAATTTGCTGATGACACAAAGCTAGGAGGGACAGCTAATACTAGAGAAAAGAGAGAGGATTCAAAAAGATATAAATAAACTGGAGCAGTGGGCAGCAACTAACAGAATGGTTTTTAACAAGGAAAAATGCAAAGTTCTACATCTGGGCAATAAAAATGAAAAAAGTATATACAGAATGGGAGGAATAGGGCTAAGCAACAGCACATGTGAAAAAAGACTTGGGTATACTAATAGATCATAAACTAACCATGAGTCAGCAGTGCGATGCAGCAGCAAAAAGGGCATATGCAATTCTGGTATATATTAACAGAAGCATACAGTCCAGATCACGCAAAGTCATTATTACTCTCTAGTCCTCTTTGGTCAGAACTCATCTGGAATACTGTGTAAGCAGGGGGTTGGACCAGATGGCCCAGGAGGTCCCTTCCAACTCTATCATTCTATGATTCATTGAGCTGATATGAGGATGAAACCTCTCATGCCCCAAAGAACGGGGACTTACCAGTATAGTTATGACAACAATTTACTGCGAATTCAGCTAGAGGTAAGTAGGTAACCCAATGATTCTGAGACACTACACCAAAAATAAGTCTCAAGATTCTTGTTAACCCTATCAGTTTGCCTATTAGACTGTGGGTGAAATGCTAAAGAAAACTACAGGTTAAACCAAAGTTGGAGAAAAAGAGAATTATCACACACTCGCAACCTAGCAACAGTCACAGATAAACCGTGCTGCTCACCCCGAACTTAGAAAATCCAACTCCCCAAATGAGCCCTTAACAATGGGTACTTATAAACCATATAAACTTTAAAGGGGCCTGTTAGACGTAAGTTTTGACAGAAAAAAATAACACTGCTGACTTCACAGTACTAAAAACTCCTACAATGAATGCTAATGTGAAGCCTAACATATGAAATTGTATTATTAGCCTCTTCCATTTGCTTTGCATACTGTTATGAAACCTTGTCATAATGGGATACTATGAGTCTTGCCATGTTTCATTAGAAGAGTCACCTAGATGTCTATTGAACTGTCTGCCCTTATTATGTAAAATTGCATGTAGCTTCCTGTTTTTCAGAGCAGACATTATTCATGAGGCGCTTGCAGTCTGCAGACATAGGTAGCATGTGCATTCAGCTTTTGGGAAACATGCCATTTCAATTACCTATGTCTGGATTTAATAATGGTGGTTTGGTGCTTTCTGGAACTTGCTCTGCCAGTGGCCTTTACCTAGGAGAAGTTTCCTACTGTTCAAAGTATGTCTCAATCATTAGGTCAGTGATATTTTTAGATGGCATTTTACATGTTTAATGTATACTATATTTGTTATATAATTTGGAATTAGCTTTCAACCAATTGGAACATGTTTTTGAACGTGAAATGTGAACCAGATATAGCATGGATCATCACTTATGATTTTTTTAATATGTGGCCTCTTATGCTTGCACTGCACAGTGGGACAATTAATCTTTAGTGTCAAAATTATACTACATTGTCCCCATATAATTTAAATTTGTAGAACATTCCAGTTTAATTTGATTCTGCCTACATTGCCAATGTGTGCTTGTGCTTTGGGCCTCAATGAAATGTGATGTTATTACATTCTTTCCAACATGTAACACCCACCCCAGAGATTAACCAGACTGTCTCAAAATGCCCAGAAACAACTTGTTTAGGTAGAGTTTGCATAAATCTTGCCCCTTATGGTGGTTAGTTTATGGTATTGTGGCAGCAAAATTGGCATTGTTGCCAAAAATTATATCGAACATTACTCATTTTGCATACAAATTTTCTCCATTAGGGTACTGTTCTGGGCCTGGTATAAACATTAAATCACCTGGAATTATATATATATACTAGCTGTACTACCCAGCTTCGCCCGGGTTAATGACTGCTGTTAGCAAAATAGAATGTGTTAACAAAAATTTATTCTGCACACAAAAACCACAAAACAAATAGATAGAAATGTAATTATTAAAAGGCAAAAACTAAGCTAATAGAAGAATTTCACAACATATATTAGCTTTGTTATACTGAGAATGTCTTTGTTGCCTATATTAACCAATCAGAGCTCAGATTAATTAACTGTAGCAAAATAGAAGCTGAGCTGTGATTGGTTGCTATTGGCAGCCTGATAAATCCCCAGCCAACAGGAAGCCCTCCCCCCTGGCAGTATATATTAGCTCACACATACACATAATAGACTGGTCATGTGACTGACAGCTGCCGGATTCCTATATGGTACATTTGTTGCTCTTGTAGTTTGTCTGCTTATTAATCAGATTTTTATTTTTGAAGGACAATACCAGACTTGTGTGTGTTTTAGGGCGAGTTTCATGTGTCAAGTTGTGTGTGTTGAGTTGCGTGTGGCGACATGCATGTAGCAACTTTTGTGAGATGAGTTTTGTGTGGCGACATGCGTGTAGCAACATTTTGTGTGTCGAGTTGCATGTGACAGGTTAGTGTAGCAAGTTGTGTGCAGCAAGATTTGTGCATGGCGAGTTTTGCGCGTGGCGAGTTTTATGTGTGGTGCGTTTTGAGTATGTGCAAGTTTTGTGTGAGGCAACTTTTGCATGTGGTGCAACTTTTGTACATGTGGCAATTTTTCTGTGTGTGCAAGTTTTGCATGAGGTGAGTTTTCCATGAGGTGAGCTTTACACGTGTGGCGAGTTTTGCATGTAGCGAGTTTTGAGTGGTGACTTTTGTGTTTCGACTTTTATGTGGCGAGGTTGGTGTGTGTGTGGTGAAATGTGTGCTGAGGGTCGTATATTTGTTCAAGCACGTGGTAGTGTGTGGCGCATTTTGTGTTTGTGTTCATATCCCCGTGTGTGGTGAGTATCCCATGTCGGGGCCCCACCTTAGCAACTGTACGGTATATACTCTTTGGCGCCATCGCTCTCATTCTTTAAGTCCCCATTGTTCACATCTGGCAGCTGTCAATTTTCCTCCAACACTTTTCCCTTCACTCTTTCCCCATTATGTAGATAGGGGCAAAATTGTTTGGTGAATTGGAACGCGCGGGGTTAAAATTTCACCTCACAACATAGCCTATGACGCTCTTGGGGTCCAGACGTGTGACTGTGCAAAATTTTGTGGCTGTAGCTGCGACGGTGCAGATGCCAATCCCAGACATACACACATACACACATTCAGCTTTATATATTAGATATACCTGTGTGTAATCTCCTGTATATAGTATATACCTGTGTGTCATCTCACCTATATATAGTATATATCTGTGTGTCATCTCCTCCTGTATATAGTATATACCTGTATGTCATCTCCTCCTATACATAGCATATACCTGTATGTCATCTCCTCCTGTATATACTATATACCTGTAGGTAATCTGCTCCTGTATATAGTATGTACCTGTGTGTCATCTCCTCCTGTATATAGTATATACCTGTATGTCATCTCTCCTGTATATAGTATATACCTGTGTGTCATCTCCTCCTGTATATAGTATATACCTGTGTGTCATCTCCCCTGTAAATAGTATATACCTGTGTGTCATCTCCTCCTGTATATAGTATATATCTGTATGTCATCTCCTCCTGTATTAGACCTCGTTCACACGTTACTTGGTCAGTATTTTTACCTCAGTATTTGTAAGCTAAATTGGCAGCCTGATAAATCCCCAGCCAACAGTAAGCCCACCCCCTGGCAGTATATATTAGCTCACACATACACATAATAGACTGGTCATGTGACTGACAGCTGCCGGATTCCTATATGGTCCATTTGTTGCTCTTGTAGTTTGTCTGCTTATTAATCAGATTTTTATTTTTGGAGGATAATACCAGACTTGTGTGTGTTTTAGGGCGAGTTTCGTGTGTCAAGTTGTGTGTCTTGAGTTGCGTGTGGCGACATGCATGTAGTGACTTTTGTGAGATGAGTTTTGTGTGGCGACATGCGTGTAGCAACTTTTTGTGTGTCGAGTTGCATGTGACAGGTTAGTGTAGCAAGTTGTGTGCAGCAAGTTTTACGCATGGCGAGTTTTGCGCGTGGCGAGTTTTATGTGTGGTGCGTTTTGAGTATGTGCAAGTTTTGTGTGAGGCAACTTTTGCATGTGTTGCAACTTTTGTGCATGTGGCAATTTTTCTGCGTGTGCAAGTTTTGCGTGTGGCGAGTTTTCCATGAGGTGAGTTTTGCACGTGTGGCGAGTTTTGCATGTGGAGAGTTTTGCGCGTGGCGAGTTTTGAGCGGCGACTTTTGTGTTTCGACTTTTATGTGGCGAGGTTGGTGTATGTGTGGTGAAATGTGCGCTGAGGGTGGTATATGTGTTCAAGCACGTGGTAGTGTATGGCGCATTTTGTGTGTGTGTTCATATCCCTGTGGTGGTGTGGTGATTATCCCATGTTGGGGCCCCACCTTAGCAACTGTACAGTATATACTCTTTGGCGCCATCGCTGTCATTCTTTAAGTCCCCCTTGTTCACATCTGGCAGCTGTTAATTTGCCTCCAACACTTTTCCTTTCATTTTTTCCCCATTATGTAGATAGGGGCAAAATTGTTTGGTGAATTGGAAAGCGCGGGGTTAAAATTTCACCTCACAACA
Source organism: Ranitomeya variabilis (assembly GCF_051348905.1). Lineage (NCBI taxonomy): Eukaryota > Metazoa > Chordata > Amphibia > Anura > Dendrobatidae > Ranitomeya > Ranitomeya variabilis. Next base: position 507,609,220 of record NC_135235.1, read on the forward strand.
TAGCTTTGACGCTCTTGGGGTCCAGACGTGTGACTGTGCAAAATTTTGTGCCTGTAGCTGCGATGCCTCCAACACTTTTCCTTTCACTTTTTCCCCATTATGTAGATAGGGGCAAAATTGTTTGGTGAATTGGAAAGCGCGGGGTTAAATTTTCACCTCACAACATAGCCTATGACGGTCTCGGGGTCCAGACGTGTGACTGTGCAAAATTTTGTGGCTGTAGCTGCGACGGTTCAGATGCCAATCCCGGACATACACACATACATACATACATACATACACACATACACACATTCAGCTTTATATATTATATATATATATATATATATATATATATATATATATATATATATATATATATATATATATATATATATATATATATATATATATATATATATATATATATATATATATATATATAACACTCAAAAAGTGGATTATTCTTGAGAACTGTAAGGTTAGCACTAAGAAGAAGAAGAAATAAGAGAAATTCTAACATCAGCTATGTATGAGAACAGACTGATGCTCCTTTGTCAGGTGATTTTCAGCCTGTTTACACTGGCTGATTATTAGGAAACAAGTGTTCCTAGGAGCGCTCTTTACTGATAATTGGTCAGTGTAAATACACCCTTTGTTTAATATGCTAAGTATATTTTTATATAATATATAGGAATTAAAAATAAAATATTATTCAAATGTAGGACTATATTTAACCCCTTCATGACCGTGGGATTTTTCGTTTTTCCGTTTTTGTTTTTCACTCCCCTCCTTCCCAGAGCCATAACTTTTTTATTTTTCCATCAATTTGGCCATGTGAGGGCTTATTTTTTGCGGGATGAGTTGTACTTTTGAATGACACCATTGGTTTTACCATGGCATGTACTAGAAAACGGGAAAAAAATTCCAAGTGCGGTGAAATTGCAAAAAAAAGTGCAATCCCACACTTGTTTTTTGTTTTGTTTTTTTGCTAGATCACTAAATGCTAAAACTGACCTGCCATTATGATTCTCCAGGTCAGTATGAGTTCATAGACACCTAACATGACTAGGTTATTTTTCACCTAAGTGGTGAAAAAAAATTCCAAACTTTGCAAAAAAATAAATAAATAAAATTGCGCCATTTTCCGATACTCGTAGCGTCTCCATTTTTCATGATCTGGGGTCGTTTGAGGGCTTATTTTTTGCGTGCCGAGACGGCGTTTTTAATTATACCAATTCAGTGCAGATGCGATCTTTTGATCGCCCGTCATTGCATTTTAATGCAAATCGCGGCGACCAAAAAAACGTAATTCTGGCGTTTCGATTTTTTTTCTCGTTACGCCGTTTTGCGATCAGGTTAATGCTTTTTTTTAATTGATAGATCGGGCGATTCTGAATGCGGCGATACCAAATATGTGTAGGTTTGATTATTTTTTTATTGATTTATTTTGATTGGGGCGAAAGGGGGGTGATTTAAACTTTTATATTTTTTTTTATTTTTTTCACATTTTTTTTTACTTTTTTTTTTACCTTTTACCATGCTTCTATAGCCTCCATGGGAGGCTAGAAGCAGGCACAGCCCGATCGGCTCTGCTACATAACAGCGATCATCAGATCGCTGTTATGTAGCTAAAATGCAGGTGTGCTGTGAGCGCCGACCACAGGGTGGCGCTCACAGCCACCGGCGATCAGTAACCATAGAGGTCTCAAGGACCTCTATGGTTACAATATACAAGCATCGCCGACCCCCGATCATGTGACAGGGGTCGGCGATGCGCTCATTTCCGGCCGCCCGGCCGGATGCGGTAGTTAAATGCCGCTGTCTGCGTTTGACAGCGGCATTTAACTAGTTAATAGCGGCGGGTGATCGCGATTTCACCCGCCGCTATTGCGCGCACATGTCAGCTGTAAAAAACAGCTGACATGTCGCGACTTTGATGTGCGCTCACCGCCGGAGCGCACATCAAAGCAGGGGACCCGACATCGGACGGGATAGTACGTCCGATGTCGGGAAGGGGTTAAAGACAAAAAGTGAAAGTTTCTTGCCCAAGCGGAACAAATATGTAAAAACAGTGTAAATTGTGGCTTAGGATTTGACTTCTACACTACTCCTGCACCATCCTCTACAGTCGTTCACAATGTGTCAGACTTGTACTCTGTTCTGGTGCACAGGCTAGTCTAAAAAAATGTGTGAAACAACTGACTGACATTGCTTATGCCCCTTACACTGCTGCTGCTAATGTTTTTGCTTTGACAACTCAACATACCCAGGGTTGGAAGTCTGTGACAGCGATGCACACTGTGTGTCTCACTGCTCTCTTGGGGAAATCCACTCTTAAGATTGTCTGCAAGTGTTCTTCGATACTCCTGCATGCAAACATCCCTTTCCGGGGGAAGCATCTGGCAAAATTTACATTTGTACCATGGATCTAACAGAGTGGCAACCCCGTAGTCAGCATCATGTTGCACATAATGCAGCAAAAAAGCGCTCATATGTTGGGCACTCCCATGTGATCCAAGTCTATAAAATGTTGGTGACGAGGTAACACTCAAGCTTGCTTCCTCTAACTCGTCCAGTCAACCATGGACAACAGAGAGGGGATGTTGCGGCAGCCCAGATGTTACACTTCCCACAGGTGAAGCAGGGACCCAAGGGTCCTATGGTGTGTGGAGTAGATGGTAAGGCCGGTGAATAAATAGAGGAGACAGGTTGTAAGTCTTAACCTGGTTTACTTGTGGCTGACAGAACACAATCCAGGGCACCGGTAACAGGTGGATTAGAAGTCCGGGTAGTCCAGAGACAAGTGGAATCCCCTTGGCAGGTCAGGTAAGAGCCTTCCACTATGAGCTTACTGTCTCTGAGGTCCCTGCTGCCAGTAAGTGTCCTAAGCAAAGTCCTTATTCATTCTCCTGTCCAGGGACAGGTACCTGTATGGCAGGCAGCTTGAGCCGTGCCTACTGGGACCCTTTCATGGTGACTCCAGGCTCCAAGGTGCTGCTGTGCCACAGGTAAATATGGGTAAAGTCCATGTAATTCAATGCCCTCCTGTTCTGCTTTGTATATTATAGACCACAAATGCCTTGGGTTCCTGGTATCTGGCTACTGCGCTCTGACTCCCTGGAGGCCTTTCTAGTTCCCTCCTCGAGTCCTGTATTTCCACTGTGCTCCGTTCTTGTCTGTTTTCGCATACAGAGTGTCTTTATTAACTGAACTAACTCCTCCAAACCAGGATCTTTATCCAGGGAAGCTGCAATAAAACAGGGTTTTCAGCTCCACCTCCTGGCCTGGATTTGAAAGGCGTTGTGTGTGTGATAACCTGCCAAAGGGAATCTCACTTGTCTCCAGACATAGCACTACCCTCCCCGAGAGGAAGGCAGCACTACTGTGGTACTCAAACTCCTGGGGTGCCACATTCCCCCCGTTAAATCCAGTACTCCTGGACTGGGAAGGGAAACATAAACAACAGGTTAAAGGACATTTTTGTAAATACATTTGAAATAAATTAAAACAGGTTAAACTTTCCATCCCTTACGGGAGGCACGGTTCTTGAACGTTGCAAACAATTTATAAAATTATATCTGGCCTTATACCAGGGTGTCCATGTTCATAAGTTAAACAGTACCGATGTGAGGGACCCGTCATAAACCCCCAACATAGGCATTGGGCGGGCTTCAAGGCATATCCTGACCAGGTGTTCACCAGATGGTTTTATCTTCGGTCTGCTGAAGCAAAGAAGGCTCTACCCAAGCTGGCAAATGGGCAGAACCAGGGTGCACCTTGATGGTGCAAACTATTTACAATAAAAGTTTTTGGGTAATCACTGTCCATTACCTCAATGTCCATTTTTAACCTGTAACGGAACACATGCAAACATTTTCAAACAGATAACACCAATTATTGACAGTCCCTGTAACGGGCTGAGATTTGACCCTTGGTGCTACGAGTAGACCTACGTACTTCCTGGTCTACCATGTCTGTTGCAGTGTACCCACTAGTACATGTACTATGTGTAGACCTGCATTGTGTAGGTATACTAGGTAATTGTCTGTGAGTTCTCAGATTCACCATAGGTCAGACAGTTTCACCAATAGCAGAGGGTTGATTTTCTGGTTCCACTGCTGGGGTGACATTTGCTGCTTGAACCTGCTGGTGTAAAGTCTCTTCTGGTTTAGGATGGTTCTGAGTCACTTCTTCTTGTATTTCCGGCTGGGGAAAAGTTAAGACAGGCATCACTATGGCCTGATGTATTTGAGTCCAAGACTGGGGAAAATCTCCAAGAACAGTGTGAATTTTCTTTTCTTCTACTTTCATGGGTGGAGATGTTCCTGTGTCTGTTTCTCTGTTCCTCAATTTATCAGGGCATACTTTGAGATGGTCTCTGGATACTGCAGTCGAAGTTTCTCCTCCATCTTTACTGATAAGGCAGACTTTTGTGTTGTCAAAGTTTGAAGATAGGATAGTATACGGTTCTGCTTCCCACTGGTCATCAAGTTTGTGCAATCTCCTTTTACGTTTGAACACTTGTTCACCTGTTGACAAGGGAATGGCAGGGACACGTTTGTTATAGTCTCTCTCTTGCTTTTGTCTCACCTGTGATAGATTTCTCTCTACGTATTCTTGTACCTGATGGTATTTGTCTTGTCTCTCGGTGTCCCAATCTGTATCCGGTGAAATATTTTCTGGGGTTAGGACTCTCATGTCTAGATAAACTGGTAGTTTACTAGATCTTCCTCTCATCAGGTATGTTGGAGTACAGTTGATGGAGTTCACTGGAATGTGGTTGTACAAGTCTATCAAGTCTGGTAACATCTCTGGCCATAAGTTCCTTTCGTGTAAAGGCAATGTCATTAGTAGGTTAATCACTACTTGGTTCATCTTTTCACACATTCTGTTGGTTTGCAGCTGATACGGAGTTGTTCTGATCTTTTTGCATCCATACAGGTTGCAGAATTCTTGAAACACTTCCGCTTCAAGGCTGGTCCTTGGTCAGTAAGTACTTTTTCAGGATATCCATGTGGTCTACAGAAGTGCTGTTGGAAGGCTCTGGCTGCTGTCTTTGCTGTCTCGTCCTTGACAGGTACTACTACCAGGAATCTGGAGTAATTGTCCACAATAGTCAAAGCGTAGACATAGCCTGACGGTCTTGGAGTTAGCATCACATGGTCTAAGGCCACCAGTTCAAGTGGCCGTTTGGTGACTATGGGCTGTAGGGGAGCCCTCTGGCTGTCACAGTCCTTTCTGCACAGGTTACATGAGCCACACTCTCTGCACCAATTTTTGATGGCTTTCCTCATGCCAATCCAGTAAAATCTTCCACGTATCAGGATCTCCAACTTCTTCCATCCGAAGAGTCCTGCTCCATCGTGGTATGCTTTCAGAACCATTGGCGCATCTTGTCTTGAGACCACTATCTGCCAGACTAACTCATGAGTGCATGGATCGAAGTTTCTTCGGCACAGCTTACCATCGTAGATGAATAGTTTGCCTTTCTAATTCCACAGTTGTTGCGTCTTCTGTGGATCATTTGGACCAGGATGTGAATCTGCCTGCATCAGCAGCTCTTTCACCAGATGGACCGCGGGGTCTCTGTCCTGAGTTTCTGCCCATCCATGGTGGGGCAACAGGTTCAGCGTGGCTTCTTGTTTGTTCTTGTGCCTGTTCCTTACATAATGAGAGTACTGAGTCGCACCAGGGCAAAGGAAAGCTGGCAGCTCTACTTCCTCAAGTTCCTCTGAATCCTCTCCTACATCTGGTAGGTTGGGCATTCTGGATAACGCATCAGGGTTGGCATTTTTGTGCCCCACATGGTACTTGATAGTGAAGTCGTAATTAGACAACCGGGCCAACCATCGCTACTCCAAGGCACCTAGCTTTACCATCTCCAGGTGAGTCAGTGGATTGTTATCAGTATAGACTGTAAATTTTGCTGAGGCCAGGTAGTGCTTGAACTTTTCTGTCACTGCTCAGACGATGACGAGGAACTCCAGCTTAAAGGAACTATATTTTCAGGGTTCCGTTCTGTGGGGCGCAGCATCCTGCTGACATTCACAATTACCCTCTCTTTGTCTTTTTGTACCTGAGACAGTACTGCTCCCAATCCCACATTGCTGACATCCGTGTACAGCACAAACGGTTGGTCGTATTCTGGATAGGCCAGTAGCTCATCTCTCGTGAGAGCCAACTTCAACCGGGTGAAGGATCCTTCCAGCCTGTCGTTCCAGTCAAATGGTGTATTCTTACCCTTGGTTTTCTTATATTGGCCCAGTAACAGGTCTTGCAGTGGTGTGGCTATCTTGGTGAAGTCTTTAATAAATCTTCTATAATAGCCTACCAACCTGAGGAACTGCCGGACTTCATGGAGGTTACTGGGTTTCAGCCAGTTCTTGATCACGGTGACCTTGTCAGGGTCTGGTGCCACTCCTTCAGAGCTCACCACATGGCCCAGGTACTGTACTTTGGATTTCTACAGGTGACATTTAGATGGTTTTACCTTCAGGCCAAAGTTGGACAGGGCTTCAAACACCTCAGCCAGGTGCTTCAGGTGATCTTCATACATCTTGGAAAAGACAATGATGTCGTCCAGGTACAACAAGACAGTTTCAAAGTTCTTGTACCTAAGACAGCACTCCATCATTCTCTGAAATGTCCCTGGGGCATTGCACAGTCCAAACAGCATGTAATTAAATTCAGTGAGACCCATTGGTATTGTGAAGGCCGTCTTCTCCTTGTCCGCCTCTGCTACGGGAACCTGCCAATACCCACTGGTGAGATCCAAGGTAGAAAAGTAATTAGCAGATTTTAACACAGCCAATGACTCTTCTATTCTAGGCAACGGGTATGCATCCTTGTGTGTAATGCGGTTTATCTGCCTATAACACAGGTCAACAAAAAAAAATTTTTTTTCTGGTGTCCAAAATATTTTAATGAATTTGGGGTATTTTTGGGGTGCTGATTCTGAATATGCTATCAGTTTTGACAGATTGGCTCAAGTTTTTGACATTTTTGGTATCTTATTTATAGCACTTGTTGGTAAATGCGACGCATCATCTCATTAATTTCTTTGGATTAGTACTTGAACTGAGCAGTTCTCAATATAGTTTTGTGTTAATTAGTGTTCTAAAAGTTTGTTCATAGCTTGATTTTTGCACTAACTTTATGTTGTTGTCTGTTTTCCAGTGAAAAGCATGAACTCATCAAGAAGAAGTTGTCTTAACGATCCAGACTCATTCTGTTACATTTGTGGTGAATACACACTGCCAAAACATAGAAGAAACATAACAGACTTCGTAAAAAAAGTGTATTTTGCCTATTTTGGGGTTATGCTTGGGGACCAAGACAAGTTTTGGGCACCACACATAGTGTGCAAAGCATGTATCGAATTATTACGAAAATGGAGCAAAGGACAAAGAAAAAGCTTCAAATTTGGTGTTCCAGTGGTGTGGAGAGAGCCAAAAAATCATCATGATGACTGTTATTTCTGTGCAGTGCAAGTGCAAGGATTCAATAAGCATAAGAAACGAAAATGGGAGTAACATGGAATCTGCAAGAAGGCCTGTCCCTCATTGTGAAGATGTGCCTGTACCTGTGTTTACCATAAATAACAGTCATCATGATGATTTTTTGGCTCTCTCCACACCATTGGAACACCAAATTTGAAGCTTTTTCTTTGTCCTGTTCTCCATTTTCGTAATAATTCGATACATGCTTTGCACACTATGTGTGGTGCCCAAAACTTGTCTTGGTCCCCAAGCATAACCCCAAAATAGGCAAAATACACTTTTTTTTACGAAGTCTGTTATGTTTCTTCTATGTTTTGGCAGTGTGTATTCACCACAAATGTAACAGAATGAGTCTGGATTGTTAAGACAACTTCTTCTTGATGAGTTCATGCTTTTCACTGGAAAACAGACAACAACATAAAGTTAGTGCAAAAATCAAGCTATGAACAAACTTTTAGAACACTAATTAACACAAAACTATATTGAGAACTGCTCAGTTCAAGTACTAATCCAAAGAAATTAATGAGATGATGCGTCGCATTTACCAACAAGTGCTATAAATAAGATACCAAAAATCTCAAAAACTTGAGCCAATCTGGCAAAACTGATGACATATTCAGAATCAGCACCCCAAAAATACCCTAAATTCGATGAAATATCTTTGGCACCAAAAATGCTGTTGACCAGTGTAATCTACACACATTCTCATGGTGCCGTCTTTCTTCCTGACGAGGACTAATGGAGCTGCCCAGGGGCTACAACTATCTCTGATTACCCCAGCCTCCTTCATCTCTCGCAACATACTTTTGGCACACTGGTAATGAGCTGGACGTACAGGCCAGTACCTCTCCTTAATGGGTGGATGATTTCCTGTGGGGATATGATGTTGTACCCCTTTTACCTGTCCAAAATCTAGTGGCTGTTTACTGAAGACCTGTTCATACTCTTGGACCACCCGGTAAGCCCCTTGTTTCTGGTGTGAATCAGTAGAATCAGTGCCCACGTATAGTTTCTGACACCAATCTTCCATTTGACCTGCAGAGCCATTGTCCTTCGCCTGGTTGGACGGGACCAAGGGTTCTGTCGCCTGTATCACATTGTTATGAACAGTAAACAGTTTGGCAATCGTGGCATATCTGGTTAAGTGAACCTCCTTCTCCCCACAGTTGAGAACACATACTGGTACCCTCCTGTTGCATACTTCAACCACCCCTCTGGCTGTCAGGATTGTAGGCCTACTGTCCAAATACACAAGTTGTACCAAGGCCTGGTAATCTTTACCTCTGATACCTATTGCTGCCCAACACCATATCAACATTTCACTCCAGGGGGGGTATTGCAATGGGGATTGGATCACTCACTGTGACTCTGCCAATTTCTCCATCAGATAGTTCTACCTGTTGTCTTTGTACCAGGGCTCTGATTTCCTTTTGCAAGACTCTCTGCTCACTGGAACCAGCAGTTTCTGCCACCTGTTGTAAAAAGACAATAACCTCTGCCAGACAATTTTCAATAACATTAGTACCAATGATCATAGGGTTACATTCACGTCGATCAATATCAACAATCACCATCCCTTGGGCTTTTAATTCTACCCGCCCCACTTTAATGGTGTCCTCCATGTATCCCACCTGTGGCAAGGGCTGACCATTACTGGCAACTATCGTTAAGTCACTATCTGGACCACGGGTAATGTCTGTATCAGCCCAACAACTGTTATAAAGGATGAAAGGCATGGTTGTAACTTGTGAACCGGTATCCAACAAAGCATTCATCGGGATGCCGTTGATCACAACGGGGAGAACTGGTCGTCCTCCGACGTATTTGGCTCACCAGTTGTGTGGGCCTTGTCGTCCCACTCCTGGGGGTTGGCCCTCTTCCCCAGGGGTCACTCGTTTAAAAGATAGGACATTGCAATGTGTCCTGCCTTGTTGCAGCGGCGGCAGATGGGTCATCCATCCTGGTGATAGTGGTCGTCGTCTCTTCCTCTGGTTGGCGGGATCCTTTTCTGTCATCGCCTGGGGACGTCCGCCCATCTGGAAGCCAGCTTGATCTTCTCCTTAGGGGATTCCTGTAGAGACTGTATGGTCTGGGCTAATGCAACACACTCTTGGCAGCTCCTGCACCTTGAGGCGTAGTCCTGTAGAAGAATCCTCATCTAGGACATGTGCATCAGCTTCAACGGGGACCTGAGGATATGATGCCACCTCCTAGTGATACGTGAGGGCTGGATTCTTAAGAGGCACTGCACGGCTGGGTGGAGGTTCGTGTAGCACCCGGATGGCTCTGTCCTTAAATTGCGCAAAGTCCAGGGTTTTGCAAGGCCAGGATGCGTAACTAAGTCCTTTGGGTGCTGGACAGGAGCCCCTCAATGAACTGCTCTTTTAAGAGTCTATCTCCATCCTGTACACTGTTAGGATCCACTTGATTAACAGCCCGGAGCACCTCCTGCAAATTAAGTGCATAGTCCCATATACTGTCCTGTGCTTTTTGCTTACACTCGAAGAACTTCATTTTTATATCTGCAGTGGTGCGGGTGTCAAAGGTAATTTTGAGCTTAGCAAAGATCTGCTGCACAGTCCTTTTGTCTACATCTGCCAGGATTTTACCTCTCTCAGGGCTGTACCAATTAGCTGACCAGTCAAAATGTTAATATTCTGATGCTGTGTCAAAGGATAAACCTCAAACAGGCTGCAGAGCCTTTCTTTAAAGTCATTTAACATATGTGACTCTTCGGAATACTGTGGGAACCATGCTGCTCCAGGTATATATGGCATGGAGAGGGGCATGATGGGCGCCGTAGCTGTGGCGGCAGGGCCGTATTTGCCACTAGGCACTTGAGGGCACGTGCCTAGGGCGGGGACAATGCAGGGGGCGGCACCTGAGCAAGTTTAAAAAAAAAAAAAATTTTAAAGTCTGGGGTCGCCCTGCCCATCCACCTCAGTCCCGGCTGCTGTGGGGGGAGGGGGTCTCGGGTGCAGGGCCGCCATCAGGGCATTACTGCCCTGACTACTGTATGGGGCAGAAATGGGTACTGTACCTTTAAGCAGCAGCAGGCCCAAGTGCATCATGGTCCTGACGCCAGTCATGTGACATGCTGCGCGCTCTTCTTAATGTAGGAGCACTGGAGCAGACTGCAGAGAAGCAGGTCATGTTTGTGGGAGAAGATACTGAAGTCGGTGGTGAGCAGGGAGAGGAGGCGGGCAGTGTGTGAGGACTCAGAGGAAGCTGCAGAGAGGAGTGAGGTGAGAGAGGAGACGGGAGTCTGCTGATGTGAGTGAGGAGAGGGGAGGCTGCTAAGGGGAGGAGATGAGAGGCTGGTAAGGAGAGGAGATGAGAGGCTGGTAAGCAGAGGAGATGAGAGGCTGGTAAGGAGAGGAAATGAGAGGCTGCTAAGGGGAGGAGATGAGAGGCTGGTAAGGAGAGGAGATGAGAGGCTGGTAAGGAGAGGAGATGAGAGGCTGGTAAGGAGAGGAGATGAGAGGCTGGTAAGGAGAGGAGATGAGAGGCTTGTAAGGAGATGAGAGGCTGGTAAGGAGAGGAGATGAGAGGCTGGAAAGGAGAGGAGATGAGAGGCTGCTGAGGGGAGGCTGCTGAGGAGAGGAGATGAGAGGCTGGTAAGGAGAGGAGATGAGACTGGTAAGGAGAGGAGATGAGAGGCTGGTAAGGAGAGGAGAGGCTGGTAAGGAGAGGAGATGAGAGGCTGGTAAGGAGAGGAGAGGCTGGTAAGGAGAGGAGATGAGAGGCTGGTAAGGAGATGAGAGGCTGGTAAGGAGAGGAGATGAGAGGCTGGTAAGGAGAGGAGATGAGAGGCTGGTAAGGAGAGAAGATGAGAGGCTGGTAAGGAGAGGAGATGAGAGGCTGGTAAGGAGAGGAGATGAGAGGCTGGTAAGGAGAGGAGAGGCTGGTAAGGAGAGGAGATGAGAGGCTGGAGAGGAGAGGCTGGTAAGGAGAGGAGATGAGAGGCTGGTAAGGAGATGAGAGGCTGGTAAGGAGAGGAGATGAGAGGCTGGTAAGGAGAGGAGATGAGAGGCTGCTAAGGGGAGGAGATGAGAGGCTAGTAAAGAGAGGAGATGAGAGGCTGGTAAGGAGAGGAGATGAGAGGCTGGTAAGGAGAGGAGATGAGAGGCTGCTAAGGGGAGGATATGAGAGGCTAGTAAAGAGAGGAGATGAGAGGCTGGTAAGGAGAGGAGATGAGAGGCTGGAAAGGAGAGGAGATGAGAGGCTGGTGAGGGGAGGCTGCTGAGGAGAGGAGATGAGAGGCTGGTAAGGAGAGGAGATGAGGCTGGTAAGGAGAGGAGATGAGAGGCTGGTAAGGAGATGAGAGGAGAGGCTGGTAAGGAGAGGAGATGAGAGGCTGGTAAGGAGATGAGAGGCTGGTAAGGAGAGGAGATGAGAGGCTGGTGAGGGGAGGAGATGAGAGGATGGTGAGGGGAGGATGCTGAGGAGAGGAGATGAGAGGCTGGTGAGGGGAGACTGGTGAAGGGAGAGGGGAGGCTGCTGAGGAGAGGAGATGAGAGGCTGGTGAGGAGATGAGAGGCTGGTGAGGTGAGGAGAGGGGAGGCTGCTAAGGGGAGGATATGAGAGGCTGCTGAGGAGAGGAGATGAGAGGCTGGTGAGGGGAGGCTGCTGAGGAGAGGAGATGAGAGGCTGGTGAGGGGAGGCTGCTGAGGAGAGGGGAGGCTGCTGAGGAGAGGAGATGAGAGGCTGGTGAGGAGATGAGAGGCTGGTGAGGGGAGGCTGCTGAGGACAGGGGAGGCTGCTGAGGAGAGGAGATGAGAAGCTGGTGAGGAGATGAGAGGCTGCTGATGTGAGTGAGAATAGGGGAGGCTGCTAAGGGGAGGATATGAGGCTGGTGAGGAGAGGGGATGAGAGGCTGGAGAGGGGAGGCTGCTGAGGAGAGGAGAGGCTTGTGTCATGCTGTATATAGGGAGGCTGTGTGGGGCTCATGCTGTATATAGGGAGGATGAGAGGCTGGTAAGGAGAGGAGATGAGAGGCTGGTAAGGAGAGGAGATGAGAGGCTGCTAAGGGGAGGAGATGAGAGGCTGGAAAGGAGAGGAGATGAGAGGCTGGTAAGGAGAGGAGATGAGAGGCTGGTAAGGAGAGGGGATGAGAGACTTGTAAGGAGATGAGAGGCTGGTAAGGAGATGAGAGGCTGGTAAGGAGAGGAGATGAGAGGCTGGTGAGGGGAGGAGATGAGAGTATGGTGAGGGGAGAATGCTGAGGAGAGGAGATGAGAGGCTGGTGAGGGGAGACTGGTGAGGGGAGAGGGGAGGCTGCTGAGGAGAGGAGATGAGAGGCTGGTGAGGTGAGGAGAGGGGAGGCTGCTAAGGGGAGGATATGAGAGGCTGTTGAGGAGAGATGAGAGGCTGGTGAGGGGAGGCTGCTGAGGAGAGGAGATGAGAGGCTGCTGAGGGGAGGCTGCTGAGGAGAGGGGAGGCTGCTGAGGAGAGGAGATGAGAGGCTGGTGAGGAGATGAGAGGCTGGTGAGGGGAGGCTGCTGAGGAGAGGGGAGGCTGCTGAGGAGATGAGAGGCTGCTGATGTGAGTGAGAAGAGGGGACACTGCTAAGGGGAGGATATGAGGCTGGTGAGGAGAGGGGATGAGAGGCTGGAGAGGGGAGGCTGCTGAGGAGAGGAGAGGCTGGTGTCATGTTGTATATAGGGAGGCTGTGTGGGGCTCATGCTGTATATAGGGAGGCTGTGTGGGGCTCATACTGTATATAGGGAGGATGTGTGGGGCTCATACTGTATATAGGGAGGCTGTGTGGGGCTCATGCTGTATATAGGGAGGCTGTGTGGGGCTCATGCTGTATATAGGGAGGTTGTGTGGGGCTCATGCTGTATATAGGGAGGCTGTGTGGGGCTCATGCTGTATATAGGGAGGCTGTGTGGGGCTCATGCTGTATATGGGGAGGCTGTGTGGGGCTCATGCAGTATATGGGGAGGCTGTGTGGGGCTCATGCAGTATATGGAGAGGCTGTGTGGGGCTCATGCTGTATATGGGGAGGCTGTGTGGGGCTCATGCTGTATATCAGGGGCTGTGGAGGGTTTAAAGATATATAGGGGGTGTCAGCATACTTAATTCTGCTCAATATTAAGTGATACAATTAATATTAATTGATATTGAGTAGAATTATTTTTATGCTATTGGTTCGGCCTCCAAAACAGTCATGGTCTTTCATCTGGCCCCTCAGGAAAATAAATTGCCCACCCCTGATCTAGAGACATGGAGGGAGAAGCACACAGACGATAGCAACAGATTAGTCAGTTCTCTCACTAAATTACCCATCCAGCTCTTCAAATTATTCTCTCTGAAATGTCCGAGCATTGCAGAGATAAACTTCCCTGTTTGCAGTCTGAGTGATGCTGCCCATGGTTTTGGTAGTATGAATCGACTGACAGGTTCCCCTTAAAAATCTGTCAGCCAAACCTTGCAACCGTGGCAGAATCAACTGACCATGTACTGTGTATGAGATTCACTAGATTCTCACATGACAACTAATGGAAAGGTTTGCTAAGGCTACTTTCACATCAGCGATTTTCTCCGTTCGCGGCAGATACTGCAGTTTTTCTACATCTGTCGCGTAATATATCACTTATGGGCCGGCAACTCTGCGTTCGGCCTCATTCACTCCCTATGGGACTTGCGGACATGTGCGGCAATTGAGGTGAGACAAAAAAAACACTGCTAGCAGCATTTTTTTTTCCTGTTGCTGCAAGTACCACATTTGCCTTATCGCAGCAAAACCGCAATTGCCACAAGTCCCATAGGGAATGAATGAGGCCGAACACAGTGTTGCCGTAAGTGATTCGTTACGGATGCGGAAAAACTGCCGCATCTGCCGCAAATGTCAAAAATCTAAATACGGCCCTGTGTGGCGGTGTCCGACTGGCTTGTTGGAGCTGCGGGGTCTGGTAGCGGTATGGGGCCTGCGCCTGCATCCACCGAGAGGGCCTGGGAGCATCACTGGGCCTGTTGGTGTGTCTGCTGCGGGGCTGGAGGGTACTATGGAGCCTTCGGCTGCATCCGCCGGATATCCTCCCCCTGGGTCGGACATGTCTCTTCCCGCTCGCTAACCTGGTGCAAGCCGGGCCTCCTCTCTGGAGTCTGCAGCGGTTCCTCCGGTGTGCTGCTTGGCACTTTGCAGCATCCTCACTTCTGGCTTCACTGTACGGCGTCTTCACTTCTGGCGTTCCTCTCAGCTGCATGCACACATTTATCCTGCTTCGCGCTCTTTCTGGCTGTCTCCGCCCACGAAGGTACATCTCCTCCCCCTCGCGCTCGACGCGGCGCGACAATGGCGGCTTTTGGCGGAAAGTCTCACAGTCACTGACACACAGTACCCAGCAATGCCAGGGAACAGAATCCTGTTCGTGACGCCAAAGTTGACACGCCCACAGGGCAGTGGGGTACTCGGTAATGGGTCCGGTCGCAAAGAGGATGTCACGGTGGCTGCGACCCGGTCCGTGGCCCTGGGCATCAACGTTAAAGGGGGTTAAATGTTCAAAGGATGTCATGACGCCACCTGTGGAGTTTGGTCAATTGGGGGACTGACGCTGCATTAGAGGGGTCCCCTGCGGGATGTTGCGGCAGCCCAGATGTTACACTTCCCACTAGGGTTGAGCGAAACGGGTCGGCCATTTTCAGAAGTCGGCGACTTTTGGCAAAGTCGGGTTTCATGAAACCCGACCCGACCCCTGTGTGGGGTCGGCCATGAGGTCGGCGATCTTCTGAATCTGGTATCGGAATTCTGATACCGAGTTCCGATATGTTTGCGATATCGGAACTCGGTATCGGAATCCACATTTAAGTGTAAAATAAAGAATTAAAATAAAAAATATTGATATACTCACCTCTCCGATGCAGCCTGGACATCGCCGCTGGTAACCGGCATCTTCTGTTCCTAAGAATGGCGCTTGAAAGACCTTTCGATGATGTCACGGCTTGTAAATGGTCGCGGCGGCCCACGTGACCGCTGAGCGACCAATCACAACAAGCCGTGACGTAATTCTCAGGTCCTAAATTCCTCATTCCAGAAATTTAGGCTATGAGAATTATGTCACGGCTTGTGATTGGTCGCTGAGCGGTCACGTGGGCCGCCGCGACCAATCACAAGCCGTGACGTCATCGAAAGGTCCTTCACGCGCTGATTCTTAAGAAGGAAGGCTGCCAGAAAGAAGCAGGGTGCGTCCGAGGGTGAGTATATACCTAATAGAAATATACTCACCCTCGGCTTCTTTCCGGTAGCCTTCCTTCTTAAGAATGAGCGCGTGAAGGACCTTTCGATGACGTCATGGCTTGTGATTGGTCGCGGCTGCCCACGTGACCGCTCAGCGACCAATCACAAGCCGTGACGTAATTCTCATGGCCTAAATTCCTAGAATGAGGAATTTAGGACCTGAGAATTACGTCACGGCTTGTTGTGATTGGTCGCTCAGCGGTCACGTGGGCCGCCGCGACCAATCACAAGCCGTGACGTCATCGAAAGGTCTTTCAAGCGCCATTCTTAGGAACGGAAGATGCCAATTACTACCAGGGCGCGTCAGAGGGTGAGTATATCAATATTTTTTATTTTAATTCTTTATTTTACACTTAAATATGGATCTCAGGGCCTGAAGGAGAGTTTCCTCTCCTTCAGACCCTGGGAACCATAGTATCCCATTGCACTGCATTGGGTTTCGTGTTTCGGCCGACCCCGACCCCGACTTTTTTATAGGATCGGCCGATTTCACTCGACCCGACTTTTGAGAAAGTCGGGTTTCGTGAAACCCGACCCGATCCTATAAAAATAAAAGTCGCTCAACCCTACTTCCCACAGGTGAAGCGGGTTCTGCAGGGGTCCTATGGTGTGTTGCATTGATGGTAAGGCCGGTGAATAAATAGAGTAGACAGGTTGTAAGTCTTTACCTGATTTACTTGAGGGTGACAGGCCACAGTCCAGGGCACTAGCAAAAGGTGGATTAGAAGTCCGGGTAGTCCAGAGACAAGTAGAATCCCATTGGCAGGTCAGGTAGGAGCCTTCCACTATGCACTTACTATCTCTGAGGTCCCTGCTGCCAGTAAGTGTCCTAAGCAAAGTCTTTATTCGTTCTCTTGTTCAGGGACAGGTACTTGTTTGGCAGGCAGCTTGAGCTGTGCCTACTGGGGTCCTTTCATGGTGACTCCAAGCTCCAAGGTGCTGCTGTGCCACAGGTAAGTATGGGCAAAGTCCATGTAATTCAATTCCCTCCGGTTCTGCTCTGTGTATTATAGTCCACAAAAGCCTCGGGTTCCCTGTACCCAGCTACTGTGCTCTGACTCCCTTTAGGCCTTCCTAGTCCTCTCCTGGAGTCCTGTATCTCCACTATGCTCCATTCCTGTCTGTCCTCGCACACAGACTGTCTGTACTAACTGAACTAACTCCTCCTCCAAACCAGGATCTTTATCCAGGGAAGCTGCAATAAAACAGGGATTTGAGCTTCCCCTCCTGGCCTGGATTTGGAAGGTGTTGTTGTGTGTGATAACCTGCCAAAGGGAATCTAACTTGTGTCCAGACATAGCACAACCCTCCCCGAGAGGAAGGCAGCACTACTGTGGTACCCGAACTACTGGGGTGCCACATTATCCTTTCTGCATTCTCCTTTGCCTCCACCTCTTCTTCTGTGACCAACACCTCCTCCTGCATGCTAATCAAAGTGTGCTCCAGCATGTAGATGACGAGAATAGTCATGCTGATGATGGCCACGTCAGTGCTAACCATCTTAGTAGCCATTTCAAAATTGTGCCCACTCCTCAAGCGTGATTTGCACCTTGGGCACAATTTTGAAATGGCTACTAAGATGGTTAGCACTGACGTGGCCATCATCAGCATGACTATTCTCGTCATCTACATGCTGGAGCACACTTTGATTAGCATGCAGGAGGAGGTGTTGGTCACAGAAAAAGAGGTGGAGGCAAAGGAGAATGCAGAAAGGATAATGTGGCACCCCAGTAGTTCGGGTACCACAGTAGTGCCCTACGTTGGCCCAGGCTTTGCAAAAGGACATATTACACCAGGCTCATCGCTGCTGCCAGAGTGAGACACATTTTTTTTTACCCCCGTGTGTTATTTTTTTGGCAATTGTAGGTGTGGTGCTTGTCTTTACAGTTTTAGTGAAAAATAAGTTATATTTTAGCATAATGAGTAAAATTTAAGTTCAGGCCCTTTCGGTGAAATATTCTTATTCTGTCTGTACAAAAAATAGCTAACAATTACGGTGAACTTTTCACCTCAATGTTAGCCCAAACCATATTGATTGGGAAATATGACCTCCTAACTGCTACACAGTATTAGCCAAAATGATTTTGATCAGAAAATGTGGACTTCTGCCTGCACAACACTATTAGCACAAACTAGTTAGATGCTGGATGGTCAATTTCACACATGACCCTGTCAAACTATATGAAAACTTGGAGCAGGAGCAACCTCTCTCCACTGTTGCACTGACAAAATGGCACCACCAAAGCAACATATCTGCTTTTCATATGGAGAGGGACATGTGACTTTGCCTGCCAATGACAGAAGCCCTTGTAAAATTTAGTCCGCCTCTCCCCTTATCTATACTCACCTTTTCCCTTCATAAAACACATACCCCCCCGCTCATCACACAGCACCACAATTCTAGCCAAAGTCCTAACATTAGCATTAGTGGAAATGCGATTATTTACCAAACTGCGTCGACTTTGAGGAAAAATGCTAGGGAACCCGAACACTAATCTGAATGAGCTACGTTTGTGTCAAATTTGAGCTTGGCAAACTTTTTCAAACAAGTTCGCTT
The DNA here is from genome assembly GCF_051348905.1 of Ranitomeya variabilis. Classification (NCBI taxonomy): domain Eukaryota; kingdom Metazoa; phylum Chordata; class Amphibia; order Anura; family Dendrobatidae; genus Ranitomeya; species Ranitomeya variabilis. The sequence continues at coordinate 507,627,500 of NC_135235.1, forward strand.
ATCTCTATCCTCCACTAGATGTCAGCCTTGTTGACTATTGGTGAGAGGTTCACTTCAGAACTTTCTTAGTACCCTCGAGAATCATCACTACATGTATAATTTTTTTTATTTCCTGTCACCAGAAGCTAGCTATGTACTGTAGATATTAACTTAGTCCCAGTATTTCCATATGAATGTTAGTTCTTAGATCAGTTCCTATTTAAAATTCTAGCATCTAATTGTTTCCAGATTTTGCTTGCTCAATCTTTACAGCTGCTTCCAAGTGACTGGGACCTTTCTGAAATGACCTGGTGTATTTTGCTCTTGCTATGAAAAGGTTAAACCCTGTTAGGGGCATATGTGATGTTAGTGTTGTTCAACAATGTCCTTTGGGAAAAGTAAAATAACTACTTTTACTGTCTTACTGCTGGAAACAGTTTGCTAATAGCTGACAAGGGACCTCTTGTGACACAGATGCACACTTAACAACATGTAAGATGTTGTGACAACTCTTTTCTGGACAATTACTGATAAATTACACATATGGAGACTCTTCCTCTGTAATTTTGCCTTCCAGTTATAGTAGACGTTAGAAGAGGTGCACCCGAACCAGGACCCAGTTGAAAATTATGGAAAAAGTTTCTATCCTCTCTTTTATTAAAATCAAATGGAGCTAGTGGAATACAAGGTGATGGAGCATATTTTTAAAATTTTGGCACTACGGAGTTTGCCTGCCCATAGATAGAACTTTTTTTAGAGAACTATGTAGATGATAAATGTATGATCTTACTGCTGGAACCCACACGGATCTAAATAACTTAGGAACCTAAAGTTTCTTATGCTAAATGGAGTGCTGGGGAGCATGTATGACCACTAGTGTTGAGCATTCCGATACCGCAAGTATCGGGTATCGGCCGATACTTGCGGTATCGGAATTCCGATACCGGGATTCCGATACTTGCCGCGTATCGGATACCGGAATCGGAAGTTCCAAGATTCAAAATGCAGAAATTCAGCCAATGAGAATGATTCCAAGTGTGGGCACATCCTGTTTAGCATGGAGGGCATGAAACTACTGGCAAGGCTGTGATTGGCTGCTGAAATGATGTCATGATGCAGTTTAAAAGTCGCTGGCGCCATTTTGCGATCACTCTGCTGTGAATTCAGTTAGTGACAGGACGCTATTTGCTGACTGAGGGACAGTTTAGAGATAGCGATTTGCTTCTTTGTGCTTTCCAAAGGCTAATTTAGCAACCGCTGTGTTCACCTACTATTCACCTTGCTTTTGCCTTGTAGCGCTGTTTTCACAGCGATCTGCAAGGTCTGTGTGTGTGTGTGTGTGTGTGAGTGCAGCCCACTCTCTAGTCTGAGTGCAGCCACATAGGCCATCCATAGCTGGTTGTATTCAGTTCAGGGAGGGTGGTTCATTGCCTCATACTGTTCTTTTTTTTTTTTTTTTTCAAGTAGTGTAGTCTGCTGCTAATTTATTAAAAAAAATCCTATTAGTGTCTTTCCACCCGTCTCCAGCTAATTTGTGGAAAAACACTACATAGGATAACGTAGAGGAGGGTTTTTGGGCCTTGCAGCGCCGTTTACGGCTGTCTGCACGGTCTCTGTGTGACTGCAGCTCGCCCTGTAGTCTGTGAGCAGCCGTAGCCTGGTTGTCTCCAGCTCAGGGTTGTTCACTGCGTCATACCGCCAAATCAATTTTCATTTTGTTTTAAGTAGTGCAGGCTGCTGCACATTTTTTAAAAAAATTCCTATTAGTGTCTTTCCACCCGTCTCCAGCTAATTTGTGGAAAAACACTACATAGGATAACGTAGAGGAGGGTTTTGGGGCCTTGCAGCGCCGTTTACGGCTGTCTGCACGGTCTCCGTGTGACTGCAGCTCGCCCTGTAGTCTGTGAGCAGCCATAGCCTGGTTGTCTCCAGCTCAGGGTTCTTCACTGCGTCATACCGCCAAATCAATTTTCATTTTGTTTTAAGTAGTGCAGGCTGCTGCACATTTTTTAAAAAAATTCCTATTAGTGTCTTTCCACCCGTCTCCAGCTAATTTGTGGAAAAACACTACATAGGATAACGTAGAGGAGGGTTTTGGGGCCTTGCAGCGCCGTTTACGGCTGTCTGCACGGTCTCCGTGTGACTGCAGCTCGCCCTGTAGTCTGTGAGCAGCCATAGCCTGGTTGTCTCCAGCTCAGGGTTCTTCACTGCGTCATACCGCCAAATCAATTTTCATTTTGTTTTAAGTAGTGCAGGCTGCTGCACATTTTTTTAAAAAATTCCTATTAGTGTCTTTCCACCCGTCTCCAGCTAATTTGTGGAAAAACACTACATAGGATAACGTAGAGGAGGGTTTTGGGGCCTTGTAGCGCCGTTTACGTCTGTCTGCACGGTCTCCGTGTGACTGCAGCTCTATCTGTTGTCAGTTCAGCCCCCCAAAAATAAATAAATAATAAAGTTCACCAAACACACCAGTGACACCACTTTACATTTGTGTAGGCCACATTAGCTCATATTAAAGTCTAGTCCACACTTTAGAAAATTAGTGTTTCTTATACCTGTTAGGAGGAGTTGTTCAGGAATAAGCACACAAAGCCGTTAGTACTTTTCTGCTTATCTTTATCAGTCAACCAAGATGAAGAAGGCAGTGAGTAAGGCACGTGGGCGTGGGCATGGGCGCGGAGCAGGGAGGGGACGTGGGGATTCTGTGCCTGCTGCGGGCTCCGGTGACTCATCAGCACCCACTTTCACCAGGCAACAGTCGTTCATGCGCAGCTTTGTGTCAGAGCGCCGTACACCGCTGCTGCGTGAAGAACAAATTGAAGCCGTTGTTGGATGGATGGCAGCTAATGCATCAACTTCAATTAGTGCTACATCCTCTCAGACACAGAGCACTGGAGAGCAGCCATCTGTCTCTTCACCACCTGCCAAATTGCCCAGGCAGACAGAGAGCCCAGGACAGGAGCCGTCTCTACTTCTGTTCTCTGAATCTCTTGGCTTGGAAACAGGGGGCCAGCCAAGCAGCATTGGAGAAATGGAAGAAGAGGCAGGGTGCAGTGATGCCCAACAGCTTTTTCTCTCTTCCTCTGAAGAGGCGGGTGGGCCAGTGGCTCCGGTTACCACATCGCAGGCCGCATCAGCTGATGATGACACTCAGGTGCCACTTACTGGTGCGTGCTCTGCTGCTGAGACTACCCAGGAGGAGCAGTTGGGGGCAGAGGGTAGTGTAGATGATGAGGTCCTTGACCCATCTTGGCGTGAGGGACAGGAAGGTGGTGGGAGCAGCTCTGAGGAAGAGATTCCCCGTACGGCCCAAAGAGGGAGAGGGAGGGGGAAGACTGCGGATCCTGCAGCCTCCGCTTTGGCACCCGTTAGGAGCATGTCTCTTCCAAAAGCCAAAAAGGGCGCTCCCAAGACTTGCAGTGCCTGGTCCTTTTTTGACACAGTTGCAGATGACATTTGCTATGTCAGATGCAAGGTGTGTCATCAAAAAGTCAAAAGAGGTCGAAATGTCAGCAACCTCAATACCTCCAACATGTGGAAACATGTGCGCAACAGGCACCCGGCGGAGTTAGAAAAACACACTGAAGAGCTAGGCCAACCAACAGCGGCAGCTACCACCTCTTCAGCTCGTGTTGCCTCTTCCTCTAGCTCACACGCAGCTGTTTCGGCTTCCTCCCAGGATCGCCGTGGAAGAACCTCTGGCCCTGTTGTCCAGAGACCCGCTGTAATTCCACCCGCAGCACCACTTTCCCAGTCATCCACACACTCCCAGCCCAGTCTACAGCCATCGGTAGTACAGGCATGGGAGAAAAGGCGGCCTTTCTCGTCAAACCACCCACGAGCACAGGCTCTGACTGCAGGCATTGCCAAACTTCTGTCACTGGAAATGCTGTCATTCAGACTGGTGGAGACTGACAGCTTCCGTGACTTGATGTCATTGGCAGTCCCACAGTACAATGTGCCCAGCCGCTTTTACTTCAGCAGGCAAGCCGTCCCTGCCCTGCACAAGCATGTGGAGGGACACATAAAACACGCGCTACTGAACGCCGTCAGTAGCAAGGTCCACCTCACCACCGATGCGTGGACCAGTCAACATGGACAGGGGCGATACCTTTCCCTCACTGCCCATTGGGTTAATGTCGTTGAGCCGGGTACAGACCGTGCGAGTGGCGCAGGACGTGTCCTGCCCACTCCAAGGATTGCAGGAATCCATTCTGTACGCATTGACTCCTCCTCTTACACCAGTTCCTCAGAATCATCGCTGCAGGAGCCGTCACAGTCCACCTCCACATGGACCCGTGATGAACGTGTACCTGTTACGACCGACATGAGCACAGCCGTGGCCAAACGTCAACAGGCCGTCTTGAAATTAATTTTTTTGGGGAATCGTAGCCACACAGCGCAGGAGCTCTGGAATGCCATCAAGCAGGAGAGCGATGTGTGGTTTGTGCCAGCGAATCTCCAGCCAGGCATGGTAGTGTGTGATAATGGCCGAAATCTGGTGGCAGCTCTGGGCCTCGGCAACCTCACTCACATCCCATGTCTGGCACATGTGCTCAATTTGGTCGTGCAGAGCTTTTTGAGGGACTATCTGGATCTTGATGCACTGCTGCACAAGGTCCGTCTAGAGTGTGCTCACTTGCGGCATTCCAGCACGGCAAAAGCGCGCATTGCGGCTCTGCAGCGCCGACACCGCCTGCCGGAACATCGCATCATATGTGACCTACCTACCAGGTGGAATTCCACGTTACATATGTTGGAGCGGTTGTGTGAGCAGCAGCAAGCTGTAATGGAGTACCAGCTGCTTCAGGCGCAAAGAAGTCGCACTCAGCGCCGTACAGACTTCACAACCACAGAGTGGGCCACTATGAATGACGTCTGCCAGGTTTTGCGTCCCTTTGATTATTCCACGCGGATGGCGAGTGCAGATGATGCACTAGTCAGCATGACTGTCCCCCTTATCTGCCTGCTTGAAAAATCACTGCAAGCGCTAAGGGATGATGTTGTGGAAGAGGTGGAGGATGAGGATTCACCATTTCCATCATCTTCTGGACAGTCAGCGCCACGTGGTTCCTCACAAACGCGTAGGCAGGGGACAGTTTGTGAGGAGGATGAGGAGGAGTCAATGGAGGAGGAAGACATCCGTCCAGAGGAGGGAGTTACCGAATTGTCCAGTACTCAGTGTGTACAGCGAGGGTGGGGTGATGACGAGCGGGCAGAGATCACGCCTCCAGCAGGGGACAGCATTTCTTGGGCAGTTGGCAGTCTGCAGCACATGGTGGATTACATGCTGCAGTGCCTGAGAAACGACCGCCGCATCGCCCACATTCTCAACATGTCTGATTATTGGGTGTTCACCCTCCTCGATCCTCGCTACCGGGACAACGTAGAAAGCCTCATCACACCGTTGAACCGGGAGCGAAAAATGCGGGAGTACCAAGACACACTGGTCAATTCCATCATCTTCTCCATTCCAACTGAGAGAAGTGCTGCTAGTGCATTCCAAAGCAGCTCAGTGCGTCCAGGCAGTGGTGGAGGCTCTGCACAAAGAGGGAGCAGAAGCAGTGCCTCTGCCCAAGGCAAGACCAGTATGGCCCAACTGTGGCACAGTTTTCTGTGCCCCCCACAAAAGTCTACACCATCACAGATGGCTCCAGTCAGCAGGAGGCAACGGTTCCGTCAGATGGTGACAGACTACATGTCTTGCCCTCTTGCTGTACTCCAAGACGGCTCTTCCCCTTTCAAGTTTTGGGTCTCAAAGCTAGATACATGGCCAGAGCTAAGCCAGTATGCATTGGAGGTGCTGTCTTGCCCTGCGGCCAGTGTATTATCGGAACGTGTCTTTAGTGCTGCAGGTGGTGTACTAACTGACCGTCGCATGCGACTATCCTCCGATAACGTTGACTGGCTTACTTTCCTGAAAATGAACCAGGCCTGGATCTCGCAGGAATTTGCCACTCCTCCTCCTGATTAAATAATTAGGTCACTGTATACGTTATCCAGGTCTCCTGTTGTGTTCATCTTTCTACCACCTGAACTTAAATTCCTGGGCTCCAACACCGCCAGTTGAGGCTCAGAAGTGCCGTCTGCACAGTCAAAACATACGACCCAGTGTTATTGGGTTTCAGTAACGTCAGCTGATCCCCAGCTGTGTAGCCGGCAATGTGTCATGCGAACGCGACGCTGACACAACAACTGAAATGTAAGGGAATCTGTCCCCCCCCCCAAGGCGTTTGTTACTGAAAGAGCCACCTTGTGCAGCAGTAATGCTGCACAAGGAAAAGGTAGCTATTTTGGTTTAGCTCCTTGCACACGCAGAACTTAACACTTATAAAATGTGTCCACTGATACCGTAAAACCGTCCCGGAGGTGGGACTTTCCTTCATAATATGACGCAGTACAGCCGTCATTCCTCCCCCCCCCGGCGCCGCGCCCCGGCTCCTCAGCGTTGTTTGATTCCGTCCCGGAGCCTGCGCTGTTATGTTACCCCGTGGCCAGGCACACTTAGCGCTGCCCGTCTTCTGGCATCATTTGGTGTCAGGATGGCTGCGCCTGTGCGGCCGCGCTGGCCGAGAGCCCGCCTCGCAGTGTCTTCTGATTTAATCCCACTGGGGGCCTGGGATCCATGGACATGCGCAGTGCATATCTGAACCTCCACCTCTCACTCATCTCCCTATGGCTTCTTCAGACTGTTCGGTGTCAGCTGGTCCCTAATAGCATGCCACGGCCGTGACACCGCACAGTCTTAAGAAGCCGTAGGGAGGGGAGTGAGAGGCGAGGATATGCACTGCGCATGGCCATGGATCCCAGGCCCCCAGTGGGATTAAATCAGAAGACACTGCGAGGCGGGCTCTCGGCCAGCGCGGCCGCACAGGCGCAGCCAGCCTGACACCAAATGATGTCAGAAGATGGGCAGCGCTAAGTGTGCCTGGCCAAGGGATAACATAACAGCGCAGGCTCCGGGACGGAATCAAACTACGCTGAGGAGCCGGGGCGCGGCGCCGGGGGGGTAGGAATGACGGCTGTGCTGCGTCATATTACGAAGGAAAGTCCCACCTCCGGGACGGTTTCACGGTTTCAGGGGACACATTTTATAAGTGTTTAGTTCTGTGTTTGCAAGGAGCATGATGAAAAGAGCCACCTTTTCCTTTTGCATCTTTTGTGCTGCACAAGCTGGCTCTTTCAGCTACAAACGCCTTGGGGGGGGTTAAAGGTTCCCTTTCGACTTTCTCAGGCTTCGGCCTACATTGTGTTCCTCTGCTTTTCCACCTGTCCCTGGGCTCCAACACCGCCAGTTGCCGTCCAGAAGTGCTGTACGCACAGTCAACAGTCCCTCCTCTGTTATTGGGGTTCAGTAACGTCAGCTGTTCCCCTGCTGTGTGTGTGGCAATCCCTCCTACCTCCTCCTACCTCCTCCTCCTCCACCTGTCCCTGGGCTCCAACACCGCCAGTTGCCGTCCAGAAGTGCTGTACGCACAGTCAACAGTCCCTCCTCTGTTATTGGGGTTCAGTAACGTCAGCTGTTCCCCAGCTGTGTGTGTGGCAATCCCTCCTACCTCCTCCTACCTCCTCCTCCTCCACCTGTCCCTGGGCTCCAACACCGCCAGTTGCCGTCCAGAAGTGCTGTACGCACAGTCAACAGTCCCTCCTCTGTTATTGGGGTTCAGTAACGTCAGCTGTTCCCCTGCTGTGTGTGTGGCAATCCCTCCTACCTCCTCCTACCTCCTCCTCCTCCACCTGTCCCTGGGCTCCAACACCGCCAGTTGCCGTCCAGAAGTGCTGTACGCACAGTCAACAGTCCCTCCTCTGTTATTGGGGTTCAGTAACGTCAGCTGTTCCCCAGCTGTGTGTGTGGCAATCCCTCCTACCTCCTCCTACCTCCTCCTCCTCCACCTGTCCCTGGGCTCCAACACCGCCAGTTGCCGTCCAGAAGTGCTGTACGCACAGTCAACAGTCCCTCCTCTGTTATTGGGGTTCAGTAACGTCAGCTGTTCCCCTGCTGTGTGTGTGGCAATCCCTCCTACCTCCTCCTACCTCCTCCTCCTCCACCTGTCCCTGGGCTCCAACACCGCCAGTTGCCGTCCAGAAGTGCTGTACGCACAGTCAACAGTCCCTCCTCTGTTATTGGGGTTCAGTAACGTCAGCTGTTCCCCAGCTGTGTGTGTGGCAATCCCTCCTACCTCCTCCTACCTCCTCCTCCTCCACCTGTCCCTGGGCTCCAACACCGCCAGTTGCCGTCCAGAAGTGCTGTACGCACAGTCAACAGTCCCTCCTCTGTTATTGGGGTTCAGTAACGTCAGCTGTTCCCCTGCTGTGTGTGTGGCAATCCCTCCTACCTCCTCCTACCTCCTCCTCCTCCACCTGTCCCTGGGCTCCAACACCGCCAGTTGCCGTCCAGAAGTGCTGTACGCACAGTCAACAGTCCCTCCTCTGTTATTGGGGTTCAGTAACGTCAACTGTTCCCCAGCTGTGTGTGTGGCAATCCCTCCTACCTCCTCCACCTCCTCCTCCTCCACCTGTCCCTGGGCTCCAACACCGCCAGTTGCCGTCCAGAAGTGCTGTACGCACAGTCAACAGTCCCTCCTCTGTTATTGGGGTTCAGTAACGTCAGCTGTTCCCCTGCTGTGTGTGTGGCAATCCCTCCTACCTCCTCCTACCTCCTCCTCCTCCACCTGTCCCTGGGCTCCAACACCGCCAGTTGCCGTCCAGAAGTGCTGTACGCACAGTCAACAGTCCCTCCTCTGTTATTGGGGTTCAGTAACGTCAGCTGTTCCCCTGCTGTGTGTGTGGCAATCCCTCCTACCTCCTCCTACCTCCTCCTACCTCCTCCTCCTCCACCTGTCCCTGGGCTCCAACACCGCCAGTTGCCGTCCAGAAGTGCTGTACGCACAGTCAACAGTCCCTCCTCTGTTATTGGGGTTCAGTAACGTCAGCTGTTCCCCAGCTGTGTGTGTGGCAATCCCTCCTACCTCCTCCTACCTCCTCCTCCTCCACCTGTCCCTGGGCTCCAACACCGCCAGTTGCCGTCCAGAAGTGCTGTACGCACAGTCAACAGTCCCTCCTCTGTTATTGGGGTTCAGTAACGTCAGCTGTTCCCCTGCTGTGTGTGTGGCAATCCCTCCTACCTCCTCCTACCTCCTCCTCCTCCACCTGTCCCTGGGCTCCAACACCGCCAGTTGCCGTCCAGAAGTGCTGTACGCACAGTCAACAGTCCCTCCTCTGTTATTGGGGTTCAGTAACGTCAACTGTTCCCCTGCTGTGTGTGTGGCAATCCCTCCTACCTCCTCCTACCTCCTCCTCCTCCACCTGTCCCTGGGCTCCAACACCGCCAGTTGCCGTCCAGAAGTGCTGTACGCACAGTCAACAGTCCCTCCTCTGTTATTGGAGTTCAGTAACGTCAGCTGTTCCCCTGCTGTGTGTGTGGCAATCCCTCCTACCTCCTCCTACCTCCTCCTCCTCCACCTGTCCCTGGGCTCCAACACCGCCAGTTGCCGTCCAGAAGTGCTGTACGCACAGTCAACAGTCCCTCCTCTGTTATTGGGGTTCAGTAACGTCAGCTGTTCCCCTGCTGTGTGTGTGGCAATCCCTCCTACCTCCTCCTACCTCCTCCTCCTCCACCTGTCCCTGGGCTCCAACACCGCCAGTTGCCATCCAGAAGTGCTGTACGCACAGTCAACAGTCCCTCCTCTGTTATTGGGGTTCAGTAACGTCAGCTGTTCCCCAGCTGTGTGTGTGGCAATCCCTCCTACCTCCTCCTACCTCCTCCTCCTCCACCTGTCCCTGGGCTCCAACACCGCCAGTTGCCGTCCAGAAGTGCTGTACGCACAGTCAACAGTCCCTCCTCTGTTATTGGGGTTCAGTAACGTCAGCTGTTCCCCTGCTGTGTGTGTGGCAATCCCTCCTACCTCCTCCTACCTCCTCCTCCTCCACCTGTCCCTGGGCTCCAACACCGCCAGTTGCCGTCCAGAAGTGCTGTACGCACAGTCAACAGTCCCTCCTCTGTTATTGGGGTTCAGTAACATCAGCTGTTCCCCAGCTGTGTGTGTGGCAATCCCTCCTACCTCCTCCTACCTCCTCCTCCTCCACCTGTCCCTGGGCTCCAACACCGCCAGTTGCCGTCCAGAAGTGCTGTACGCACAGTCAACAGTCCCTCCTCTGTTATTGGGGTTCAGTAACGTCAGCTGTTCCCCTGCTGTGTGTGTGGCAATCCCTCCTACCTCCTCCTACCTCCTCCTCCTCCACCTGTCCCTGGGCTCCAACACCGCCAGTTGCCGTCCAGAAGTGCTGTACGCACAGTCAACAGTCCCTCCTCTGTTATTGGGGTTCAGTAACGTCAGCTGTTCCCCAGCTGTGTGTGTGGCAATCCCTCCTACCTCCTCCACCTCCTCCTCCTCCACCTGTCCCTGGGCTCCAACACCGCCAGTTGCCGTCCCGAAGTGCTGTACGCACAGTCAACAGTCCCTCCTCTGTTATTGGGGTTCAGTAACGTCAGCTGTTCCCCTGCTGTGTGTGTGGCAATCCCTCCTACCTCCTCCTACCTCCTCCTCCTCCACCTGTCCCTGGGCTCCAACACCGCCAGTTGCCGTCCAGAAGTGCTGTACGCACAGTCAACAGTCCCTCCTCTGTTATTGGGGTTCAGTAACGTCAGCTGTTCCCCAGCTGTGTGTGTGGCAATCCCTCCTACCTCCTCCTACCTCCTCCTCCTCCACCTGTCCCTGGGCTCCAACACCGCCAGTTGCCGTCCAGAAGTGCTGTACGCACAGTCAACAGTCACTCCTCTGTTATTGGGGTTCAGTAACGTCAGCTGTTCCCCTGCTGTGTGTGTGGCAATCCCTCCTACCTCCTCCTACCTCCTCCTCCTCCACCTGTCCCTGGGCTCCAACACCGCCAGTTGCCGTCCAGAAGTGCTGTACGCACAGTCAACAGTCCCTCCTCTGTTATTGGGGTTCAGTAACGTCAGCTGTTCCCCTGCTGTGTGTGTGGCAATCCCTCCTACCTCCTCCTACCTCCTCCTCCTCCACCTGTCCCTGGGCTCCAACACCGCTAGTTGCCGTCCAGAAGTGCTGTCCGCACAGAGCCAAACACCTCGCCAATGTGTTAGTGGGGTTCAGCACCGCCAGCTGTTCTCCTGCTGTGCAGCCGGCAACGTGTACTGCGACCGCCACGCAGGCACAACAAGTTAAATTTAAGGGAACCTGTCCCCCCCCCCCAGGCGTTTGTTACTGAAGGAGCCACCTTGTGCAGCAGTAATGATGCAAAGGGAAAAAGTGCCTTTTTTCGTGGTGCTCCTTGCACATGCTGATCCTAACACTTATGAAAAGTGTCCCCTCCTACCGTGATACCGTCCGGTTGGTGGAACTTTCCTTTGTGATGTGACGCAGCACAGCCGTCATTCTTACCCCCTTGGCGCCGTGCGCCGCCTCCTCAGCGTTGTTTGAATCAGTCCCGCAGCCTGCGCTCTTAGGTTAGCCCTTGGCCATGCACACATTTTGCGCTGCCCGTCTTCTGACATCATTTGGTGTCAGGCTGGCTGCGCCTGTGCGGCCGCGCTGGCCGAGAGCCCGCCTCGTACTGTCTTCTGATTTAATCCCACTGGGGGCCTGAGATCCATGGACATGCGCAGTGCATATCTGAACCTCCACCTCTCACTCATCTCCCTACGGCTTCTTCAAACTGTGCGGTGTCAGCTGGTCCCTAATAGCATGCCACGGCCGTGACACCGCACAGTCAGAAGAAGCCGTAGGGAGATGAGTGAGAGGTGGAGGTTCAGATATGCACTGCGCATGTCCATGGATCTCAGGCCCCCAGTGGGATTAAATCAGAAGACAGTACGAGGCGGGCTCTCGGCCAGCGCGGCCGCACAGGCGCAGCCAGCCTGACACCAAATGATGTCAGAAGACGGGCAGCGCAAAATGTGTGCATGGCCAAGGGCTAACCTAAGAGCGCAGGCTCCGGGACTGATTCAAACAACGCTGAGGAGCCGGCGCACGGCGCCAAGGGGGTAAGAATGACGGCTGTGCTGCGTCACATCACAAAGGAAAGTTCCACCTACCGGACGGTATCACGGTAGGAGGGGACACTTTTTATAAGTGTTAGGTTCAGCATGTGCAAGGACCATAATTAAAAGAGCTAAGTTTACCTTTTCCAGCATTAGTGCTGTACACGATGGCTCTTTCAGCTACAAACGCCTGGGGGGGGGTTAAAGTTTCCCTTTCAACTTGCTCCAGTGCAGGCTTCGGCCTACACTCTGCTCCCTCTCCTCCTCCTGCTGACCCTGGGCTCTAACACCGCCAGTTGGGGCCCAGATGTGCTAGCTGCACAGAGCCAAACACCAGCCAATGTGTCAGTGGGGTTCAGCACCGCCAGCTGTTCCCCTGCTGTGCAGCCGGCAACGTGTCCTGCAACTGCCACGCAGGCACAACAGACCCAAAGCTGCCGCCAGTGCAGGCTTCGGCCTACACTCTGCTCCATCTCCTCCTCCTGCTGACCCTGGGCTCTAACACCGCCAGTTGGGGCCCAGATGTGCTAGCTGCACAGAGCCAAACACCAGCCAATGTGTCAGTGGGGTTCAGCACCGCCAGCTGTTCCCCTGCTGTGTAGCCGGCAACGTGTCCTGCAACAGCCACGCAGACACAAGAACTGAAATTGAAGGAAACCTGTCCCCCCTCCCCCAGGCGTTTTTACGTTTTACAGCCACCTTGTACGACAGTAATGCTGCATGTGTGCAAGGTGGCTCAGAAACTTAATCTCCTTGCCCATGTTGAAGTGAACACGTCTAAAAATGAGTCCTCTGCGACCATTAAAACGTCCCTCAGGTGTGATTTTCCTTTGTATTGACACGCAACAAGCTCCTTGGTAGCGCTGCCCGTCTTCTGATATCATTGTTTGGCTGCCTGCGCCTCTGCGGCCGCCTTGCCCCACACAACGCCCCTCGGTGTCTTAATTATTTGGACTGCGAGGGTGTGATTGATGGGCATGAACGGTGCATTTCTTCGCCTGTCCCTCATCTCCTTCCGCCTTCCTCAGACTGTGCGGCTTCATGGCCGCGGCATGCGATAAGGGATCAGCTGACGCCGCACAGTCTGAAGCGGGTGTAAGGACCCGAGTGTGAGAGGCGAACATATGTACTGCGCCAGGCCATGAATCCCAGCCCCGCAGTGTTTTAACTATGTCAAGACACTGCGGGGCTGGGATTCATGGGCATCGCGAACCGCACCGGCCGACATTAAATGAGGTCAGAAGATGGGCAGCGCTAACAGCGCTAGGCCAGGGGATAACACGACAGCGCAGACTCCTGTACAGCAAATAACAACGCTCAGGAGGCTGCACCCAGCACCAAGGTGGGATTCTTGACATCTGTGCTGCGTCTCATTACAAAGGGAACTCGCGCCTCCAACACAGTTTGACTGTATATAGGGCTAAATGTTATACGTGTTTCATTCAGCGTGTGCAAGGAGCAAAATTAAAAGAGCAACCTTTGACTTGTGCAGCACTACTGCTGCATAAGCTGTGGCTATTCTACTTTGTAACCCCTGAGGGGGGGTTAAAGGTTACCTTTGAAATTGGTTCAAGTAGGCTTCGGCCTACACTCTGCTCCCCCTGCAGAGCCCGGGCTCCAACACCGCCAGTTGGGGCCCGGTACTGCTAGCTGCACAGAGCCAAACACCAGCCAATGTGTCAGTGGGGTTCAGCACCGCCAGCTGTTCCCCTGCTGTGCAGCCGGCAACGTGTCCTGCAACTGCCACGCAGGCACAACAGACCCAAAGCTGCCGCCAGTGCAGGCTTCGGCCTACACTCTGCTCCATCTCCTCCTCCTGCTGACCCCGGGCTCTAACACCGCCAGTTGGGGCCCGGTACTGCTAGCTGCACAGAGAAAAACACCAGCCAATGTGTCAGGGGGGTTCAGCACCGCCAGCTGTTCCCCTGCTGTGCAGCCGGCATCGTGTCCTGCAAAAGCCACGCAGACACAAGAACTGAAATTGAAGGGAACCTGTCCCCCCTCCCCCAGGTGTTTGTACGTTTTTAAGGCCACCTTGTACAGCGGTAATGCTGCATGTGTGCAAGGTGGCTCATAAACGTATTCTCCTCGCACATGTGGAACTGAAAACACGTCTGAAATGTGTCCTCTGTGTGACCATTTAACCGTCCCGGGGGTGTGACTTTCCTTTGTAATGACACGCTGCAACCCCCTTGGTAGCGCTGCCCGTCTTCTGGCATCATTGTTTGGCTGCCTGCGCCTCTGCGGCCGCCCTGACCCACACAACGCCCCTCGGTGTCTTATTTCTTGGGACTGCGAGGGTGTGATTGATGGGCATGAGCAGTGCATCACTTCGCCTGTCCCTCATCTCCTTCCGCCTTCTTCAGACTGTGCGGCTTCATGGCCGTGGCATGCGATAAGGGATCAGCTGACGCCGCACAGTCTGCAGCGGGTGTAAGGACCCGAGTGCGAGAGGCGAACATATGTGCTGTGCCAGGTCATGAATCACAGCCCCGCAGTGTTTTAACAATGTTAAGACACCGCGGGGCTGGGATTCATGGTCATCGCGAACCGCAGCGGCCGACATTAAATGAGGTCAGAAGATGGGCAGCGCTAACAGCGCTAGGCCAGGGGATAACACGACAGCGCAGACTCCTGTACAGCAAATAACAACGCTCAGGAGGCTGCACCCAGCACCAAGGTGGGATTCTTGACATCTGTGCTGCGTCTCATTACAAAGGGAACTCGCGCCTCCAACACAGTTTGACTGTATAAAGGGCTAAATGTTATACGTGTTTCATTCAGCGTGTGCAAGGAGCAAAATTAAAAGAGCAACCTTTGACTTGTGCAGCACTACTGCTGCATAAGCTGTGGCTCTTCTACTTTGTAACCCCTGAGGGGGGGTTAAAGGTTACCTTTGAAATTGGTTCAAGTAGGCTTCGGCCTACACTCTGCTCCCCCTGCAGAGCCCGGGCTCCAACACCGCCAGTTGGGGCCCGGTACTGCTAGCTGCACAGAGCCAAACACCAGCCAATGTGTCAGTGGGGTTCAGCACCGCCAGCTGTTCCCCTGCTGTGCAGCCGGCAACGTGTCCTGCAACTGCCACGCAGGCACAACAGACCCAAAGCTGCCGCCAGTGCAGGCTTCGGCCTACACTCTGCTCCATCTCCTCCTCCTGCTGACCCCGGGCTCTAACACCGCCAGTTGGGGCCCGGTACTGCTAGCTGCACAGAGAAAAACACCAGCCAATGTGTCAGTGGGGTTCAGCACCGCCAGCTGTTCCCCTGCTGTGCAGCCGGCATCGTGTCCTGCAAAAGCCACGCAGACACAAGAACTGAAATTGAAGGGAACCTGTCCCCCCTCCCCCAGGCGTTTGTACGTTTTTAAGGCCACCTTGTACAGCGGTAATGCTGCATGTGTGCAAGGTGGCTCATAAACGTATTCTCCTCGCACATGTGGAACTGAAAACACGTCTGAAATGTGTCCTCTGTGTGACCATTTAACCGTCCCGGGGGTGTGACTTTCCTTTGTAATGACATGCTGCAACCCCCTTGGTAGCGCTGCCCGTCTTCTGGCATCATTGTTTGGCTGCCTGCGCCTCTGCGGCCGCCCTGACCCACACAACGCCCCTCGGTGTCTTATGTCTTGGGACTGCGAGGGTGTGATTGATGGGCATGAGCAGTGCATCACTTCACCTGTCCCTCATCTCCTTCCGCCTTCTTCAGACTGTGCGGCTTCATGGCCGTGGCATGCGATAAGGGATCAGCTGACGCCGCACAGTCTGCAGCGGGTGTAAGGACCCGAGTGCGAGAGGCGAACATATGTGCTGCGCCAGGCCATGAATCACAGCCCCGCAGTGTTTTAACAATGTTAAGACACCGCGGGGCTGAGATTCATGGTCATCGCGAACCGCAGCGGCCGACATTAAATGAGGTCAGAAGATGGGCAGCGCTAACAGCGCTAGGCCAGGGGATAACACGACAGCGCAGACTCCTGTACAGCAAATAACAACGCTCAGGAGGCTGCACCCAGCACCAAGGTGGGATTCTTGACATCTGTGCTGCGTCTCATTACAAAGGGAACTCGCGCCTCCAACACAGTTTGACTGTATAAAGGGCTAAATGTTATACGTGTTTCATTCAGCGTGTGCAAGGAGCAAAATTAAAAGAGCAACCTTTGACTTGTGCAGCACTACTGCTGCATAAGCTGTGGCTCTTCTACTTTGTAACCCCTGAGGGGGGGTTAAAGGTTACCTTTGAAATTGGTTCAAGTAGGCTTCGGCCTACACTCTGCTCCCCCTGCAGAGCCCGGGCTCCAACACCGCCAGTTGGGGCCCGGTACTGCTAGCTGCACAGAGCCAAACACCAGCCAATGTGTCAGTGGGGTTCAGCACCGCCAGCTGTTCCCCTGCTGTGCAGCCGGCAACGTGTCCTGCAACTGCCACGCAGGCACAACAGACCCAAAGCTGCCGCCAGTGCAGGCTTCGGCCTACACTCTGCTCCATCTCCTCCTCCTGCTGACCCCGGGCTCTAACACCGCCAGTTGAGGCCCGGTACTGCTAGCTGCACAGAGAAAAACACCAGCCAATGTGTCAGTGGGGTTCAGCACCGCCCGCTGTTCCCCTGCTGTGCAGCCGGCATCGTGTCCTGCAAAAGCCACGCAGACACTTGCTCTTGTACCTTCTGCTCCCCATCCTGGTTCCAGTACCGTCAGCTGGTTCCGGCAGAGCCTTTGGCTTAGGTGCCTCCCTCTGGGTATCCGAGTTCCATCAACGTCAGGTGGTCCTTGGTAGTGCTTTCAGGCACGGGTACCTCCTGCTTAGTAACCGGGTTCCAGTAACGTCAGCTGCTCCTCGGTAGTTCCATTGGCTCTTGGACCTTCGGCTACCCATCCGGGTTCCAGCACCGTCAGCTGGTTCTCGGCACTGTCTTTTGCTCTTGTACCTTCTGCTCCCCATCCTGGTTCCAGTACCGTCAGCTGGTTCCGGGCAGAGCCTTTGGCTTAGGTGCCTCCCTCTGGGTATCCGAGTTCCACCAACATCAGGTGGTCCTTGGTAGTGCTTTCAAGCACGGGTACCTCCTGCTTAGTAACCGGGTTCCAGTAACGTCAGCTGGTCCTCGGTAGTTCCATTGGCTCTTGGACCTTCGGGTAGCCATCCGAGTTCCAGTTCCATCAGCTGGTTCTCGGCATTTTCTCAGCCTTCTTGTACCTTCTGCTACATTTCCAAGTTCAAGAGACTAAACACGATGACCCGGAAGACCACCCCTAAGATGATGACGACACCAGAGACGACAACCACCGTGATGACGACAACCCTGGAGACGATGACCCTGAAGACCACCCCGATGACGACGACCCCGGAGACGACGACCCTGAAGACCACCCCGATGACGACGACCCCGGAGACGACGACCCTGGAGACGACGACGACCTGGAAGACCGAGAAGCAGAAGAACAAGAGGCTGCAGAACAAAGAGCAGAAGAACATTAAGCATAATACTAAATATCAGAGCAAAAAATATTATCTAAATTATAAGCAGAAGAAGACTAAGCAGTGTATGGGGGTGAGTCCGTTCCTCCTCGTGGTGCCCCTGGATAAAGCCTGATGCTGCAGGCCAAACTGAACGCGGACAAATGTAACTGTTTTGTGACAGGCAGAACGGAAGGTGTAATCTTCAAACTTTTATAGATAACAACTACGGGAATGCCTGTCACAAATAAGAATATGATGAAGAAGTAGAACATGATGAAGATAATAGTAAAATAAAAAGAATATGAACAATGTAACCAAAAAAATAATAGGTAGAAGATGAAGAAGAAGATGAATAAGGTGAAGAAGTTGATGTCAAAGATGCTGATGATGAGGATAATGAAGAAGAAAGTGTGGGAGAAGTAAAAAAGAAGGTGAAGGGCGTGTAAGTAGTGAAACATCAATATCTGACAAAATAAAAAAAAAATTAACATAGTCAAAATCTTTCTACCGCCGAACGTCATAAAAAAAACTAAATCCTGCTATTCTATTACATTGGGCTACACCTCTGTGCCTTTAATGTCTCCGCCACGTCCCCCAATACATCCTACATTATTCTTAGTTGTTTTCCTTCATGTAGAATGGACCTACAAGTTTATAAAGGGTTTATTTTAATTCCGATATTTTCGTCCCATTGACTTGCATTGGGATCGGGTATCGGTATCGGATTAGATCCGATATTTTGACGGTATCGGCCGATACTTTCCGATACCGATACTTTCCGATATCGGAAAGTATCGCTCAACACTAATGACCACTACTCCTATAGAGAATTAACCCTACAATTCTAAAGGGGACTTTGCCCCCTCCTCATCCCCACTTTTCACCCTCCACCCTATCTCAGAATCAGTGGAGGTTTCAGCAGCCAGACCTCCATCAAATATACATTTATCCTGGTTTAAAGGGACTCTGTCAGCACAGAATGACTGTTTAGACTAAAGGTACCTTCACACTAAAGGTACCTTCACACTAAGCGACGCTGCAGCGATACAGACAACGATGCCGATCGCTGCAGCGTCGCTGTTTGGTCACTGGAGAGCTGTCACACAGACTGCTCTCCAGCGACCAATGATGCCGAGGTCCCCGGGTAACCAGTGTAAACATTGGGTTGCTAAGCGCAGGGCCGCGCTTAGTAACCCGATGTTTACCCTGGTTACCAGTGTAAAATGTAAAAAAACAAACACTACATACTCACCTTCGCGTCCCTCGGCGTCCGCTTCCCTGCACTGACTGAGCGCCGTCCCTAACAGCAGAGCGGTGACGTCACCGCTGTGCTGTGCTTTCACTTTACGGCCGGCGCTCAGTCAGTGCAGGAAGCGGACACCGGGGGACGCGAAGGTGAGTATGTAGTGTTTGTTTTTTTACATTTTACACTGGTAACCAGGGTAAACACCGGGTTACTAAGCGCGGCCCTGCGTTTAGTAACCCGATATTTACCCTGGTTACCAGTGTAAAACATCGCTGGTATCGTTGCTTTTGCTGTCAAACACAACGATACACGGCGATCTGACGACCAAATAAAGTTCTGAACTTTAACCAACGACAAGCGATATCACAGCAGGATCCTGATCGCTGCTGCGTGTCAAACACAACGATATCGCTAGCCAGGACTCTGCAACGTCACGGATCGCTAGCGATATCGTTTAGTGTGAAGGTACCTTAAGTCTTGCCGCTCGGTGCTTCATGGCAAGGCCAATCATTTAAATACACCTTTCTACCTGCTTGTTTTTGCTCTATCTCCATCCCCTTATTTGATTAATAGTTCTGACTTCAAAGAGCCACACAAGGGTGGAGATGGATAGAAAGTAAGCAGGTGGGAAGTTGAATATTAATTGGCCACGTCATGAAGCACCGAGTGCCTGCACTTGGTTTCAACAGTCATCCTGTGCTGACAGAGTCCCGTTAATACAGGTCCTTCTCAAAAAATTAGCATATAGTGTTAAATTTCATTATTTACCATAATGTAATGATTACAATTAAACTTTCATATATTATAGATTCATTATCCACCAACTGAAATTTGTCAGGTCTTTTATTGTTTTAATACTGATGATTTTGGCATACAACTCCTGATAACCCAAAAAACCTGTCTCAATAAATTAGCATATTTCACCCATCCAATCAAATAAAAGTGTTTTTTAATAACAAACAAAAAAACCATCAAATAATAATGTTCAGTTATGCACGCAATACTTGGTCGGGAATCCTTTGGCAGAAATGACTGCTTCAATGCGGCGTGGCATGGAGGCAATCAGCCTGTGACACTGCTGAGATGTTATGGAGGCCCAGGATGCTTCAATAGCGGCCTTAAGCTCATCCAGAGTGTTGGGTCTTGCGTCTCTCAACTTTCTCTTCACAATATCCCACAGATTCTCTATGGGGTTCAGGTCAGGAGAGTTGGCAGGCCAATTGAGCACAGTACTACCATGGTCAGTAAACCATTTACCAGTGGTTTTGGCACTGTGAGCAGGTGCCAGGTCGTGCTGAAAAATGAAATCTTCATCTCCATAAAGCATTGACCCTGCCCTTGATGAAACACAGTGGACCAACACCAGCAGCTGACATGGCACCCCACACCATCACTGACTGTGGGTACTTGACACTGGACTTCAGGCATTTTGGCATTTCCTTCTCCCCAGTCTTCCTCCAGACTCTGGCACCTTGATTTCCGAATGACATGCAAAATTTGCTTTCATCAGAAAAAAGTACTTGGGACCACTTAGCAACAGTCCAGTGCTGCTTCTCTGTAGCCCAGGTCAGGCGCTTCTGCCGCTGTTTATGGTTCAAAAGTGGCTTTACCTGGGGAATGCGGCACCTGTAGCCCATTTCCTGCACACGCCTGTGCACGGTGGCTCTGGATGTTTCCACACCAGACTCAGTCCACTGCTTCCTCAGGTTCCCCAAGGTCTGGAATCGGTCCTTCTCCACAATCTTCCTCAGGGTCCGGTCACCTCTTCTCGTTGTACAGCGTTTTCTGCCACATTGTTTCCTTCCAACAGACTTACCATTGAGGTGCCTTGATACAGCACTCTGGGAACAGCCTATTTGTTGAGAAATTTCTTTCTGGGTCTTACCCTCTTGCTTGAGGGTGTCAATGATGGCCTTCTTGACATCTGTCAGGTCGCTAGTCTTACCCATGATGGGGGTTTTGAGTAATGAACCAGGCAGGGAGTTTTTAAAAGCCTCAGGTATCTTTTGCATGTGTTTAGAGTTAATTAGTTGATTCAGAAGATTAGGGTAATAGGTCGTTTAGAGAACCTTTTCTTGATATGCTAATTTATTGAGACAGGTTTTTTGGGTTATCAGGAGTTGTAGGCCAAAATCATCAGTATTAAAACAATAAAAGACCTGACAAATTTCAGTTGGTGGATAATGAATCTATAATATATGAAAGTTTAATTGTAATCATTACATTATGGTAAATAATGAAATTTAACACTATATGCTAATTTTTTGAGAAGGACCTGTAGATGGCTCCATTAACATAAGGCTCTGATGGATAATGTGTCCCCTTGTGGAGAATGACAAGCCTGACATGCCAGTGTAAGGAGGCTTATAGGCCATGCAGTGTTCTTCTGGGAACATACAGTGGGTACGGAAAGTACTCAGACCCCTTTAAATTTTTCACTCTTTGTTTCATTGCAGCCATTTGGTAAATTCAAAAAAGTTCTTTTTTTGTCATTAGTGTACACTCTGCACACTATCTTGACTGAAAAAAAGTAGAAATGTAGAAATGTTTGCAAATGTATTAAATAAGAAAAACTGAAATATCGCAAGGTCATAAGTATTCAGACCCTTTGCTCAGTATTGAGTAGAAGCACCCTTTTGAGCTAGTACAGCCATGAGTCTTCTTGGGCATGATGCAACAAGTTTTTCACACCTGGATTTTGGGATCCTCTGCCATTCTTTCTTGCAGATCCTCTCCAGTTCCGCCAGGTTGGATGGTGAACGTTGGTGGACAGCCATTTTCAGGTTTCTCCAGAGATCCTTAATTAGGTCAGGGCTCTGCCTGGGCCAGTCAAGAATGGTCACAGAGTTGTTCTGAAGCCAATCCTTTGTTATTTTAGCTGTGTGCTTAGGGTCATTGGCTTGTTGGAAGGCTAACCTTCGGCCAAATCTGAGGTCCAGAGCACTCTGGAATAGATTTTCATCCAGGATATGTCTGTACTTACCGCATTCATGTCTCCTTCATTGGCAACCATTTGTCCTGTCCCTGCAGCTGAAAAACACCCCAATAGCATGATGCTGTCACCACCTTGTTTCACTGTTGGGATTGTATTGGACAGGTGATGAGCAGTGCCTGGTTTTCTCCACACATACCGCTTAGAATTATCACCAAAAAGGTCTATCATTGTCTCATCAGAACAGAGAATCTTATTTCTCATAGTCTGGGAGGCCTTGATGTGATTTTTAGCAAACTCTATGAGGGCTTTCACATGTCTTGCACTGAGGAAAAGCTTTCGTAGGGCCACACTGCCATAAAGGCCCATCTGCTGAAGGGCTGCAGTGATAGTTGACTTTGTGGAACTTTCTCCCTACTGCATCTGTGGAACTCAGCCACAGTGATCTTGGGGTTCTTCTTTACCTCTCTTACCAAGGGTCTTCTCCCACGTTTGCTCAGTTTGTCTGGACAGCGAGGTTTAGGAAGACTTCTGGTGGTCCCAAACTTCTTCCATTTAAGGATTATGTATGCCACTGTGCTCTTAGGAACCTTGAGTACTGCCAAACTTCTTTTGTAACCTTGGCAAGATCTGTGCCTTGCCACAATCCTGTCTCTGAGCTCATTGGCCAGTTCCTTTGACCTCATGATTCTCACTTGGTTTGACATGCACTGTTAGCTGTGAGGTCTTGTATAGACAGGTGTGTGCCTTTAAAGTTAAAGTCCTATCAGTTTAATTAAACACAGCTGGACTCCGATGAAGGAGTAGATCTCAAGGAGGATCACAAGGAAATGGACACCATGTGACTTAAATATGAGTGTCTGAGCAAATGGTCTGAATACTTATGACCATGTGATATTTCAGTTTTTCTTTTTTAATAAATATGCAAACATTTCTACATTTGTTTTTTTTCAGTCAAGATGGGGTGCAGAGTGCACATTAATGAGAAAAAATAACTTTTTTGAATTTACCAAATGGCTGCAATGAAACAAAGAGTGAATAAATTTAAAGGGTTCAAATACTTTCCGTACCCACTGCAAATATGTACACTTCCTCTTCAGAAAGAAAAAAAGACTTCAACTCTAGTGCTATCAATTGGAAGTAGCAATCCTAAAAATTAATATCGACTCTTTAACGAGCCCTGCCACGACTTTCAGTAAAAGCCAAACCAAAATCTCAATTTTAGATACTGTTTAGGCTCTGTGTGAAGTTGACTGAAGATTGATGTTGATGACTACTGAGATAGGTTGTTGGTCCAATGATTCATTCTTGTTCCCATATTTGAAACTTGGGGAGGCATTTTCCCCCTGATATAATGAAGCTACGAAACTGGCAAGTATTTCATGTGTGTTTTTGCCTTCCTATGGAATGACACTGTAGGATAATTGGTTGAACTTTCCTGCCATGTGTCTATTTAACTTTCAAAACTATATTGCTATATTTCCTTGTCATACCTACTTAGTATAAAATGAAACATGAAGCAATTTTTCTATTTATAGACACATTTTTTTTCATTCTTTGGTGTTATTACATTTAATTTATATTTATTTTAGAACTAGGACTAATTTTCTAGTTTGTAAAATGGTTGTCAAGGAGTAGAAACAATAGCCTGTTACCTCCTACCCCAGAAACAGCGTCACTCTTGTCTGTGTCTGGAGTTAAAACGTAGCTTGAGGCCAATCCTTTAATTCTCCTATTCAGTGGGTTTGGAGGGAGTTTATTCATTAAAATGCATTTTTTCAGTTTTTTTCTCTTGAATATATAACATTCATCTTGATTTTAGGAGAGAAGAAACAGAAGAAAAAAATCAGGTTTGCTCCTCAAGGTCTTATGGCTCCTAAGGACCCAAAGTATGATAAAACCTCAGCTAAGTCAAAGGAATTCCATATTTCCCAAGCAGCCAGGGCTGACAAGTCAAGACAACCCATATACCTTCCATTTTTATCTTAACCAGTTCCCCTACCTTGACCCACTTCCCTCATGAAAGATCTAACCTTCACAAAAGAAATCTTAATTGCTCATCTGTTGTGTGTTAACCTCTGCACTGGAAAACAAAACATTAGGTTTGTCACTCATGTGATAAGTTACAGGTTGGCGTTCCCAGTGCGGGTAATGTTCCGAATTACATCAGACAGGGCTGTTATTACTACAGATCTTTAACAATGCCACGTGGGACCCAGGTAATCGAGTGAACACTAGTACGCTCTCAGTCAACCTCTCCCAGTTTGTATAACTATAACACAGACAAATAATATACCACTTATTAGAAGAGGACGACGCACGCCTATCGCTTACTGATAATAAACAGCCTCTGTCTGACTCCCGTCACTTATGTTTAGTCTCTGAGAAGAGGCTCGGGGGACGGCAAGGAATCATTTTAAGCCATTTTCTGGGCTTCCTAAGAAGTCTCACTTCTTTTCCCAAATAAACACAATTTTTTTACACATTAAATCTATGAATAGTTCATTTTTCTGGTACTATTTTTTAGGTTTGACTTCACAAAGTGATCCTTGTACATAAATAAACCTAATTCATTTTGATCATATACATACACAGTTTCGTTTTAATACTTATTTTTCAACAAGATCAGTTCATATACATTTTCTTTGCAAATTATACTATTTAATCAAAGTCATTATAGCCCCATTGGAAGAGATGAGTGAATATATTCATGTGGAAATAAATTCTACTTAAATATTACAAAAATCTGCATTTGCCAAATTCCAGATTTTTTATAACTTGCTTCCACATCAGTTCATTAAAATGGCAGCTGATGGCCCCCATTTTTCTGGACCGTAATGTGACATCAAAAGGTTAAAAAATACTTATGGTCACCTTACCGCTAACTGCTTCGGCCCCTCTACACCCCACTGTCACCAGTCTGGTAATTGTTGCATGTTATTATCACTGCCTCAAGTGCTGAAATCTAGCGCCTCCTCTCTGGACGAAAACATCGTTCTCCTTGCCTGCTTCATGTGGATGACACATTTTACGTAATCCTTACAGTGTCCCCCTAATCGCACTCCTGCACAGGTGTACTTCACTCTGTCCCGTGGAGGGCAGAACAAAGTGCTATAATGCGCATGCTCGGGATTTACTTCCAGGTCATCGGCACTCTTTGGTCTTTCCTTGTGCATGCACATTAAAATGTATCGGATGCTGTAAATCCACACGGTTCAATTAACACCTGCAAATTCACCTGCGTTCAATAGTCGGGAGTGGACATGTGCTGCGTCCAAAGTGCTGCCAATTACTGAACGTGTGCACATATCCTAAGGAGGCCAGGAAACAAGTGTCAAATGACTTAAATATTGTCAATCGCACTCGTTTAACAGCCTGAACTCACCGCAGGTAAATACAACACAAATGTTTCTGTGTGATGGTGCGATATGTGAGCATTTGGGGCCCCACTTTGTCTAAAACCGGCCCTGCCTCCTCTTCCTACACTTGCACCCCCTTCATCTTCCATCTCCGTTGTGCTATCTCAGAGCACATTGTAAATATCAGCTGCACACTGTGGCAGAGTTACTTAAAGGAATAACAGACCAGACAGATGTGTCTTTTTTGCTGCTGAACCTAAAACCAAGCATAGTCATGTGTGATAACGGGCGTAACCTGGTGGCAGCCATGAAGCTTTGCAAGCTCACACATGTACCATGCTTGGCACATGTGCTCAACTTGGTAGTTCAACGATTTCTAAAAGCATATCCAGATTTGCCAGGGCTTCTGGTCAAGGTATGCAGCATCAGTATCCATTTCTGCAAGTTGGCTACAGCTGCCGCTGGCTCTGGCAGTGCTGCAGCAGTGCACGCAAGTGCCAGCTCACCAACTTGTGTACGACATCACCACCTGCTGGATCTCTACACTACACATTCTGGCAAGGATTTGTGAGCAGAAGAGGCCAGTGGTTGAGTATCAGCATCATCACGCTCCTTCGCATTCTGGTCAGCCTCCGCATATAATAACTGAAGAGTGGGCATGGATGTCTGACATTTGTGCAGTTGTCCAAGACTTTGAGGACTCTGCAAAGATGGTGAGCTGCGATGACACCATAGTCAGAGCAACTCTCCCACTTCTGTGCCTACTTAAACAGTCGCTGCTCACAATTAAGCATGAAGCTTTGCATGCAGAGCAGGTGGGGATAGAGGAAGACATAATGTAGGGAGGAGAACCAAGTTGATGGTCTCTCCTGCATATCTGGGCTGGAACCATTGGGGCTGTCACAAGTGTTGCAGTGGGAAGAGATTACTGACCGCAGCAGTACAGGGCACCTGACTGATGGGGGGGTCGTACTTAAATAGCAGTTTGAGCAGGAAGACAGGACACTTGGCGGGGACTGAGCTTGTGAGTAGTAAGATGATTAACTCCCTCTCCACGGACCCACACCCGTTAGCTGCGCCTATACCCCCAGCTAGCCAGACTGCCGATGCTTCCTACACTCAGGGAGACTTCCTCACCAGGTAGTGACCAGGATAGAGTAAAGACCTTCGCTCCGCTCACCACCGCGGAGGCACCACTTAGTCCCATCCTTGCGGTGCGTGCTGAGGCTCAGCCCATGCCTGTGGCTGTGTCTGCTGGACTGTGTGCTCCTACTGCAGCCTTGCTCACTGAACTCTCTGCTTCTTCTGTGCTGCCGACCATCACCTCTGCCTCACTGTGTGCATGGATCAGGATATTGCATGCCGAGTAACCCAGGGGATTCGTCGTCGCAAGGAGAAAGTGCATCGCTCATCTGCGAGACCGGATCGGAGACATTTCGTGCCGCCTGAGGCGCCGTCGTGGGACCTCCCAGCTGCCTTCCTTCAGCGCACACAGACTGATAAGTTAACCTGTTACATTCTGTTGCATTTGATTTTCCCCCTATCCTCCAATCACATTCCTTACCGCCCTGCTTGTACAATTACTGTTCCTATACATAAAGAACTTGTTAACCCTTGTTCTGCCACTTGTGTGTCACTGCATCCTATGCACCTGCTAGCATCCTACAATAACACAGAGAGCCAGCACAGCCTCATCTCCTCTGCTCAGCACGAATTGGGTAACAAAGAGGAGGTGGACGCTTAAGAGGAGAAGGGAAGGAACAGGAGCTGACGGCTAGTGCAATAGAGGCTAGTAAAGAGGCTATTAACCACACATCCTTTGTACCATCTCTCCTATGTGGATGGGCTGAGGACGGGAATGAGGAGGAAGAGAGTGAGGAGGAGATTGAGAGTCGTCATCATGATGGACTCAGGGAAGTTTTGGCTGTATGGAGCTTGGCACATGTGACCAACTTTATGTACTTCTGCCTTTCCTGTGACCCATGCTTCACATTGATCTTGGCCATAAAAGAGTGCTAGTTGTTTACTTTGGTAGAACCATACTGTCTTCTTCCTGAGGTGGACAGGTCTTCTAAAATGGTACTATACCAGAAGGGAATTGTGGAAAATATGCTATCAGCAGCCAACCCTAGCAGCCGGGGGCAAGCTTTCTTGCCCAACCAATGAGGAGAGGCCAGGGAGACACACAGCAGAGGCAGGGGTACACTCTCAAAGGTGTGTGCCAATTTCATGACACCAGTCTAGCACCCAGGACCTGATGATCAGCAGCACATAAGGTGTTTGTAATATTCAATATTTAATGAGGCCCACTAGTTCTTGCTTTTCAGGGGTGTATTAATGAACCGCCTCATAATTTCTGACTGTCTTTGCACTTTTCGCAAAGCCTTTATGACAGACTAGACTTACAAAATATTTTAGTTCAAATTTTTTTATGTATTCAATGACTCATCCAAACAGTTTAACAGGTTATTGTTGCATTACAGTGGTATGTAAAATGCAAAAAGCTTAAAAAAATGGTTTAGGATTAAATTACTGATCCATACTGTATTGTGTTCTTCCTGTCACATTTTGGTGGTTTATAAGAGTACAAAAAATGTTTTAAAATGTTTGCTTGTTTGTTCACATTTCTTGACCATACACTATTCTGGGTTCTGGGGTACATTTTTGTGATATATGACAACCAAAAATGAGTGTTTCTGCAGCTGCGTTTTTACTGCCAAGAAATACAGAAATGGTGTAGAAATTTTACTCAACGTGTGCACATATCCTCATCAGTATTATATTGCTCACTTATAGACTATTCCGTGGTCTGGAGTACATTTCGTTGCTATATAACAGGGGTGGGGAATCTTTTTTCTGCCAATTGCCATTTGGTTATTTATACTATCCTTCAGGGGCCGTACAAACTCCATCCACAAAGTGCATCCTGACTCTGGCACTGGTGTCAGGATGTAATCTTTCATTGCATGCCCTTCAGTGTTCAGTAGTGAACACTGTGTGTGTTTGCTAACAGAGCAAGAGGAAATTAATGAGCTGGTTGTAATCAAAATACACCTTCCTGCCCAAGAATGCGGTCCCCGAGAATCTGCTCGGGGGCCTGATAAAAGGTTATCGAGGGCCGTAAATGGCCCTGGGGCCTGAGGTTCTCCACCACTGCTATATTTGCTTATATTTGCTTAGAAAAAAACGGTAGTATATTGCTCAGTCACGGATTTTTTACATATTCTTGGGTACATTTCGTTGCTATATAAACGTAAAAAAACTTGTTCAAAACTTTAGGCTCTGTGCACACGTTGAAGATTTGGTGCATTTTGTCGCGTTTTCTCGGTGCGGATTTGTGACAAAACCTGATGCCAGCAAAGTGAATGAGAAACCTGAAGTGTCATGCACACGTTGATTATTCCTGTCTTTCAGATTTGGTGCATAAAATTATTTGCACCATGTCAATGTGCATTTTGCCCTGCATTTTGCATTTTTGCAGCTGCATTTTTTCTGCGTAGAGATGCAGAAATGGTGCAGACATTTTACTCATTGTGTACACATACACTTCTCAGTATTATATTGCTCACCCATAGAATATTCTGTGGTCTGGAGTACATTTCCTTGTGATCTAACCCTCAAAGGTGCATAGCCTTTATGTGTCTAGAAGTACCAATACATGACAATTTGAAAAGAATGTGTATGGGGCCCTCCTTTATGTCTAATACAGGGTGTACCCGAGTCCATAATTTTTGGCAGTTCTTGCTTCCATCATAAATTAAAATGAAATTTCCTATTTTTTAATACAAAAATCAATTTAGGTTTACTTAAATTATATATTTTTCTTAATTTTGCCTTATATACAAGTCATTATACAGGAAAAAATGTTTCTTAACTTTGTTTTCCTATAAAATGCTATTTCATGTTGAGTTGGAATGTTTTATTATCACTCCTTAAAGTGGAGTAAAATTGACACCATTGTTCTCAGCAGTGATCTGGGAGTCAGAGATGCTTCCAGGGGACTTATGTGGCACCTACGAGTTTGGGTACCACAGTAGTGCTGCCTTCCTCTCGGGGAGGGTATTGTTATGCCTGGAAACAAGAGGGATCTCTTTGGCAGGTAAATCACAAACATAACACCTTCTGAATCCAGGCCAGGAGGCAGAGCTCAAAACCCTGTTTTAGGGCAGCTTCCCTGGATAAAGATCCTTGTTTGGAGGAGGAGCTAGACAGTTGGTCCCAGGAAACCAGTGAGTTCGGTTTGTACAGACAGTCTGTAAGGAGGACAGACAGGAGAGGAGCAGAGGAGAGATTCATGGCTCAAGGAGGCTGAGAATAGGCCTCCGAGGAGTCGGTGTGCAGAGACCGGGTACCGGGAGCCCGAGGCTAGAGTGGAACTACAGGACATTCAGCAGAACCAGAGGGCATAAGACCATACAGACATTGCCCAAATTACGCCTGTGGCACAGCAGCATCCTGGAGCCTGGAGTCACTGTGTAGAGACCCCAGAAAGTATGGCTCAAGCTGCCTGCCATACAGGTACCTGTCCCAGGACAGGAAAAAGAACTGAAAGAAGTAGGACCTTGTTTGGAACACTTCAGGAAGCAAGGGACTTTAGCAAGCACAGAGTGGAAGGATCTTAGCCTGACTTGCCAAGGAGATTCCGCTTGTTTCCGGGCTGCCTGGACTACTAAGTACCTGCTGCCGGTGCCCTGGACTGTGGCCTGTGGAGCGCCCCAGACGCAGGGCCGCGGGGTACTCGGTACCGGGCCTTTCTGTCTCAGTTCTAGGGTTGTCACGGTGGCTAGACCCGGTCCGTGACCCTGCTAAGGGGCGTCCAATGAAAGATGTGATGATGGTGCGTGGTGCAGGTCGTGATGAATAACGAGGACACAGGGTTGCAGTCTCTTTACCTCTTTACTGAAGGCTTCAGGGTCCGCAATCCAGAGTACTGCTAACAGGGCTGGCTGAGACCGGCCGGTCCGAAGGCACATCCAGAGTTCCCTTTGCAGGTGGAAATCAGTGCCTACCTTCTAGCGCCTGTGTGTTGTAGTACCTCCCTGCTGAGCACTATGGGATAGTCCTCACAACTGTTGTGTCTGTTTCTGATGTTCTTCTTTCTCACAACTCGTATCTATTCTGATGTTCTTCTCCGTCCCCCAGATGATATGGATAGGATGCACCCGTATGATGGGTAGGCCTGGAGTTCTTCCGGGACCCTAGCGTCGCCCCTCTCCCACAATTGCCCCCTATGTCTGCTTAGGTGATTTAGGTGAGACAGCCAACCTAAAATTGACTGTCCTGCCACTGTTTGAAGTATTGCTTGGAGCCTAATACTTCCTCGGCGTTCCGGCTACGCGCCTCAGTAGGATGTTGTCTCGATCTTACGGCACGACTCCTACTGGCTTTATCTCCTTTTTGCTGCGATCTCGTTTCTCACTTCTCCACAGTAAACCTCGCTTCTTTTTCTTTCTTAGGATGCCACCGCATTCGAGTGCAGGCGCGGCTCCGTAACGTTCTGTTCTGTTCGCTAGGCCACTGTCAGGATCCCACTTCTGACAGAGACCCCCCTGAATCTTCCCCTGCAACACCCTCTGCCACAGGATGTTGCCTGGTTCCAACCCAGTCAGCTTCTGACTAACTTCCTATCCAGCCCCCAGTTTTACCAGATTGTGAGGAGTGGCCTAATACATAGAACCCTTTTCTCCCCCTGGTGGCCAGAATGTGAAGTGTAAAGTGTGACTGTGATACCTGGTCAGGTGAACTCCTTAAGTGCCATCAGACATACCATCACTCCCCTTAGCGGCGTAGCATCAGTACTGCAACGACCCAGGACTCTGGGGCGCTGCACTCCCCCCCGGTTAAATCCAGTACTAACGGACTGGGAAGAAAACAACAATACATGTCAGCAAAAGACATACAAATTTTGAAATGCAATGAACAAGTAATAATAACAGTGCTTCCCTTTATGGGAGGTGAGGACTCTTGAACGTTACAAACAAAACATGGTTAAATATTTTAAATAACATACTTTAAAAAACTTCTATCACCCAGCCGGGTATTCTACTAAGTGCAAATTCTGAACAATAATTTAACTTTTCCTTTAAGGGCGTATAGGCTGAACCCACTAAAGGCTTACTATAAAACTCTAAAATATAAATTAACTTTTTCTTTATTTTTTTCTTCTAAGTGCAACACTTTCTTTTTACTCTCTGATTTTTCATATGCAGGACCGCCTGTCTATCTGCCCAGGTATACTGCCTCTTTTCTTAGTACAGGATCACTGAGCCATCTCTCTATGGCTCTCAGGAGGACTTCACTAACTAACCCCTACGGGTTTACTCTATTGGAACTTGGCTTTCAACTCTTTCCTGTCCTCATTCTCTAGTAACATTATTAAACATTCTCTATAACTATCTAGCTAACTACATATTACTCCTATGTAAAACATTATTACCATCTACTTTCTTTTAAGACAACATTATACTTCAAGTGCAACTAGTGAACGTTCCCTTTAAGAGGGAACCAAGTCTCTTTGGGGTAATGCAGACTCTCTCTATCTGCAAGTCCAGTTAAGGCAAGAGCTTCCATGCTGTACTCAGGAACAGTCTCTTCACAAAGCTCTCCTTCTTGTAAAACCAGTAAGGGGCACCTTTAAGAAGGTGCAAACTATTTGCAATACAGTTTGTGAACCATTCACCGTCCATGATTCGGCAGTCTTTGTAACATTGTGGAACAAAAGCAAAAATGAAAACAAAAGCAAAAATAAAAAGCAATAGGGATCTCGGGTAAACGAAGGGATTCCTTTAAGAATAACCCAGGTCGGGTATTAGCAGCGAAAAGCAGGAAAACTAACAGTTAACTATTTACATACTCGTGGTTCCGAGGTTTATCTTTACAGAAGGTTACACTGCATCAGCTGGTGACGGACACTCTCCGGCCGGTAAGGCTGCGGTCCTGTCTTCGGCGGGTGCAGGATCGGTATCATTGGTTGGTCTCCCAGGCGCAGTCAGGTCACCCGGTGTCCGGATTCGAATGTCAGCGGTGGTTGCAAGTTCAGTAGCGGCGATGATACACACCGTGGCAACAGTAATGGCGTTGGTCAAATCCAGGTTAGTCGTAGTCAGAACAACAGGTGGCGCTACTGCTGGCTCGCATCGTTGGACGTCTCGAGCGCACCACCCCTGCGCACTCCGGTGGCGATTGTAGGTCACCTGGTCCCCTTTACATGGTAGCTGATTGTCACATCTATTGCAGAATGGGGTTTTCACATTGTAGCTGGTAAAGAAGATTTCAGTCGGCAGTCCCAGTTCTTGTATAGAGCCCCAACCCCGCTTCGGGTGAAAGGCTAGTACAGTCCCCTGCATTACCGAGTTCCTCCTGTTGTGTTCAGTCTTTGGTCTTTGTACTTTTGGTGGGTCATTTGGTTCTGTCTCTTTCTGGTTTTGCCATTGTAGAATTAGGCATTGCTTATACTGTTCCCAGGTGAGCGCAGCAATGCTGAGGCCCTCCTGCCTGGCCCCATCCGGCCCTATCCGTGGGGTGTCCCACTGGAAGATCACCCCTTCTGAGCTCACATCTAGTGGTTTCCCCATCGTTGTTGGTAACGGAGGCACCGGCTTCTCCATGGTGCCTGGGGTTAGCACTACCAGCTCAGCGGTGAAAACTCGGTTATTGTCGGGCTGGGGAGCGGTCACGGGAGCAGGATCGGTCGGGGGAGCAGGGACGCTTTCCATACCTGCGTCTGATGTGATTCCACCGATGTCGATCTGTTCCGTTGACAAGGACGCTGGAATCGGCTGCAGCCTGGACCGCGGTTCCTCCAGGGCGGCCTTCTGGCACAGCTCCGACTTCCATTGCTTCGCATCAGCTGGCTCCATGTTCCGGATAGGCTGGCTCGGCTCCGCCGCCTGTAGCTCCGAGAGGTTCGGATCCTCCAGCTGTGGTGGGTTCGGGTCCGTCTCCGGGATCAAGCCGGGATCACTTTGCCGTCGCTCTGGGACTCGCTGGTCGCTATCCCTGCTCCAGGATCTTCGGTGGAACATGCATGTTGCCCCTCCATTTTCTGAGGGCGTAGCTTCTTCTTCCTCTCGTTCCCGCCGTTGCAAATCAGGGGCAGTTCTCCTCTGCTTATGGGCAGGTCGTCATCTCGCAACAGTAGTCTGAGGGGGCGGTCGCCACTTTTGGCGCCACTTTGATAGTCTCCTCCCATGGCACGCCCTTCTTCGTCTTCTGCGCTCCCCGTGGCGCTGCAATGGCGCCGGTTTTGGCGGGAACTTTTGGCGGCAAATGGCAATCCACAGTCTTTGCAATAAATCACAGATCAAGCACAATTCAGACACAGTCCCAAGGCACACATGACCTGAATCTTTAGGCTTAAGTAGATCCTGTTCGTGACGCCAAGTTGGAGCGCCCCCAGACGCAGGGCCGCGGGGTACTCGGTACCGGGCCTCTCTGTCTCAGTTCTAGGGTTGTCACGGTGGCTAGACCCGGTCCGTGACCCTGCTAAGGGGCGTCCAATGAAAGATGTGATGATGGTGCGTGGTGCAGGTCGCGATGAATAACGAGGACACAGGGTTGCAGTCTCTTTACCTCTTTACTGAAGGCTTCAGGGTCCGCAATCCAGAATACTGCTAACAGGGCTGGCTGAGACCGGCCGGTCCGAAGGCACATCCAGAGTTCCCTTTGCAGGTGGAAATCAGTGCCTTCCTTTTAGCGCCTGTGTGTTGTAGTACCTCCCTGCTGAGCACCACGGGATAGTCCTCACAACTGTTGTGTCTGTTTCTGATGTTCTTCTTTCTCACAACTCGTATCTATTCTGATGTTCTTCTCCGTCGCCCAGATGATATGGATAGGACGCACCCGTATGACGGGTGGGCCTGGAGTTCTTCCGGGACCCTAGCGTCGCCCCTCTCCCACAATTGCCCCCTATGTCTGCTTAGGTGATTTAGGTGAGACAGCCAACCTAAAATTGACTGTCCTGCTGCTGTTTGAAGTATTGCTTGGAGCCTAATACTTCCTCGGCGTTCCGGCCACTGGCTACGCGCCTCAGTAGGATGTTGCCTCGATCTTACGGCACGACTCCTACTGACTTTATCTCCTTTTTGCTACGATCTCATTTCTCACTTCTCCACAGTAAACCTCGCTTCTTTTCCTTTCTTAGGATGCCACCGCATTCGAGTGCAGGCGCGGCTCCATAACGTTCTGTTCTGTTCGCTAGGCCACTGTCAGGATCCCACTTCTGACAGAGACCCCCCTGAATCTTCCCCTGCAACACCCTCTGCCACAGGATGTTGCCTGGTTCCAACCCAGTCAGCTTCTGACTAACTTCCTATCCAGCCCCCAGTTTTACCAGATTGTGAGGAGTGGCCTAATACATAGAACCCTTTTCTCCCCCTGGTGGCCAGAATGTGAAGTGTAAAGTGTGACTGTGATACCTGGTCAGGTGAACTCCTTAAGTGCCATCAGACGTACCATCACTCCCCTTAGCGGCGGAGCGTCAGTACTGCAATGACCAGGACTCTGGGGCGCTGCACCTGCCAACTACAGTAAACCAGGTAAAGACTTACAACTTGTATCCTTTACTCATTTACCGGCAACCATCATCACCACCATACACCTTAGGACCCCTGGGGACCCCGCTACACCTGTGGGAAGTGTACCATCAGTGCTGCAATAACATCTCCCAGAGGACTCCTTTAACGCAGCGTCTGTCCACTATTGACCGAACACCACAGGTGGCATCACAACAGACTTATAAATACTTGTCCCTTAAAAGACCATCCCCTTTGTTGGGTGCCCAGGGCCATGGAACGGGTCGCAGCCACCGTGACTTCCCCTTTAATACTGGACCAGGTACAGAGTACCCCACTGCCCTGGTTGGGGCGGTCCACTTCCCCATCCTGTTCTCCTTACATTCAGCACTTTTCCCATCCTTTTCAACTTTTTCACTGCCCAAAAGACCTCTTTGACGGTCTGCCAGAAACAAATTTTGGATTGCCCATTGACTCACATTATAGTTGTTATTCGAATCGAGCATGCGAGTATTAGGAATTGCTCGGTTCGAGCAACAAGCACCCGAGCATTTTAGTGCTCGTTCATCTCGACGTAGGACTAGTCATGCACATAAAGCAGGGAAGCAGGATGGTGTTTGCCAGCAGAGTGGAAATGCTGGATCAAGATCAGAGACGCCCATCGAGCTGGACCACGCTTTATGCTATAAAAGATATTTTGGGGGCTATGCAGAGGGCATTGGAGACTCTTATACATCTTCCTAGAATACTGTAAAGCAGGCGGTAAAGGTGGTGGCTGTACTTTATATTGGGAAAACCTGGTGACAGGTTCTCTTTAAGGATGTGTTTCCACGGTCAGGAAATGGTGCGTGTTTGACGCTGTGTACAGCCGCAAACACGCAGTGTCCAGATGTTACAGCATAGTGTAGGGGATTTCCTGAAATCCCATCTCCAATGTGCATTAAAACACGCATGCAGCAGACCCACGTAAACAGACATGCGGCACGTCTTTTCAGAACGCAGCATGTCTGTTTACAATTTCACATAGACAATCATTAGATGCGGTAAAAACGCATCTAATGAATAGTCACATGCCTAGTAGCTGCGTAAACACAGCTTACTACGCATGTCTACTAATTTAAATAAGGTCTTACCTGTTCCACCGCTGGAAGCCTGCGTCCACTGCAGTTCTCGCAATAACTTGGCTTACCGCGAGAACTGCCGTGCACGTGACCGGGGGTTATCTTTTAATTATTAAGGACTATGTCGGACTCAGGGAGTATACTGTTGGTTTATTATTTTTCTTTTTTTCCAGATGAACGAGGGCTTCGCTTGGATTACTAGTACAATAAAGATATCAAAACTGTGTGGTGTTTTATTTCATTAACCCCTTTACCCCCAAGGGTGGTTTGCACGTTAATGACCGGGCCAATTTTTACAATCCTGGCCACTGTCCCTTTATAAGGTTATAACTCTGGAAAGCTTCAACGGATCCTGGTGATTCTGACATTGTTCTCTCGTGACATATTGTACTTCATGACAGTGATAAAATTTCTTTAATATTACCTGCATTTATTTGTGAAAAAAAACGGAAATTTGGCAAAAATTTTTAAAATTTCGCAATTTTCCAACTTTTAATATTTATGCAATTAAATCACAGAGATATGTCACACAAAATACTTAATAAGTAACATTTTCCACATGTCTACTTTACATCAGCACAATTTTGGAACCAAATTTTTTTTTTGTTATGGAGTTATAAGGGTTAAAAGTTGACCAGCTATTTCTCATTTTTACAACACCATTTTTTTTTAGGGACCACATCTCATTTGAAGTCATTTTGAGGGGTCTATATGATAGAAAATAACCAAGTGTGACACCATTCTAAAAACTGCACCCCTCAAGGTGCTCAAAACCACATTCAAGAAGTTTATTAACCCTTCAGGTGTTTCACAGGAATTTTTGGAATGTTTAAATAAAAATGAACATTTAACTTTTTTTCACAAAAAATTTACTTCAGCTCCAATTTGTTTTATTTTATCAAGGGTAACAGGAGAAAATGGACCCAAAAGTTGTTGTACAATTTGTCCTGAGTACGCCGATACCCTATATGTGGGGGTAAACCACTGTTTGGGTGCATGGGAGAGCTTGGAAAGGAAGGAGCTTTGTTTTACTTTTTCAACGCAGAATTGGCTGGAATTAAGATCGGACGCCATGTCGCGATTGGAGAGCCGCTGATGTGCCTAAACAGTGGAAACCCCCCAACTATAACTGAAACCCTAATCCAAACACATCCATAACCCTAATCCCAACAGTAACCCTAACCACACCCCTAAACCTGACACACCCCTAACCCTAATCCCAACCCTATTCCCAACCGTAAATGTATTCCAAACCCTAACCCTAACTTTAGCCTCAACCTTAACCCTAACTTTAGCCCCAACTGTTGTGAATTCCGCTCTTGGGCTCCCTCCAGTGGCTGTGAGTAGCACTTTTGTGAGTTCTGCTCTTGGGCTCCCTCCTGTGGTTTTGAGTGGTATAGCTGCTTCTTGGATTTAGCATTAGCAGCTGCTTCCACTGATCGTCTTTCTGGCTCGGCTATTTTAGTCTGGCCTTAGCCCTCAATCAATGCCTGTTTTCAATTGTTCCTGCTTGGAGCCACTGCTCTTTTGGATTTCCCTGACACTCTGTCCAGTTCAGCAAAGATAAGTCCTTGCTTGTCCTTTTGCAGTCCATTTGTTGTGGACTTTATTGTTCAGCACATTCTATGTTTTGCTCATTTGTCCAGCTTATCAGTATGGATCTATTTAGCTAAGCTGGAAGCTCTGGGCTGCAGATTTTGCCCTCCACACCTTTAGTCAGGTGTGGAGATTTTTGCATATCTCTGCGGTGGACTTTTTCTAGTTTTTATTACTGACCGCACAGTGTTCTTTCCTTACTATGTATATAGCTAGAAGTGGCCTCCTTTGCTAAATCTTGTTTCATACTACGTATGTCATTTCCTTCTCCTCTCACAGTCAATATTTGTGGGGGGCTATCCTATCCTTTGGGGATTTTCTCTGAGGCAAGATAGCTTTCCTGTTTCTACCTTTAGGGGTAGCTAGTTCTCCGGCTGTGACGAGGTGTCCAGGGAGTGACAGGAACATCCCACGGCTACTTCTAGTGTTGTGTTAAGATCAGGAACTGCGGTCTGTATAGTTACCACGTGCTCAGAGCTAGTCGCATGTCGCTCCTAAATTACCAGTCCATAACAGTACAACAGGACAAAAATGAGTTGAATGTATCTCAAAAGAAGAAAAAGAAAAAGAGTTCTGAGCCATTTTTTTTTCTTTAGTCTGTTTTGTCTTTTTCTTTCCTCTTAATCTCTGGGTGGATTTGGGCGCGGACATGGATGTTCAGGGTCTGTTTTCTCGTGTGGATCAGCTTGCTGCAAGAGTTCAGAGTATCCAAGATTATGTTGTTCAGACTCCAGCCTTAGAGCCTAGAATTCCTACTCCAGATTTGTTTTACGGGGATAGATCTAAGTTTTTGAACTTTAAAAATAACTGCAAATAGTTTTTTGCTCTGAAACCCCGTTCCTCTGGTGACCCCACTCAGCAAGTTAAAATAGTTATTTCTCTGCTGCGTGGTGAGTGGTGACCCTCAGGACTGGGAATTCTCCCTTGAGTCAGGGGATCCGGCATTGCTTAATGTAGATGCATTTTTTCAATCGCTCGGATTATTGTATGACGAACCTAACTCTGTGGATCATGCGGAAAAAACCTTGTTGGCTCTGTGCCAGGGTCAGGAAGCGGCAGAATTATACTGCCAGAAATTTAGAAAATGGTCTGTGCTCACTAAATAGAATGAGGACGCTCTGGCAGCAATTTTCAGAAAGGGTCTTTCTGAAGCCCTTAAAGATGTTATGGTGGGGTTCCCCACGCCTGTTGGTCTGAGCAAATCTATGTCTCTAGCCATTCAGATCGATCGGCGCCTGCGTGAGCGCAAAGTGGTGCACCATATGGCAGCATCCTCTGAGTGGAGTCCTGAGCCTATGCAATGTGATAGGATTCTGACTAGAGCGGAACAGAGGGGATACAGACGTCAGAATGGGCTGTGTTTTTACTGTGGTGATTCAGCTCATACTATCTCTGATTGCCCTAAGCGTATTAAGAGGGTCGCTAGATCTGTTACCATCAGTACTGTACAGCCTAAGTTTCTCCTGTCTGTGACCCTGATTTGCTCATTGTCATCTTTCTCTGTCATGGCATTTGTGGATTCAGGCGCTGCCCTGAACTTAATGGACTTAGAATTTGCCAGGCACTGTGGTTTTTCTTTGCAACCTTTGCAGAGCCCTATTCCTTTGAGGGGTATTGATGCTACACCGTTGGCCAAGAATAAACCTCAGTATTGGACTCAGTTGACTATGTGCATGGCTCCAGCACATCAGGAAGATTGTCGTTTTCTGGTGTTACATAATTTACATGATGTTGTTGTACTGGGTTTTCCATGGTTACAAGTACACAATCCAGTATTGGATTGGAAATCGATGTCTGTGACTAGTTGGGGTTGTCAAGGGGTACATAGTGACGTTCCTTTAATGTCAATTTCCTCTTCCCCCTCTTCTGATGTTCCTGAATTTTTGTCAGATTTCCAGGATGTATTCGATGAGCCCAAGTCCAGTTCCCTTCCTCCACATAGGGACTGTGATTGTGCTATTGACTTGATTCCAGGCTCTAAGTTCCCTAAGGGCCGACTTTTCAACCTGTCTGTGCCAGAACATACCGCTATGCGGAGCTATGTTAAGGAGTCCTTGGAGAAGGGGCATATTCGGCCGTCTTCGTCACCATTGGGAGCTGGATTCTTTTTTGTTGCCAAGAAGGATGGCTCCTTGAGACCCTGTATTGATTATCGCCTTCTTAAAAAGATCACGGTCAAATTCCAATACCCTTTACCTTTGCTCTCTGATGTGTTTGCTCGGATTAAGGGGGCTAGTTGGTTTACCAAGATTGACCTTCGAGGGGCATATAACCTTGTTCGTATTAAACAGGGTGACGAATGGAAAACTGCATTTAATACGCCCGAAGGCCATTTTGAATACCTGGTGATACCTTTCGGGCTTTCTAATGCTCCTTCTGTATTTCAGTCCTTCATGCATGACATTTTCCGCAATTATCTTGATAAATTCTTGATTGTGTATTTGGATGATATTTTGATTTTT
Source organism: Ranitomeya variabilis (assembly GCF_051348905.1). NCBI lineage: Eukaryota > Metazoa > Chordata > Amphibia > Anura > Dendrobatidae > Ranitomeya > Ranitomeya variabilis. The sequence continues at coordinate 507,667,160 of NC_135235.1, forward strand.
TCCAATGATTGGGAGTCTCGTGAAGCAGGTCAGGATGGTATTCCAGATCCTTCGTGATAATGCTCTATTTGTGAAGGGGTGCCTATATGGAGTTCAGAAGGTCTCTTTTTTGGGGTTTATTTTTTCTCCTTCGTCTATAGAAAAGGATCCTGTTAAGGTCCAAGCCATTCATGACTGGATTCAACCCACATCTGTGAAGAGCCTTCAGAAATTTTTGGGCTTTGCTAATTTTTATCGCCGTTTCATTGCCAACTTCTCTAGTGTGGTTAAGCCCCTGACCGATTTGACGAAGAAAGGCGCTGATGTGACAAATTGGTCCTCTGAGGCTGTTGAGGCCTTTCAGGAGCTTAAGCGCCGATTTACTTCTGCCCCTGTCTTGCGTCAGCCAGATGTGTCTCTTCCTTTTCAGGTTGAGGTTGACGCTTCTGAGATTGGGGCAGGGGCCGTTTTGTCACAGAGGAATTCTGATGGTTCCTTGATGAAACCATGTGCCTTCTTTTCCCGAAAGTTTTCGCCTGCGGAACGCAATTATGATGTCGGCAATCGGGAGTTGTTGGCTATGAAGTGGGCATTTGAGGAGTGGCGACATTGGCTTGAGGGGGCCAAGCACCGTATTGTGGTCTTGACCGATCATAAGAATCTGATTTACCTCGAGTCGGCCAAGCGGCTGAACCCTAGACAGACTCGATGGTCCCTGTTTTTCTCCCGTTTCGATTTTGTGGTTTCATATCTTCCGGGATCTAAGAATGTTAATGCGGATGCCCTCTCTAGGAGTTTTTTGCCTGATTCTCCTGGAGTTCTTGAGCCGGTTGGCATTCTTAGGGAAGGGGTGATTCTTCCTGCCATCTCCCCTGATTTACGGCGGGTGCTTCAGGAATTTCAGGCTGATAAACCTGACCGCTGTCCAGTGGGGAAACTGTTTGTTCCTGATAGATGGACAAGTAAGGTAATTTCTGAGGTCCATTGTTCGGTGTTGGCCGGTCATCCTGGGATTTTTGGTACCAGAGATTTGGTGGCTAGGTCCTTTTGGTGGCCTTCCTTGTTGCGGGATGTGCGTTCTTTTGTGCAGTCCTGTGGGACTTGTGCCCGGGCTAAGCCTTGCTGTTCACCCGCTAGTGGGTTGCTTTTGCCTTTGCCTGTCCCTGAGAGGCCCTGGACGCATATTTCCATGGATTTTATTTCGGATCTTCCTGTGTCCCAGAGGATGTCTGTTATCTGGGTGGTTTGTGACCGGTTCTCTAAAATGGTCTATTTGGTACCTTTGCCTAAATTGCCTTCCTCTTCTGATTTGGTTCCGTTGTTTTTTCAGCATGTGGTTCGTTTGCATGGCATTCCGGAAAATATTGTGTCTGACAGAGGTTCCCAGTTTGTTTCCAGGTTTTGGCGGGCCTTTTGTGCTAGGATGGGCATTAATTTGTCTTTTTCTTCGGCGTTCCATCCTCAGACAAATGGCCAAACTGAGCGAACTAATCAAACCTTGGAAACCTATTTGAGATGCTTTGTGTCTGCTGATCAGGATGATTGGGTGGCTTTCTTGCCGTTGGCCGAGTTTGCCCTTAATAATCGGGCCAGTTCGGCTACTTTGGTTTCGCCTTTTTTTTATAATTTTGGTTTCCATCCTCGTTTTTCTTCAGGGCAGGTTGAGCCTTCTGATTGTCCTAGTGTAGATTCTGTGATGGACAGGTTACAGCAGATTTGGACTCATGTGGTAGACAATTTGACGTTGTCTCAGGAAAAGGCTCAGCGTTTTGCTAACCGCCATCGGTGTGTTGGTCCTCGGCTTCGTGTGGGGGATTTAGTCTGGTTATCTTCTCGTCATGTTCCTATGAAGGTTTCTTCCCCTAAGTTCAAGCCTCGGTTTATTGGTCCTAATAAGATCTCTGAGATTATCAATCCAGTGTCTTTTCGTTTGGCCCTTCCAGCCTCTTTTGCCATCCACAATGTTTTCTGTTGTGAATTAGACTTTTTGGCTCCCTCTTGTGATTACTAGTGATATGACTCTGGGATTGTCTTTCCTCAGTTTGGCACTCACCTGGGTCATTAGTCCAGGGGTGTTGCTATATAAACTTCCTGGATCCTTAGTCCAGTGCCTGGCATCGTTGTAATCAGATCCTTTCTGTTTGCTCCTGTCTGCTTGTCCCGGTTCGTGCAAAATTAAGCTAAGTCCTGCTTCTTTGTTTTTTTGGTTATTTGCTTTGCTCTTATTTTTGTCCAGCTTGTACTAAATGTGATTCCTGACTTTGCTGGAAGCTCTAGGGGGCTGGTGTTCTCCCCCCGGGCCGTTAGACGGTTCGGGGGTTCTTGAATATCCAGCGTGGATATTTTGATAGGGTTTTTGCTGACCATATAAGTCATCTTACTATATTCTGCTATTAGCTAGTGGGCCTCTCTTTGCTAAATACCTAGCTCATTCTTACGTTTGTCTTTTCCTCTTACCTCACCGTTATTATTTGTTGGGGGCTTGTATCCAACTTTTGGGGTCTTTTCTCTGGAGGCAAGAAAGGTCTTTCTTTTCCCTTCTAGGGTTAGTTAGTTCCCTGGCTGGCGCGAGACGTCTAGAACCAACGTAGGCACGTTCCCCGGCTGCTGCTATTTGTGGTGCTAGGATTAGATATATGGTCAGCTCAGTTACCACTGCCCTATGAGTTTATTGTGTTTGCAGACTTAGTAATTATTTCTGAGACCCTCTGCCATTGGGGTCATAACAGTATGCCAGGCCAACATTGAATGTTTAATGCATTGCAGAAGTGGGATAATAAGAAAGGAAATTCTGAGTTTTTTTTTTTTTTCCTCTCTTCCTCCCCTTTACCTCTGAGTGGCTTGTGCTTGCTGCAGACATGAATGTCCAGACCTTGATTACAAGTGTAGACCAGCTTGCTGCTCGTGTGCAGGGCATACAAGATTTTGTTACCAGTAGTCCAATGTCTGAACCTAAAATACCTATTCCTGAACTGTTTTCTGGAGACCGATTTAAGTTTAGGAATTTCAGGAATAATTGTAAATTGTTTCTATCTCTGAGACCCCGTTCATCTGGAGATTCAGCTCAGCAAGTTAAAATTGTTATCTCTTTTTTACGGGGCGACCCTCAGGATTGGGCTTTCTCGCTAGCGCCAGGAGATCCGGCATTGGCAAATATTGATGCGTTTTTTCTGGTGCTCGGATTGCTTTACGAGGAACCCAATCTTGAAGTTCAGGCAGAAAAAGCCTTGCTGGCTATTTCTCAGGACCAGGATGAAGCTGAAGTGTATTGCCAAAAATTTCGGAAATGGTCCGTGCTTACTCAGTGGAATGAGTGTGCTCTGGCCGCAAATTTCAGAAATGGCCTTTCTGAAGCCATTAAGAATGTGATGGTGGGTTTCCCCATTCCTACAAGTCTGAATGATTCCATGGCGCTGGCTATTCAAATTGACCGGCGTTTGCGGGAGCGCAAAACCGCTAATCCTCTGGTGGTGTTGTCTGAACAAACACCTGATTTAATGCAATGTGATAGAATTCAGACTAGAAATGAGCGGAAAAATCATAGACGTCAGAATGGGTTGTGTTTTTACTGTGGTGATTCTACACATGTTATATCAGCATGCTCTAAACGCCTAACAAGGGTTGTTAGTCCTGTCGCCATTGGTAATTTGCAACCTAAATTTATTTTGTCTGTGACTTTAATTTGCTCATTGTCTTCTTACCCTGTTATGGCGTTTGTGGATTCAGGTGCTGCCCTGAGTCTTATGGATCTGTCATTTGCCAAGCGCTGTGGTTTTGTTCTTGAACCGTTGGTAAATCCTATTCCTCTTAGAGGTATTGATGCTACGCCATTGGCGGAAAATAAACCGCAGTTTTGGACGCAGGTAACCATGTGCATGACTCCTGAACATCGGGAGGTGATTCGTTTTCTTGTTCTGCATAAAATGCATGATTTGGTCGTTTTGGGTCTGCCATGGTTACAGACCCACAATCCAGTCTTGGATTGGAAGGCAATGTCTGTGTCAAGTTGGGGCTGTCAGGGAATTCATGCTGATTCCCCGCCGGTGTCTATTGCTTCCTCTACTCCTTCGGAAGTTCCTGAGTATTTGTCTGATTATCAGGATGTATTCAGCAAGTCCAGGTCCAGTGCTCTGCCTCCTCATAAGGACTGTGACTGCGCCATAGATTTGATTCCAGGTAGTAAATTTCCTAAGGGAAGACTATTTAATCTGTCTGTACCTGAGCATGCCGCAATGCGTTCGTATATCAAGGAGTCTCTGGAGAAGGGGCATATCCGTCCATCCTCTTCCCCTCTTGGTGCGGGATTCTTTTTTGTGGCCAAGAAGGACGGATCTTTGAGACCTTGTATTGACTATCGGCTTCTGAATAAAATCACTGTTAAATTTCAGTATCCTTTGCCTCTGTTGTCGGACTTGTTTGCCCGGATTAAAGGTGCCAAGTGGTTCACCAAGATAGATCTTCGTGGTGCGTACAACCTTGTGCGCATTAAGCAAGGAGATGAATGGAAGACAGCATTTAATACGCCCGAAGGTCATTTTGAGTACTTGGTGATGCCTTTTGGGCTCTCTAATGCTCCCTCAGTGTTTCAGTCCTTTATGCATGATATTTTCCGGAAGTATCTGGATAAATTTATGATTGTGTATATGGATGATATTCTGGTTTTCTCTGAAGATTGGGACTCACATGTGGAGCAGGTCAGGATGGTGTTTCAGGTTTTGCGTGAGAATGCTTTGTTTGTTAAGGGCTCAAAGTGTCTCTTTGGAGTACAGAAGGTTCCCTTTTTGGGGTTTATTTTTTCCCCTTCTGCTGTGGAGATGGACCCAGTCAAGGTCCGAGCTATTCATGATTGGACTCAACCCACATCAGTTAAGAGTCTTCAGAAGTTCTTGGGTTTTGCTAACTTCTACCGTCGTTTTATCGCTAATTTTTCTAGCGTTGTTAAACCTTTGACGGATATGACCAAGAAAGGTTCTGATGTTGCTAACTGGGCTCCTGCAGCCGTGGAGGCGTTCCAAGAGTTGAAGCGCCGGTTTACTTCGGCGCCTGTTTTGTGCCAGCCTGATGTCTCACTTCCCTTTCAGGTCGAAGTGGATGCTTCTGAGATTGGGGCAGGGGCCGTTTTGTCGCAGAGAGGCCCTGGTTGCTCGGTAATGAGACCATGTGCTTTCTTCTCTAGGAAGTTTTCGCCGGCTGAGCGGAATTATGATGTTGGCAATCGGGAGTTGCTGGCCATGAAGTGGGCATTTGAGGAGTGGCGTCATTGGCTCGAGGGTGCTAAGCATCGTGTGGTGGTCTTGACTGATCACAAAAATTTGATGTATCTCGAGTCTGCTAAACGCCTGAATCCTAGACAGGCCCGCTGGTCATTGTTTTTCTCCCGTTTTGACTTTGTGGTCTCGTATTTACCAGGTTCAAAGAATGTGAAGGCTGATGCTCTTTCAAGGAGCTTTGTGCCTGACTCTCCTGGAGTCGCAGAACCAGTTGGTATTCTTAAAGAGGGAGTTATCTTGTCGGCCATTTCTCCTGATTTGCGACGTGTGTTGCAGAGATTTCAGGCTGGTAGACCTGACTCTTGTCCACCTGACAGACTGTTTGTTCCTGATAAGTGGACCAGCAGAGTCATTTCCGAGGTTCATTTCTTGGTGTTGGCAGGGCATCCGGGAATTTTTGGCACCAGAGATCTGGTGGCTAGGTCCTTTTGGTGGCCTTCCTTGTCACGGGATGTGCGGTCATTTGTGCAGTCCTGTGGGACTTGTGCTCGAGCTAAGCCTTGCTGTTCTCATGCCAGCGGGTTGCTCTTGCCCTTGCCTGTCCCGAAGAGGCCTTGGAGACACATTTCCATGGATTTCATTTCAGATCTCCCGGTGTCTCAGGGCATGTCTGTGATCTGGGTGGTATGTGATCGCTTTTCTAAAATGGTCCATTTGGTGCCTTTGCCTAAGCTGCCTTCCTCTTCCGATCTGGTTCCTGTGTTCTTTCAGAATGTGGTTCGTTTACACGGCATTCCTGAGAATATTGTGTCTGACAGAGGATCCCAGTTTGTTTCCAGGTTCTGGCGATCCTTTTGTGCTAGGATGGGCATTGATTTGTCGTTTTCGTCTGCCTTTCATCCTCAGACTAATGGACAAACGGAGCGAACTAATCAGACTCTGGAGGCTTATTTGAGGTGTTTTGTTTCTGCAGATCAGGATGATTGGGTGACCTTCTTGCCGTTGGCTGAGTTTGCCCTTAATAATCGGGCTAGTTCCGTTACTTTGGTTTCGCCATTTTTCTGCAACTCTGGTTTCCATCCTCGTTTTTCCTTGGGACATGTGGAGCCTTCTGACTGTCCTGGGGTAGATTCTGTGGTGGATAGGTTGCAGCAGATCTGGAATCATGTGGTGGACAACTTAAAGTTGTCACAGGAGAAGGCTCAGCGTTTTGCCAACCGCCGCCGCGGTGTGGGTCCCCGACTTCGTGTTGGGGATTTGGTATGGCTGTCTTCTCGATTTGTTCCTATGAAGGTCTCCTCTCCTAAATTTAAGCCTCGCTTCATCGGTCCTTACAAGATATTGGAAATCCTTAATCCTGTGTCCTTTCGCTTGGATCTTCCGGTGTCGTTTGCCATTCACAACGTGTTCCATAGGTCTTTGTTGCGGCGGTACGTTGTACCTGTGGTTCCTTCTGTTGAGCCTCCTGCTCCGGTGTTGGTTGAGGGCGAGTTGGAGTACGTGGTGGAGAAGATCTTGGATTCTCGTCTCTCCAGACGGAGGCTTCAGTATCTGGTCAAGTGGAAGGGCTATGGTCAGGAGGATAATTCCTGGGTGGTTGCTTCTGATGTGCATGCGGCCGATTTAGTTCGTGCCTTTCACGCTGCTCATCCTGATCGCCCTGGTGGTCTTGGTGAGGGTTCGGTGACCCCTCCTTAAGGGGGGGGTACTGTTGTGAATTAGACTTTTTGGCTCCCTCTTGTGGTTACTAGTGATATGACTCTGGGATTGTCTTTCCTCAGTTTGGCACTCACCTGGGTCGTTAGTCCAGGGGTGTTGTTATATAAACTTCCTGGATCCTTAGTCCAGTGCCTGGCATCGTTGTAATCAGATCCTTTCTGTTTGCTCCTGTCTGCTGGTCCCGGTTCGTGCAAAATTAAGCTAAGTCCTGCTTCTTTGTTTTTTTGGTTATTTGCTTTGCTCTTATTTTTGTCCAGCTTGTACTAAATGTGATTCCTGACTTTGCTGGAAGCTCTAGGGGGCTGGTGTTCTCCCCCCGGGCCGTTAGACGGTTCGGGGGTTCTTGAATATCCAGCGTGGATATTTTGATAGGGTTTTTGCTGACCATATAAGTCATCTTACTATATTCTGCTATTAGCTAGTGGGCCTCTCTTTGCTAAATACCTAGCTCATTCTTACGTTTGTCTTTTCCTCTTACCTCACCGTTATTATTTGATGGGGGCTTGTATCCAACTTTTGGGGTCTTTTCTCTGGAGGCAAGAAAGGTCTTTCTTTTCCCTTCTAGGGTTAGTTAGTTCCCCGGCTGGCGCGAGACGTCTAGAACCAACGTAGGCACGTTCCCCGGCTGCTGCTATTTGTGGTGCTAGGATTAGATATATGGTCAGCTCAGTTACCACTGCCCTATGAGCTGGTTTATTGTGTTTGCAGACTTAGTAATTATTTCTGAGACCCTCTGCCATTGGGGTCATAACAGTTTTCCATAGATCTTTGTTGCGGAGATATGTGGTGCCCGTTGTTCCCTCTGTTGATCCTCCTGCCCCGGTGTTGGTTGAGGGGGAGTTGGAATATGTGGTTGAGAAAATGTTGGATTCTCGTTTTTCGAGGCGGAGGCTTCAGTATCTTGTTAAGTGGAAGGGTTATGGCCAGGAGGATAATTTTTGGGTGGTTGCCTCCGATGTCCATGCTGCCAATTTGGTTCGTGCTTTTCACTTGGCTCGTCCTGATCGGCCTGGGGGCTCTGGTGAGGGTTCGGTGACCCCTCCTCAAGAGGGGGTACTGTTGTGAATTCCACTCTTTGGCTCCCTCCGGTGGTTGTGAGTAGCACTTTTGTGAGTTCTGCTCCTGGGCTCCCTCCTGTGGTTTTGAGTGGTATAGCTGCTTCTTGGATTTAGCATTAGCAGCTGCTTCCACTGATCGTCTTTCTGGCTCGGCTATTTTAGTCTGGCCTTAGCCCTCAATCAATGCCAGTTGTCAATTGTTCCTGCTTGGAGCCACTGCTCTTTTGGATTTCCCTGACACTCTGTCCAGTTCAGCAAGTCCTTGCTTGTCCTTTTGCAGTCCATTTGTTGTGGACTTTATTGTTCAGCACATTCTATGTTTTGCTCATTTGTCCAGCTTATCAGTATGGGTCTATTTAGCTAAGCTGGAAGCTCTAGGCTGCAGATTTTGCCCTCCACACCTTTAGTCAGGTGTGGAGATTTTTGCATATCTCTGCGGTGGACTTTTTCTAGTTTTTATTACTGACCGCACAGTGTTCTTTCCTTACTATGTATATAGCTAGAAGTGGCCTCCTTTGCTAAATCTTGTTTCATACTACGTATGTCATTTCCTTCTCCTCTCACAGTCAATATTTGTGGGGGGCTATCCTATCCTTTGGGGATTTTCTCTGAGGCAAGATAGCTTTCCTGTTTCTACCTTTAGGGGTAGCTAGTTCTCCGGCTGTGACGAGGTGTCCAGGGAGTGACAGGAACATCCCACGGCTACTTCTAGTGTTGTGTTAAGATCAGGAACTGCGGTCTGTATAGTTACCACCTGCTCAGAGCTAGTCGCATGTCGCTCCTAAATTACCAGTCCATAACACCCAACCCTAACTGCAGCCCTAACCCTAACCCTTGCCCTAACCCTAACCCTAGCCCTAACCCTAGCCCTAACCCTAGCCCTTACCCTAGCCCTAACCCTAGCCCTAACCCTAACTGGAAAATGGAAATAAATACATTTTTTTAATTTTTGTTAATTTTTTGCTAACTAAGGGGGTGATGAAGGGGGGTTTGATTTACTTTTATAGCGGGTTTTTTAGCGGATTTTTATGATTGGCAGCCGTCACACACTGAAAGACGCTTTTTATTGAAAAAAATTTTTTTTGCGTTAACACATTTTGAGAGCTATAATTTTTCCATATTTTGGTCCACAGAGTCATGTGAGGTCTTGTTTTTTGCAGGACGAGTTGACATTTTTATTGGTAACATTTTCGGGCATGTGACATTTTTTGATCGCTTTTTATTCTGATTTTTGTGAGGCAGAATGACCAAAAACCAGCTATTCATGAATTTCTTTTGGGGAAGGCGTTTATACCGTTCTGCGTTTTGTAAAATGGATAAAGCAGTTTTATTCTTTGGGTCAGTGTGATTACAGCGATACCTCATATTTTTTTTATGTTTTGGCGCTTTTATACGATAAAAACTATTTTATAGAAAAAATAATTATTTTTGCATCACTTTATTCTGAATACTATAACTTTTTTATTGTTTCTTTGATGATGCTGTATGGTGGCTCGTTTTTTTGCGGGAAAAGATGACGTTTTCAGCGGTACCATGGTTTTTTATATCCGTCTTTTTGATCGCGTGTTATTCCACTTTTTGTTTGGCGGTATGATAATAAAGCGTTGTTTTTTGCCTGTTTTTTTTTTTGTTTGTTTTTTACGATGTTCACTGAAGGGGTTAACTAGTGGGACAGTTTTATAGGTCGGGTCGCTAGGGACGCAGCAATACTAAATATGTGTACTTTTATTGTTTGTTTTTTTGTTTAGATAAAGAAATGTATTTCTAGGAACAATATATATATATATATACAGTATATATATATATATATATATATATATATATATATATATATATATATATATATATATATATATTTTTTTTTTTTTTTTTTTGCATTTTTGGGGGGGATTTTTTTTAAATTTTTTTTACACATGTGAATATTTTTTTTTACACTATAACATTGCCCCAGTGGGGCATCATGTTATAGTGTAAGATCGCTGATCTGACACTTTGCTGTGCACTGTGTCAGATCGGCGATCTGACGTGCACAGCTCCAGGCTGTGAAGCCACCTCCCTGCAGGACCTGGATGCCGTGGCCATTTTGGATCTGGGCCTGCTGCAGGGAGGAGGAGGTAAGAGACCCTCGGAGCAACGCAATCACATCGCGTTGCTCTGGGGGTCTCAGGGAAGCACGCAGGGAGCCCCCTCCCTGCGCGATGCTTCCCTATACCGCCGTAACACTGCGATCATGTTTGATCACAGTGTGCCAGTGGTTAATGTGCTGGGGGCAGTCCGTGACAGCTCCCGGCACATAGTGCCGGATGTCAGCTGCGATAGTCAGCTGACACCTGGCCGTGATCAGCTGCGCTCCCCCCGAGAGCGCAGCCGATCGCTATGACGTACTATCCCGTCGAGGGTCAGATAGGCCCAGGTCACCTCGACAGGATAGTACATCTAAGGTCAGAGAGGGGTTAAAATACTTTATTCTGCATGTGTGTTTGTTTTAATAAACCCTTTATCAACTATGGGATTAGTAATGGTAGGAGTCGTATTGACGCCTCTCCATTACTAAGCAGCATAATGTCACCTTACAAACATTAACCCCTTATTACCCATTTCCCACTGCTACACTGGAGTGGGAAGAGAGAGGCTAAGCGCCGGAATTGGCTCATCTTACAGGGGCGGATGGGAGCTGGTATTTGTAGCCGGGGGGCAATATCCATGGCCCCTCTCTAGGCTATGAATATCAGCCCACAGCTGTCTGCATAGCCTTTCTGGCTATAAATTATAGGGGGACCCCACGTCATTTTTTGGGGGGTCCCCCTATTTTTATAGCCAGTAAAGGCTAAATATAAAGATGCGGGCTGATATTCATAGTCTGGGAAGGGGCCATGGGTATTAACCCCTTCCCAGGCTACAAACATCTGTCCCCCATAGAAATACATGCAGCCGCACACTCCGGTCCCGAGTGGCGGCGACAGTGCCGGGTATTAAGATGCGAGACTCGTCCGAGTTTCTCGCATGTGTGATCCCGGCCTTAAATAAAGACACACACGAAATCTGCGTTAGGCCGGGGTCTGTTATCTATCTATCATCTATCTATAATCTATCTTTCTATCTAATCTATCTATTATCTATCTATCATCTATCTATCTATTACACTGGTCAACAGCATTTTTGGTGCCAAAGATATTTCATCGAATTTAGGGTATTTTTGGGGTGCTGATTCTGAATATGTCATCAGTTTTGCCAGATTGGCTCAAGTTTTTGAGATTTTTGGTATCTTATTTATAGCACTTGTTGGTAAATGCGACGCATCATCTCATTAAATTCTTTGGATTAGTACTTGAACTGAGCAGTTCTCAATATAGTTTTGTGTTAATTAGTGTTCTAAAAGTTTGTTCATAGCTTGATTTTTGCACTAACTTTATGTTGTTGTCTGTTTTCCAGTGAAAAGCATGAACTCATCAAGAAGAAGTTGTCTTAACGATCCAGACTCATTCTGTTACATTTGTGGTGAATACACACTGCCAAAACATAGAAGAAACATAACAGACTTCGTAAAAAAAGTGTATTTTGCCTATTTTGGGGTTATGCTTGGGGACCAAGACAAGTTTTGGGCACCACACATAGTGTGCAAAGCATGTATCGAATTATTACGAAAATGGAGCAAAGGACAAAGAAAAAGCTTCAAATTTGGTGTTCCAATGGTGTGGAGAGAGCCAAAAAATCATCATGATGACTGTTATTTATGGTAAACACAGGTACAGGCACATCTTCACAATGAGGGACAGGCCTTCTTGCAGATTCCATGTTACTCCCATTTTCGTTTCTTATGCTTATTGAATCCTTGCACTTGCACTGCACAGAAATAACAGTCATCATGATGATTTTTTGGCTCTCTCCACACCATTGGAACACCAAATTTGAAGCTTTTTCTTTGTCCTTTGCTCCATTTTCGTAATAATTCGATACATGCTTTGCACACTATGTGTGGTGCCCAAAACTTGTCTTGGTCCCCAAGCATAACCCCAAAATAAGCAAAATACACTTTTTTTACGAAGTCTGTTATGTTTCTTCTATGTTTTGGCAGTGTGTATTCACCACAAATGTAACAGAATGAGTCTGGATCGTTAAGACAACTTCTTCTTGATGAGTTCATGCTTTTCACTGGAAAACAGACAACAACATAAAGTTAGTGCAAAAATCAAGCTATGAACAAACTTTTAGAACACTAATTAACACAAAACTATATTGAGAACTGCTCAGTTCAAGTACTAATCCAAAGAAATTAATGAGATGATGCGTCGCATTTACCAACAAGTGCTATAAATAAGATACCAAAAATCTCAAAAACTTGAGCCAATCTGGCAAAACTGATAGCATATTCAGAATCAGCACCCCAAAAATACCCCAAATTCATTAAAATATTTTGGACACCAGAAAAAAATTTTTTTTTTTGTTGACCTGTGTTATCTATCAATCGTATCTATCTATCTATTTATTATTATTATTATTATTTATTTATATAGCTACGATAGATAGATAGATAGATGATAGATAGATAGATAGATAGATAGATAGATAGATAATAGATAGATTAGATAGATAGATCTATCGTATCTATCGATCTATCACTATATCTATCTATTATCTATCATCTATCTATCATCTATCTATCTGTGTATGTAAACATTATTCTTCAATGGAGTATGTAAATGAAGAGGTTGGACAAGAAATGACACCACAATTCTTTTTTTGTATATATTTATTTAGCTTACAAAAACACACACAAATCCGCATGAAAAACGCATGAAAACGCATCAAAAACGCATGTAAAAACGCATAAAAAATGCAGGTGACCTGCCATTGACCTCAGGTGCAGATTTGGTGCAGATTTTACCTGCGTCAAATCCTGAGCAAATCCTGATGCAAACCTAACCGTGGAAACATACCCTAAGGGTATGTTTCCACGGTCAGGAAACGCTGCTTGTTTGACGCTGCGCAGAGCTGCAGCGTCAAACAAGCAGCGTCCAGATGTTCCAGCATAGTGGAGGGGATTTTATGAAATCCCGTCTCCACTATGCGTGGAAACCCGCACGCGCCGGCCCTGCGACTCCGGACATGCTGCGCGTCTTTTCAGATCGCAGCATGTCCGTACACCTTGCGGGGACGCAGCGTCCCTGCAAGGCATATCACAGGGCCCTATGGGAGCGAGCGATCATCCCGGATGTGAAGAGTTAACACATCCGGCATGATCGCGTCCCAGAAAGGGGGCGGGGCTTAGCGCCGAGCGGCATCGCCGCTGCGGCGATACCGCCGGCCATCCTGACAGTGGAAACATACCCTAAGAGGGATCCTGTGTCACCACTCCACACTAGAATCACAGTGCTGGGATAATAATATAAAGCATGGAGCTCTAGGTCAGTGTTACTGTAGGAAATTTGGTGTGCTGATCTTCATGAGTAAAACTTCTTCCAAAAATTCAGGTAGACGAAGAATTCTAAATGAAGACCTTTTCAGCCGTGCAAATATTGTTTTTCCATTAATGCACATTTACTAGTCTGTTTCAGGATATACACTACCACTCTTCACGCTAGATAGCGACTCATAAATGACATTTCATTGGCCTTAAGTGCCCCTTTAACCATTTGGTGTACTCCTTCCTAAAAAAAAAAAACAGCTTCCTTAATTTCCTCTCTCACTCCTACTACATACCCCCAACTATTCTCCTTGAAAGGTCTGTTTGTAAATGAGTCACGTTTTAACCCATGTGCTTCCATAGGCCACTACCCCAGAGACCCACACAGAGGCGTACAATTATCCTATTAAACTATCACATTCCCTATATAGGCAGTTATGAGCAGAGCTGCCAATGCATTCACTAAGGGAAGAGCATGTGGTGAAAAACTTAACAATACATTTCAGTGATATATAAAAGTCATTTTCTGGATGTCTTCCTTATGCTGCACATAATATGGGTCACTGTTCTATTTCCGCAATTATTGGATCTTTTATATCTTAGAAAACACATTTTTCATTGCAGGAAATTTATGGGGAGAGTGGCAAAGCGTTTCTTTACAATTAGTGCATGTATATTACATTATAGTTATGAATAACAATGCAACCCATTGTATGTACACAATCTATATTTAAAAGATCACCTGAAAAACTTTCAGTAGCAGTTTGATCAACTGTCATACAAGAACCACATACATTTGCAGGACATCCGTTCAGCTTCGGAAAAAAAAAGTGATGACTTAAGGCCGGCGTCACACACAACGTATAAAAATACAGTCCGTTTTTTATGGACCAAATAAGCAGAAATGTTCCCTGAACAGTGATCCGTATGTCATCTGTAGGCAAGGTGGGGCTGCGTATTTTCGCATGTAAACCTCCGTATGTCATCCGTATGGCATCCGTATAGCATTTTTTTCTCGCAACCTTACAAAATGGACAGTTAACGGTTTTGAGGCCTGAAATTAATTTAAATCATCATCAGCGACCCTATTTATTGCCTCTACAACAGGTGCCAGCCTCCAATCTGGCCATTTTGTTGTTGTGCTTCTGTTGGGGTGTGGGTGGTTTATTGGCAACATGTCAGACCTACTTCATTTCACCCCAACTGAGCGTGTGTTATATAACTGGGTGTTGTCACGCCGCTTTGGCCAGCCATACCCAGTGATAGTGGATCCAAGGAGGAGGAGACAATTGTGGGTCCATCCGCTTTTGAGGCAACGCCCCACTAAAGGCCATTTCCACCGTTTATATGCATCTCTGCGGACACATCCCTACAAGTTTTTCCTGTATTGTCGCATGAGCATTGCATGAGTATTGCCACCTTTGATATTTTGTTGGAGACAGTGGACCCTGGGATAACCTTTCAGGACACCAGGATGGGGAAATGTATATCTGCAGAGGAGCGTCTTCTCCTTACTTTACGGTATGTATTCCTCATCCTCACATACTCTATGTTCATGATGTGTCTCTAATAAATGTGTTATTTAGTTATGCTTAGCAGCTGATGTAATAATAATAATAATTTTTATTTATATAGCGCCAACATATTCCGCAGCACTTTACAATTAATGTAAATTTATTATTAATATATCTACAAACTCTACTAAAATATTAGTAAGAATATGTAGTTAATGTTAAATTCACATAGCCAATGTTAATTTTTGAAGGTACTGCTAGCCTGGCTTGTTAGTTCCACACAGTACTTGTGTATAGGAATGTTCTAAATCATTCAAACCTTGTAGTTTTGATTTTTGTCTGCTTTCAGCTTCCTGACAACTGGCCTTTCATATGCTGCCCTACATCTGGAATTTTTGATTGGGAGGTCAACTATCTCCGGCATAGTCCGGGCTGCATGTGCAGAAATCTGGTCCAGACTACATCAACTGGTCATGCCTGTGCCCAAGATGGAAGACTGGATGCGGATTGCGTGTGGCTTTCAGGAGCATTGTCAATTCCCAAATTGCATTGGAGCCCTTGTTGGAAAAAATATCCGAATGCGTAAGCCGCCGAACTCAGGGTCCCAATTCTATAATTATAAACAATATTTTTCGGTAGTGTTGTTGGCTGTGGTTGACAGTCACTACAGGTTTATAATTGTAGATATTGGGGCCTATGGGAGAACTGGAGAATCTAGAGTCTTCAATTCTTCCATTATGGGTCGGCAGCTGCGCAATAACCAGTTGGACCTACCAACACGTCAACTTCCAGGCTCCAATGTAGACGCTGTGCCTTATGTATTTGTGGCAGATGAGGCGTTCCAGTTAACAAAACATGTAATGAGGCCATATGCCCGTCAAAACCTGGATCACCGGCGTTAGATATTTATTTTGCTGCTATCATGCGCACGACGACTGGTGGAGTGTGCATTTGGCATTCTTTGTGCCAAATGGTGGGTCCTCCAGTCAGCCATTCAGCTGAGTGAAGCTAATGTCAATGAAGTAATCAAAGCTTGTGTAGTCCTACATAATTTTACCAGACTACATGAATGCTCCTCATCTGATGGTGTTGAAGGTGTGTTGGGCAATGTGGGTAGGCCTACACTACAAGTCATTGGAGCGCCCCCAAACGCAGGGCAATGGGGTACTCGGTACCGGGTCCCTCTGTCGCGGTTCTGGGGATGTCACGGTGGCCCGACCCGGTCCGTGGCCCTGCTAAGGGGAGTCCAATTAAAAGTGTAGGTGGCGGTGGTTTAGGTCGCGGTAAATAACGAGGACACAAGGTTGCAGTCTCTTTACCTTTTACTGTAGATTCGGCATCCACAATCCAGAGCACTGCTAACAGGGCTTGCTGAGACCGGCCGTCCGAAGGCACATCCAGAGTTCCATTTGCAGGTGGAAATCAGTAGCCTTCCTACTTGCGCCCGTGTGTTGTAGTACCTCCCTGCTGAGCACCACGGGATAGTCCTCACAACTCTTGTATCTGTTTCTGATGTTCTCTCTCTCTCCATCCCCCAGTTTGGATAGGACGCACCCGTATGACGGGGTAGGCCTGGAGCTATTTTATAGGGACCCTAGAGATGCCCCTCTCCCACAATTTGCCTTCATTGTCTGCTTAGGTGAAAAGGTGAGACAGCCAACCTAAAGTCAACTGCCCTGCCGTGATTGAAGTAAAGCGTAGAGCCAGTACTCCCTTGTTGTTCCGGCCACCGGCTACACGCCTCAGAAGGATGTTGCCATGATCTTAGGGCACGACTCCTCCCGGTATTATCTCCTTTGTTGCTGTGATCTCGTTTCTCACTTCTCCACAATATACTTCGCTTCTTGCCCTTTCTTAAGATACCGCCGCAATGAAGTGCAGGCACGGCTCCGTAACGATCTGTCTCTTGCTAGGCCTCTGTCAGGATCCCACCTCTGACAGGGACCCCCCTGAATCTTTCCCCGCAACACCCTCTCTCACTGGATGTTGCCTGGGCAAAACCCAGTCAGCTTTCTGCCTAACTTTCTATCCAACCCCCAGTTTTACCAGAGTGTGAGGAGTGGCTTAGTAAATAGAACCTTTTGCTCCCCCTGGTGGCCGGAGTGTGAAGTGTAATGTGTGACTGTGATACCTGGTCAGGTGAACTCCTTTAGTGCCATCAGACATACCATCACTCCCCTTAGCGGCAGAGCGACAATACTGCACGACCAGGACTATGGGGCGCTGCAACATCCCTCAGCGTCGTCCACTTTCAGGACTGAAAGTCTGTGATATCTTTACAAATTATTTTGTTACAGGGTGCTACTCCCTGGCAAGGAAGACCTACAAAGCAAAAATAGAAGTGCTGAGCCCAAAGTAAAATTTATAATATTTACTGATAATGAACAAAGAATTAAAAAAAAAACTTATTAGGGACAATGGAGATGAAAAACAGGAGTAGCCGCCAGTGTGAAACCAAACAGGTAAATAGATCAACTATACTGTACTTCAACAATTAATCAATACATAATGTGTAGTGTCCAAATATATATAAAAAAATATAAATAATTATAATCAAGTGAAAAACATTATTAAATGGACATGTACATGATTGAATGATAAAGTGCTGTGCAAAAAGATATTAAAGAATTTCATCATAATAAAAAGTATACATAAACATATGCCAAAAAAATGCTATGCACCATATAGAGGATGGCAGTAAAAGTACTTCACTAATAAATCTCAAACAATTTAGACAAATATAAATGGAAAAAAGGTGCTTGTGCTGAGCAGATTAGCCATTAAATACTAGACCCGTATGTAAATGCAAAAGTAAATATAAATAAAGTGCAAGTGCTGTGCATAAATGGTCTAGATATTAAGCCTAGAGCAAAAGGATAGGCATAATGTATACATAAGGTGCAAGTGCACACACACACCTGAATGGGTAATCACACACAGCAGTCCGGAACCCCGACGCACTTTTCGCGTATAGCTTCTTTAACAGGGGGAATATTATCCCTGGCAAGAGCATGCTTCTCTATGTTATAATTAAATTTTTTTTTGGCTATTTATAAATCACTTTTTCAGCTAACTTACTGTGTGTGTTGTTTTGACTTATTTAACCCCTTCATGACCTTGGGATTTTCCGTTTTTCCGTGTTTGTTTTTCGCTCCCCTCCTTCCCAGAGCCATAACTTTTTTATTTTTCCGTCAATATGGCCATCTGAGGGCTTATTTTCTGCGAAACAAGTTGTAATTTTGAACAACATCATTGGTTTCACCATGTCGTGTACTAGAAAACGGGAAAAAAATTCCAAGTGCGGTGAAATTGCAAAAAAAGTGCAATCCCACACTTGTTTTTTGATAGCTTTTTTGCTAGGGTCACTAAATGCTAAAACTGACCAGCCATTATGATTCTCCAGGTAATTACGAGTTCATAGACACCTAACATGACTAGGTTATTTTTTATCTAAGTGGTGAAAAAAAATTCCAAACTTTGCTAAAAAAAAAAAAATTGCGCCATTTTCCGATACCCGTAGCATCTCCATTTTTCGTGATCTTGGGTCGTTTAAAGGGAACCTGTCACCTGAATTTGGCGGGACCGGTTTTGGGTCATATGGGCGGGGTTTTCGGGTGTTTGATTCACCCTTTCCTTACCCGCTGGCTGCATGCTGGCCGCAATATTGGATTGAAGTTCATTGTCTGTCCTCCGGAGTACACGCCTGCGCAAGGCGTGTACTCCGGAGGACAGAGAATGAACTTCAATCCAATATTGCGGCCAGCATGCAGCCAGCGGGTAAGGAAAGGGTGAATCAAACACCCGAAAACCCCGCCCATATGACCCAAAACCGGTCCCGCCAAATTCAGGTGACAGGTTCCCTTTAAGGGCTTTTTTTTTGTGTGCCGAGCTGGCGTTTTTAATGATACCATTTCTGTGCAGATACGTTCTTTTGTTTGCTGTTATTGCATTTTAATGCAATGTCGCGGCGACCAAAAAAACATAATTCTGGCATTTCAAAATTTTTTCTCGCTACGCTGTTTAGCAATCAGGTTAATGCTTTTTTTATTGATAGATCAGGCGATTCTGAACTCGTCCATACCAAATATGTGTAGGTTTGATTTTTTTTTAATTGATTTATTTTGAATGGGGCGAAAGGGGGGTGATTTAAACTTTTATATTTTTTTATTTTTTTTTCACATTTTTTGTAACTTTCTTTTTACTTTTGCCATGCTTCCATGGGAGGCTAGAACCTGGCACAACGTGATCGGCTCTGTTTCATAGCAGCGATCATCAGATCACTGCTATGCAGCAGAATTGCAGGTGTGCTATGATCGCCGACCACAGGGTGGCGCTCACAGCTATCAGGGATCAGTAACCATAGAGGTCTCAAGGACCTCTATGGTTACTCTGCAGAAGCATCACTGACCCCCGATCATGTAAAATGTATTCTGTTTTGATATAAAAACCCTGTGCCTGTGCATATCCAAGCGGCTACTAAAGAGCTGAATCCCCTTCCATTCTAGGCAAACAAGGGTGTTAGGAATTTGCCAAAGGATCATGGAAAAGTGGTGCAAGTGGAAACGTATGCCACTTCTACATAGAAACTACATGGAAACCTAAACCATTTTTCTGTTTCTGTCCTTGGTGGTAAAAGCCCAGAACAAATATAGGTCATTTTAATCTTTCATATAGTATCTTTAAGGCCCTCCCTCTGTTTTGTATGCCACTACATAAAAGTAATGTATTTGGAAACAATTTTTACACCATATTCTGATGATTTTTTATGCAAAAATGATCAGAAAATGTAACAAACTACAGTAGTTTACGAACCTAAAAAAGTTGATGAACTATTCATTGATGTAGTTTCCCATTAAGAACATTCTACACTTTCCTTTTCACTAGCTGTCAGGTAGGAAGTAAGGTATCGGTATGTTTTCACTGACTGTTTATATTTGTGACTCTTACAGGATTGGAGGCTAATAATATGAATAGGTGAGTTTATAGATATGTTGATTCAGGCTGATGGTTGACGCAGCTTAGTTACTGCTCATAGATTTATAAGATGTTAGATCCCTGGGTAGTCTACAACTTGCACTGTACAACGTATGTTTGCATTTACAACGTTTTACTAAAGCAACTGTATTCAGTAAATATTCAAAGCTGTGGAGCCAAATAATGTATTTTTGTCGTAATGTGAAAGTGGTTGGGTAGTCTTAAAAATCAAATGGGACTGCTGTTAAACCCCTTCCCGAGATGCACCATACATATACTGCTTTGTGGGAGCTGCGTTCCCTCAAACAACAGTATATGTATGGCGGCACCTTTGCGCGGCCTCACACTGAGCGCTGCTGCGATCACGTGTGGGTGTCAGCACTGTGTGAGAGCTGACACCCTGAAGCAATGCCTACGATCGGGGTTAACCGATAGAAGGCATTTAACCACTCTGATGCCTCTGTCAGTAGTGACAGCGGCATAGAGGAGCATCCATCAGGACAACGCAAGATGGCCGTGGGGTACTTCCGGGTCCTGCATGGAAGGTGGTTTGTGAGCACCTGCTGAGAGCAGATGCTGACGTGCCTCCTTCCCTGCCTGTCAGATAGTGATGTGATACTCTGCAGTGTAGAAGCATTGCAGAGTATCAGATATGCGATGTGACATTTTACAGTGATGAGACAAAGTAAAAAAGTTAACAAAAATATTAAAAAGTGTAAAAATATATATTTTTTAAATCACGAAATAAAGAAAAAAATTACAAAGTATTTTTTGCAATAGATTTATTCATGTAAATAAAAAATAAACAATAAATGTATACATAATAGGAATCGCGGCGTCTGTAATGACCCGTTAAATAAAACTTTCCCACTTGGTAAACCCTTCAGTGAACAATGTAAAAGAATACAAATAAAAAACGATGCTTTATCATCATACTGCCGAAGACAAAGTGCAACAAAACGCGATAAAAAATACGCATGTAAATAAAAATGATACAGCTGAAAGCGTCACCTTGTCCCGCAAAAAACAAGCCATCAAACCGCTCCATCAGCAGAAAAATAAAAAAGTTATTGCTCTCAGAATAAAGCTATGCAAAAATATGTTTTTCTATAAAATAGCTTTTATTGTCTAAAAGCACCAAAATATAAAAAAAGATATAACTGTGGTATTGCTGTAATCTTACTGACCCAAAGAATGAAGCTGCCTTACCAATTTTATCACTTGCGGAACAGTATAAAAAAAACAAAACAAAAAGCAATTCCTAAATTGCTAGTTTTTGTTCATTCTGTCTCCCAAAAATGAGAATAGAAAGCGATCAAAAAATGTCTTGTGCTCGAAAATGGTACCAATAAAAACATCAGCTCGTCCAACAAAAAACAAGCGCTCACATGACTCTGTTGGCTGCAATATGGAAAAATTATAGCTCTCAAAATGTGGTGATGCAAAGACTAGTTTTCGCAATAAAAAGCCTCTTTTAGTGTGTGATAGCAGCCAAACATAAAAACCCAATATAAATCTGGTATCACTGTAATCGCACCAACCAGAAGAATAAAGTCGCCAATCACTTATACCGCACGAAGAACAGCGTAAAAAATAAAGCACCAGTTCTTCACATGCTGTTGATTTTTTCATTCTGCCTCCCAAAGGTCTCAGTAAGGCTCAGTGCACATTTATCCTGTGCTCTGTGCTGAGCGCTTACAGCAGGTTTTCCGTGCAAATCTCTGAAATACATGATTCAGACAGAACCCCCGGTGGAAGAGTCCATATAATGAGGCAGATGGAGGCACTGTGAATGTCATCTGACCTGTGATCCAGCAGTGTCCGTCTTTTTAGGGCTGCATAAAAGTGCTGTCAACCGCAGTTTTGTGCACTTCTGAAAGGGACACCACTGAACAGAGGCAAGACAGAGTCCAGAGTAAATCTGCTGCCTCATAATAGAGAAAGGATCCCTTGGAGGGCCTGCCTAATTTAGAGGTGCATGTCTCCAGAAGCATGAGATGGGCATAATGTACTGGTAACTGCAATGTACTGGTCACTACAGCGGCAGTTTGCAATTTTCACTCAGCAACATCCACTGCTGTTTGTTTCCGGAAAACACCTATGGAGTCAAAATCGTCACTACACATGCAGATACATTTCCAAAGGGTTATAATTTCCAAAATGGGGTCACTTGAGGGGGGATTCTGCTTTTCTAGCACTTAGGGGCTCTTTATATGGAATCTGCAAACTTGTCTGTGAAACTCTAAGTTCCAGGAGGCAAATAGCACTCCTTCCATCGCGAGACTCTGGAGCGCCCGCTAGGGCCGTGGGGTACTCGGGCTGGGTCCAACGGTTCTTCGGGGGTTATCATGGCAGCAGTGACCCAGTCCGTGTCCCTGGGCGTCCAATGAAATAATGGGATATGATGATGCAAGGGGGGGAAATTTTGTGAAGCCACCTGGGGCATTCGGCAATAAGAAAATGGCTGATGCTGCAATTCAGGTCCACTGGGGCAGTTAGTGACACAGCTGAGATGTGACAGCTCTCCATGGGTAGAGCTCTGCCCCAGGGCAGTTAAAGTGTTAAAGTCAAAGATGAACTGGTGTAGTGCAGGGCAGGTGACACAGTAATAATTCTGAGGACACAGCAGGGTGCAGTTTTCTTCCTTTACTCACAATTGTTAGGCTACAGTCACCAGCAGGGTGCTGTGTCCTCCGGGTCAGTGGTCCAGACAGCTCTCAGGTAATTTGGGTGCAATTTTCCGAGACTCCCTTTCTTGTGTACCTTCAAAGGCCGTCCCTCTGCACTGGCTTTGCCCTCCTGCCCTGCTCCTCACACACAGTGTCCCAAGCCAGCAGCCTTGGGTCCTGTCGGGCAACCTCCTCCTGGTCCCCTTGATCCCTATATGGCTGCCTTTTCAGCGAATGTGTGTGGATTTGGCTGTAGCACATGCAGATACTACAGCTTCCTGTTTGTTAGCTTAGACTTTCAGTAATTCCAATAGTCTGGGGCCGGTCCCCACTGTGACCTGGTCCTTCCACCCAACTACAGTCGACGTGGATTCGGGCACCACGGGTGGATTCTTCACTTCCCTGGCCCCTAGAACCTTTTCTCACTGGAGCTCCTCTCAAAATAACAGAAACATTTCGGTCAGACATCCGGAGCTTCATCAGTCACTACCAGGTCAAAAAATAAAATAATAAATAATATAACAAATATACGAAGTGCATATGTGCATGAAATAACAAAATTATATACAAAGGAAAGCAATGATCAAATAAAATAACCTAAGGTATAATAGAAAATAGCTGACTATGACAAGAATTCTAGACCACAGCATAAGTAAGGAAAGTATGGAGCCTAGGAAAGTGGCAATGGACGTATCAGTTGATAAATGTGAGGGAGCAAGTGGACCCACAGAATTGCTGATTGTGGAATGAGATCTGTCAGTAAAAATAGAGAAATGGAGCAATAGTGGCGGTGGAGATAGTGGAAAGAAAAAAGGAAAAAAAAGGGGAAAAAAGTGAGGGGGGAGGGAAAAAAGTGAGGGGGGGGGAGGGAAAAAAGAAGGCAAGAGATATTGAAACCTACCACACTTGTGTGTGAGCGCTGCCTGTATGTGGGCAGTATAGCCCCAAATGAAGCGATACACCTGGTGACAAATACAGGCGATTACTAAAAATGAAGTGGCAGTGGAGTGCCGGAGTGTAAAAGAGGAGCGCATATAACTAACCTTAACCCCTTCATGACCTTGGGATTTTTCGTTTTTCCATGTTCGTTTTTCACTCCCCTCCTTCCCAGAGCCATAACTTTTTTATTTTTCCGTCAATTTGGCCATGTGAGGGCTTATTTTTTGCAGGACGAGTTGTACTTTTGAACGATATCATTGGTTTTAGCATGTCATGTACTAGAAAACGGGAAAAAAATTCCAAGTGCAGTGAAATTGCAAAAAAAGTGCAGTCCCACACTTGTTTTTTGTTTGGCTTTTTGGCTAGGTTCACTAAATGCTAAAACTGACCTGAGATTATGATTCTCCAGGTCATTACGAGTTCATAGACACCTAACATGACTTGGTTATTTTTTACCTAAGTGGTGAAAAAAAATTCCAAACTTTGCTAAAAAAAAAAAAAAAAAAAAATTGCGCCATTTTCCGATATCCGTAGCGTTTCCATTTTTCATGATCTGGGGTCGGTTGAGGGCTTATTTTTTGCGTGCCGAGCTGGCGTTTTTAATTATAGCATTTTGGTGCAGATACATTCTTTTGATCGCCCGTTATTCCACAGGTGTGCTGTGAGCGCCGTCCACAGGGTGGCGCTCACAGCTACCGTGCATCAGTAACCATAGAGGTCTCAAGGACCTCTATGGTTACAATACTGAAGCATCGCCGACCTCCGATCATGTGACGGGGGTCGGCGATGACGTTATTTCCGGCCGCCCGGCCGGATGCGGTAGTTAAATGCCGCTGTCTGCGTTTGACAGCGGCATTTAACTAGTTAATAGGCGCGGGCAGATCGCGATTCTGCCCGCGCCTATTACGGGCACACGTCAGCTGTTCAAAACAGCTGACATGTCCCGGCTTTGATGCGGGCTCACCGCCAGATCCCACATCAAAGAGGGGCTTCTGACCTCGGACGTACTATCCCGTCCAAGGTCAGAAAGGGGTTAAAATATCAGGACATAAGTGCCGTGCCTGTGTGGGACGCGGTATCCACCGCTAGTCCATGTGGTCAGGCAGTGTGATGGTCAGGGCTAGAAATAAGGAAGGGGCGGGAATGGGAATGGCCGAGAGCCAATGAGTGGCGGGGGGGTGTAACTGGAAGTGGAAAAGAAAAAAAAATGAAAGAAAAGTGGGGCATGGGAAGTTGAAACCTACCATACTTGTGTGTGAGCGCTACCTGGATGTGGGCAGTATAGCCCCAAATGAAGCGATATACCTGGTGACAAACACAGGTGATTACTAAAATGAAGTGGCAGTGGAGTGCCGGAGTGGAAAAGAGAAGCGCATATAACTAATGTAAATATCAGGACATAAGTGCCTGTGTAGGACGCGGAATCCACCGCTAGTCCATGCAGTCAGGCAGTGTGATGGACAGGGCTAGAGATAAGGAAGGGACCGGAATGGGAACGGCCGAGAGCCAATAATTGGTAGGGGTGTGTAACTGTAAGTGATCTAGCCGGAAGAGGATGGCCGTTGGTGTCAGCATAGGATAGTGCGTTCCAGCAGAAAATATGTGCATTCCACTGTGTCTTGTGAATCGACTATAAGTGGTATAACGTGTCTTCAGGTAAATGGAGGTGCAGTGGTAGTGGCAAAGTGTCCAACAGGGTGGATGAAGTGCTTCCAAAATTAATATAAGCAACTCTGGCAGAAAAAGAGAACACAGTTACCATCATAATAAAACGTTATTACATACATGGATGTGTTTGGTAAAAATTGCTAGTTACAATTCCATTAAGTACCACAGTTTAAATTGGCAAAAGCAACAGTCACAGGGGTAGCAAAGGGCTCATATGTATGATGGTAAGATGCAAATGCATAAGCATGAGGCCACAAATAATTGTCACATAAAAGATAGGAGATCATAGTCCCGATTCAGACCCTTAGGTGATAGGGTGGCCAATGTGTTAATCCAGAAAGCCTCACGCCGTTTTAATTGTCTTATGCGGTCGCCACCCCTACTAGGCTGTGGTACCTGTTCCAAGATCTGGAACTTGAGTTGGGCTATGGTATGTCCGGTGGTGATAAAGTGGTGGGGGATGGGAAGTAGTGTATTCTTACATCGAATTGTAGACTTGTGTTTAGAAATACGATCCTTTACACATTGGGTTGTTTCCCCCACATACAATAGCCCTCACGGCACTTAATGTCATAAACTGCAAAAGAGGTGTCACATGTGAAGTATCCTCGAATCTTGTAACTCTTACCCGTGTGGGGATGATGGATTACCTCCCCTTTCTGTACATTGCTGCATTGTGTGCAGTTTAGACAGGAGAAGGTGCCAACCTTGGCCCGTTTTAAGAATCGTTGTGAGCTGGTAGGTTTAGTGGTACATAGATCAGCCCTGATCAGGGAGTTCCTGAAATTGGGTGCACATCTGAAACAGGGTAGAAATGATTTAGCAAATTCAGTAATTTCAGGGTGTGCCGTGTGAAGAAGAGACCAATGTTGACGGATGGATTTGTGAAGAATGTAAGTGAAGGGGTGGTAAGAGTGTACAAAGGCAATTCTGCCCCCAGTGTTTGGTTTCTGTGGGTACCGAGCATTCTGGAATGATCTAGAACATCTTGTGGGAAACCTCTTTCTCTGAATTTCGAGTTCATTTCTCCCAAACGGACCTCCTGAGTTGCTTGGTCTCAAACAATCTTTCTGACGCGATGGAACTGGGATTGGTTGAATCATGATAGCATTACTACATTGCTCCGGCAGTGTAACACTGCAATTTTTTCTCAGCAGTGAAATATTATATGGCATTTATAATGCTCCAATTGAGCATCAAAAAAAAAAAAAAGTAAATAGCATCGCTTTATTGATATTGGAGTATAAGAAGTTTATCTGAAGTAGGCAAATTTCCTACCATTGTAATACTGCAACAATTTCTCAACAAAAATATATCATACATACCATATATACTCAAGTATAAGCCGAGATTTTCAGCCCATTATTTTAGGCTGAAAGTGCCCCTCTCAGCTTATACTTGAGTCATTGTCTCAGGGGGTCGGCGGGGGAAGGGGAGCGGCAGCTGTCACATCATACTCACCTGCTCCAGGCATATCTCTGCATGTCCCTGCTTCTTCGGCTCCCACAACTCTTCCTGTGTTCAGCAGTCACTGGTACCACTCATTAAAGTAATGAACATGGATGTGACTCCACTCCCATAGGGGTGGAGCGCATATTCATTACTTTAACGAGCGGTACCAGTGACTACTGAACACAGGAACAAGCTGCCGGCGTCAGAGACTATCGGATCGGAGAAGCTGCCAGGAACCGCACCAGGAGGGTGAGTATAATGGGGGAGGGTGCGCCATGCGATATTTGGATTGCCGCCATGTTAAGGGCAATGGGGTACTCGGTACCGGGTCCCTCGGTTTGGTGGATGTCACGGTGGCCCGGCCCGTGGCCCTTTGAGGGGCGTCCAGTAATGACAGGACAAGAGTTTATAGAATGAATGTTCGTGACGCCACCTGTGGTATTCAGTCAGGGTGACCGACGCTGCTTAGGAGTCCGCTGGGGTGATGCTATGGCAGCTTGATGGTATACCTTCCCACAGGTGAAGTGTATCCCCAGGGCTTCCCAGAAGAGTAGATGGTAATGGTGTAAGGCGCAGTGAATAACGAGGACACAAGATTGCGGTCTCTTTACCTTTTACTGAAGGCTTCAGTGTCCACAGTCCTGGGCGCCGGATCACGGGGTAGGCAGAGTCCGGTTGGTATGAAGGCAAATCCAGAGTCTCCTTATCCAGGTGGAATGCAATAGCCTTCCTATGCGCAGAGTAACACAGTAGGTCCTCACTTGCTTAAGCTCTAATGAAGTCCTCACTGTTATTACTCTTCTCTCTCTGTTCCCTGTGGTCGGATAGAACAAAACCCGTATGACTGATGGCCTGAGGCTTGTTTATAGGGACCCTAGAGACGCCCCGACCCCCACAGTTTGCCACCTGCCTTCTTAGGTATTTTAGGTCAGGCAGCCAACTTGGAATTGACTGTCCTGCCAGTCTCTGAAGCAGTGGCGTAGAGCACTTTACCCCCTCGGTATCCTGGCTACCGGAACGTGCACCAGAAGGATGCAGCTCCTCACGTCTACTATCCTCTCTGGTATCCACTTGTTGCTATGCCTTCGTTTCTCACTCACTAAAACATGCTTCCTTCCAATGTCTCTTTCTTAGGATGCTGCCGCACGTGGGGCAGGCGCAGCTCCGTGGACCCTCGTCCTCCTCAGACCTCAGTCTGGATCTGACTGGAGATCACTCCAGCCAGCTCGGCCTGGAGACCTTTCTCTCTCGGTCTCCAGCCAGGAACTCTCTGACTTTCTAACCAACCCACCAGTTTTACCTATCTGTGAGGAGTGGCCTAAAAGATAGAACCTTTGCTCCCCCTGGTGGACTGGAGTGTGAAGTGTGTGGTGTGGTTGTGATACCTGGACAGAAGATCTCATTTATTGCCTCCAGATGTAATATCACTCCCCCTGGTGGAAGAATAACATTACTGCAGCAACCAGGAGTCTGGGGCGCTGCACTTCCCCCCCCCCCCCCCCCCCGTTAAATCCAGCACTCCCGGGCTGGGAAAAGAAAACAACAATACATTAGCAAAAAAGACATACAAAATTTTTGGAATGCTATAAAACAAGTTAATATAATAGTGCTTCCCTTTATGGGAGGTGAGAACACTTGAACGTTACAAACAATAACATTTACATTGTGCGTACGACTTTAAGGAAATAACAATTATTAACTAACTATGAACGACTATCACCCTTGCGGGTATACTATCTACTAAGTGCAAGTATAAAAACAGTATCTCTCTTTATTCAAGTGCAAATACCCTCTAAGGGTGTACGATAAAATTTCAAAGTGTAAATTAACATTTTCCTTATTCTTCTTTCACTTTCACATATGCAGGACTATCTATCTACCCCTATGGGCTCACTGCATCTTTCTTCAGTTTATTCCTAAAAAACCTAATATTTACTTTAACTTCAATTTTATTCAAAGTACTTCATTAACATTTCCTATTCTTAGGGTACCGTCACACAGTGAAATTTTCATCGCTACGACGGCATGATTCGTGACGTTCTAGCGATATCATTACGATATCGCTGTGTCTGACACGCTACTGCGATCAGACATCACGCTGAGAATCGTACGTCGTAGCAGATCGTTTGGAACTTTCTTTCGTCGCTTGATCACCCGCTGACATCGCTGGATCGTTGTGTGTGACACCGATCCAGCGATGTGTTCGCTTGTAACCAGGGTAAACATCGGGTAACTAAGCGCAGGGCCACGCTTAGTAACCCGATGTTTACCCTGGTTACCAGCGTAAACGTAAAAAAAACAAACAGTACATACTTACATTCCGGTGTCAGTCCTCCGGCGTCTCAGCTTCTCTGCACTGTGAGCGCCTGCCGGCCGGAAAGCGAGCACAGCAGTGACGTCACCGCTCTGCTTTCCGGCTATGGTGCTTAAACAGTGCAGAGAAGCACAGCGCCGGGGACAGACACCGGAATGTAAGTATGTACTGTTTGTTTTTTTTACGTTTACGCTGGTAACCAGGGTAAACATCGGGTTACTAAGCGCAGCCCTGCGCTTAGTAACCCGATGTTTACCCTGGTTACCCGGGGACTTCGGCATCGCTCCAGCGCCGTGATTGCAAAATGTGACCGCAGTCTATGACGCTGGAGCGATAATCATACGACGCTGCGACGTCACGGATCGTGCCGTCGTAGCGATGAAAATGGCACTGTGTGACGGTACCCTTAGCTATATACTATCAGCTATGTATAAACATTATCACTATCTAACTACTTAAGGCAACATTATTACTCTTTAGTAGAGTTGAGCGACTTTTACTTTTTTAGGATCGAGTCGGGTTTCGCGAAACCCGACTTTGTCAAAAGTCAGGTCGGGTGAAATTGGCCAATTATTACGAAAAGTCGGGGATCAGACTGAAACACGAAAGCCAATGCAAGTCAATGTGGAAGCAAAGTTGGCAGTGAGTGGAGGACAGGAAAACACCTACAGTGCCCATTTTAATGCCAAAAACATCAATTCTTGTTACTTAAGCTTGTCAATCTTAATTTGCCTTATAATAATAGTTAGGCATTGAAAATTGGGGGTCATTTGGCTAAAGTTGTGGGCGGGGGGTAGGGCTGGCTCATGTTTTCCGTGGGCCCAGGAAATGCGGACTACGTCACGGCGGTGGAGCAGTGAGAGGTAAGTATTTCAACTTTGAAAGTGCTGTGATCCTGAGCAAGCAGGGGGGGCACACTCGTTTCATTGGCACTGGCACAGGGCCCCTCAAAGTACGGCGGTGTGTTTGCACGGCGGGGGCGCCTCCCACCGGCAGAGACACTTTTGCGTACTATGAGGGGCCCTGTGCCAGTGACGTCGCCAACAAGTATGCCCCCCCACCTGATGAAGGAACCTGCACTTTCATCTGCAACTTCCTCTTTGTCCCCGTGTAAGATGGTATAGTATGCGGGAGGGGAACCTGACTTTCAGCAGGGTCAGATTCTGGCTGTGTAGAGTGCAAGGGGAATGTAGTGGTCTGGGTAAGTGTACCAGCAGACTCATCTAGCAGTGGCTGGGCAATGGGCAGGATGAGGAGGAAACACAGATATAGGCCCAAATAATAAAGTAGGCTAAATGCAGTTCAAAATTGGTAACAGGACTAAACAGGCGGCATTGCTTTGTTCAGTGGAGGAGAAATGTAATGAGAGGCTGACACAGTGAGTAGGCCCAAATAAGTAACTAGGCTAAATGCAGTTCAAATGTGGTAACAGGACTAAACAGGCGGCATTGCTTTGTTCAGTGGAAGACAACTGTAATGAGTGGCAGGCACAGTTAGTAGGGATAACCGGAAATCCGAATACATAACAAGAAAATCTGGGAAAGAATACTAGTGTATATAGTGATAACCCAGATTATTTTTATAATCGCTCCAAAAACTAGATGCAAAAAAGGAGGAGGACCAGGAGCATATAGTACAGATATATATAAAAGAATCTTTATTTATACAAAACATTAAAATCTGGACATTAATAATCGTAGCATGTATTCCACAACATTACATAAAAAAAGGGGGGAAAAAACACAAACCCTAAACCTCACCACCCCGACACTATAGGGAGTAATCATGTAGACAAATACGAGCGGTAAACTACATATAGCTGAAGGTAATCGCATGGAAAGAGAAAAAGGAAAGAAATTGCTGCTGTGCCAGGACACAACAGGAGGTCTAAGGCAAGTGCACCATAACAACTACGATAAATGACCCATGTCACAGCAGCAGAAAGCTCAAAATGCTCTTTGCGAAACGCGCTGCGAAACGCGCGTCGGGGTTCACCCAACGGCGGGATTCCCTCTCCTCTCCCCCCCTCTGCATGGGTAAGAGCATTTTGAGCTTTCTACTGCTGTGACATGGGTCATTTATCGTAGTTGTTATGGTGCACTTGCCTTAGACCTCCTGTTGTGTCCTGGCACAGCAGCAATTTATTTCCTTTTTCTTTTTCCATGCGATTACCTTCAGCTATATGTAGTTTACCGCTCCTATTTGTCTACATGATTACTCCCTATAGTGTTGGGGTGGTGAGGTTTAGGGTTTGTGTTTTTTTCCCCCTTTTTTTATGTAATGTTGTGGAATACATGCTACAATTATTGATGTCCAGATTTTAATGTTTTGTATAAATAAAGATTCTTTTATATATATATCTGTACTATATGCTCCTGGTCCTCCTCCTTTTTTACAGTTAGTAGGGCCAAATAATAAAGTGGGCCAAATGCAGTTCAAAACTGGTATCAGGTGTAAACAGGCGGCACTGCTTTGTTCAGTGGAGGAGAACAACAAGCAGCGGCAGACACCGTTAGTAGGCCCAACCAAACAAGTAAGCCAAATGCAGTTTAATATTCGAAACAGGATGAAAATTTCAGCTCAGCTTTGTTCAGTGGAGGAGAACCACAAGCAGCGGCAGACACCGTTAGTAGGCCCAACCAAACAAGTAGGCCAAATGCAGTTAAATATCTTATATAGGCTGAAAGCCTGAAAATTGAAGCTCAGCTTTGTTCAGTGGAGGAGAAAAGCAAGGAGCGGCAGACATCGTTAGTAGGCCCAACCAAACAAGTAGGCCAAATGCAGTTTAATATCTGATATAGCCTGAAGATTGAAGCTCAGCTTTGTTCAGTAGAGGAGAAAAGCAAGGAGCGACAGACACCGTTAGTAGGACCCAACCAAACTAGTAGGCCAAATGCAGTTTCATATTGTAAATTGTTATGATGAACTGGTGGTTAGGAGCACTAGAAATGACCAGATGAGTAAACTAGTAATACAGGACGAGCTCTGGGAAGTGGGAGCTCTGCTGACTGCAACCCCTAATCCTATCACAACAACTAGAAATAGCCGTGGAGCGTTCCTGACTCTGCCTAGACGCCTCTTCACAACCTAAGAGCTAACTACCCCTAAGATAGAAAATACAGCCTACCTTGCCTCAGAGAAATTCCCCAAAGAAATAGGCAGCCCCCCACACATATTGACTGTGAGTTAAGATGGAAGTCACAAACACAGGAATGAAATAGGTTTCAGCAAAGGAGGCCAGACTTAACTAAACAGACTGAGGATAGAAAAAGGTATCTTTGCGGTCAGCATAAAAAACTAACAAAAAACCACGCAGAGTGTGCAAAAGAAAGCACCGCACCGACTCACGGCGCGGTGGTGCCACTCTGCATCCCAGAGCTTCCAGCTAACAAGACAAACTCATAATAGCAAGCTGGACAAAGACACAATGGTAGCAAATAAGCTAGCAGGGACTTAGCTTTTGCTGAAGTAGACAGGTCATCTGAAAGATCCAAGAGAACTGAACCAGTACCAGGACATTGACAGCTGGCATCAAGTAACGATCTGAGTGGAGTTAAATAGAGCAGCCAGCCAAGGCCTAAATGAGGTCAGCTGGAGAAGGAACCTCAGAACCAGCAGCTCCACTCACAGCCACCAGAGGGAGTCCTTGAACAGAACTCGCTGAAGTACCATTCATAACCACAGGGGGGAGTTCAAGAACAGAATTCACAACAGTACCCCCCCTTGAGGAGGGGTCACCGAACCCTCACCAGAGCCTCCAGGCCGATCCGGACGAGCCAAATGAAAGGCACGAACAAGATCGGCAGCATGAACTTCAGAGGCAACCACCCAGGAATTATCCTCCTGACCATAACATTTCAACTTGACTAGGTACTGAAGTTTCCGTCTCGAAACACAAGAATCCAAAATCTTCTCCACTACATACTCCAACTCCCCCTCAACCAACACCGGGGCAGGAGGATCAACGGAGGGAACCATAGGAGCCACATATCTCCGCAATAACGACCTATGGAACACATTATGGATGGCGAAAGAAGCTGGAAGGTCCAAACGAAATGACACAGGATTAAGAATTTCAGAAATCTTATAAGGACCAATGAAACGAGGCCTAAACTTAGGAGACAAAACCTTCATAGGAACATAACGAGACGACAACCAAACCAAATCCCCAACACGAAGTCGAGGACCAACACAGCGACGGCGGTTAGCGAAACGTTGAGCCTTCTCCTGGGACAATGTCAAATTGTCCACTACGTGAGTCCAAATTTGCTGCAACCTGTCCACCACAGAATCCACACCAGGACAGTCCGAAGGCTCAACCTGCCCTGAAGAAAAACGAGGGTGGAAACCAGAATTACAGAAAAAAGGCGAAACCAAAGTGGCCGAGCTGGCCCGATTATTAAGGGCGAACTCAGCCAAAGGCAAGAAGGACACCCAATCATCCTGATCAGCAGAAACAAAGCATCTCAGATATGTTTCCAAAGTCTGATTGGTTCGTTCGGTTTGGCCATTTGTCTGAGGATGGAAAGCTGAAGAAAAAGACAAATCAATGCCCATCTTAGCACAAAAGGACCGCCAAAATCTTGAAACAAACTGGGAACCTCTGTCCGACACGATGTTCTCCGGAATGCCATGCAAACGAACCACATGCTGGAAAAACAATGGAACCAAACCAGAGGAGGAAGGCAACTTAGGCAAAGGTACCAAATGGACCATCTTAGAGAAGCGATCACAAACCACCCAGATAACTGACATCCTCTGAGAGACAGGGAGATCTGAAATAAAATCCATGGAAATATGCGTCCAGGGCCTTTTCGGGACCGGCAAGGGCAAAAGCAACCCACTGGCACGAGAACAGCAGGGCTTAGCCCGAGCACAAGTCCCACAGGACTGCACAAAAGAACGCAGATCTCGTGACAAGGAAGGCCACCAAAAGGATCTAGCCACTAGATCTCTGGTACCAAAGATTCCAGGATGAGCAGCCAACACCGAACAATGAACCTCAGAGATATCAGGGACAAACAGCTTCTCCGCTGGGCAATGGTCCGGTCTATCAGCCTGAAACTCCTGCAGCACCCGCCGCAAATCAGGGGAGATGGCAGACAAAATTACCCCCTCTTTGAGAATACCAGCCGGCTCAGGAACTCCCGGAGAATCAGGCACAAAACTCCTTGAAAGGGCATCAGCCTTCACATTCTTAGAACCCGGAAGGTACGAAACCACAAAATTGAAGCAGGAGAAAAACAGCGACCATCGAGCCGGTCTAGTATTCAACCGCTTGGCAGACTCGAGATAAGTCAGATTCTTGTGATCCGTCAAGACCACCACGCGATGCTTAGCTCCTTCAAGCCAATGTCGCCACTCCTCAAACGCCCACTTCATAGCCAACAACTCTCGATTGCCCACATCATAATTGCGCTCAGCAGGCAAAAACTTTCTAGAAAAGAAAGCACATGCTTTCATCACAGAGCCATCAGAACCTCTTTGAGACAAAACAGCCCCTGCTCCAATCTCAGAAGCATCCACCTCGACCTGAAACGGGAGCGAAACATCTGGCTGACACAACACAGGGGCCGAAGAAAAACGATGCTTCAGCTCCTGAAAAGCCTCAACGGCCGCAGAGGACCAATTGACCAAATCCGCACCTTTCTTGGTTAAATCAGTCAATGGTTTAACAACACTAGAAAAATTAGCGATGAAGCGACGGTAAAAATTAGCAAAGCCCAGGAATTTCTGAAGGCTCTTCACAGAAGTAGGCTGAGTCCAATCATAAATGGCCTGAACTTTAACAGGGTCCATCTCGATAGTAGAAAGGGAAAAAATGAAGCCCAAAAATGAAACCTTCTGAATTCCAAAAAGACATTTAGACCCCTTCACAAACAAGGAATTAGCACGAAGGACCTGGAACACCATTCTGACCTGCTTCACATGAGACTCCCAATCGTCCGAAAAGACCAAAATATCATCCAAATATACAATCATGAATCTATCTAGGTACTTTCGGAAGATGTCATGCATAAAGGACTGAAACACAGATGGAGCATTAGAAAGCCCGAATGGCATCACCAAGTACTCAAAATGGCCCTCGGGCATATTAAATGCTGTTTTCCATTCGTCGCCCCGTTTAATACGCACAAGATTATACGCCCCTCGAAGATCTATCTTGGTGAACCAGCTAGCCCCCTTAATCCGAGCAAACAAATCAGACAGTAGCGGCAAAGGGTACTGAAATTTGACGGTGATTTTATTGAGAAGGCGGTAATCTATACAAGTTCTCAGAGAACCATCCTTCTTGGCCACAAAAAAGAACCCTGCTCCCAACGGTGACGTCGATGGGCGAATATACCCTTTCTCCAAGGACTCCTTTATATAACTCCGCATTGCAGCGTGTTCTGGCACAGATAAATTGAACAGTCGGCCCTTCGGAAACTTACTACCAGGAATCAAATTAATAGCACAATCGCAATCCCTATGAGGAGGTAGGGCACTGGATTTGGGCTCATCAAATACATCCCGGTAATCTGACAAGAACTCAGGGACTTCAGAAGGATGGGAAGACGAAATAGACAACAATGGGACATCCCCATGTACCCCTTGACAACCCCAACTGGATACAGACATTGATTTCCAATCCAATACTGGATTATGGACCTGTAGCCATGGCAAACCCAAAACGACCACATCATGCAGATTATGCAACACCAAAAAGCGAATATCCTCCTGATGTGCAGGAGCCATGCACATGGTCAATTGAGTCCAGTACTGAGGCTTATTCTTGGCCAAAGGTGTAGCATCAATTCCTCTCAATGGAATAGGATACTGTAAGGGCTCCAAGAAAAAACCACAGCGCCTGGCAAACTCCAAGTCCATCAAATTCAGGGCAGCGCCTGAATCCACAAATGCCATAACAGAATAGGATGACAAAGAGCAAATCAGAGTAACGGACAAAAGAAATTTTGCCTGTACCGTACCAATGGTGGCAGACCTAGCGAACCGTTTAGTGCGCTTAGGACAATCAGAGATAGCATGAGTGGAGTCACCACAGTAAAAACACAGCCCATTCTGACGTCTGTACTCTTGCTGTTCAGCTCTGGTCAAGGTCCTGTCACATTGCATAAGCTCAGGCCTCTGCTCAGAAAACACCGCCAAATGGTGCACATTTTTGCGCTCACGTAAGCGTCGATCGATCTGAATGGCCAAGGACATAGACTCATTCAGACCAGCAGGCGTGGGGAATCCCACCATAACATCCTTAAGGGCTTCAGAAAGACCCTTTCTGAAAATTGCTGCCAGGGCACACTCATTCCACTGAGTAAGCACAGACCACTTTCTAAACTTCTGACAATATACCTCCGCTTCATCCTGACCCTGACACAAAGCCAGCAAAATTTTCTCTGCCTGATCCACTGAATCTGGTTCATCATAAAGCAATCCAAGCGCCAGAAAAAACGCATCTACATTACGCAATGCAGGATCTCCTGGCGCAAGGGAAAATGCCCAGTCTTGAGGGTCGCCACGCAGCAAAGAAATAATGATTTTTACTTGCTGAATGGGGTCACCAGAGGAGTGGGGTTTCAAAGCAAAAAACAGTCTACAATTATTTTTGAAATTCAGGAACTTAGATCTATCCCCAGAAAACAAATCAGGAATTTGAATTCTGGGTTCTAACATCGGGTTCTGAACTACATAATCTTGAATGCCTTGTACCCTAGCAGTGAGTTGATCCACACAAGAGGACAGACCTTGAATGTCCATATCTACACTTGTGTCCTGAACCACCCAGAGATTTAGGGGAAAAGAGAAACAAAACACGCTGCAGAGAAAAAAAAAAATGGTCTCAGAACTTCTCTTATCCCTCTATTGAGATGCATTAACACTTTACTGGCCAGCTGTACTGTTATGATGAACTGGTGGTTAGGAGCACTAGAAATGACCAGATGAGCAAACTAGTAATACAGGACGAGCTCTGGGAAGTGGGAGCTCTGCTGACCGCAACCCCTAATCCTATCACAACAACTAGAAATAGCCGTGGAGCGTTCCTGACTCTGCCTAGACGCCTCTTCACAGCCTAAGAGCTAACTACCCCTAAGATAGGAAATACAGCCTACCTTGCCTCAGAGAAATTCCCCAAAGAAATAGGCAGCCCCCCACACATATTGACTGTGAGTTAAGATGGAAGTCACAAACACAGGAATGAAATAGGTTTCAGCAAAGGAGGCCAGACTTAACTAAACAGACTGAGGATAGAAAAGGTATCTTTGCGGTCAGCATAAAAAACTAACAAAAAACCACGCAGAGTGTGCAAAAGAAAGCACCGCACCGACTCACGGCGCGGTGGTGCCACTCTGCATCCCAGAGCTTCCAGCTAACAAGACAAACTCATAATAGCAAGCTGGACAAAAACACAATGGTAGCAAATAAGCTAGCAGGGACTTAGCTTTTGCTGAAGTAGACAGGTCATCTGAAAGATCCAAGAGAACTGAACCAGTACCAGGACATTGACAGCTGGCATCAAGTAACGATCTGAGTGGAGTTAAATAGAGCAGCCAGCCAAGGCCTAAATGAGGTCAGCTGGAGAAGGAACCTCAGAACCAGCAGCTCCACTCACAGCCACCAGAGGGAGTCCATGAACTGAACTCGCCGAAGTACCATTCATAACCACAGGAGGGAGTTCGAGAACAGAATTCACAACAGTAAATATAGGCGGAAAGCCTGAAGATTGAAGCTCAGCTTTGCTCAGTGGAGGAGAAAAGCAAGGAGCGGCAGACACCGTTAGTAGGGCCCAACCAAACTAGTAGGCCAAATGCAGTTTCATATTCAAAATATAGGCCGAAAGCCTGAAGATTGAAGCTCAGCTTTGTTCAGTGGAGGAGAAAAGCAAGGAGCGGCAGACACCGTTAGTAGGGCCCAACCAAACTAGTAGGCCAAATGCAGTTTCATATTCAAAATATTGGCCGAAAGCCTGAAGATTGAAGCACAGGAGAAAAGCACAGGAGAACACCAAGGAGCGGCAGACACCATTAGTAGGCCCAACCAATCTAGTAGGCCAAATTCAGTTTCATATTCAAAATATAGGCCGAAAGTCTGAAGATTGAAGCTCAGCTTTGTTCAGTGGAGGAGAAAAGCAAGGAGCGGCAGACACCGTTAGTAGGGCCCAACCAAACTAGTAGGCCAAAAGCAGTTTCATATTGTTAAATATAGGCCGAAAGCCTGAAGATTGAAGCTCAGCTTTGTTCAGTGGAGGACAGCTGTATTGAGTGGCGCAGACAGACACAGGTAGTAGGCCTAAAATAAAAAAGTAGGCTCAATGCAGTTTAAAATAGGTTACAGGGGTACACAGGCAGCATTGGTTAGGTCAGCGGAGGACGATTGCAAGGAGTGGAGCAGACTTACTAGGCCTAAAATAAAAAAGTAGTCTCTATGCAGTTCAAAATAGGTTACAGGGGTACACAGGCAGCATTGGTTAGGTCAGCGGAGGACGATTGCAAGGAGTGGAGCAGACTTACTAGGCCTAAAATAAAAAAGTAGGCTCTATGCAGTTCAAAATAGGTTACAGGGGTACACAGGCAGCATTGGTTTGGTCAGCGGAGGACGATTGCAAGGAGTGGCGCAGACTTACTAGGCCTAAAATAAAAAAGTAGGCTCTATGCAGTTTAAAATAGGTTACAGGGGTACACAGGCAGCATTGGTTAGGTCAGCGGAAAACGATTGCAAGGAGTGGAGCAGACTTACTAGGCCTAAAATAAAAAAGTAGGCTCTATGCAGTTTAAAATAGGTTACAGGGGTACACAGGCAGCTTTGGTTAGGTCAGCGGAGGACGATTGCAAGGAGTGGAGCAGACTTACTATGCCTAAAATAAAAAAGTAGGCTCTATGCAGTTTAAACTAGGTTACAGGGGTACACAGGCAGCATTGGTTAGGTCAGCGGAGGACGATTGCAAGGAGTGGAGCAGACGTACTAGGCCTAAAATAAAAAAGTAGGCTCTATGCAGTTAAAATAGGTTACAGGGGTACACAGGCAGCATTGGTTTGGTCAGCGGAGGACGATTGCAAGGAGTGGCGCAGACTTACTAGGCCTAAAATAAAAAAGTAGGCTTTATGCAGTTTAAAATAGGTTACAGGGGTACACAGGCAGCATTGGTTAGGTCAGCGGAGGACGATTGCAAGGAGTGGAGCAGACGTACTAGGCCTAAAATAAAAAAGTAGGCTCTATGCAGTTTAAAATAGGTTACAGGGGTACACAGGCAGCATTGGTTAGGTCAGCGGAGGACGATTGCAAGGAGTGGAGCAGACTTACTAGGCCTAAAATAAAAAAGTAGGCTCTATGCAGTTTAAAATAGGTTACAGGGGTACACAGGCAGCATTGGTTTGGTCAGCGGAGGACGATTGCAAGGAGTGGCGCAGACAGACTTAGTAGGCCTAAAATAAAAAAGTAGGCTCAATGCAGTTCTAAACTGGTAACAGGAGTAAACTGGCGGCACTGCTTTGTTCAGTGGAGGACAACGGGAAGAAGTGGCTGACACAGTAAGTTGGCCAAAATAGTAAAGTGGCCTAAATGTCTGCCAAAAAAATGTTCCTAAATAAACAGATGGCAAAGCTAGGTACAGGGGAGTGTTCCTCTGCTGAGTAGCAGACAGTGGTAGTTCACGCAGAGTATTCACAGGTCTAAATGGAGGGCAGGGCCCCTGTATATTTTTACTATCATCTATCATTTCAACAAATTTGTATTGGCAGTGCCATTGAAGGATTTAACAGCACAGACTAAACAGTGGTGGAGCAGTGAGAGGTAAGTTTTGCAAGTGGTAGAGCACTGTTTGAGCTGGGGGGGAACACTCTCTCGTGGGCGGCGGTACTGGCCCAGGGCCCCTCATATTAAGATGGTGTGTCTGACGTTGGGTGTGCACCACCACCGCCAGAGACACTTCATTGTACTATGAGGGACCCTGTGCCAGTGCCGTCGGCCAAAAGTGGGCACACCCACCTGTCCAGGCAAACGGCACTCGCACGGGTGCTAGCG
Source organism: Ranitomeya variabilis (assembly GCF_051348905.1). Taxonomy (NCBI): domain Eukaryota; kingdom Metazoa; phylum Chordata; class Amphibia; order Anura; family Dendrobatidae; genus Ranitomeya; species Ranitomeya variabilis. The sequence continues at coordinate 507,707,076 of NC_135235.1, forward strand.
CCAAGTGGTGACCACGGCCCCGTGGGGGGAGTCAGCCCATTTAGGGAGGTGTAAAAATGGCCTATGGTGGACATTCAGCAGCTGCAAATGGAGGAATTGGAGCAGTCAGTAAGAGGAGGCCAAAAGCAAGACCTTTTTACAGGAAAGCTATGTGTCAGCAGGGGAAGGTGGGGCAAAATAATTAGAAATCCATGATTGGTTCATTTTAATGAAGGTTAGATCATCAACATTTTGGGTAGCCAGACGAGTCCTTTTTTCGGTCAGTATTGAACCAGCAGCACTGAATACTCTTTCTGATAGCACACTAGCAGCTGGGCAAGCGAGCTCCTGTAATGCATATTCTGCCAATTCAGGCCAGGTGTCTATTTTAGATGTCCAGTAATCAAAGGGGAATGACATGTGAGGGAGAACATCGATAAGGGAGGAAAAATAGTTTGTAACCATACTGGACAAATGTTGTCTCCTGTCACTTTGAATTGATGCAGCAGTACCTGTCGCGTCTGCGGTCATTGCGAAATCACTCCACAACCTGGTCATAAAACCCCTCTGTCCAACACCACTTCTGATTTGTGCACCTCCAACACCTCTGCCATGTTGCCCCCTGCAGCTTGTGTGAGAACCATCTCCGCCCCTGTGTGCTGGGAATGCCTGAACCAAACGCTCTACAAGAGTTGCATGTTTGGTAGCCAATATTTGTTCAAGGTTCTCATGTGGCATGATATTTTGCAATTTCCCTTTATAGTGTGGATCCAGGAGGCAGGCCAACCAGTAATCGTCATCAGTCATCATTTTGATAATGCGGGGGTCCCTTTTTAGGATACGCAAGGCATAATCAGCCATGTGGGCCAATGTTCCAGGTGTCAAATCACTGCTTGTGCTGGGTTGAGGAGCACTTTCTGGCAAATCAACATCACTTGTCTCCCGCAAAAACCCTGTACCTGACCTTGCAATGCCACCAGCCTACAGCCAACTGTTTCCTAGACTGTGGGCTAGGCAGAACTGTCCCACTATGGCTGTCCCCTGTGGACCCTGCATCCACCACATTAGCCCAGTGTGCCGTGATGGACACGTAACGTCCCTGGCCATGCCTACTGGTCCATGCATCTGTTGTGAGGTGCACCTTTCTACTGACTGATTGCCTGAGTGCATGGACAATGCGGTCTTTGACATGCTGGTGGAGGGCTGGGATGGCTTTTCTCGCAAAGAAGTGTCGACAAGGTAGGTCAGAGCATGGTACTGCGTAGGCCATCAGGGCTTTGAAAGCTTCGGTTTCAACCAACCGGTAGGGCACATCATCTCTAACGAGATTAGTCTAGCAATGTGGGCGTTCAAACCCTGTGTACGCAGATGAGAGGATGAGTACTTCCTTTTCCTAACGAGAGTCCCTTGTAGGGTGAGCTGGACTGGAGAGCTGCATATGGTGGAACTAGCGGGGGTGGTGGTGGACATGGCAGATTGAGAGAGGGTTGGTGAGGGTATTCTTGCTGTTCGCCTACATACAGTGTTTCCTACCAACAACCTGGTGATTCCCTGACTGCTTTGGCCTTGCGACGATACCTCCACATTTGCTGCAGGTGGTGTCCTAAACGGTGGGCTTACAGTGAGGGAAGCAATGTAGCGTTGCTGACTAGCTTCATGCAGAGCGGGTGCACCTACATTACGGGACATTTGGTAGTTAGTCCAGGCTTGCAAGTGCATGCTGGTTAAATGTCTACGCATGCACGTTGTATTTAAATTTTTGACATTCTGCCCTCTGCTAAAGGTCCTTGAGCATTTCTTACAGATAACTTTGCACTGATCATTCGGATCTTGGTTAAAAAATTGCCAGACTGCACTGTTCCTACTATCGAATACCTTTTCAGGCATTGCACGCTGTGCTACTTTCACCGGATGGCCACGCTGTCCTAAAACTGTTTTTGGTTTTGACACACGGTTTTGGCCAGATACGGGCCTGCCAGATGAAAGCTGTTGCGATGTTGATGCCTGCTGCGGCTCATACTCCTCCGCTTCAGAGCTACTGCCAGTGGCACCCTGTTCCCCCAATGGCTGCCAATCGGGGTCAACAACTGGGTCATCTATCACCTCCTCTTCAATGTCCTGCGCACCTTCCTCTGTGTCACCGTGTAAGGTGCTATAGCGTTCGGGACGGGGCACCATAGTCTCATCAGGGTCAGGTTTCGGCTAAGTACACTGCGAGGGCAATGTTGTGATCTGAGTCAATGGACAGCATAATAATATAGCTGTGGCTGTGCATCTGTGCACTCCATGTCTGATTCATCTTGTAATGGCCTGTTAACAATTTCCCTTTCTAACCCAGGCACGGTATGTGTAAAGAGCTCCATGGAGTAACCTGTTGTGTCGCCTGACGCATCCTTCACTGTTGTTCTGGGTGAAGGACACAAGGAAGCGACTTGTTCCTGACTGGGAGCATCCACTGACGACTCGCTGCTTTTAAATTTTGAACTTTCCGAAGAGGAGGCAAAAGAGCCAGAGGCTGAGTCAGCAAGGAAAGCCAAAACATTTTCCTGCTGCTCTAGGTTTAAAAGCAGTTTTCCTACTCCCAGAAAAGGGAGCGTTCGAAGCCTTGTGTTGCCAGACGATGATGCTGGCTCAACAACTCGAGATTTAGGTGCTATTTTGCTTTTCCCACTACCACCAGATGTTCCACCACCACCACCATCATTACCAGCTGGCAATGACCGCCCACGGCCACGACCCCTTCCACCAGACTTCCTCATTCTTAGAAAAATGTAACCAAACTAACAACCATTATATGGTACTGTAAAACAAGGTAGAAGGTGTATGTAAACTTGTTGTGAATTTAAATCTCCCTTTCTATATGTGTGAGAGACTGCTGCAAAAATCAAGCCCACTGTATTACACTACACAGTGTACGTGCAGAAAGTGGCTGGCAGATATACGCCAAACAGAACGGACACAGATGCACTTAGTGGCAATATAAATCTCCCTTTTTATGTGTGGGACACTGCTGCAAAATTCAGGCCCACTGTATTACACTACACAGTATAAGTGGCACAAAGTGGCTGGCAGATATACGCCAAACAGAACTGACGCAGATGCACTTAGTGGCAATATAAAACTCCCTTTTTATGTGTGGGACACTGCTGCAAAATTCAGGCCCACTGTATTACACTACACAGTATAAGTGGCAGAAAGTGGCTGGCAGATATACGCCAAACAGAACGGATGCAGATGCACTTAGTGGCAATATTAATCTCCCTTTTTATGTGTGGGAGACTGCTGCAAATAAAAAAACAGGCCCACTGTTTTACACTACACAGTATAAGTGGCAGAAAGTGGCTGGCAGATATTCGCCAAACAGAACGGATGCAGATGCACTTAGTGGCAATATTAATCTCCCTTTTTATGTGTGGGAGACTGCTGCAAATAAAAAAACAGGCCCACTGTTTTACACTACACAGTATAAGTGGCAGAAAGTGGCTGGCAGATATTCGCCAAACAGAACGGATGCAAATGCACTTAGTGGCAATATAAATTTGCCTTTTTATGTGTGGGACACTGCTGCAACATTCAGGCCCACTGTATTACACTACACAGTATAAGTGGCAGAAAGTGGCTGGAAGATATACACCAAACAGAACCGACGCAGATGCACTTAGTGGCAATATTAATCTCCCTTTGTATGTGTGGGAGACTGCTGCAAATAAAAAACAGGCCCACTGTTTTACACTACACAGTATAAGTGGCAGAAAGTGGCTGGCAGATAAACGCCAAACAGAACGGACACAGATGCACTTAGTGGCAATATTAATCTCCCTTTGTATGTGTGGGAGACTGCAGCAAATAAAAAACAGGCCCACTGTTTTACACTACACAGTATAAGTGGCAGAAAGTGGCTGGCAGATATACGCCAAACAGAACGGACGCAGATGCACTTAGTGGCAATATAAATCTCCCTATTTATGTGTGGGAGACTCCTGTAAATAACAAGCAGGCCCACTGTATTACACTACACAGTATAAGTGGCAGAAAGTGGCTGGCAGATATACGCCAAACAGAACGGACGCAGATGCACTTAGTGGCAATATTAATCTCCCTTTTTATGTGTGGGAGACTGCTGCAAATAAAAAACAGGCCCACTGTATTACACTACACAGTATAAGTGGCAGAAAGTGGCTGGCAGATATACGCCAAACAGAACGGACACAGATGCACTTAGTGGCAATATAAATCTCCCTTTTTATGTGTGGGACACTGCTGCAAAATTCAGGCCCACTGTATTACACTACACAGTATAAGTGGCAGATATACACCAATCAGAACTAACGCAGATGCACTTAGTGGCAATATAAATCTCCCTTTTTATGTGTCGGACACTGCTGCAAAATTCAGGCCCACTGTATTACACTACACAGTATAAGTGGCAGAAAGTGGCTGGAAGATATATATTAAAAAAGGGACTGTACTACAATAACAATCTCCCTACAATGATCTCAGGACAAGTATGGTAGCCAGCAATAAAAAGGATTGCTGCACACAAAAGTGTGGACAAAGAAACAATAGAACTGTGCAGAAAGGAGCAACAGGACTTTTGCTTTTAAAAAAGCAGTTGGTTTGCACAGCGGCGTACAAACAGCAATGCAGCTGTCAGGGAGCCTTATAAGCTACAGAGCTGCTGCACAGAAATCTAGCCTCCACTGTCCCTGCAAAGAAAAGGTGGTGTTGGACAGTGGAAATCGCTGCAGCACAAGCGGTTTGGGGGTTAATATTTCCTCCCTAACAATATCCCTGCTTCTGACGAAGCTGCAGCAACCTCTCTTTGTGCTCAGATCGGCAGAAGTAAGATGGCGGTCGGCGTGCACGCCCCTTTATAGCCCCTGTGACGCCGCAGAAAGCAAGCCAATCACTGTCATGCCCTTCTGTAAGATGGTGGGGACCGAGACCTATGTCCTCACGCTGCCCACACTCTGTGTCCACCTTCATTGGGTGAGAAATGGCGCTGAAAGCGTCATACGAAATGCGACTTTGGTGCGAAGATCGCCGACAGCATGGCCGATCCCACACTGGGATCGGGTCGGGTTTCACGAAACCCGACTTTGCCGAACGTCGGCGATTTTTGAAAATGTCCTATCCCTTTCGCTCAACCCTACTCTTTAGTAAGGTGCAACAACTAACATTCCCTTTAAGAGGAAACCAAGTCTCTTCTGAGGTAGTGCAAACAATCAATTTGCAAGTCAGTTATTAACGGTAAAGCAGCAAGAAATCTCACGCTGTCATCTGGAACAGTCTCTTCGCAAAGTTCTTCTCTTGTAAAACCAGTAGAGAGCACCTTTAAGAAGGTGCAAGCTATATACAGGAACAGTTTGTGAACCATTCACCGTCAACGATTCTGCAGTTCTTTTTAAAACAGTGATGAACTTGTGAAAAACTTGAAAAAACAGGGATCCCAGGTGAACAAAGGGATCCCTTTAAGAGTTAACCCTAGACGGGTTTAAGCAGGAAACAAACAGTTTAACTATTTACATTCTCAGGTTTCCGGGGTTTATTCTGGCGGTCTCCACCAGGGCTTTACCTGACACGTAGCAGACTCCCGGAAAGCCACGGCACCGAGTACCTGCGCATGAGGTGACCCTTTCGGTGCCGGTCCACTCCTCTGAGGTAGGCGCCAGGACTGGCAACGGTGCGGGCAGCGGAGCTTCCATAGACAGCTCCCAGGGGTCCATGCTATCCAGCGGTGGCATGTTGGAGTAATGCTCCGGTGACGGGGGTCTGTGCGGGGCCATTCATTTTCGTGGGTCCCTGTTGTGAACTCTGTTTTCGGGCTCCCTCTTGTGGTCACAGGTGGTATTGTGTGAGTTTTGTTTTTGGGCTCCCCCTGGTGGCTTTGTTTGTTATCCTGCGGATCTGTGGCTGGATCAGCTGCCTCGTTATGCACTAGGGAGTTTCCTATTTAGCTCTGCTTCACCTCCACTTGTTGCCGGCTGTCGATGTATTCAGTGCTATTCTGATCTCCCCTGATTATCTTTGTTTTCAGTCTCTTCTGGAGAAGCTAAGTTTCTGTTTGATTATTGTTTGCTCATCAGTCTGCAATATGATTTCAGTGTATGATGAGTTTAGTCCAGCTTGCTAATATGTGAGTTCTTGCTGCTGGTAAGCTCTGGGGTACAGAGTTGCTTCCCCCGCACCGTTAGTTGGTGCGGGGGCTCGAGCAATCTCTGCGTGGATATTTTGCTTAGGGTTTTCTATTGACCGCACAGCTCCCTTCCTATTTTCTGCTATCTAGTGTTAGCGGGCCTCATTTGCTAAATCTATTTCATCTCTGCGTTTGTGCTTTCCCCTTAACTCACCGTTAATATTTGTGGGGGGCTTTCCTATATCTTTGGGGTCATTTCTCTGAGGCAAGTAAGGACTTAACTTTCCCTCTAGGAATAGGTAGTTTCTCAGGCCATGAAGAGACGTCTAGGATTTCCAGGTAACGTTCCACGGCTGCCTATAGTTGTTTGCGGATAGGATCAGGTTGCGGTCAATCCAGATACCACTTCCCCAGAGCTGGTCGTCGGTTTAGTTACTTAGCTAGTCAAACTTGCGATCCTTGCCACTAGGATCACAACAGTACAGCCGGCCATAAAGTGTTAATTGCATGGCAGAAGCAGGAGAAGAGAAGCCTTGAGGATTTTTTTTTTTTTTTTGCTGCCGTGTGTCTAGCTGCTGTGTGTCTAGCTTCTCTCCTCCTCTTAATCTTGGTGTGGCTCTGAGTTCAGCTGCTGACATGGATATCCAGAAGTTTGGCCTCCAGTGTAGATCATCTTGCTGCAAGGGTACAAAGTATTCAGGATTTTGTTGTTCACAGTCCTATGTCAGAGCCTAGAATACCTATTCCGGAGTTGTTTTCTGGAGATAGATCTAGGTTCCTGAATTTTAAGAACAATTGCAAATTGTTTCTTTCTTTGAAACCTCGTTCCTCTGGTGATTCCGTTCAGCAAGTTAAGATTATTATTTCTTTCTTGCGCGGCGACCCTCAAGATTGGGCCTTCGCATTGGCGCCAGGGGATCCTGCATTGCTCAGTGTGGATGCGTTTTTTCTGGCCCTTGGATTGCTCTATGAGGAACCTAATCTTGAGGACCAGGCTGAAAAAGCTTTGTTGGCCCTCTCTCAGGGGCAAGATGAAGCAGAGGTGTATTGCCAGAAATTTCGGAAATGATCGGTGCTTACTCAATGGAATGAGTGTGCCCTGGCTGCAAATTTCAGAAAGGGTCTTTCTGAAGCCATTAAGAATGTCATGGTGGGGTTCCCTACGCCTGCAGGTCTGAATGAGTCAATGACTCTGGCCATTCAGATTGATCGGCGTTTGCGGGAGCGCAAACCTGCGCACCATTTGGCGGTGTCTTCTGAACAGACACCTGAGTCTATGCAATGTGATAGAATTCTGACCAGAAGTGAACGGCAAAATTATAGACGGCAAAATGGGTTGTGCTTTTACTGTGGTGACTCAGCTCATGTTATCTCAGCATGCTCTAAGCGCATAAAAAAGATTGATAAATCTGTCACCATCGGTACTTTACAGCCTAAGTTCATTTTGTCTGTTACCCTGATTTGTTCCCTGTCATCTTACCCGGTTATGGCTTTTGTGGATTCAGGTGCTGCCCTGAGCCTGATGGATTTGTCATTTACCCGGCGCTGTGGTTTTGTTTTGGAGCCTTTAAAATTCCCTATTCCACTAAGGGGTATTGATGCTACACCATTGGCTATGAATAAACCTCAGTACTGGACGCAAGTGACCATGTGCATGACTCCTGTTCATCAGGAGGTGATTCGCTTTCTTGTTCTGCATAATTTGCATGATGTTGTCGTGTTGGGTCTGCCATGGTTGCAGACTCATAATCCAGTCCTGGATTGGAAAGCAATGTCTGTGTCAAGTTGGGGTTGCCAGGGAATTCATGGCGACACTCCTGTGGTTTCAATTGCTTCATCCACTCCTTCTGAAGTCCCTGCGTTTTTGTCGGACTACCAGGATGTATTTGATGAGCCCAAACTCAGTTCTCTACCTCCTCATAGGGATTGTGATTGTGCTATAAATTTGATTCCTGGTAGTAAGTTTCCTAAGGGACGACTTTTCAATTTGTCAGTGCCGGAGCATGCTGCTATGCGGAGTTATATAAAGGAGTCTTTGGAGAAAGGACTTATTCGCCCCTCCTCCTCCCCTCTGGGTGTGGGATTCTTTTTTGTGGCTAAGAAGGATGGTTCCCTGAGACCTTGTATTGATTATCGCCTTCTAAATAAAATCACGGTCAAATTTCAGTATCCTTTGCCATTGTTATCTGATCTGTTTGCTCGCATTAGGGGGTCTAGTTGGTTCACCAAGATAGATCTTCATGGTGCGTATAACCTTGTGCGTATTAAGCAGGGTGATGAATGGAAAACTGCATTTAATACGCCCAAAGGCCATTTCGAGTACTTGGTGATGCCTTTTGGACTTTCTAACGCTCCTTCTGTCTTTCAGTCCTTCATGCACGACATCTTCCGCGAGTATCTGGATAAATTTATGATTGTGTATCTGGATGATATTCAGGTTTTTTCTGATGATTGGGAGTCCCATGTTAAGCAGGTCAGGATGGTGTTTCAGGTCCTGCGTGCCAATGCTTTATTTGTGAAGGGCTCAAAATGTCTTTTTGGAGTCCAGAAGGTTTCTTTTTTGGGTTTCATTTTTTCCCCTTCTACTATTGAGATGGACCCAGTCAAGGTTCAGGCTATTCATGTCTGGACTCAGCCTACATCTGTTAAGTCTTCAGAAGTTCTTGGGTTTTGCAAATTTTTACCGTCGCTTCATCGCTAATTTTTCTGGTGTTGTTAAGCCTTTGACGGATTTGACCAAGAAGGGTTCTGATGTTACTAATTGGTCTCCTGCGGCTGTGGAGGCCTTTCGGGAGCTGAAGCGCCGGTTTTCCTCGGCTCCGGTCTTATGTCAGCCAGATGTCTCTCTTCCTTTCCAGGTCGAGGTTGATGCTTCTGAGATTGGAGCGGGGGCTGTTTTGTCGCAGAGAAGCTCTGATGGCTCTGTGATGAAGCCATGTGCTTTCTATTCAAGAAAGTTTTCGCCTGCCGAGCGGAATTATGATGTCGGTAATCGGGAGTTGTTGGCTATGAAGTGGGCATTTGAGGAGTGGCGACATTGGCTCGAGGGAGCTAAGCATCGTGTGGTGGTCTTGACTGATCACAAAAATCTGATTTATCTCGAGTCGGCCAAGCGGCTGAATCCTAGACAGGCTCGTTGGTCTTTGTTTTTCTCTCGTTTTGATTTTGTGGTCTCGTACCTGCCTTGTTCGAAGAATGTGAAGGCTGATGCTCTTTCTAGGAGCTTTGTGCCTGACTCTCCTGGAGATTCTGAGCCGGCTGGTATCCTCAGAGAAGGGGTGATTTTGTCTGCCATCTCCCCAGATTTGCGACAAGTGCTGCAGGAGTTTCAGGTGGATAGACCTGACCGTTGTCCACCGGAGAGACTGTTTGTCCCAGATAGATGGACCAACAGAGTTATTTCCGAGGTTCATTCTTCGGTGTTGGCAGGCCATCCTGGAATATTTGGTACCAGAGATTTGGTGGCCAGGTCCTTTTGGTGGCCTTCCTTGTCGCGGGATGTGCGTTCCTTTGTGCAGTCTTGTGGAATTTGTGCTCGGGCTAAGCCTTGCTGTTCTCGTGCCAGTGGTTTGCTGTTACCTTTGCCTGTCCCGAAGAGGCCTTGGACGCACATTTCCATGGATTTTATTTCAGATCTCCCTGTCTCTCAGAGAATGTCTGTCATCTGGGTGGTGTGTGATCGTTTTTCTAAGATGGTCCATTTGGTGCCCTTGCCTAAGTTGCCTTCCTCCTCCGAGTTGGTTCCGCTGTTTTTTCAAAATGTGGTTCATTTGCACGGGATCCCTGAGAATATTGTTTCCGACAGAGGATCCCAGTTTGTGTCTAGATTTTGGCGGTCCTTTTGTGCTAAGATGGGCATTGATTTGTCTTTTTCGTCGGCCTTCCATCCTCAGACGAATGGCCAGACCGAGCGAACTAATCAGACCTTGGAAACCTATTTAAGATGTTTTGTTTCTGCTGATCAGGACGACTGGGTGGCTTTTTTGCCATTGGCCGAATTTGCCCTTAATAATCGGGCTAGTTCTGCTACTTTGGTTTCGCCTTTTTTTTGTAATTCGGGGTTTCATCCTCGTTTTTCCTCGGGTCAGGTGGAGCCTTCTGACTGTCCTGGAGTGGATATTGTGGTGGATAGGTTGCATCAGATTTGGGATCATGTGGTGGACAATTTGAAGCTGTCACAAGAGAAGGCTCAGCGCTTTACCAACCACCGTCGCTGTGTGGGTCCCCGACTTTGCGTTGGGGACTTGGTGTGGTTGTCTTCTCGCTTTGTTCCTATGAAGGTCTCCTCTCCCAAGTTCAAGCATCGGTTTATCGGTCCTTATAAGATTTTGGAAGTCCTTAACCCTGTGTCATTTCGTTTGGACCTCCCAGCATCGTTTGCTATTCATAATGTGTTCCATCGGTCGTTGTTGCGGAGGTATGTGGTGCCTGTGGTTCCTTCGGTTGAGCCTCCTGCCCCTGTGCTGGTTGAGGGAGAATTGGAATACGTGGTGGAGAAGATCTTGGATTCTCGTATTTCTAGACGGAGGCTTCAGTATTTGGTTAAGTGGAAGGGCTATGGTCAGGAGGATAATTCCTGGGTTGTCGCCTCTGATGTTCATGCGGCTGATTTGGTTCGTGCCTTCCATGTGGCTCAACCTGATCGCCCTGGGGGTTTTTGATGAGGGTTCGGTGACCCCTCCTCAAGTGGGGGGTACGGTTGTGAACTCTGTTTTCGGGCTCCCTCTTGTGGTCACAGGTGGTATTGTGTGAGTTTTGTTTTTGGGCTCCCCCTGGTGGCTTTGTTTGTTATCCTGCGGATCTGTGGCTGGATCAGCTGCCTCGTTATGCACTAGGGAGTTTCCTATTTAGCTCTGCTTCACCTCCACTTGTTGCCGGCTGTCGATGTATTCAGTGCTATTCTGATCTCCCCTGATTATCTTCGTTTTCAGTCTCTTCTGGAGAAGCTAAGTTTCTGTTTGATTATTTTTTGCTCATCAGTCTGCAATATGATTTCAGTGTATGATGAGTTTAGTCCAGCTTGCTAATATGTGAGTTCTTGCTGCTGGTAAGCTCTGGGGTACAGAGTTGCTTCCCCCGCACCGTTAGTTGGTGCGGGGGCTCGAGCAATCTCTGCGTGGATATTTTGCTTAGGGTTTTCTATTGACCGCACAGCTCCCTTCCTATTTTCTGCTATCTAGTGTTAGCGGGCCTCATTTGCTAAATCTATTTCATCTCTGCGTTTGTGCTTTCCCCTTAACTCACCGTTAATATTTGTGGGGGGCTTTTCTATATCTTTGGGGTCATTTCTCTGAGAAAGTAAGAACTTAACTTTCCCTCTAAGAATAGGTAGTTTCTCAGGCCGTGAAGAGACATCTAGGATTTCCAGGTAACATTCCACGGCTGCCTATAGTTGTTTGCGGATAGGATCAGGTTGCGGTCAATCCAGATACCACTTCCCCAGAGCTGGTCGTCGGTTTAGTTACTTAGCTAGTCAAACTTGCGATCCTTGCCACTAGGATCACAACAGGTCCCCTCCGATCTCCAACTCCATTTCCTCCTCTCCTGGAGAGCGGTGTCGTTTTGGTTGTCTCCGCCCGCCATGGAGAATCAGTAGGCGGACTTCAGCTGCTGACGGACATGTCCTCAGGATACAAAGATATTTAGACTGGGCGGCCATTATTTTTCGCGCTTCTCAGTTCTTTCACGCCCACAACTCCACGCCCTTCTTCTTCTCTTGCGCTCCTCGTGGTGCTGCAATGGCGGCGGTTTTGGCGGGAATTTTGGCGGCAAATGGCAATACACAGTCTTTACGCCAATCACAGTTCCAATCACAATTCTGGCACAGTTCTTAGGCACACATGATCCGATTCTTCAGGCTTAAGTACATCCTGTTCGTGACGCCAAAGATGGATCGCCCCCACGTTAAGGGCAATGGGGTACTAGGTACCGGGTCCCTCGGTTCGGTGAATGTCACTGTGGCCTGACCCGGCCCGTGGCCCTATGAGGGGCATCCAGTAATGACAGGACAAGAGTTTATAGAATGAATGTTCATGACGCCACCTGTGGTATTTGGTCAGGGTGACCGTCGCTGCTTAGGGATCCGCTGAGTAATGTTATGGCAGCTTGATGGTATACCTTCCCACAGGTGAAGTGTATCCCCAGGGCTTCCCAGATGAGTAGATGGTAATGGTGTAAGGTGCGGTGAATAACGAGGACACAAGGTTGCGGTCTCTTTACCTTTTACTGAAGGCTTCAGTGTCCACAGTCCTGGGCGCCATATCACGGGGTAGGCAGAGTGCAGTTGGTCTGAAGGCAAATCCAGAGTCTCCTTATCCAGGTGGAATGCAATAGCCTTCCTATGCGCACAGTAACACAGTAGGTCCTCACTTGCTTAAGCTCTAATGAAGTCCTCAATGTTATTACTCTTCTCTCTCTGTTCCCCGTGGTCGGATAGAACAAAACCCGTATGACTGATGGCCTGAGGCTTGTTTATAGGGACCCTAGAGACGCCCCTACCCCCACAGTTTGCCACCTGTCTTCTTAGGTATTTTAGGTTGGTCAGCCAACTTGGAATTGACTGTCCTGCCAGTCTCTGAAGCAATGGCGTAGAGCACTTTACCCCGGAATCGGAATCCTGGCTACCGGAACGCGCACCAGAAGGATGCAGCTCCTCACTTCTACTATCCTCTCTGGTATCCACTTGTTGCTATGCCTTCGTTTCTCACTCACTAAAACATGCTTCCTTCCAATGTCTCTTTCTTAGGATGCTGCCGCACGTGGGGCAGGCGCAGCTCCGTGGACCCTCGTCCTCCTCAGACCTCAGTCTGGATCTGACTGGAGATCACTCCAGCCAGCTCGGCCTGGAGACCTTTCTCTCTCGGTCTCCAGCCAGGAACTCTCTGACTTTCTAACCAACCCACCAGTTTTACCTATCTGTGAGGAGTGGCCTAAAAGATAGAACCTTTGCTCCCCCTGGTGGACTGGAGTGTGAAGTGTGTGGTGTGGTTGTGATACCTGGACAAAAGATCTCCTTTATTGCCTCCAGACGTAATATCACTCCCCCTGGTGGAGGAATAACATTACTGCAGCAACCAGGACTCTGGGGCGCTGCATATTCACCTGTCCCCGTTCCACCGCTGTGTGCCACTGTGTCTTCTGCGTCCTCTGGCTGTGACGTTCAGGTCAGAGGGTGCGATGACGTGTTTAGTGTGCACACCGCCCTCTGCCTGAACAGTCACTGCAGAGACGGAAGACAGAGCGGCGCGTGGTGGTGGAACGGGGACAGGTGAATATCGTAAGCTCCGGTGTCCCGCGCCTGCTCAGGACAAGAGGTGAGTATATAATTTTTTTTTAATCGCAGCAGCATTATATGGGGCAAATGTTTCTATGGAGCATCTTATGGGGCCATAATCAACCTTTATGCAGCATTATATGGGGCATATTTTTGTATGAAGCATCTTATGGGGCCCATTATAAACTTTATGGAGCATTATATGGGGCATATTTTATGATGGAGCATCTTATGGGGCCCATCATGAACTTTATGGAGCATTATATGGGGCTCCTGATTCAATATGGATATTCAAAAGCACTTAACTTACTGATGTCTCAATTAATTTTACTTTTATTGGTATCTATTTTTATTTTTGAAATTTACCAGCAGCTGCTGCATTTCCCACCCTAGACTTATACTCGAGTCATTAAGTTTTCCCAGTTTTTTGTGGCAAAATTAGGGGTCTCGGCATATACTTTGGTCGGCTTATACTCAAGTATATACGGTAATTTAAAATGGGCAAGGCATGTCATAAGGGACAGGAAACTGAACGTGATGCTGATGGTGAGCACAGAGGCCGAGGCGGTGGGTAAGGTGAAACTGCGCATGCCGCGGTAGCACAACAAACACATATATCATGTTTATAAAGCTTTCCCACTTTGTACAGGGGCATGGAACACCACTCTTGTAGCCACACCAATGTGAAAGGGTTGTTGGATGGATAGCAGATAAAGCATTCAGTCACTTTGCTAGTGGAGCGGCCCCACGTGTAGGGCAATGGGGTACTCGGTACCGGGTCCCTCTCAGTTCCGGGGATGTCACGGTGGCTCGACCCGGTCCGAGGCCCTTCTGAGGGACGTCCATCTAAAGGTGTAGTTTGTACGGTGTTCGTGACGCCACCTGTGGTATTCGGTCAGGGTGACCGACGCTGCTTAGGGGTCCACTGGGGTGATGGAGTGGCAGCTAGATGGTTTACCTTCCCACAGGTGAAGTATATCCCCAGGGCTTCCCAGATGTGTAGGTGGTGATAGTGGATGATGTAAGGCGCAATGAATAACGAGGACACAAGGTTGCAGTCTCTTTACCTTTTACTGAAGACTTCAGCGTCCACAGTCCATAGCACAGATCACAGGGCAGGCAGAGTCCGGCCGGTCCGAAGGCACATCCAGAGTTCCTTTGTTCAGGTGGAAATCACTAGCCTTCCTACTAGTGCCTGTGTGTTGTAGTACCTCCCTGCTGAGCACCACGGGATAGTCCTCACAACTTTCGTGGATGTTTCTGATGTTCTCTCTCTCTCTGTCCCTCAGATGGTATGGATAGGACAACCCGTATAACGGGGTAGGCCTGGAGCTTATTTATAGGGACCCTAGATATGCCCCTCTCCCACAATTTGCCTCCGTGTCTTCATAGGTATTAAGGTCGGGCAACCAACTTGGAATTGACTGTCCTGTCTCTGAAGTAATGCGTAGAGCCTATTACTCCCTCTGTGTTCCGGCCACCGGCTACGCGCCTCAGAAGGAGGCTGCCGATCTTGGGGCAGAACTCCTCCCGGTATTATCTCCTTCTGCTGTGATCTCGTTTCTCACTCTCCACAATACAATTCCTTTCTTGTCCTTTCTTAGGATGCTGCCGCAATGGGTGCAGGCGCAGCTCCATAACGTTCTTTCTCGTGCTTGGTCTCTGTCAGGATCCCACCCCTGACAGGGACCCTCTGTCTGCAGCTCAGATGTTGCTCCTTTCCCCCTGTCTGCCTGACAGGTCCTCTCTGGGTCAAACCCAGGTAGTTTCTCTCTCACTTTCTATCCAAACCACCAGTTTTACCCTTCTGTGAGGAGTGTCCTACTAGATAGGAGCATGGCTCCCCCTGGTGGTCTGGAGTGTGAAGTGTGTGTGATGCCGTGATACCTGGAAAGATGAACTCCTTTAGTGCCATCAGACGTAATATCACTCCCCCTGGTGGAAGAATAACATTACTGCAGCAACCAGGACTCTGGGGCGCTGCACTAGCACCACCCTTTATTCCACATGGTCCAGTCTCAGTAGCCGTGACTCTGGACCGCATAATCTTCAGCTTAATCCTCTTTCATCCCACCATGCCGAGTGCCGGAAAACAAGTAATCCCACACTTGGACACTCCAAAGAGCTGGTCACATTTCCATTTATAGATTCTGGCCTATAGTCATGCCCATTTCAAGCAGAACATGAAGAGATCGCATGTAAGCAATGCTCAAATATTTGAGCAGCCACCCTCCCAAGAAGATAATGCTGGGAAAATCCAATTACTGTTGCAAGAGGTGGATGATGGTGAGACATGTGATGTTGTTACATCAGCAAGTCAGGAGGAGGACCAGGGTTAGGAAGTGGAAGATGAGTTGGTGGACGATCAAGTCACTGACCCAACCTGGGAAGGTGACATGCAGAGCTAGGACAGCAGCGAACAGGGGGAGGTAACTGTTCCCTAGAGCACCAACAAAGGTGAAGTTGCCAAGCCAAGGGTTAGGTGTTCCCAAGTTTGGCACTTTTTTAAAGACAGCCCAGTTAACCCAAAAAGGCCATTTGGAACATCTGCCAAGACAGTATCTGCAGGGGCAGAACAACTATCAGCCTGGCCACCTCCAACACGCTCAGTCGCATGCAAGCAAAGCACCCAACTACTTGGGCCAAACGCCAGGGTCTAGAAACAATGTGTGCAGGTGACAGGTGACACCACTGTCTCTTCCCCTGTTCTATGTGCTCACAAATCTCCTGTCTATGATGTAGGCAAAGATGACAAACACCCTGCATCTCTCGTTGCACACTTGCAACCACCATCAGCAATCATGTCCACGTCCATGTCAGAGTGCAGCGTTTTGTTGTCCCTACCCCATTCCTTGGAACTCAAACGTAAATTCACATCCACTCACCCACGTGCCACAATACTAATTTCCCACATTTTCAATCTACTTGCCCTGGAAATGTTGCAGTTTAGACTTGTGGAGATGGAAGCTTTCCGCAACCTCATAGTGCTGGCCATCGCTCGGTATTCAGTCCCCAGCCGACCACACCTTGCACAAACACGTGACCCATAACATCAGTCATGCCCTGACCAATGCTATTACTGGGAAGGTCCACTTAACCATGAACACCTGGACAAGTGCTTGTGGCCAGGGATTCTACATTTCCCTGACTGCACATTGGGTGAAGATTGTGGAGGTCGGGACCCAGTTGGACCCTGGGATAGAGAATGTGCTACCAACCCTGAGGATTGCGGGCCCTGGTTCAATCAAGTTTGCCCCCGACTTCTACATCAGTTCCTGAACCTCCTCTCCTCACCCTTAATCTCAGCAATTTCAACATCATTTGAATCTGGAAGCTCTACAGCACTGCCTTGGCAAAGCAGCAACATGCTTTGCTGAAGCTAATCTGCTTAGGTGACAAATCGCACATGGCTGTGGAGTTGTTGAAAGGTCTAAGAGACCAGGCTGTTCTGTGGCTCTAGCCCCTGAACCTACAACAAAATATGGTCATGTGTGACAATGGCCATAACCTGGTGGCAGATCTGAAGCTTGGCAACCTCCTGTGGTGGAGAGGTCTAATAAAATGTTGCAGTACCAGAAGGCCCTAGTTAAAGAATTATTTAAAAAAATTCCCATCTGACAACGGTGGTGGCAGAGGTCACAGTTCTTTGGACAACCAAGGAGTGGAGATGAGGGAGACACACACCAGATGCAGCAGAATTTTGGGGAGCACTGTCAAAGGTCTGGCACAGCTTTCTCAGACCCTTGCATTGCCCAGGCCCTGATGCGCAGGGTACTCTGACGAGGATAAAGTTTTGGAAGATGCTGAAGGAGTCCCTTGCTGACCTTGCCAGAATCCTCTATGATTCCTCTGTGCCTTTTAACTATTGGGTATCCAAGTTTGACCCATGGCTTGAACTGTCTATCTATGCCTAGAAGGTTCTGGCCTGTCCTGCCGCTGACATTTTGCTAGACTGTATTTCGAGTGCCACCTGGGCTATTATAAAAAATAGGCGCATCCACCTGTCAACTGAAAATTCTGACAGGCTGACACATGAAAATGAACAAGGGTTAGATTGGGTCAGCCTTCTGTACACTACAGCGGCGGAACATAAGCTCAAATCCAGTGGTTTTTTTGTCTTTTTTCTGGTCTATTCGCATGCACCTCCTCCTACCCAAACATGGGTATACGCTTCAGGATTGGTCTTTTTTGTGTCATCCGCCTCCTCGACCACCACCATATCAAGTGTTATGACCCCAATGGCGAGGGTCTCAGAGGAACGTGGAAGTCTGCAGAATACAAAAATCCAGCTCATAGGGCAGTGGTAACTGGGTTGACCATATATCTACTCCTAACGCCAACACTAGAAGTAGCCGGGGATCATTCCTACGTTGATTCTAGATGACACGCGCCAGCCGGAGAATCTAGCTACCCCTAGTAGAGGAAAACAAAGACCTTTCTTGCCTCCAGAGAAGGGGACCCCAAAGCTGGATAGAAGCCCCCCACAAATAATGACGGTGAGGTAAGAGGAAATGACAAACACAGAAATGAACCAGGTTTAGCACAGAGAGGCCCGCTTACTGATAGCAGAATAAAGAAAGGTAACTTATATGGTCAACAAAAACCCTATCAAAATCCACACTGGAAATTCAAGAACCCCCGAACCGTCTAACGGTCCGGGGGGAGAACACCAGCCCCTTAGAGCTTCCAGCAAAGGTCAGGATACAGATTTGGAACAAGCTGGACAAAAATACAAAACCAAAACAAATAGCAAAAAGCAAAAGGCAGACTTAGCTGATATAACTGGAACCAGGATCAGTAGACAAGAGCACAGCAGACTAGCTCTGATAACTACGTTGCCAGGCATTGAACTGAAGGTCCAGGGAGCTTATATAGCAACACCCCTAACTAACGACCCAGGTGCGGATAAAAGGAATGACAGAAAAACCAGAGTCAAAAAACTAGTAACCACTAGAGGGAGCAAAAAGCAAATTCACAACAATCAAGTGTATGATCATGATTCCCTCACTATACATTTTTTAAAGAGTGTTTATGATGCCCGCATTAACAATTTTCAGAGGCCTACCTCGAACATTATTCGACGTATGTATACACCCCAGGGTTAAATGTTTTTCAGCCCATTCTCTTAGTGTATGGGCATTACCATTCTAGGATTCTCACTCCTTAACCCCTTCCCGACCTTTGACGCCACGTAGGCGTCATGAAAGTCGGTGCCAATCCGACCTGTGACGCCTATGTGGCGTCATGGAATGATCGCGTCCCTGCAGATCGAGTGAAAGGGTTAACTCCAATTTCACCCGATCTGCAGGGACAGGGGGAGTGGTACTTCAGCCCAGGGGGGGTGGCTTCACCCCTCGTGGCTACGATCGCTCTGATTGGCTGTTGAAAGTGAAACTGCCAATCAGAGCGATTTGTAATATTTCACCTAAAAAACTGGTGAAATATTACAATCCAGCCATGGCCGATGCTGCAATATCATCGGCCATGGCTGGAAACACTTATGTGACCCCCCCACCCCACCGATCGCCCCCCCAAGCCACCGATCTGTGCTCC
Source organism: Ranitomeya variabilis (assembly GCF_051348905.1). NCBI lineage: Eukaryota > Metazoa > Chordata > Amphibia > Anura > Dendrobatidae > Ranitomeya > Ranitomeya variabilis. Next base: position 507,726,017 of record NC_135235.1, read on the forward strand.
GCTCCCCTCCGTCTTGTGCTCCGCTCCCCCGTCCTCCAGTCCGCTCCCCCCTGCTCCTATGCCATCCCCCCATGCTACGACGCCCCGCTCGTGCCCCGATCTAGTATTTTACATCAGTATTTGTCAGTCAAAAGCAGGTGAGGAATAATCAGAGGAAAAGTATAATATAAACACATCACGTCACCACATCTGCATTGTTCACCCACTCCTGGTTTTGGCTTCCAAATACTGATGGGGAGGCTATGGGGCTGTCGTGTAGAACATAGTGATGCTATGGGAGTGACATGCTGCACATGGGGGTGCTATGGGGGTGACAAGCTACACATGGGGAGACTATAGGGCTATTGTGCAGAACATGGTAATGTTATGGGTTTGACTTCCTGCACATGGAGATACTATGGGGGTGTCATGCTGCACATGGGACACTATTGGGCTGTCATGCAGAATATGGGGATGCTATGAGGGTGACATGCTGCACATAAAGGAGGCTATGGGGCTGTTGTGCAGAGCATGGGGATGCTATGGGGTGACATGCTGCACATGGGGATGCTATGGGGGTGTCCGGCTGCGTTATAAACTTCTGTGAAGCACTTGGGGGTTGAAAGTGCTCACCACACATCTAGATAAGTTCCTTGGGGGGTCTAGTTTGCAAAATGGGGTCACTTGTGGGGGGTTTCTACTGTTTAGGCACATCAAGGGCTCTGCAAATGCAACGTGATGCCCGCAGACCATTCCATCAAAGTCTGCATTTCAAATGTCTCTACTTCCCTTCCGAGCCCTGACGTGCGCCCAAACAGTGGTTTACCCCCACATATTGGGTACCAGCATACTCACAACAAACTGGGCAACAAATATTGGGGCCCAATTTCTCCTGTTACCCTTGTGAAAATAAAAAATTGCTTGCTAAAACATCTTTTTTGAGGAAAGAACAATGATTTTTTATTTTCACGGCTCTGCGTTGTAAACTTCTGTGAAGCACTTGGGGGATGAACGTGCTCATCACACATCTAGATAAGTTCCTTGGGGGGTCTAGTTTCCAAAATGGGGTCACTTGTGGGGTGTTTCTATTGTTTAGGCACATCAGGGGCTCTGCAAATGCAATGTGACGCCCGCAGACCATTCCATCAAAGTTTGCATTCCAAAATGTCACTACTTCCCTTCCGAGCCCCGGCATGTGCCCAAACAGTGGTTTACCCCAACATGTGGGGTATCAGTGTACTCAGGAGAAGCTGGACAACAACTTTTGGGGTCAAATTTCTCCTGTTACCCTTGCAAAAATAAAAAATTCTGGGCTAAAAAAATATTTTTGAGGAAAGGAAACACATTTATTATTTTCACGGCTCTGCGTTATAAACTTCTGTGAAGCATTTGGGGGTTCAAAGTGCTCACCACACATCTAGATAAGTTCCCTTGGGGGTCTAGTTTCCAAAATGGAGTCACTTGTGGGGAGTTCCTATTGTTTAGGCACATCAGGGGCTCTGCAAACGCAACCTGACGCCCGCAGAGCATTCCATCAAAGTCTGCATTTCAAAACGTCACTACTTCCCTTCCGAACCCTTACGTGTGCCAAAACAGTGGTTTACCCCCACATATGGGGTATCAGCGTACTCAGGAGAAACTGGACAACAACTTTTGGGGTCCAATTTCTCCTGTTACCCTTGGGAAAATAAAAAATTGTGGGCTAAAAAATCATTTTTGAGAAAAGAAAAATTATTTTTTATTTTCATGGCTCTGCGTTATAAACTTCTGTGAAGCACTTGGGGGTTCAAAGTGCTCACCACACATCTAAATTAGTTCCTTGGGAGGTCTAGTTTCCAAAATGGGGTCACTTGTGTGGGAGCTCCAATGTTTAGGCACACAGGGGCTCTCCAAATGTGACATGGTGTCCGCTAATGATTGGAGCTAATTTTCCATTCAAAAAGCCAAATGGCGTGCCTTCCCTTCCGAGCCCTGCCATGCGCCCAAACAGTGGTTTACCCCCACATATGGGGTATCATCGTACTCAGGACAAACTGGACAACAACATTTGGGGTCCAATTTCTCCTGTTACCCTTGGGAAAATAAAAAATTCTGGGCTAAAAATCATTTTTGAGGAAAGAAAAATTATTTTTTATTTTCACGGCTCTGCGTTATAAACTTCTGTGAAGCACCTGGGGGTTATAAGTGCTCATTATTCATCTAGATAAGTTTCTTGGGGGGTCTAGTTTCCAAAATGGGGTCACTTGTAGGGGAGCTCCAATGTTTAGGCACACAGGGGCTCTCCAAACGCGACATGGTGTCCGCTAACGATTGGAGCTAATTTTCCATTCAAAAAGTCAAATGGCACGCCTCCCCTTCCGAGCCTTACTGTGCACCCAAACAGTGGTTTACCCCCACATATGAGGTATCAGCGTACTCAGGAGAAATTGCCCAACAAATGTTAGGATCCATTTTATCCTGTTGCCCATGTGAAAATGAAAAAATTGAGGCTAAAAGAAATTTTGTGTGAAAAAAAAGTACTTTTTCATTTTTACGGATCAATTTGTGAAGCACCTGAGGGTTTAAAGTGCTCACTATGCTTCTAGATAAGTTCCTTGGGGGGTCTAGTTTCCAAAATGGGGTCACTTGTGGGGGAGCTCCAATGTTCAGGCACACAGGGGCTCTCCAAACGTGACATGGTGTCCGCTAGCGATGGAGATAATTTTTCATTCAAAAAGTCAAATGGCGCTCCTTCCCTTCCGAGCCTTACCATGTGCCCAAACAGTGGTTTACCCCCACATGTGAGGAACCGATGTACTCAGGAGAAATTGTCCAACAAATTTTAGGATCCATTTTATCCTGTTGCCCATGTGAAAATGAAAAAATTGAGGCTAAAATAATTTTTTTGTGAAAAAAAAGTACTTTTTCATTTTTACGGATCAATTTGTGAAGCACCTGGGGGTTTAAAGTGCTCACTATGCTTCTAGATAAGTTCCTTGGGGGGTCTAGTTTCCAAAATGGGGTCACTTGTGGGGGAGCTCCAATGTTTAGGAACACGGGGGCTCTCCAAACGCGACATGGTGTCCGCTAAAGATTGGAGACAATTTTTCATTCAAAAAGTCAAATGGCACTCCTTCCCTTCCGAGCCCTGTCGTGCGCCCAAACAGTGGTTTACCCCCACATATGAGGTATCGGTGTACTCAGGAGAAATTGTGCAACAAATTTTAGGATCCATTTTATCCTGTTGCCCATGTGAAAATGAAAAAATTGAGGCTAAAATATTTTTTTTGTGAAAAAAAAGTACTTTTTCATTTTTACGGATCAATTTGTGAAGCACCTGGGGGTTTAAAGTGCTCACTATGCTTCTAGATAAGTTCCTTGGGGGGTCTAGTTTCCAAAATGGGGTCACGTGTGGGGGAGCTCCAATGTTTAGGCACACGGGGGCTCTCCAAACACGACATGGTGTACGCTAAAGATTGGAGCCAATTCAAAAAGTCAAATGGCGCTCCTTCCCTTCCGAGCCCTGTCGTGCGCCCAATCAGTGGTTTACCCCCACATATAAGGTATCAGTGTACTCAGGACAAATTGGACAACAACGTTCGTGGTCCAGTTTCTCCTTTTACCCTTGGGAAAATAAAAAAATTGTTGCTAAAAGATCATTTTTGTGACTAAAAAGTTAAATGTTCATTTTTTACTTCCATGTTGCTTCTGCTGCTGTGAAACACCTGAAGGGTTAATAAACTTCTTGAATGTGGTTTTGAGCACCTTGAGGGGTGCAGTTTTTAGAATGGTGTCACTTTTGGGTATTTTCAGCCATATAGAACCCTCAAACTGACTTCAAATGTGAGGTGGTCCCTAAAAAAAATGGTTTTGTAAATTTTGTTGTAAAAATGAGAAATCACTGGTCAAATTTTAACCCTTATAACTTCCTAGCAAAAAAAAAATTTGTTTCCAAAATTGTGCTGATGTAAAGTAGACATGTGAGAAATGTTATTTATTAACTATGTTGTGTTACATAACTCTCTGGTTTAACAGAATAAAAATTCAAAATGTGAAAATTGCAAAATTTTCAAAATTTTTGCCAAATTTCCGTTTTTTTCACAAATAAACTCAGAAATTATCGACCTAAATTTACCACTAACATGAAGCCCAATATGTCACGAAAAAACAATCTCAGAATCGCTAGGATCCGTTGAAGCATTCCTGAGTTATTACCTCATAAAGGGACACTGGTCAGAATTGCAAAAAACGGCAAGGTCATTAAGGCCAAAATAGGCTGGGTCATGAAGGGGTTAATGGGAAAAAATATTTTCTGTGGCCCTCCACTACGTCTTTTCAAAGGGGTATTGAAGTACCTCCTTCTAATTTTTGGTATACCATGCATTTAGTGCATACGCTTTACCAGTGTAGGAGACCCACTCCTTATTAATTAGAAAAAATGCTTTTCTGAGGCTCCACCTTCTACTTGAGGGAACATTTTTGGAAACCAAAAGAGCTGGTGGGTTTTATTAGTGATATTTGATCCAATGCCTTGTTGTTTGCTGTCAGGTAGTAGTCACATGGCGAGTTCTCGCACTGCATACAGGATTTCACAGCTGGGAAAGCAGAGTTTGTACAGTATGTACAGAAGATCCTATTATCCTCCATATCAGGCTGAGTAGATGTAAAATGCTCCACTATATTCCCCAGCAGGGTTGATGAATTAATCCTTGATGCTTGAACCTAATTGCTTTTTTTAGGGCTAATTCAAATAGATTCTATTCTGTTGAAATAATACTTCTCTTACCTGCAATTCATCTACGCTGAGGTGTTGCAGTAGGTATACCATATGACAGGCATCTAGTCAGGGATTATTGCCTTAAAAATTATATTCCTTGCTTCTGCTTTTTTTCCATGTACTCTGACATATTCATGTTTTTTTGGTAATCTGTACTCAGAATTCATCAAAGCTGGCAGTGGTGCTTGCTTTCCTCCAGAGTTGTTTGCTTCCATGTACAAGAAAAAATCTTTTCAGGGCCAGTTCAAATTCCTTCTAATTTCTACAATATACTGCACTTATATGCAATTGATGTAGGGTGAGGTGTGGCTGTAGGTATAGCTTATGACAGGCATCTAGTCAGAATTATTTCCTAATAAATTGTAAGCTTTTGCTGTTGCTTTCCTACATGCACTCATTGACTGATCCATCCAAGCAGGCAAAATTAACTGATTTAATGTGTCCTTTCACAGTTTCTCACTAGTATCTGCATGAGGTAGTGGTGTGAGACTTTATGCTACTGGAATTGGAATTACCATTTCTGAACTCTCCAGTGCTTTGTTTCCATCTAATTCTGGGTACTTCTTTAAGTATGTTTGTTTGAGGTCATTGTCCTGCTGGAAGACCCATGACCTAGGATGCAAACCCAGCGTTCTGACCCTGGCAATTCATTGCAACCCAAAATCCTTTGGGAATCTTCATATTTCATGATGCCTTGCACACAGCCCCAAAATATTTTTGAACCTCTACTATATTTGAATGTAACTACTGTGTTCTTTTGTTTGTAGGCCTCATTTCATTTACAGTATACAGTAGAATTTTGTGTTTTACCAAAAAACTCTATCTTGGTCCTATTTGTCCACAAGATGCCTGCTGGCCCTCTGAAAATAGTGGGTCCACCTGCTGGCACTCCAAGTTTCAAACTTACAGTATTATTAAGAAAAAGAGAATTTGCTCACCTCAGGATGGATAAATTATATTGCAGTAGCAATATAAGGATAGCCGTCTGCTAGCCGTCCAAAAATGCTTAGTGAGGGCTGTATGCTGGTCCTCTGACAATAGTGAGGCTCACCTTCTGCCCGCTAACAATTGTAAGGGTCACCTGATAGCACTCTACAATTAGTGATTGCCGCCTGATGGCCCTGAAAAAAAAGGGACTTTCAGTGTCCCTTCTTCATAAAATAAACAGGATCATGTCGTGCAGACCACATGGCCAGATAAGGTATTAAAATGATATGTTTCATGTTGAATGTTTTTTTCACCATTGAAAGCAATGCAAATGTGCAAAAACGCAGCAAAAACACTACGTGTGAACATAACCCAAGGTGTGGAGGAACATTTATTTTCCTCTTAATTATTTTGCCTTATATACATGTAATTACCCTGAAAAAAATGATTAACATTTTTTCCAGTCAAATCCATTTTATCTCCTTAAGGACCAGAGGTATTTCTGTTTTTGCGTTTTCATTTTTTGCTCCTCTTCTTCCCATGGCCATAACTTTTTTATTATTCCATCAATATGGCCATGTGACAGCTTGTTTTTTTGCAGGAAGAGTTGTATTTTTGAATGACTCCATTTATTTTACCATATCATGTACTGGAAAATGGGAAAAAATTCCAAATGCGGTGAAATTGCAAAAAAAAGTGCAATTCCACAAATGATAAAACTGACCTGCCATCATGATTCTCCAGGTCATTAGCAGTTCACCGACACCAAACATGTCTAGGATCTTTAAGTGGTGAAAAAAAATTCCAAAGTTTGTTGCCATTTTCTGAGACCTGTAGCGTCTCCATTTTTTGGGATCTGGGGCTGGGTGAGTGCTTATTTTTTGTGCGCTGATCTGACGTTTTTATTGATACCATTTTGGTGTGTATATGATTTTTTGATCGTCTGTTATTGCATTTTATTGCAATGTTGCAGCAACCAAAAAAAATTAATTCTGGCGTTTTGATTATTTCTCCCTACACCGTTTAACGATTGGATTAATACTTTCTTTATATTGATAGATCGTGCGATTCTGAATGCGGCAATACCAAATATGTTTCTATTTCATTTTTTTTGTTGTTGTTTTATTTTGAATGGGTCAAAAGGGGGGTGATTTGAATTTTTCTATTTTTTATTTTTTTTATATTTTTCATAACTTTTTTTGCTTTTAACTTGCTTCAATAGTCCCCATGGGAGACTAGAAGCTGCGATCATCTGATTGCTTGTGCTACATGGAGCAGGGTTGCGGCGCTCAAAGCTATCCGGCTATGATAACCACCGTGGTTTCTTGCTGACCCCAGGTTGTCGTGCCAACCCATCGGCGACCCGCGGTCATTTGACATGGGCGCCGATGGGAGGAAGTAATGACACGCTTTCTGCGCGTGCATGTTAAATGCCTCTGTCAGAGTTTGACAGCGGTATTTAACATACTTACAGCCGCAAGTGAATTGCGATTCCACCCGTGGCTGTTAGGGGCACATGTCAGCTGATCAGATCAGCTGTCATGTGATGGAAAAGGTGCTGGCTCATCGCCGGAGCCCGCACCAAACAGGGGGAGGCGTCCAATGATGGACTCTGCCTGTCATTGGACGTTAAGGGATTAACTGCGGTTTTGCATGTTTTATTGTCAGACCGTAAAAGACAAAACTGTTCCCAGCAGCAACCTGAGATTCAGAGATGCTTCAAGAGGTCTTTCTAAAGTTGTTCCCATGCCATTTCACTGCTACTTCCATGGTTTTCAGTAATTTTTAGATCCCCTTTCAGGCCTCCAGGATGGGAGTGGGGCCGCCCCAAAAATGCTTGAGTTTCCTGTTGACTTCCATTATACTCGTTACTTGGGTTGAGCACCCAAGCATTAAAATTTGCTCTACTCAAGTAACAACTACCCGAGCATTTAGTGCTCACTCATCACTAACCTCTACCTAACATACTTCATAACTCCTTATCGATGGGTTAAAAAGAGGTGGGAGTGATGGATTTACAATTTGTCCCACTGATAGTGAACATATCTGTTAATTTCTCCAGCGTCACCTAATTAACTTCGGTTTTTTGCTTCAGTAGGCTTTGAAGTTCTGAAAGACAATTGCGTGGTGTCATTTTCCAATAAATGTTAGAACTCCAAGTGCTGACTATGTTTTGCCAATTGTTTATGGTTAAATTGAATGGAAATGATGGAAAGTTATTACTTGCAGTTCAGATACTTCCTTACAAGTAAAGCGCCTGGTGGGAATTGTCCAATAAATGCTTCTTATTGTTGGCATAAGAATATATTGCAGCTCTTAAACATGAAATGACAGTGATATCCAGTACATTTATTACATTCATTACTAAACTATTGTATCTCCGTGAATCCCGTTTCATGGGAAATTATTATTTCTCCTTTTACAAACAATAAATAGCGTATGTTCTTCATTGAGTAAGACAGAATCATTAAACTGTCATATACTTATTTCCTAGAATCTATTGGCATGCATACTTAGGTTAAAAGCGAAAAAACACGGAATCCTATTCTTTACTTAAGTCCAAGTTACATTGTAATCGATAGCTATTTTTTTTTGCACGCATTAATCTAGACTCATTCTAGCTGGGGTTGTTTTAGTTAATTTATAGTCCTCATAAGGCCAGGGTAATGTTGAGGTGAATTGGATAATGATGAATTTATTATTGCTGAAATGAATACATTCTGTATTCCTACAGGCATTTATAATGAGGTTTAAGGGTGAGTTACAGGTAAAGCACCCTTTTTTTGTAGCATATCCAAGATCAAAGTTATATTTTGGGACCTAGTAAAAAAATCTATAAGATTTCCTTTCTTAGCCTATACCATATATAACACTGGTTTCTTTTTATGTGGGAGAGAGGATTTTGGACCCTCCCACTGACTCATTGTCTCTATAGATATGTTCTATACATATGCTCCTGTCCAGGGCAGTTATTGCACATTTTATGTTGTCTGCTACTAATTTTTATGTTAATATTGTACCCAGAGTAGTGCAAAAAAGAAAACAGAAGTTTGCCTACTGGAACACCACTGTTCCACCACAGTACTTCCTATGTCCCTATGTCAAGCAGTTGATGTCACGTGAACAATGCACTATTTTTTTTACAATCAAACAAATAAGGCAGCACTCTGTTGTGCTATAACATGCAAACATGAAATGTGAAAATTGAATTGTATTGCTGTACTAGAAATATGAAAAATTGAGAAAGCTTAGCGCATAAATTGGCCAATTCATGTGTACCTAGCAGCCATGGTAAAGCGTTTCTCGTTGGCAGGACCTAATGCCAATCCTCTCTAAGACCGTCTGCATCTTTCTGGGAACCTAATGTGAATCCTCTTCAGACTAAAGTCTATATCGGTATTGAGTGGTGGGATCCTGCTGCAATTAAAAAAAATGGCTGAGGCCAAGGGGCGGAGTGCTCAGTCAGAAGGCTAATACAAAAATCCACATGAATTGGACAATTTATGCGCTAAGCTTTCTCAATTTTTCATATTTCTAGTGCAGTAATGCAATTACATTTTCATATTTCCTGTTTGCATGTTATAGCACTACAGAGTGCTGCCTTATTTGATTGTATTTGAGTTGGTTACTCTAGGTAAGCACCTGTTCAGACCTTATTCATGTTTGGAAGTGACAGTCAGTTTTTTCATTTTTGCGATTTTGTTTTTACAACACCGTGATATTTATGTAAAAATGTGTAGTTATACAACCACTTTAAATAAACCTAAGCCAATTGTGAACTTATTAACATCCTGAACATAAAGATGTTTTAAAAGCAACACTTGCCAGTGGCACCCAATTAATATCGGTATGTGGGGTTTTGTGTATTCCAGAGGTGTCAAACTGCATTCCTCGAGGGCCGCCAACAGGTCATGTTTTCAGGATTTCCTTAGCATTCCACAAGGTGCTGGAATCATTCTGTGCAGGTGATTAAATTATCATCTGTGCAATACAAGGAAATCCTGAAAACATGACCTGTTGGCGGCCCTCGAGGAATGCAGTTTGACACCTCTGGTGTATACTTTGCAAAAATGGTGAACAATTGGGGTACAAACTATTTTAGCAATGACAGTTTGTCATAGACAAGTACAAACTTGCCAATTCTTCTGAAATGTCCAGGAGACTACTACAAAAGACCTTCCAGATTCCTGAAAGAGTAGGCAGGTTTTCTGGATGCTGCTGAAGCCTCTTGAAACCTACTGGAAAGCCATGCTTCTGGAAGATTTCTTGTGTGCCATAATACTCCATCATTAGACAGAGCCTAGACTTCCAGATGCAACTTCAATGCTTTATCACATCCTCACATGTAACATGACTTAGTCCACATTTATAGGATATAAAAAAAATATATTAATGAAGTACATATGTCTACATACATCTCATTCTACAGTTTTAAAAGCATGTACATCTACTGTGTTTTCTGTACTTGATGTTCGTCTACTGTACATTGTCCTCAAGAAACCCTGGAGATGTTTTGCGTCTCAACAAAATATTTCAACATCTACTTTACCCCCCAATTCCCAGTTATGCTCACTGAAGCTTCTCCGTTAACATTGAAAATTTGGTCCAGAAACCCCAAAGCCTCATTTTGTGTGGTCCTTGATCTTGTCATTTCTTCCTGAACAATGGGCTTCCTGACACTTTGACTAGGGAAGATAGATGAAAAGTGACACTGTGGATCAAGCAATTGAAAAATGTCCTATATGCTTCATACAACTACTTTTTGGCTCATCCATCCTCGCTAAATAACTATTCCTCGAGTTGCAAGTTGGCTCCAGCTGAGAAAACTGAAGTGCACATGATAAATTGATGGGATGCATGACCAAAAAAGAATTTCTCTGTGTACACTGAATGCCAGCAACAACAACACTTTATGGTCCTTGACAAATAGACCCTCACAATATTGAGCAGATATGTAGACTCGGGTCAGTATGCTTCTGAGATTAGGTTTCATGTGAGTAGGATGTTAGAATAACAAAAATCCCAGCATGCCTGACAACTTGGAATATAGCAAATCCAACTTTTTTTTACTCCTTTAGAATGCAAAAATATTGCAGTAATCTGCCACTCACTGAGCTGAGGTCCAGTCAACAATTTATACTCATCGTGATAATTTTGCTAAGTAGATTTAATTACTTTTTGATACAATTTATTTAAATCTGATGTTTCTTAAGTTCTTAACACAACAATATGGTAATATGTAAATAATATTACCGTAATTTGCTTATTATCTTTTTCATATTGGAACCAGTGTCTGTAGTTAGCATGGGTTGTACGCATTATTTGTGACCTACCAAGTAAACTCCGAAAAGTGGCAATTAAAATTTGATATATTTTGTAAACCAAAACCATTTTTTACTTATTTGATGCATATAAAAGGTAAGAGAAGTCAAGCAGATGGCTAAAAGCACTGTTTGACTTTGACCCAATCCAACAGCACTATTTCTGGGAATAATTTTTAACTCTCATTCTTCCCTGAGCTAAACTCCAGTGGGAATAGAGACTAGATTTTTTAGCGGGTGGAGGATCAGCGTTTGAAGATGACCGCACTGCTGTAGATGATAAGAGTTCCACACTCCAAAGTAGATGAAAGTAGCTTTATTTATGTGTTTCATGTTCGAACCAAACTTTTTTCAAAATAACTACAGAACTGTCTGTGTTATGATCCTTAGTGGTTGAGGATCACAAATTACTCCACCTAAGTAACAAACATAGGAGAAGCTCTAGGGAGGTGGCAAACTGGACTGACCGCAAATCTGAACCTATCCAAACACACTAGAAGTAGCCGGTGAACGTGCCTAAAAAATCCTAGACGTCTCGAGCCAGCCTGAGGAACTAACTACCCCTAGAGAGAAAGAAAGACCTCTCTTGCCTCCAGAGAAATAATCCCCAAAGATATAGAAGCCCCCAACAAATAATAACGGTGAGGTAAGAGGAAGGCACATACACAGGGGTGAAAACAGATTCAGCAAATGAGGCCCACTAATACTAGATAGCAGAAAATAGTAAGGGGTCTGTGCGGTCAGTAAAAAACCCTAACAAAATATCCACACTGAGATTTCAAGAACCCGCGCACCAACTAACGGTGTGGGGGGAGAAACTCAGTCCTCTAGAGCAACCAGCCAGCGAGGAGATCACATCTTAGCAAGCTGGACAAGAAACATGATGAATGCTGATAATCAAAAAATGAACGGACAAAAAACTTAGCTTGTTCTGGAGAGGCTGGGAGCAAGGTAATCACAAGGAATCTGAAGAGCACTGAATACATTGATAGCAGGCAAGGAACTGAGTATCGAGGTGAGTTAAATAGGAAACGAACCAAGGATAACGAACCAGCTGATGCAGCCAACCTGCAGAAGACAACACTACACAGTACCGCTTGTGACCACTAGAGGGAGCCTAAAAATAGAGTTCACAACAGTACCCCCCCCTTGAGGAGGGGTCACCGAACCCTCATCAAGACCCCCAGGGCGATCAGGATGAGCAGCGTGGAAGGCACGAACCAAATCGGCCGCATGAACATCAGAGGCGACAACCCAGGAATTATCCTCCTGACCATAGCCCTTCCACTTCACCAAATACTGAAGCCTCCGTCTAGAGATACGAGAATCCAAAATCTTCTCCACCACGTACTCCAATTCACCCTCGACCAGCACCGGAGCAGGAGGCTCAACAGAAGGAACCACAGGTACCACATACCTCCGCAACAAAGACCTATGGAACACATTATGAATGGCAAACGATGCTGGGAGATCCAAATGAAAAGACACCGGGTTAAGGATTTCCAAGATCTTATAAGGACCGATGAAGCGAGGCTTGAATTTAGGAGAGGAGACCTTCATAGGAACATACCGAGAAGACAGCCACACCAAATCCCCAACACGAAGTCGGGGACCCACACCGCGGCGGCGGTTGGCAAAACGCTGAGCCTTCTCCTGTGACAACCTCAAATTGTCCACCACATGGTTCCAAATCTGCTGCAACCTATCCAACACAGAATCCACCCCAGGACAGTCAGAAGACTCAACCTGACCCGAGGAAAAACGAGGATGGAAACCAGAATTGCAGAAAAAAGGCGAAACCAAAGTAGCAGAACTAGCCCGATTATTAAGGGCAAACTCGGCCAATGGCAAAAAAGTCACCCAATCATCCTGATCAGCAGAAACAAAACATCTCAAATAAGTTTCCAACGTCTGATTAGTTCGCTCGGTTTGGCCATTAGTCTGAGGATGGAAGGCCGACGAAAAAGACAAATCAATGCCCATCTTAGCACAAAAAGTCCGCCAAAACCTGGACACAAACTGGGATCATCTATCAGACACAATATTTTCAGGAATGCCGTGCAAGCGAACCACATTCTGAAAAAATAGAGGAACCAAATCGGAGGAGGAAGGCAACTTAGGCAAGGGCACCAAATGGACCATCTTGGAAAAACGATCACACACCACCCAGATGACAGACATTTTCTGAGATACTGGAAGATCCGAAATAAAATCCATGGAAATGTGCGTCCAAGGCATTTTCGGGACAGGCAAAGGCAAAAGTAAACCGCTGGCACGAGAACAGCAAGGCTTAGCCCGAGCACAAATCCCACAAGACTGCACAAAGGAACGCACATCCCGCGACAAGGAAGGCCACTAGAAGGACCTAGCCACCAAATCTCTGGTACCAAAAATCCCAGGATGACCCGCCAACACCGAAGAATGAACCTCGGAAATAACTCTGCTGGTCCATCTATCCGGGAGAAACAGTCTCTCTGGTGGACAACGGTCAGGTCTATCCGCCTGAAATTTCTGCAGCACTCGTCGCAAATCTGGGGAAATGGCAGACAAAATCACTCCCTCTCTGAGAATACCAGCCGGCTCAGAAACTTCCGGAGAGTCAGGCACAAAACTCCTAGAAAGTGCATCAGCCTTCACGTTCTTCGAACCAGGCAGGTATGAGACCACAAATTTGAAACGGGAGAAAAACAGCGACCAACGAGCCTGTCTAGGATTCAGGCGCTTGGCAGATTCGAGGTAAATCAGGTTTTTGTGATCAGTCAAGACCACCACACGATGTTTAGCTCCTTCGAGCCAATGTCGCCACTCCTCAAATGCCCACTTCATAGCCAACAACTCCCGATTACCAACATCATAATTCCGCTCGGCAGGCGAAAACTTTCTTGAAAAGAAAGCACATGGCTTCATCACAGAGCCATCAGAGCTCCTCTGCGACAAAACAGCCCCTGCTCCAATCTCAGAAGCATCAACCTCGACCTGGAAGGGGAGAGAGACATCTGGTTGACATAAGACTGGAGCTGAAGAAAACCGGTGCTTCAGTTCCCGAAAGGCCTCCACGGCCGCAGGAGACCAATTAGTCACATCAGAACCCTTCTTGGTCAAATCCGTCAAAGGTTTAACCACGCTAGAAAAATTAGCGATGAAACGACTGTAAAAATTAGCAAAACCCAAGAACTTCATAAGACTCTTAACATACGTAGTCTGAGTCCAGTCATGAATAGCCTCCTGGACCTTGACTGGGTCCATCTCCACAGTAGAAGGAGAAAAAATAAAACCCAAAAAGGAGACCTTCTGTACTCCGAAGAGGCATTTTGAGCCCTTCACAAATAAAGCATTAGCACGCAGGACCTGAAACACCATCCTGACCTGCTTCACATGGGACTCCCAATCATCAGAAAAGACCAAAATGTCATCCAGATAAACAATCATAAATTTATCCAGATATTCTCGGAAGATGTCATGCATGAAGGACTGAAACACAGAAGGAGCATTAGAGAGTCCAAAAGGCATCACTAAGTACTCAAAATGGCCTTCGGGCGTATTAAATGCTGTTTTCCATTCATCTCCCTGCTTAATGCGCACAAGGTTATATGCACCACGGAGATCTATCTCAGTGAACCAACTGGCCCCCTTAATCCGAGCAAACAAATCAGACAATAGTGGCAAAGGATACTGAAATTTGACTGTGATTTTATTCAGAAGACGATAATCTATATAAGGTCTCAAAGAACCGTCCTTCTTGGCCACAAAAAAAAATCCTGCACCAAGAGGGGAAGAGGATGGGCGAATATATCCCTTCTCCAAAGACTCCCTTATATAACTCCGCATCGCGGCATGCTCTGGTATAGACAAATTAAAAAGTCGTCCCTTAGGGAATTTACTACCAGGAATTAAATTTATAGCACAGTCACAATCCCTATGAGGGGGCAGGGCACTGGACCTGGGCTCATTAAATACATCCTGGTAGTCAGACAGAAACTCAGGGACCTCAGAAGGAGTGGAAGAAGCAATAGACACCAACAGAGTATCGCCATGAATTCCCTGACAACCCCAACTTGACACAGACATAGCTTTCCAATCTAAAACTGGATTATGAGCCTGCAGCCATGGCAGACCCAAAACGACAACATCATGCAAATTATGCAGAACGAGAAAGCGAATCACCTCCTGATGTACGGGAGTCATGCACATGGTTATTTGCATCCAATACTGAGGCTTATTCTCAGCCAATGGCGTAGCATCAATTCCCCTCAGAGGAATAGGAAATTCCAAAGGCTCCAGGACAAAACCACAGCGCCTGGCAAACGAAAAATCCATCAGATTCAGGGCAGCACCCGAATCCACAAAAGCCATAACCGGGTAGGACGACAAAGAACAAATCAAAGTAACAGACAAAATAAATTTAGGCTGTATCGTACCAATGGTGACAGGTTTAGCGATTTTTTTTAAACGTTTAGAGCATGCTGAGATAACATGAGTAGAATCACCACAGTAAAAGCACAACCCATTTTGACGTCTATGACTTTGTCGCTCAATTCTGGTCAGAGTTCGGTCACATTGCATAAACTCAGGTCTCTGTTCAGAAAATACCGCCAAAGGATGAACAGATTTGCGCTCCCGCAAACGCCGATCAACCTGAATGGCTAAAGCCATAGAATCACTCAGACTTGTAGGGGTGGGAAACCCCACCATAACATTCTTAACGGCCTCAGAAAGACCTTCTCTGAAATTTGCAGCCAGGGCACACTCATTTCATTGAGTAAGCACCGACCATTTCCGAAATTTTTGACAATACACCTCTGCTTCATCCAGACCTTGAGAGATAGCCTTCAACGCTTTTTCTGCCTGATTCTCAAGATTAGGCTCCTTATAAAGCAGTCCAAGAGCCAGAAAAAATGCATCTACATTGAGCAATGCAGGATCTCCTGGCGCCAGAGAGAAGGCCCAATCTTGAGGGTCGCCGCGCAACAAGGAGATAACAATTTTAACTTGCTGAGCGGAATCACCAGAGGAACGAGGTCTCAGAGACAGAAATAACTTACAATTATTCTTAAAATTCTGAAACCTAGATCTATCTCCAGAAAACAACTCAGGAATGGGTATCTTTGGTTCTGACATAGGGCTATGAATAACAAAATCCTGAATACTTTGCACCCGTGCAGTAAGATGATCCACACTAGAAGTCAGAGTCTGAATATTCATGTCTGCAGCTGAGCTCAAAACCACCCAGAGTTCAAGGGGATGAAATAAACTAAACAGACTGCAGCAAAGGAAAAGCGGGAGGAAAAAAAAAATGTACTCAGGTCTTCTTTTTATCCCACTTCTGCGATGCATTAAACACTTTTTTTTTTGGCCTGCTATACTGTTATGATCCTTAGTGGTTGAGGATCACGAATTACTCCAGCTAAGTAACAAACATAGGAGAAGCTCTAGGGAGGTGGCAAACTGGACTGACCGCAAATCTGAACCTATCCAAACACACTAGAAGTAGCCGGTGAACGTGCCTAAAAAATCCTAGACGTCTCGAGCCAGCCTGAGGAACTAACTACCCCTAGAGAGAAAGAAAGACCTCTCTTGCCTCCAGAGAAATAATCCCCAAAGATATAGAAGCCCCCAACAAATAATAACGGTGAGGTAAGAGGAAGGCACATACACAGGGGTGAAAACAGATTCAGCAAATGAGGCCCACTAATACTAGATAGCAGAAAATAGTAAGGAGTCTGTGCGGTCAGTAAAAAACCCTAACAAAATATCCACACTGAGATTTCAAGAACCCCCGCACCAACTAACGGTGTGGGGGGAGAAACTCAGTCCCCTAGAGCAACCAGCCAGCGAGGAGATCACATCTTAGCAAGCTGGACAAGAAACATGATGAATGCTGATAATCAAAAAATGAACGGACAAAAAACTTAGCTTGTTCTGGAGAGGCTGGGAGCAAGGTAATCACAAGGAATCTGAAGAGCACTGAATACATTGCTAGCAGGCAAGGAACTGAGTATCCAGGTGAGTTAAATAGGAAATGAACCAAGGATAACGAACCAGCTGATGCAGCCAACCTGCAGAAGACAACACTACACAGTACCGCGTGTGACCACTAGAGGGAGCCTAAAAATAGAGTTCACAACATGTCTGTAGTTATTTTGAATAGGGTTGAGCGAAACGGATCGTTCATTTTCATAAGTCGCCGACTTTTGGCAAAGTCGGCGTCTCATGAAACCCGACCCGATCCCTGTGTGGGGTCGGCCATGCGGTACGCGATCTTGGCGCCAAAGTCGCGTTTTGTATGACGCGTTTAGCGACATTTTTTCAGCCAATGAAGGAGTGTGGGCAGAGTGATGACATAGGGGTTAGGGGCGTGCACGCCTATGATCATTTTAGCGCTTGTGCGCAGCAGGGATTTGCAACGTTTAAAATGAAATTTTCGGGGCTGGGACGGATGGGGAGAGAGAGAGAGAGAGAGAGAGAGAAAAAAAAAAATCCCCATTGACGTGCATAGGGTTTCGTGTTCCGGCCGATCCTCGACTTTTCGCAGTAATCGGCCGATTTCGCCCGACTCGACTTTTCAAAAAGTCGTGTTTCGCAAAAGATGACTCGACCCTAAAAAGGTCAAGGTCGCTCAACCCTAATTTTGAAGAAGGGTTCACTGTGAACCAGAAATGCGTAAATAAAGCTACCTAAATCTACCTTGGAGTGTGGAACTCTTTTCATCTACATCAGTGCGGTCATCTTCAAGCACATATCCTTCACCATATACCCATTGTACGCAGAGGAAGGGGATCTTCTACCTGCTCTCATGACTGTAGTGGCTGATTTTAACAACACAAGCTTTTATTGGTGTTGTGACAATCACAAATCCATCAGTGAGCAATCTCTCACCCCTACCCTTAACGTATCATTAAGTGTCACTCTATATGCGCACGCTAGTCTCCTCTCTTTTCTTTCTTGTAGCTTTTTTTGGTCTCTCATACAATGCAAACAGTCATGAAACATTCCTGTTCTTATAATATTCTGTAGCATACGCTCAGAACAGCAGTGACAAGGAAGACATTATAAGTAGGGAGGAGTGAATAAATTCAGATAACTCTTTATCTGAATAGCTATAGCGCTTATCGAATAGCTGCATTGGGAACCCGGATACCTGGAGCGCCCCCGATAATCAGCTGTTCGGCACCGCTGCTGCATGTGTATAGCTTTTCGGATAAGGAGTTATCTGAAGCTATTCGCTCATCCCTAATCACGAGATATTGCAATGCAAGAAGTTAACTCTTAACCCCTTTCTGACATATGACGTACTATCTCATCGGGCTGGTATGGGCCCGTATGACCACCAATGGGATAGTACGTCATCATTAGTGTTGAGCATTCCGATACTGCAAGTATATTTTTGTGATATCGGGTATCGGTATCGAAACAACATTAATGTAAAAATGTGTAAAAGAGAGAATTAAAATAAAAAATATTGCTATACTCACCTCTCCGACGCAGCCTGCACCTTACCGAGGGAAGCGGCAGCGTTCTTTGTTTAAAATTCGCGCTTTTCTTTCCTTTACGTGAGTCCCGGCTTGTGATTGGTTGCGTGCCGCCCATGTGACCGGGACGCAACCAATCACAGCAAGCCGTGACGTAATTTCAGGTCCTTCAGGATTTTAAAATTACGTTCCGGCGTTGTGATTGGTTGCGTCGCAGTCACATGGGCGACGCAACCAATCACAGCAAGCCGTGACGTAATTTCAGGTCCTTAAGGATTTTAAAATTACGTCCCGGCTTTGTGATTGGTTGCGTCGCAGTCACATGGGAGACGCAACCAATCACAAGCCGTGACGTCACGGGAGGCTGGACACGCGCGCATTTTAAAATGGGCGCGTGTCCAGCCTCCCGTGACATCCCGGCTTGTGATTGGTTGCGCCGCGATCAACCAATCACAAGCCGGGAGGCTGGACATGCGCGCATTTTAAAATTTTAAAATGCGCGCGTGTCCAGCCTCCCGGCTTGTGATTGGTTGACCGCGGCGCAACCAATCACAAGCCGGGACGTCACGGGAGGCTGGACACGCGCCCATTTTAAAAAGCGCGCGTGTCCAGCCTCCCGTGACATCACGGCTTGTGATTGGTTAATGGCGGCCATGTTGCCGGGACGCGGACCAATCACAGCAAGCCGTGACGTAATTTCGTCACGGCTTGCTGTGATTGGTCCGCGTCCCGGCAACATGGCGCCGTGACCAATCATAAGCCGGGACGTCACTGGAGGCTGGACACGCGCCCATTTTAAAAAGCGCGCGTGTCCAGCCTCCCGTGACATCACGGCTTGTGATTGGTTAATGGCGGCCATGTTGCCGGGACGCGGACCAATCACAGCAAGCCGTGACGTAATTTCGTCACGGCTTGCTGTGATTGGTCCGCGTCCCGGCAACATGGCCGCCCTGACCAATCACAAGCCGGGACTTCACGTAACCAAGTAAAAGCGCGAATTTTAAACAAACAACGCTGCCGGTTCCCTCGCTGAGGTCCAGGCTGCGTCGGACAGGTGAGTATAGCGATATTTTTTATTTTAATTCTTTCTTTTACACATTTATATGGATCCCAGGGCCTGAAGGAGAGTTTCCTCTCCTTCAGACCCTGGGAACCATCAGGAATACCGTCCGATACTTGAGTCCCATTGACTTGTATTGGTATCGGGTATCGGTATCGGATTGGATCCGATACTTTGCCGGTATCGGCCGATACTTTCCGATACCGATACTTTCAAGTATCGGACGGTATCGCTCAACACTAGTCATCACTGATCAGACGCGCTCACGGGGGGAGTGCGGCCCATCGGGGCCGGGTGTCAGCTGACTATCGCAGCAGACATCCGGCACTATGTGCCAGGAGCGGTCACGGACCACTCCTGGCACATTAACCCCCAGAACACTGCGATCAAACATGATCGCAGCGTTTCGGCTGCATAGGGAAGTGCTTCCCTGAAACCCTCAGAGCAACGCGATGTGATCACGTTGCTCCAAGGGTCTCTTACCTCCAAATCCCTGCAGGATCCGGATGCAAAATGGCCATGGGGGGCCTTCCGGGTCCTGCAGGGGATGGCTTGCAAGCACCTGCTCAGAGCAGGTGCCGGCAATCCTCCCTGCAGTGCCTGTCAGATCGCTGATCTGACACAATGCACTGCAAAGTGTCAGATCAGCGATCTGACAATATATAGTCATGGGCTGGGGCAAGTAAAAGTAAAAAAAAAAATATTTACATGTGTAAAAAAAAAAAATCCTAAATAAAGAAAATAATATACAGTGGGGCAAAAAAGTATTTAGTCAGTCAGCAATAGTGCAAGTTCCACCACTTAAAAAGATGAGAGGCGTCTGTAATTTACATCATAGGTAGACCTCAACTATGGGAGACAAACTGAGAAAAAAAAATCCAGAAAATCACATTGTCTGTTTTTTTATCATTTTATTTGCATATTATGGTGGAAAATAAGTATTTGGTCAGAAACAAACAATCAAGATTTCTGGCTCTCACAGACCTGTAACTTCTTCTGTAAGAGTCTCCTCTTTCCTCCACTCATTACCTGTAGTAATGGCACCTGTTTAAACTTGTTATCAGTATAAAAAGACACCTGTGCACACCCTCAAACAGTCTGACTCCAAACTCCACTATGGTGAAGACCAAAGAGCTGTCAAAGGACACCAGAAACAAAATTGTAGCCCTGCACCAGGCTGGGAAGACTGAATCTGCAATAGCCAACCAGCTTGGAGTGAAGAAATCAACAGTGGGAGCAATAATTAGAAAATGGAAGACATTCAAGACCACTGATAATCTCCCTCGATCTGGGGCTCCACGCAAAATCCCACCCCGTGGGGTCAGAATGATCACAAGAACAGTGAGCAAAAATCCCAGAACCACGTGGGGGGACCTAGTGAATGAACTGCAGAGAGCTGGGACCAATGTAACAAGGCCTACCATAAGTAACACACTACGCCACAATGGACTCAGATCCTGCAGTGCCAGACGTGTCCCACTGCTTAAGCCAGTACATGTCCGGGCCCGTCTGAAGTTTGCTAGAGAGCATTTGGATGATCCAGAGGAGTTTTGGGAGAATGTCCTATGGTCTGATGAAACCAAACTGGAACTGTTTGGTAGAAACACAACTTGTCGTGTTTGGAGGAAAAAGAATACTGAGTTGCATCCATCAAACACCATACCTACTGTAAAGCATGGTGGTGGAAACATCATGCTTTGGGGCTGTTTCTCTGCAAAGGGGCCAGGACTAGGGTTGAGCGACTTTCATTTTTTTAAGATCGAGTCTGGTTTTGTGAAACCCGATTTAGTCCAGAGTCGAGTCGAGTGAAGTCGGCCGATTATCGCTAAAAGTCGGGGATCGACCGAAACACGAAACCCAATGCAAGTCAATGGGGAAGCATAGCCGGCAGTGAGTGGAGGCCAGGAAAACACCTACAGTGCACATTTTACTGCCAAAAACATCCATTCTTGTTTTCTGAAGCTTGTCAATCTTAATTAACTTTATAATAATAGTTGGGCACTGGAAATTGGGGGTCATTTGGCAAAAGTTGTGGGGGTAGGGCTGGTTCAAGGTTTTAGTGGGCCCAGGAAACATGGACTACGTCATGGCGGTGGAGCAGGGAGAGGTAAGTATTTCAACGTTGCAAGTGCTGTGATCCTGAGCAAGCAGGGGGGGCCCACTCGTTCGCATTGGCACTGGCACAGGGCCCCTCAAAGTACGGCGGTGTGTTTGCATGGCGGGGGCGCCTCCCACCAGCAGCGACACTTTTGCGTACTCTGAGTGGCCCTGTGCCAGTGACGTCGCCAACGAGTATGCCCCCCCACCTGATGAAGGAACCTGCACTTTCATCTGCACCTTCCTCTTTGTCCCTGTGTAAGGTGGTATAATATGCGGGAAGGGGAACCTTACTTTCAGCAGGGTCAGATTCTGGCTGTGTAGAGTACAAGGGGAATGTAGTGGTCTAGGTCAATGTACCAGCAGACTCATCTAGCAGTGGCTGGGCAATGGGCAGGATGATGAGGAAACAGATATAGGGCCAAAGAATAAAGTAGGCTAAATGCAGATCAAAATTGGTAACAGGACTAAACAGGCGGCATTGCTTTGTTCAGTTGAGTAGCAAACCCAAGAGCAGCAGACACTGTTTCAAGGGCCTAACCACACTAGTAGGCCAAATGCAGTTTAATATCTGATAGTATAGGCCGAAAGCCAGAATGTGGAAGCTCAGCTTTGTTCAGTTGAGGACAACACCAGGGAGGGGCAGACACCGTTAGTAGGCCCTAACCACCATTTTGTTTTTTAAAAAACACTTAATGAGAGCCAGAAGGTTGAAGCTCAGCTTTATTCAGTTGAGGGCAACACCAGGGAGGGGCAGACACCGTTAGTAGGCCCTAAACACCATTTTGTTTTTTAAAAAACACTTAATGAGAGTCAGAAGGTTGAAGCTCAGCTTTATTCAGTTGAGGGCAACACCAGGCAGGGGCAGACACTGTTAGTAGGCCGGAACCACCATTTTGTTTTTTAAAAAACACTTAATGAGAGCCAGAAGGTTGAAGCTCAGCTTTATTCAGTTGAGGGCAACACCAGGCAGGGGCAGACACCGTTAGTAGGCCGGAACCAGCAATGTGTTTAAAAACAGCAGTTAATCAGAGCCGGAAGGTAGAAGCTCAGCTTTATTCAGTTGAGGGCAACACCAGGGAGGGGCAGAAGCCGTTAGTAGGCCCTAACCACCATTTTGTTTTTTAAAAAACACTTAATGAGAGCCAGAAGGTTGAAGCTCAGCTTTATTCAGTTGAGGGCAACACCAGGGAGGGGCAGACACCGTTAGTAGGCCCTAACCACCATTTTGTTTTTTAAAAAACACTTAATGAGAGCCAGAAGGTTGAAGCTCAGCTTTATTCAGTTGAGGGCAACACCAGGGAGGGGCAGACACCGTTAGTAGGCCCTAAACACCATTTTGTTTTTTAAAAAACACTTAATGAGAGCCAGAAGGTTGAAGCTCAGCTTTATTCAGTTGAGGGCAACACCAGGCAGGGGCAGACACCGTTAGTAGGCCGGAACCAGCAATGTGTTTAAAAACAGCAGTTAATCAGAGCCGGAAGGTAGAAGCTCAGCTTTATTCAGTTGAGGGCAACACCAGGGAGGGGCAGAAGCCGTTAGTAGGCCCTAACCACCATTTTGTTTTTTAAAAAACACTTAATGAGAGCCAGAAGGTTGAAGCTCAGCTTTATTCAGTTGAGGGCAACACCAGGCAGGGGCAGACATCGTTAGTAGGCCCTAAACACCATTTTGTTTTTTAAAAAACACTTAATGAGAGCCAGAAGGTTGAAGCTCAGCTTTATTCAGTTGAGGGCAACACCAGGCAGGGGCAGAAACCGTTAGTAGGCCGGAACCACCATTTTGTTTTTTAAAAAACACTTAATGAGAGCCAGAAGGTTGAAGCTCAGCTTTATGCAGTTGAGGGCAACACCAGGCAGGGGCAGACACCGTTAGTAGGCCGGAACCAGCAATGTGTTTAAAAACAGCAGTTAATCAGAGCCGGAAGGTAGAAGCTCAGCTTTATTCAGTTGAGGGCAACACCAGGGAGGGGCAGAAGCCGTTAGTAGGCCCTAACCACCATTTTGTTTTTTAAAAAACACTTAATGAGAGCCAGAAGGTTGAAGCTCAGCTTTATTCAGTGGAGGGCAACACCAGGGAGGGGCAGACACCGTTAGTAGGCCCTAACCACCATTTTGTTTTTAAAAAAACACTTAATGAGAGCCAGAAGGTTGAAGCTCAGCTTTATTCAGTTGAGGGCAACACCAGGCAGGGGCAGACACCGTTAGTAGGCCGGAACCACCATTTTGTTTTTTAAAAAACACTTAATGAGAGCCAGAAGGTTGAAGCTCAGCTTTATTCAGTTGAGGGCAACACCAGGCAGGGGCAGACACCGTTAGTAGGCCGGAACCACCATTTTGTTTTTTAAAAAACACTTAATGAGAGCCAGAAGGTTGAAGCTCAGCTTTATTCAGTTGAGGGCAACACCAGGCAGGGGCAGACACCGTTAGTAGGCCGGAACCAG
Source organism: Ranitomeya variabilis (assembly GCF_051348905.1). Taxonomy (NCBI): domain Eukaryota; kingdom Metazoa; phylum Chordata; class Amphibia; order Anura; family Dendrobatidae; genus Ranitomeya; species Ranitomeya variabilis. The sequence goes on from NC_135235.1 coordinate 507,750,069, forward strand.
CAATGTGTTTAAAAACAGCAGTTAATCAGAGCCGGAAGGTAGAAGCTCAGCTTTATTCAGTTGAGGGCAACACCAGGGAGGGGCAGAAGCCGTTAGTAGGCCCTAACCACCATTTTGTTTTTTAAAAAACACTTAATGAGAGCCAGAAGGTTGAAGCTCAGCTTTATTCAGTTGAGGGCAACACCAGGCAGGGGCAGACATCGTTAGTAGGCCCTAAACACCATTTTGTTTTTTAAAAAACACTTAATGAGAGCCAGAAGGTTGAAGCTCAGCTTTATTCAGTTGAGGGCAACACCAGGCAGGGGCAGAAACCGTTAGTAGGCCGGAACCACCATTTTGTTTTTTAAAAAACACTTAATGAGAGCCAGAAGGTTGAAGCTCAGCTTTATGCAGTTGAGGGCAACACCAGGCAGGGGCAGACACCGTTAGTAGGCCGGAACCAGCAATGTGTTTAAAAACAGCAGTTAATCAGAGCCGGAAGGTAGAAGCTCAGCTTTATTCAGTTGAGGGCAACACCAGGGAGGGGCAGAAGCCGTTAGTAGGCCCTAACCACCATTTTGTTTTTTAAAAAACACTTAATGAGAGCCAGAAGGTTGAAGCTCAGCTTTATTCAGTGGAGGGCAACACCAGGGAGGGGCAGACACCGTTAGTAGGCCCTAACCACCATTTTGTTTTTAAAAAAACACTTAATGAGAGCCAGAAGGTTGAAGCTCAGCTTTATTCAGTTGAGGGCAACACCAGGCAGGGGCAGACACCGTTAGTAGGCCGGAACCACCATTTTGTTTTTTAAAAAACACTTAATGAGAGCCAGAAGGTTGAAGCTCAGCTTTATTCAGTTGAGGGCAACACCAGGCAGGGGCAGACACCGTTAGTAGGCCGGAACCACCATTTTGTTTTTTAAAAAACACTTAATGAGAGCCAGAAGGTTGAAGCTCAGCTTTATTCAGTTGAGGGCAACACCAGGCAGGGGCAGACACCGTTAGTAGGCCGGAACCAGCAATGTGTTTAAAAACAGCAGTTAATCAGAGCCGGAAGGTAGAAGCTCAGCTTTATTCAGTTGAGGGCAACACCAGGGAGGGGCAGAAGCCGTTAGTAGGCCCTAACCACCATTTTGTTTTTTAAAAAACACTTAATGAGAGCCAGAAGGTTGAAGCTCAGCTTTATTCAGTTGAGGGCAACACCAGGGAGGGGCAGACACCGTTAGTAGGCCCTAACCACCATTTTGTTTTTTAAAAAACACTTAATGAGAGCCAGAAGGTTGAAGCTCAGCTTTATTCAGTTGAGGGCAACACCAGGCAGGGGCAGACACCGTTAGTAGGCCGGAACCACCATTTTGTTTTTTAAAAAACACTTAATGAGAGCCAGAAGGTTGAAGCTCAGCTTTATTCAGTTGAGGGCAACACCAGGCAGGGGCAGACACCGTTAGTAGGCCGGAACCAGCAATGTGTTTAAAAACAGCAGTTAATCAGAGCCGGAAGGTAGAAGCTCAGCTTTATTCAGTTGAGGGCAACACCAGGGAGGGGCAGAAGCCGTTAGTAGGCCCTAACCACCATTTTGTTTTTTAAAAAACACTTAATGAGAGCCAGAAGGTTGAAGCTCAGCTTTATTCAGTTGAGGGCAACACCAGGCAGGGGCAGACACCGTTAGTAGGCCGGAACCAGCAATGTGTTTAAAAACAGCAGTTAATCAGAGCCGGAAGGTAGAAGCTCAGCTTTATTCAGTTGAGGGCAACACCAGGCAGGGGCAGACACCGTTAGTAGGCCGGAACCAGCAATGTGTTTAAAAACAGCAGTTAATCAGAGCCGGAAGGTAGAAGCTCAGCTTTATTCAGTTGAGGGCAACACCAGGCAGGGGCAGACACCGTTAGTAGGCCGGAACCAGCAATGTGTTTAAAAACAGCAGTTAATCAGAGCCGGAAGGTAGAAGCTCAGCTTTATTCAGTTGAGGGCAACACCAGGCAGGGGCAGACACCGTTAGTAGGCCGGAACCAGCAATGTGTTTAAAAACAGCAGTTAATCAGAGCCGGAAGGTAGAAGCTCAGCTTTATTCAGTTGAGGGCAACACCAGGGAGGGGCAGAAGCCGTTAGTAGGCCGGAACCAGCATTTTGTTTTTTAAAAAACACTTAATGAGAGCCAGAAGGTTGAAGCTCAGCTTTATTCAGTTGAGGGCAACACCAGGCAGGGGCAGACACCGTTAGTAGGCCGGAACCACCATTTTGTTTTTTAAAAAACACTTAATGAGAGCCAGAAGGTAGAAGCTCAGCTTTATTCAGTTGAGGACAACTTGAATTAGGGACTGCATACAGACTTAGCAGGCTGTCCCCTGTGTGGACCATGCATCCAATACATTAACCCATTGAGCCACAAAGGACACGTAACCTTCCGTGGCCATGCCTACAGGTCCATGTGTCTGTTGTCAGGTGTACCTTTGTCAGTGTAGGCCTATTGGAAGGAGGGACCGCAGACAGGCTTCGAAGGCCTAACACAATAAAATGGGCTGGCTGTAGGCACTTTAAAATTGGTTCCAGGGGTACACGGGCAGCAGTGGTCTGGTCAGTGGAGGCCTAGTGGAAGGAGGGACCGCAGACAGGCTTCGAAGGCCTAACACAATAAAATGGGCTGGCTGTAGGCACTTTAAAATTGGTTCCAGGGGTACACGGGCAGCAGTGGTCTGGTCAGTGGAGGCCTAGTGGAAGGAGGGACCGCAGACAGGCTTCGAAGGCCTAAAATAACAAACAATAGGCTCATGGCAGTTTTACAGCGGTTACATGGATACACGGGCAGGCAGCTTGGTGGTGAGTGGAGGAGTATTTAAAGTAGGGACCGCAGACAGGCTATCAAAGGCCTAAAATAACAAACAATAGGCTCATGGCAGTTTTACAGCGGTTACATGGATACACGGGCAGGCAGCTGGTGATGAGTGGAGGAGTATTTAAAGTAGGGACCGCAGACAGGCTATCAAAGGCCTAAAATAACAAACAATAGGCTCATGGCAGTTTTACAGCGGTTACATGGATACACGGGCAGGCAGCTTGGTGGTGAGTGGAGGAGTATTTAAAGTAGGGACCGCAGACAGGCTATCAAAGGCCTAAAATAACAAACAATAGGTTCATGGCAGTTTTACAGCGGTTACATGGATACACAGGCAGCTTGGTGGTGTGTGGAGGAGTATTTAAAGTAGGGACCGCAGACAGGCTATCAAAGGCCTAAAATAACAAACAATAGGCTCATGGCAGTTTTACAGCGGTTACATGGATACACGGGCAGGCAGCTTGGTGGTGAGTGGAGGAGTATTTAAAGTAGGGACCGCAGACAGGCTATCAAAGGCCTAAAATAACAAACAATAGGCTCATGGCAGTTTTACAGCGGTTACATGGATACACAGGCAGCTTGGTGGTGAGTGGAGGAGTATTTAAAGTAGGGACCGCAGACAGGCTATCAAAGGCCTAAAATAACAAACAATAGGCTCATGGCAGTTTTACAGTGGTTACATGGATACACGGGCAGGCAGCTGGTGATGAGTGGAGGAGTATTTAAAGTAGGGACCGCAGACAGGCTATCAAAGGCCTAAAATAACAAACAATAGGCTCATGGCAGTTTTACAGCGGTTACATGGATACACAGGCAGCTTGGTGGTGAGTGGAGGAGTATTTAAAGTAGGGACCGCAGACAGGCTATCAAAGGCCTAAAATAACAAACAATAGGCTCATGGCAGTTTTACAGCGGTTACATGGATACACGGGCAGGCAGCTGGTGATGAGTGGAGGAGTATTTAAAGTAGGGACCGCAGACAGGCTATCAAAGGCCTAAAATAACAAACAATAGGCTCATGGCAGTTTTACAGCGGTTACATGGATACACGGGCAGGCAGCTGGTGATGAGTGGAGGAGTATTTAAAGTAGGGACCGCAGACAGGCTATCAAAGGCCTAAAATAACAAACAATAGGCTCATGGCAGTTTTACAGCGGTTACATGGATACACGGGCAGGCAGCTGGTGATGAGTGGAGGAGTATTTAAAGTAGGGACCGCAGACAGGCTATCAAAGGCCTAAAATAACAAACAATAGGCTCATGGCAGTTTTACAGCGGTTACATGGATACACGGGCAGGCAGCTGGTGATGAGTGGAGGAGTATTTAAAGTAGGGACCGCAGACAGGCTATCAAAGGCCTAAAATAACAAACAATAGGCTCATGGCAGCTTTACAGCGGTTACATGGATACACAGGCAGCTTGGTGGTGAGTGGAGGAGTAGTGCAAGGAGTGTCTGTCCCAGTACTCCCAAAATATAAATAGATGTTAATGTCTCGCAAAACAACCAAAACAAAAAAAAAGGTGGCATACTTAGGTACAGGGGTGGGCTCATCTACTGAGTTTCTGACATAGTAATTTGGCAGTAACTATTTAATGGTGCCAATATAGGACACAGACACAGACTACTTTAAGTTGCATCATAGATGTCTACAAATTTGTATTGTCAGTGCCAGACATTGAATGATGTCAGCGAATAGACTAAAGATTGGTGGAGCTGTGCGACATAATTTTGCACGTGGTAGAGCACATTTTGAGCTGGGGTAGGGGGGAACTCTCTTGAGGCCGGCGGGACCGCCCCAGGGCCCCTCATGTTACAACGGTGTGTCTGACGTTGGGTGCGCACCGCCACCGCCAGAGACACTACATTGTACTATGAGGGACCCAGTAGCAATGCCGTCAACCAAAAGCGAGCACACCCACCTCTTCAGACAAACAGCAGTCTCACGGGTGCTTGCGCCAAGTCGCGATACCACGGCCCCGTGTGGGGAGTTTTGCCATTTAGGGAGGTGTAAACATGTCGTATGCTGTACAATCAGCTGCAGCAAATTAGACATTAGAAAAGTAATTCACAGGCAAGAGCTTTTCATAGGAAAGCTAGGTGTCGGCCGGGCAAGGTGGGGCAAAAGATTTCGAAATCCAGTTGTGGTTCATTTTAATGAATGTTAGATCGTCAACATTTTGGGTAGCCAGACGAGTCCTTTTTTCAGTTAATATTGAACCTGCAGCACTGAATACTCTTTCTGATAGGACACTTGCTGCCGGGCAAGCAAGCTCCTGCAATGCATATTCTGCCAATTCTGGCCAGGTGTCTAATTTGGAGGCCCAGTAATCAAATGGGAATGACGGTTGAGGGAGAACATCGATAAGGGATGAAAAATAGTTAGTAACCATACTGGACAAATGTTGTCTCCTGTCACTTTCAATTGATGCAGCAGTACCTGTCCTGTCTGCGGTCATAGCAAAATCACTCCACAACCTGGTCAGAAAACCCCTCTGTCCAACGCCACTTCTGATGTGTGCACCCCTAACACTCCTAGTCTGCTGCCCCCTGGAGCTCGTGTGAGAACGATCACGTGCGCTGTGTGCTGGGAATGCCTGAAGCAAACGGTCAACAAGAGTTGATTGTTTGGTTGCTAATATTAGTTCCAAGTTCTCATGTGGCATAATATTTTGCAATTTGCCTTTATAGCGTGGATCAAGGAGGCAGGCCAACCAGTAATCGTCATCGTTCATCATTTTCGTAATGCGTGTGTCCCTTTTTAGGATACGTAAGGCATAATCCGCCATGTGGGCCAAAGTTCCAGTTGTCAAATCTCCGGTTGTGATTGGTTGAGGGGCAGTTGCAGGCAAATCTACGTCACTTGTGCCCCTCAAAAAACCAGAACCCGGCCGTGACACGCAACCAATTTCCTGTGCCCCCGGGAAAGGTTCGGCATTAAAAATATACTCATCCCCATCATCCTCCTCGTCCTCCACCTCCTCTTCGCCCGCTACCTCGTCCTGTACACTGCCCTGACCAGACAATGGCTGACTGTCATCAAGGCTTTCCTCTTCCTCTGGTGCAGACGCCTGCTCCTTTATGTGCGTCAAACTTTGCATCAGCAGACGCATTAGGGGGATGCTCATGCTTATTACGGCGTTGTCTGCACTAACCAGCCGTGTGCATTCCTCAAAACACTGAAGGACTTGACACATGTCTTGTATCTTAGACCACTGCACACCTGACAACTCCATGTCTGCCATCCTACTGCCTGCCCGTGTATCCTCCCACAAATAAATAACAGCACGCCTCTGTTCGCACAGTCTCTGAAGCATGTGCAGTGTTGAGTTCCACCTTGTTGCAACGTCTATGATGAGGCGATGCTGGGGAAGGTTCAAAGACCGCTGATAGGTCTGCATACGGCTGGCGTGTACAGGCGAACGTCGGATATGTGAGCAAAGTGCACGCACTTTGAGGAGCAGGTCGGAGAACCCAGGATAAGTTTTCAATAAGCACTGCACCACCAGGTTTAAGGTGTGAGCCAGGCAAGGAATGTGTTTCAGTTGGGAAAGGGAGATGGCAGCCATGAAATTCCTTCCGTTATCACTCACTACCTTGCCTGCCTCAAGATCTACTGTGCTCAGCCACGACTGCGTTTCTTGTTGCAAGAACTCGGACAGAACTTCCGCGGTGTGTCTGTTGTCGCCCAAACACTTCATAGCCAATACAGCCTGCTGACGCTTGGCAGTAGCTGGCCCATAATGGGACAACTGGTGTGCAACAGTGTCATCTGCCGATGGAGTGGTTGGCAGACTGCGTTCTGTGGAAGAGCTGTAGCTTCTGCAGGAGGACGAGGAGGAGGAGGAGGAGGGGGTGTGAACGCCTACAGCCAACTGTTTCCTAGACCGTGGGCTAGGCACAACTGTCCCTAAATTGATGTCGCCTGTGGACCCTGCATCCACCACATTCACCCAGTGTGCCGTGATGGACACATAACGTCCCTGGCCATGCCTACTGGTCCATGCATCTGTAGTCAGGTGCACCTTTGTACTCACAGATTGCCTGAGTGCATGGACGATGCGCTGTTTAACATGCTGGTGCAGGGCTGGGATGGCTTTTCTGGAAAAAAAGTGTCGACTGGGTAGCTCGTATCGTGGTTCAGCGTACTCCATCAGGGCTTTGAAAGCTTCGCTTTCAACTAACCGGTAGGGCATCATCTCTAACGAGATTAGTCTAGCTATGTGGGCGTTAAAACCCTGTGTACGCGGATGCGAGGATAAGTACTTCCTTTTTCTAACCAGAGTCTCATGTAGGGTGAGCTGGACTGGAGAGCTGGAGATCGTGGAACTTTCGGGTGTGCCGGTGTACATGGCAGACTGAGAGACGGTTGGAGACGGTATTGTTTCCGCCGGTGCCCTAGATGCAATATTTCCTCCTACAAAACTGGTGGTTCCCTGACCCTGACTGCTTTTGGCTGGCAAAGAAACCTGCACAGATACTGCCGGTGGTGCGGAAAATGGTGGCCTTACAGTGACGGAAGGGATGTTGCGTTGCTGACTAGCTTCATTGGCCGAGGGTGCTACAACCTTAAGGGACGTTTGGTAGTTAGTCCAGGCTTGAAAATGCATGGTGGTTAAGTGTCTATGCATGCAACTAGTATTTAGACTTTTCAGATTCTGACCTCTGCTTAAGCTAGTTGAACATTTTTGACAGATGACTTTGCGCTGATCAGTTGGATGTTGTTTAAAAAAATGCCAGACTGCACTCTTCCTAGACTCGGATCCCTTTTCATGGATTGCAGACTGAGCTTTAACCGGATGGCCACGCTGTTCTCCAACAGGTTTTGGCTTTGACACGCGTTTTGGGCCAGATACGGGCCCGGCAGATGGAACCTGTTGCGATGTTGATGCCTGCTGCGGCCCCTCCTCCACCTCCGCTTCTGAACTACTGCCGCCTGCACCCTGTTCCCCCAATGGCTGCCAATCGGGGTCAATAACTGGGTCATCTATTACCTCCTCTTCGAGCTCGTGTGCAACTTCGTCTGTGTCACTGTGTCGGTCGGTGGTATAGCGTTCGTGGCGGGGCAACATAGTCTCATCAGGGTCTGATTGTGGATCTGTACCCTGAGAGGGCAATGTGGTGGTCTGAGTCAAAGGAGCAGCATAGTACTCTGGCTGTGGCTGTGCATCAGTGCACTCCATGTCAAAATCTACTTGTAATGGGCATGGCCTGTTAAATGTTTCACTTTCTAAGCCAGGGACGGTATGTGTAAAGAGCTCCATGGAGTGACCCGTTGTGTCGCCTGCTGCATCCTTCTCTCTTGTTGTAGTTTTTGCTGAGGAGGACAAGGAAGCGACTTGTCCCTGACCGTGAACATCCACAAGCGACGCGCTGCTTTTACATTTACCAGTTTCGGAAGAGGAGGCAAAAGAGCTAGAGGCTGAGTCTGCAATGTAAGCCAAAACTTGGTGTTGCTGCTCCGCCTTTAAAAGCGGTTTTCCTACTCCCAGAAAAGAGAGCGTTCGAGGCCTTGTGTAGCCTGACGACGAAACTGGCTCCACAGCTCCAGACTTAGGTGGAATATTTTTATCCCCACGACCACCTGATGCTCCACTACCACTACCATCATTACCAGCTGACAATGAACGCCCACGACGACCTCTTGCACCAGACTTCCTCATTGTTTTAAAATCTTAACCAAAGTAACTTTATTTGTTGCTGTCAAACAACTTACACGGTGAGCTATAACTTCAGTATGATTTCAATATCCCTTAACAGGTTGGTGAGACCACAAGGAAAATCAGGCACAATGTTACACACTCTGTTTTCTGTGGCACAAAATCACAGAGATGACACACACGCAGGACTGTCACTCAAGCACTAATGTCAATATTAATCTCCCACCTAATTTATTTTTTTTTTTTCTCAGGGAGACTTTAGAAACCAAATAATATTAAAAAAAAAAAAAAAAAAAATAGCCTTTCTATGGCCCACTGAATGAGAGAGAGAGGTGGCACACCCAGGAGTCAAGACTGGCACACAAGCTGAAAGGGCAATATTACTCTCCCACTGTTTTTTTATGTATTTTTTGTTTTTTAAGGGAGACTTTAGAAACCCAATAATATTTAAAAAAAAAAAAAAAAAAAAAGGCTTTCTATGGCCCACAATTAGAGAGAGAGAGGTGGCACACCCAGGAGTCAAGACTGGCGCACAAGCTGAAAGGGCAATATTACTCTCCCACTGTTTTTTTAAGTTTTTTTTTATTTTCAGGGAGACTTTAGAAACCAAATAATATTAAAAAAACCAAAAAAATAAATAGCCTTTCTATGGCCCACTGAATGAGAGAGGTGGCACACCCAGGAGTCAAGACTGGCACACAAGCTGAAAGGGCAATATTACTCTCCCACTGTTTTTTTATGTATTTTTTGTTTTTTAAGGGAGACTTTAGAAACCCAATAATATTTAAAAAAAAAAAAAAAAAAGGCTTTCTATGGCCCACTGAATGAGAGAGAGAGGTGGCACACCCAGGAGTCAAGACTGGCACACAAGCTGAAAGGGCAATATTACTCTCCCACTGTTTTTTTATTTATTTATTTTTTTTTCAGGGAGACTTTAGAAACCAAATAATAAGAAAAAAAATAAATAAATAAATAGGCTTTCTATAGCCCACTGAATAAGAGATAGCACACACAGCAGTGGCACACAAGCCCTGACTGAGGCCAATATTTTTCTACCACTGATTGATGTAGTGTTTTTGTGTTGAGGTAGAATTTAGAACACAAATCACGGAAAAAATAAATAGGCTTTCTATGGCCCACTCAGTGAGAGATGGCACACACAGGGATGGCACTGTAGCAGAAATGCCAATCTTAATCTCCCACAAAAAAAAAAACAAAAAAAAAAAAACAGGGACTGTCCTACAATTACTATCTCCCTGCAGTAATCTAAGCCAGGTATGGCAGGCAGCAATAGGAGTGGACTGATGCACAAATTAAATAAAAAGTGTGGACAAACAAAAAAGATAGCTGTGCAGAAAGGAACAAGAGGATATGTGCTTTGAAAAAAGCAGTTGGTTTCCACAGTGGCGTACACACAGCAATACAGCTATCACGGAGCCTTCTAGGGCAGCCCAATGAGCTACAGCGCTGAGGAAAAAAAAAAAAAAATAGCTTCCACTGTTCCTGCACACCGAAGGTGGTGTTGGACAGTGGAAATCGCTACAGCACAAGCGGTTTGGTGGTTAGTGGACCCTGCCTAACGCTCTCCCTGCTTCTGACGAAGCGGCAGCAACCTCTCCCTAAGCTCAGATCAGCAGCAGTAAGATGGCGGTCGGCGGGAACGCCCCTTTATAGCCCCTGTGACGCCGCAGACAGCAAGCCAATCACTGCAATGCCCTTCTCTAAGATGGTGGGGACCAGGATCTATGTCATCACGCTGCCCACACTCTGCGTTCACCTTCATTGGCTGAGAAATGGCGCTTTTCGCGTCATTGAAACGCGACTTTGGCGCGAAAGTCGCGTACCGCATGGCCGACAAGCACAGGGGTCGGATCAGGTTTCATGAGACGCCGACTTAGCCAAAAGTCGGCGACTTTTGAAAATGATCGACCCGTTTCGCTCAACCCTAGCCAGGACGACTGATCCGGGTACATGAAAGAATGAATGGGGCCATGTATCGTGAGATTTTGAGTGCAAACCTCCTTCCATCAGCAAGGGCATTGAAGCTGAAACGTGGCTGGGTCTTTCAACATGACAATGATCCAAAGCACACCGCCAGGGCAACGAAGGAGTGGCTTCGTAAGAAGCATTTCAAGGTCCTGGAGTGGCCTAGCCAGTCTCCAGATCTCAACCCTATAGAAAACCTTTGGAGGGAGTTGAAAGTCCGTGTTGCCAAGCGAAAAGCCAAAAACATCACTGCTCTAGAGGAGATCTGCATGGAGGAATGGGCCAACATACCAACAACAGTGTGTGGCAACCTTGTGAAGACTTACAGAAAAAGTTTGACCTCTGTCATTGCCAACAAAGGATATATTACAAAGTATTGAGATGAAATTTTGTTTCTGACCAAATACTTATTTTCCACCATAATATGCAAATAAAATGATAAAAAAACAGACAATGTGATTTTCTGGATTTTTTTTCTCAGTTTGTCTCCCATAGTTGAGGTCTACCTATGATGTAAATTACAGACGCCTCTCATCTTTTTAAGTGGTGGAACTTGCACTATTGCTGACTGACTAAATACTTTTTTGCCGCACTGTATATATTGTTCCAATAAATAAATTTATTTATATAATTAATAAAAAAAAAACAATAAAAGTACACATATTTAGTATCGCCGTGTCCGTAATGACCCGACCTATAAAACTGTCCCACTAGTTAACCGCGTGGAATAACACGCGATCAAAAGAGGGATATAAAAAACATGGTACCACTAAAAACATCATCTTGTCCCACAAAAAAGGAGCCTCCATACAGCGTCATCAGCGAAAAAATAAAAAAGTTATAGTCCTCTGAATAAAGTGATGCAAAAATAATTATTTTTAGATAAAATAATTTTTATCGTATAAAAGCGCCAAAACATTTAAAAAATTATATAAATGAGGTATCGCTGTAATCGTACTGACCCAAAAAATAAAACTGCTTTATCAATTTTACCAAACGTGGAACGGTATAAACACCCCCCCCCCAAAAAAAAAAAAGAAATTCACGAATCACTGTTTTTTTGTCATTCTGCCTCACAAAAATCAGAATAAAAAGCGATCAAAAAATATCACGTGCCCGAAAATGGTACCAATAAAAACGTCAACTCGTCCGGCAAAAAACAAGACCTCACATGACTCTGTGGACCAAAAATATGGAAAAGTTATAGCTCTCAAAATGTGGAGACGCAAAAACAATTTTTTGCAATAAAAAACGTCTTTTAGTGTGTGACAGCTGGCAATTATAAAAATCTGCTACAAAACCAGCTATAAATAGTAAATCAAACCCCCCTTCATCACCCCCTTAGTTAGGGGAAAATAATAAAATTAAAAAAGTATTTATTTCCATTTTCCTATTAGGGTTAGGGTTGGGATTAAAGTTAGGGTTAGGGTTGGGGCTAAAGTTAGGGATGGGGCTAAAGTTAGGGATGGGGCTAAAGTTAGGGATAGGGTTTGGATTACATTTAGGGTTGGGATTAGGGTTAGGGGTGTGTCAGGGTTAGGAGTGCGGTTAGGGTTATGCTTGGGATTAGGGTTAGGGGTATGTTGGAGTTAGGGGTGTGGTTAGGGTTGGGATTAGGGTTAGTGGTTTGTTGGGTTTAGGGGTATGGTTGGGATTAGGGTTAGGGCATGTTCAGGTTAGGGGTGTGGTTAGGGTTATGGTTGGGATTAAGGTTAGGGGTGTGTTTGGGTTAGGGTTTCTTTTAGAATTGGGGGCTTCCACTGTTTAGGTACATCAGGGGCTCTCCAAATGCGACATGGCGTCCGATCTCAATTCCAGCCAATTTTGCATTGAAAAGTCAAACGGTGCTCCTTCCCTTCCGAGCTCTGCCATGCGCCCAAACAGTGGTTTACCCCCACATATGGGGTATCAGCGTACTCAGGACAAATTGCACAACTTTTGGAGTCCAATTTCTTCTGTTACCCTTGGGAAAAAAAAATTGGGGGCGAAAATATAATATTTGTGAAAAAATATGATTTTTTATTTTTACGGCTCTACATTATAAACTTCTGTGAAACACTTGGTGGGTCAAAGTGCTCACCACACATCTAGATAAGTTCCTCAGGGGGTCTACTTTCTAAAATGGTGTCACTTGTGGGGGGTTTCAATGTTTAGGCACATCAGGGGCTCTCCAAACGCAACATGGCGTCCCATCTCAATTCCAGTCAATTTTGCATTGAAAAGTCAAACGGCGCTCCTTCCCTTCTGAACTCTGCCATGCGCCCAAACCGTGGTTTACCCCCACATATGTACTCAGGACAAATTGCACAACAACTTTTGGGGTCAAATTTCTCCTGTTACCCTTGGTAAAATAAAACAAATTGGAGCTGAATAAATTTTTTGTGAAGAAAAGTTAAATGTTCATTTTTATTTAAACATTCCAAAAATTCCTGTGAAACACCTGAAAGGTTAATAAACTTCTTGAATGTGGTTTTGAGCACCTTCAAGGGTGCAGTTTTTAGAATGGTGTCACACTTGGGTATTTTCTATCATATAGACCCCTCAAAGTGACTTCAAATGTGATGTGGTCCTTAAAAAAATGGTGATGTAAAAAGGAGAAATTGCTGGTCAACTTTTAACCCATATAACTCCATAACAGAAAAAAAAAATTGGTTCCAAAATTGTGCTGATGTAAAGTAGCCATGTGGGAAATGTTACTTATTAAGTATTTTGTGTGACATATCTCTGTGATTTAAGGGCATAAAAATTCAAATTTGGAAAAAAAATTCACAAATAAAAGCAGGTATTATCAAAGAAATTTTACCACTATCATGAAGTACAATATGTCACGAGAAAACAGTGTTAGAATAATCAGGATCCGTTGAAGCGTTCCAGAGTTATAACCTCATAAAGGGACAGTGGTCAGAATTGAAAAAATTGGCCCGGTCATTAACGTTCAAACTACCCTTGGGGGTAAAAGGGTTAAAGGGAATCTGTCAGCAGCAGGGTCGGACTGGCCATCTGGCAATTCTGACAAATGCCAGAAGGGCCTGTCTGGTTGTGAGCTTCATTGTCTGCTACGTTGTTAACAGAGTTAGTGTTCTCAAGACACCCATACTGTTAAGAGTTGTGATGAAGCATACTTCCCAACTTTTGAAGATGGGAAAGAGGGAGAAAGTTTTTAGGACACACCTCTGACCACACCCATTCATAACAAGCCACACCCATATCCACGTCCCAGCCACACCCATTTAGCACTGCTGATCACACTGTTTCATAAAGAATAATTATAAACAAAAAAGTTCCCACGCTCGAGTTCATATGAGGACATCCAGCAGAGGGCGCCTCACCGCAACTCAAGGTAACTACAGGTCATTCCCCTGCAATCCATTCATTCCCCGGGGGTTTTACAGCCACAAGCACTGCTTTAGCATAGCTCCTGGCTGTAAAATGATTTAACCCCTTCAGATGGATTTACTTCGTGGGACGTGACTGATCATCGGAAGGTATGAGATATTGTTGATTTGTTATTTTTACTTTGTTACAGAACGAGGGTCTTCAGCTGGATTAAGAGAATAATAAAATATTACAACAACCTGTGTCTTTATTTCATTAACCCCTTCACCCCAAAGCCTGTTTTCACCTAAGTGACACGGCCAATTTTTACAATTCTGACCACTGTCACTTTATGAGGTCATAACTCTGAAACGCTTCAACGGATCCTGGTGATTCTGAGATTGTTTTCTCGTGACATATTGTACTTTATGATAGTGGTAAAACTTCTTCGATATGACTTGCATTTATTTGTGAAAAAAACAGAAATTTGTCGAAAATTATGAAAATTTAGCAATTTTCAAATTTTTCGTTTTTATGCCCTTAAATTAGAGAGTTATATCACATAATATAGTTAATAAACAACATTTCCCACATGTCTGCTTTACATCAGCACAATTTTGGAAACATAATTTTTTTTTGTTAGGGAGTTATAAGGGTTAAAAGTTGACCAGCGATTTCTCATTTTTGCAACAAAATTTGCAAAACCATTTTTTTTACGGACCACCTCACACTTGAAGTGACTTTGAGGGGTCTATATGACAGAAAATGTCCAAAAGTGACACCATTCTAAAAACTGCACCCCTCAAGGTACTCTAAACCACATTCAAAAAGTTTATTAACCCTTCAGGTGCTTCACAGGAATTTTTGGAATGTTTAAAAAAAATTGAACATTTAACTTTTTTTTCACAAAATTTTTACTTCAGATCCAATTTGTTTTATTTTACCAAGGGTAACAGGAGAAATTGGACCAAAAAAGTTGTTGTACAATTTGTCCTGAGTACGCCGATACCCCACATGTTGGGGTAAACCATTGATTGGGCACATGGCAGAGCTCGGAAGGGAAGGAGCGCCATTTGACTTTTCAATGCAAAATTGGCTGGAATTGAGATCGGAACCCATGTCGTGTTTGGAGAGCCCCTGACGTGCCTAAACAGTGGAAACCCCTACAAGTGACACCATTTTGGAAAGTAGACCCTCTAAGGAACTAATCTAGATGTGTGGTGAGCACTTTGAACCTCCAAGTGCTTCACAGAAGTTTATAATGTGGAGCCGTAAAAAAAATTAATATTAATTTTCACAAAAAATGATCTTTTTGCCCCAAATTTTTTATTTTCCCAAGGGTAGCAGGATAAATTGGACCCCAAAAGTTGTTGTGCAATTTGTCCTGAGTACGCTGATACTTCATATATGGGGATAAACCACTGTTTGGGCGCATGGCAGAGCTCGGAAGGGAAGGAGCGCCATTTGACTTTTCAATGCAAAATTGGCTGGAATTGAGATCGGAACCCATGTCGTGTTTGGAGAGCCCCTGACGTGCCTAAACAGTGGAAACCCCCACAAGTGACACCATTTTGGAAAGTAGACCCTCTAAGGAACTAATCTAGATGTGTGGTGAGCACTTTGAACCTCCAAGTGCTTCACAGAAGTTTATAATGTAGAGCCGTAAAAAAAAATTAATATTAATTTTCACAAAAAATGATATTTTTGCCCCAATTTTTTTATTTTCCCAAGGGTAGCAGGATAAATTGGACCCCAAAAGTTGTTGTGCAATTTGTCCTGAGTACGCTGATACTTCATATATGGGGATAAACCACTGTTTGGGCGCATGGCAGAGCTCGGAAGGGAAGGAGCGCCATTTGACTTTTCAATGCAAAATTGGCTGGAATTGAGATCGGAACCCATGTCGTGTTTGGAGAGCCCCTGACGTGCCTAAACAGTGGAAACCCCCACAAGTGACACCATTTTGGAAAGAAGACCCCCTAAGGAACTTATTTAGATGTGTGGTGAGCACTTTTAACCCCCAGTTGTTTCACTAAAGTTTAGAATGTAGCGCTGTGAAAATCAAAAAATCATTTTTTCTTTCCACAAAATGATGTTTTAGCCCGCAATTTTTTTTCCCCCAAGGGTAGCAGGAGAAATTGGACCACAAAAGTTATTGTCCAATTTGTCCTGAGTACGCTGATACCCCATACATTGGGGGGAACCACTGTTTGGGCGCACGGCAGAGCTCGGAAGGGAAGGAGCGCCGTTTGAAATGCAGACTTAGATGGATTGGTCTGCAGGTGTCATGTTGCATTTGCAGAGCCCCTGATGTACCTAAACAGTAGAAACCCCCCACAAGTGACCCCATATTGGAAACTAGACCCCCCACGGAACTTATCTAGATGTGTTGTGAGAACTTTGAACCAACAAGTGTTTCACTACAGTTTATCACGCAGAGCCATGAAAATAAAAATTTTTTTTTTTTCCACGAAAATTATATTTTAGCCCCCACATTTTTATTTTCCCAAGGGTAACAGGAGAAATTGGACAACAAAAGTTGTTGTCCAATTTGTCCTGAGTACGCTGATACTTCATATATGGGGATAAACCACTGTTTGGGCGCACGGCAGAGCTCGGAAGGGAAGGAGCGCCGTTTGAAATGCAGACTTAGATGGATTGGTCTGCAGGTGTCATGTTGCATTTGCAGAGCCCCTGATGTACCTAAACAGTAGAAACCCCCCACAAGTGACCCCATATTGGAAAGTAGACCCCCCACGGAACTTATCTAGATGTGTTGTGAGAACTTTGAACCCCCAAGTGCTTCACTACAGTTTATAACGCAGAGCCGCGAAAATAAAAAATATATTTTTTTCCACGAAAATTATATTTTAGCCCCCATGTTTTTATTTTCCCAAGGATAAGGCTGGTTTCACACTTGCGTTTTTTTTAAAAACGCATGTGTGAAAAAACGCATGTAATCGCGGTAAAACGCATGCGTTTTTTTAGACGCATGCGTTTTTATAGAAAAACACAAGAAAACAAGAAAAAACCAAAAAACCCTAACCCTACCCCTAACCCTACCCCTACCCCTAACCTGAAATACGTGGCACTGAAATACGTTTATATACGTATATACGTATATACGTATATAAGTGCCACGATATTTCAGTGGCCACGTATATAAGTGCCACGTATATAAGTGCCACGTATATAAGTGCCACGTATATAAGTGCCACGTATATAAGTGCCACGTATTTCATGTACATGCCACGATATTTAAGTGCCACGTATTTAAGTGCCACGTATTTAAGTGCCACGTATTTAAGTGCCACGTATTTAAGTGCCACGTATTTCACGTAAATGCCACGATATTTCACTGAAATACCGTGGCACTTAAATACGTGGCACTGAAATATCGTGGCACTGAAATATCGTGGCACTGAAATATCGTGGCACTGAAATACGTGGCACTGAAATACGTGGCACTGAAATACGTGGCACTGAAATACGTGGCACTGAAATACGTGGCACTGAAATACGTGGCACTATGACTGTCAGAAAATGTTCATTAAACGGTTAGGGATGAGTTTAGGGGTAGGGTTAGGGTTAGGGTTTGGATCCCTTTATCACCTTGATGGTGGTGGGTGACTTTTCAGTGTGTTCTGTTTTTTTTCTATAAAAACGCATGCGTTTTTAACGCAAACAAACGCGTTGAGATCGGACGCCATGTCGCGTTTGGAGAGCCCCTGATGTGCCTAAACAGTGAAAACTCCCCAATTCTAACTGAAACCCTAACCCCAACCCTAACCCTAGTCCTAACCCTAGCGCTACTTTCACACTAGCGTTTTTTTGCATACGTCGCAATGCGTCGTTTTGGCGAAAAAACGCATCCTGCAAAGTCATCTGCAGGATGCGTTTTTTCCCCATAGACTAACATTAGCGACGTATTGACACACGTCGCAAGCGTCGTGCGACGGTTGCGTCGTGTTGTGGCGGACAGCCGGCAGCAACAAACGTTACATGTAACTTTTTTTGTGCCGACGGTCCACCATTTCCGACCGCGCATGCGCGGCTGGAACTCCGCCCCACCTCCCCGCACCTCACAATGGGGCAGCGGATGCGTGGAAAAACAGCATCCGCTGCCCCCGTTGTGCGGCGCTTGCACAGTATGCGTCGGTATGTCGGGCCGACGCAGCGCGACGGCCCCGTACCGACGCTAGTGTGAAAGTAGCCTAACGGGAAAATGGAAATAAATATATTTTTTAAAATTTTATTATTTTTCCATAACTAAGGGGGTGATGAAGGGGGATTTGATTTACTTATATAGCGTTTTTTGGGCGGATTTTTATGGTTGGCAGCTGTCACACACTAAAAGACGCTTTTTATTGCAAACAATAGTTTTTGCATCACCACATTTTGAGAGCTATAATTTTTCCATATTTTGGTCCACAGAGTCATGTGAGATCTTGTTTTTTGCGGGACGAGTTGACGTTTTTGCTGGTACCATTTTCGGGTACATGACATTTTTTGATCGCTTTTTATTCCGATTTTTGGGAGGCGGAATGAACAAAAACCAGCAATTCCTGAAATTCTTTTAGGGGGTGCGTTTATACCGTTCCGCGTTTGGTAAAAAGGATAAAGCAGTTTTATTCTTCGGGTCAGTACGATTACAGCGATACCTCATTTATGTAATTTTTTTATGTTTTGGCGCTTTTACACAATAAAAACTATTTTATATAAAAAATAATTGTTTTTGCATCGCTTTATTCTGAGAGCTATAACTTTTTTATTTTTCTGCTGATGATGCTGTATGGCGGCTTTTTTTTTGCGGGACAAGATGACGTTTTCAGCGGTACCATGGTTATTTATATCCGTCTTTTTGATCGCGTGTTATTCCACTTTTTGTTTGGCGGTATGAGAATAAAGCGTTGTTTTTTGCCTCGTTTTTTTTTTTTTTTTTTTACGGTGTTCACTGAAGGGGTTAACTAGTGATATAGTTTTATAGGTGGGGTTGTTACGGACGCGGCGATACTAAATATGTGTACTTTTATTGTGTGGTGTTTTTTTTATTTAGATAAAGAAATGTATTTATGGGAATATATTTATTTTTTTTTTCTTTATTTAGGAATTTTTTTTTTTTTTTTTTTTACACACTTGGAAAAATTTTTTTTTTACTTTTTTACTTTGTCCCAGGAGGGGACAGCACAGATCGGTGATCAGACCGTGTGCATAGCACTCGGTCTGATCACCGATGTGCCAGGCACATTGCAGGGGCTTGCCGGCGCCTGCTATGAGGATTCTCAGCAGACGCCGGCAAGCAGGGTCATCTTATGACCCGGAAGGAGTCCCGCGGCCATCTTGGATCCGGGGACTCCTTCCAGGTCACCGGAGCAGCGCGATCTCATCGCGCTGCTCCGGTGGGAGAGCGCAGGGAGCCCCCGTCCCTGCGCGATCCCCCTCTATGCCGCTGTCACTATTGACAGCGGCATCAGAGGGGTTAAATGCCCGCGATCGGCGACAGCGCCGATCGTGGGCATTGCTGCCGGGTGTCAGCTGTCATATACAGCTGACACCCGCACCCGATCACCGCGGCGCTCAGCGTGAGACCGCGGTGATCGATGCGCCGTACTAGTACTGCGGCTGGCACTAATGCAGTGCCGGCAGCGCCGTACTAGTACGGCGCATGTCACGAAGGGGTTAAAGGACTTTGTAATAATGTGTGTGTGTTTTATTAACCATTTCATACTATTGGATTAATAATGGATAGGTGTCATAATTGATGCCTCTCCATTATTAATCTGGCTTAATGTCACCTTACAATAGCAAGGTGACATTAACCCTTCATTACCCCATATCCCACCGCTACACGAGAGTGGGAAGAGAGAGGCCAAGTGCCAGAATAGGCGCATCTTCCAGATGTGCCTTTTCTGGGGTGGCTGGGGGCAGATGTTTTTAGCCGGGGGGGGGGGGGGGGCAATAACCATGGTCTCTCTTTAGGCTATTAATATCTGCCCTCAATCACTGGCTTTCCCACTCTGGCGGAGAAAATTGCGCGGGAGCCCATGCCAGTTTTTTCCTTGATTTAACCCTTTATTTTAACAGCTAGAGCCCCCAAATTTTGCACACGCACTCTACTAACATTATTAGTGAGGAATATGCAAAAAAAAAGGGATATGAAATGGTTTATTGTATGTAAACCATGTCTCATATCCTGTCGGGTTTGATAAGGAGATAGCAAAAGCCGGCAATTGAATTACTGGCTTTTAAGCTATCTAGCACTGTATGAAATATAAATATATATATGTGTCTCACTGACATATATGTAAATATATATATACAGTGCCTACAAGTAGTATTCAACCTTCTGCAGATTTAGCAGGTTTACACATTTGGAATTAACTTGGCATTGTGACATTTGGACTGTAGATCAGCCTGGAAGTGTGAAATGCACTGCAGCAAAAAAGAATGTTATTTCTTTGTTTATTTTTTTTTTAAATTGGGAAAAGTCTTTTCAGAGGGTCATTTATTATTCAACCCCTCAACCCACCAGAATTCTGTTTGGTTCCCCTAAAGTATTAAGAAGTAGTTCAGGCACAAAGAACAATGAGCTTCACATGTTTGGATTAATTATCTCTTTTTCCAGCCTTTTCTGACTATTTAAGACCCTCCCCAAACTTGTGAACAGCACTCATACATGGTCAACATGGGAAAGACAAAGGAGCATTCCAAGGCCATCAGAGACAAGATCGTGGAGGGTCACAAGGCTGGCAAGGGGTACAAAACCCTTTCCAAGGAGTTGGGCCTACCTGTCTCCACTGTTGGGAGCATCATCTGGAAGTGGAAGGCTTATGGAACTACTGTTAGCCTTCCACGGCCTGGACAGCCTTTGAAAGTTTCCTCCCGTGCCGAGGCCAGGCTTGTCCGAAGAGTCAAGGCTAACCCAAGGACAACAAGGAAGGAGCTCTGGGAAGATCTCATGGCAGTGGGGACATTGGTTTCAGTCAATACCATAAGTAACATACTCCACCGCAATGGTCTCCGTTCCAGACGAGCCCGTAAGGTACCTTTACTTTCAAAGCGTCATGTCAAGGCTCGTCTACAGTTTGCTCATGATCACTTGGAGGACTCTGAGACTGACTGGCTCAAGGTTCTCTGGTCTGATAAGACCAAGATCGAGATCTTCGGTGCCAACCACACACGTGACGTTTGGAGACTGGATGGCACTGCATACGACCCCAAGAATACCATCCCTACAGTCAAGCATGGTGGTGGCAGCATCATGCTGTGGGGCTGTTTCTCAGCCAAGGGGCCTGGCCATCTGGTCCGCATCCATGGGAAGATGGATAGCACGGCCTACCTGGAGATTTTGGCCAAGAACCTCCGCTCCTCCATCAAGGATCTTAAGATGGGTCGTCATTTTATCTTCCAACAAGACAACGACCCAAAGCACACAGCCAAGAAAACCAAGGCCTGGTTCAAGAGGCAAAAAATCAAGGTGTTGCAGTGGCCTAGTCAGTCTCCTGACCTTAACCCAATTGAAAACTTGTGGAAGGAGCTCAAGATTAAAGTCCACATGAGACACCCAAAGAAACTAGATAACTTGGAGAAGATCTGCATGGAGGAGTGGGCCAAGATAACTCCAGAGACCTGTGCTGGCCTGATCAGGTCTTATAAAAGACGATTATTAGCTGTAATTGCAAACAAAGGTTATTCCACAAAATATTAAACCTAGGGGTTGAATAATAATTGACCCACACTTTTATGTTTAAAATTTATAAATATGTAACTGAGCAACAAAACTTTTTGGTTTGTAAGACTTATGCATCTGTTAATAAATCCTGCTCTTGTTTGAAGTTTGAAGGCTCTAACTTATTTGCATCTTATTAAACCTGCTAAATCTGCAGGGGGTTGAATACTACTTGTAGGCACTGTATATATATATATATATATATATATATATAGCCTGTATACAGTATATGTTTTCACGAATATTTGAGCCCATGGATCCATTATATGTCCATTTTGCAAGGTTGCGAGAAAAAAACGCAGTACGGATGCCATACGGATTACATACGGAGGATGACATGCGTAAAATACGCTGCAACACCCTGCCTACGGATGACATACGGATCACTGTTTTGGAATAATTTCTGCATATTACGTTTGTAAAAAACGGACCGTATTTTCCTTACGCCAAGTGTGACGCCGGCCTAAGGGGGAATCCACGCTGTTTTTTTTAAATTATTTATTTATCGCGCAGGAGCCGCAAATGATAACTCTCATCCGCCGCTCCTGCTCTCATTGTAATTAGCGGCTGTAGGTGTCAGATGATGAAAGCAGTAGTCCCATCAGTTGACACCAGTGATCGGAGGTGATTTTACACCTCCGATCACAGCTGAGCCCTCCCCGCTGTCTTCTGACAGCTTGGGAAGCGCGGCTCTGACTGGCCGGGATGATTTTTCTGCTGATCAGAAGCGGTGTTTGCCGCGCTGTCATGCATATGACAGTGTGTCAAACACTATATTGTCAGGCCCTCCATTCAAGTGAATGGGAATCAGGTCCACTCTGCTGGATGACAGGCTGCATGAACGCATCATGCAGCCTGCCATCTAGAGGTAGCAGAGCCGAGTGTGACATCAAATCCGTCTCTCCTTGAATTTTCTGCAACAAATACGCTGCAAGAAAAGTCAACCTTGCATATTTGCAGCGTTTTTTTCACCATCCATTCAAGTCAATGGGTGGAAAACGCTGGAAAAACGCTGAAAGAAGTGACATGCCCTATGTCAAAAAAACGCTGCAAAGCACAAAATACTGATCACACAAAAACCCAATGTGTGTGCAAGAGATTTCTGAAATCTCATAGCCTTTGCTGGTACTGTAAAAAGCAGCTGAAAATTAGCATAAAAAAAGCAGCAAAAACGCCCTGTGTGAACTTACCCTTATATGTGTTTTTTGCAATTTTTTTCAGGGTGCAGGTGGGCCCATTTTGTCTTGTAAACTGTGGTGCCTGTTCACATGGGATGCATTTTGATAGCGCTGGGCAACTTGCTTGATCTAATGGAAGTGTGTAACTACTAGGCTGTTAACCTGGATGCTGTGCATTGCCATAGTGTGAACAGCGCCACATACAAGTCTTTATTGTGCATCCATATATCAAGCAACTGCCTCCCCATGAATTGGCAGTCTGTGAGTGGTTGCCTCATTGGTATTCTTGCACCTATGTTACTGCCATCTTAACTACAGTATATGGGTCCACTGCATCCTGTTAGTGCATTTGTTTGGAGGCCTGGGCAGGTAAGGATTAGTGTTGAGCCACCCCCCTAGTGTTCGAGTTCTGTTCGGTTCATCAAATTTGGGCGTGTTCGACGAATGTTCGTCGGTTCGACGAACACCGTCGAACCCCATTGAAACCAATGGCAGTCAAACACAAACACATACAAACACATAGAAAACACATAGAAAACACCTTAAAAGGTGTCCAAAAGCTGACAAACTGCTCAGAAGACACAACAAACACATGGAAAAGTCACAAGTACATATAATCATGCGAAAAGAAAAGAGGTGGAGGAGTAAGGGTATGTGCAAACGTTGCGGTTTTTACTGCGGATCTGCAGCAGTTTTCCATGCGGTGTACAGTACCATGTTAACCTATGGAAAATAAAAACCGCTGTGCATATGCTGCAGAAAAAAATGCGCGGAAACGTTGCGGTTTATTTTCCGCAGCATGTCAATTTTACACCTGCTCCATATTCAAAAAAATGCAGGTGTAAAACCGCAGTAGAATCTGCACAAAAACCGCGGAAAAACCGCATTAAATCTGCAATAAATCCGCAGGAAAAACGCAGTGTTTTTGCCCTGCAGATTTATCAAAATCAGTGTGGAAAAATCCGCACACCAGTCCGCAGCGTGTGCACATAGCCTAAAAGGAGGAGACACAGATATAGGCATGTCATGCCCTTCTAAAATCATGAAAGGCTGGAGTAAAAATCTAAAATCAGCCTACCAAACCCCAGAAGTCGTGACAAAAAAATGTAAAAAAGAAATATCTTTAGGTAGAATGGCGGGTCCATTCAGTATACTTTCCTTAGAAGACGTAGTGGTATCCCCGTTGGGAGTCGTGCCAAAAAAGGAACCCAATACATTCAGACTAATCCACCATTTGTCATATCCAAGGGGCAGGTCAGAAAACGACAACATCGACGCAGAACCAAGTACAGTACTATATACTGTACCTCCTTTGACGAGGCAATCAGGTGGGTCAAGAAGTTGGGAAGGGGCACCCTACTGGCCAAAACAGACATTGAGGGGGTGTTCCGGTTACTACCTGTGCCTCTGAATAGTATCCGCCTATTGGGCTGCTTCTGTGAAGGAGCATACTACATAGATCGCTGTTTGCCCATAGGGTGCTCCATATCCTGCTCACTATTTGAGGCATTTAGTTGCTTCCTCGAATGGGTCGTCATGGACGTTTCTAAGGGGGCACATATTATCCATTACCTCGACGACTTCTTATGCCTGGGCCCAAAAGATTTGCCATAGTGTGAATACACGCGGTAGTCCACCTGTAAGAAGGAGAGAGCTGGAGGGAGAGCGGACACCCCAGAGCCGAGGGGTTAGATTGAGAAAGGAAAAAGGCGGTGTAGCTTGCTTCATGGGTGAGGTACTCTGCTGAGTAGCAGAAATTGCTACTAGGCCCAAAAGGATTTCCTTGGCCAAATGCCATTTAAAATAGTAGTTAGGTAAACAGGCGGTGTAGCTTGCTTCATAGGTGGGGTACTCTGCTGAGTAGCAGAAACTGCTACTAGGCCCAAAAGGATTTCCTGGGCTAGGTGCAGTTAAAAATGAGTAATTAGATAAACAGGTGGTGTAGCTTGCTTCATGGGTGGGCTACTCTGCTGAGTAGCAGAAACTGATACTAGGCCCAAAGTATTTCCTGGGTTAGATGCAGTTAAAAATTAATACTTAGATAAACAGAGGTGTAGTTTGCTTCATGGGTGGGGTACTCTGCTGAGTAGCACAAAATGCTACTAGGCCCAAAAGGATTTCCTGGGCTAGATGCAGTTAAAAATTAGTACTTAGATAAACAGGTGGTGTAGCTTGCTTCATGGGTGGGCTACTCTGCTGACTAGCAGACACTGAAGCTTTGGAGCAGACCTCAGAATCCCAGGCCATAGTATGAGTAAACAGCTCTGCAGACTCAACCATCTGTGTTACCCCAAGCCATAGTGTATGTAGTTTCTAGGGGGGAGCGACACCACCCACCTGGATTTGACGATGCCAACGTCATGTACAACAGAGCAAGGGGACTCCAGAAAGAGTCTCCATTTTTTCCAAAAACTGGGCCACAGACCACTCAATTTCGCCAGAGTTTCTTAAAATGGTTGGTGAGGTGGTTTTCAAAAATCATCAAGCTTTTAGTCTCCCCAGGATGACACAGGGCTAGAAAAGTCCTTGCAGATCCAGGATTTGTTCATCTTGATGAACGTTAGTCTGTCTTCATTGTCACTGGACAGCCACATGCGCTTATCTGTCAGCACACACCAGCAGTGCTGAACACACGTTCAGAGAGAACGCTGGCTGCGGGGCACGACAAGATCTCCAATGCGTGAGTGGCGAGCTCAAGCCAAGCCCAAAATGAGCAAGGGTCCAGTTCCACAGTCATGGCATCGATGTTAACTTGAAGATACTCCTGTACCATCCTCTCGGAGTTGGCTATGCGTCAGACTTCTTGTCTCCTGTGGCCTTGCAAAGGATGGTCTGCAAAATTCTTGAAACGATTGGAAAAAATTGCTGTTACCACCAGATACGATGTTACTGTTACGGTTTGAGTGATGACTCGACAGTACGTGCACCACTGGTGTTTTGTGGAAAAGCAGATGTAAGATTCTGTAACAGTCTCTGCTGATACTCCTGCATGCGTGAATCCCTTTCTATGGCAGGAGTTATTTCACCAAATTTACTTTTGTACCGGGGATTTAAGAGTGTGGCAACCCAGTAGTCGGCATTATTTCGGATTCTGACAATCTGAGGGTCATGTTGCAGGTAGTGCAGCAAGAAGGCACTCATGTGTCTTGCGCATCCAGGAGGACCAAATCCTTGTTGTCTTGGTGGTGGCAAGGTGAGAATCATGCTTCCTTCCACTGCCCTCTCCCCCCAACCTCGCACAGCAGAAATTTAATCAAGGTCTCCCTCATCTGATGAGCCTTCCATGCCCAGCACCAGTTAATCCTCCACTTCTTCCTCGGCTCCTGCATGTAATAATTATAGGGGATAACTCAGGAGACTCTTTGCGTGGAACAAGACAACTACAGGACACAGTTTTATAAGTGGTAAAGTCTATATTATCACACGGTGATTCAAACAGGTGCAGAGAGAAACTCAAGTCCCCAACTCTTGGTGTAAATATTAAACGCAGCTTAGCAGTCTATAGGAAACTTCAGAGGAAAATTCAATAGAGCAGAAAGTCTATGAAGCACAGTTATTCTTGAGGATACTTGACACAAATAAATCCTTGTCTTAGTCCAAACACAGATAGATAAGCTTATAAGGCAGTTCAAATCATATCTTAGCTTAACCAGGGAGGCCTGGTTAATAGTCTCAGGTTTTTGCAGAGCAGAAACAGCTTACATGTCCAGCAAATGCAGATGGAAGTAAATACGAGCAGCAGATGAAGGAGGATTACTGGAAACTGGTGTATGCAGCAGGAACTTAGAGCAGAGTAGCCGGATCACCACACAGGTTCACAGGAGCAGGTATATAGCCAGGGAGTAATCAGAGGTCAGGAGCTGGATGCAAGGCAGAATACTCTAGCACAGACTGAAGGCTGGGGTGGAGTTTTATAGCAGGAAGACACAGTGCACATGAGACCAAAGACGCCATCTTGGAAAAGGGCAGTAATGCACAAAAGGTAAAAAAGGTTCAGAGTCCTGACACTGCTCCTTCCTCAACAGTTTGGCTGCTACCATGCACCCTCCGTAATCCCTCTCCCCCACCCTCCAATGCCAGCCACCTTGGTGTTGCCGACCGTTTGGACCTTGGAGATATTATCCCTACCGCATACGACTCCTCCTGTTCCTCCTCATCCTCCTCTTGTCCCACCACCTGACTTCAAATACTGTTTAAGGTGTGCTCCAGCATGTAAATGACCGGAATAGCCATGCTGATAATGGCATCGTCAGCACTAAACATCTTCGTCGCTATTTCATAACTGTGCAGAAGGGTGCATAGGTCCCTGATCTGAGACCACTCCTGCAGCGTAATTTGCCCCACCTCTGGATCTCGTTGGCTCAGGCTATATGTCATAACGTATTGCACCAGGGCTCATCGGTGCTGCCACAGTTGCTGCAACATGTGCAGAGTTGAATTCCACCGTGTGGGCACATCGCATTTTAGCCGGTGAACTGGCATGCCCAATGACTTCTGTAGAGATATAAGTCGTTGAGCTGCGGGATGCGAACGACGGAAGTGAGCACACAGCGACCGTGCCCTCTGCAGAAGCCCATCTATTCCAGGATAGGTGGATATAAATTTCTGGACAACCAGGTTCAAAATGTGAGCCATACAAGGCACGTGTGTGACATTGCCCCGGCGAAGGGTCACACCCAGGTTTGCAGCATTGTCGCACACAGCCTTCCCTGGCTGCAGGTTCAGTGGAGACAACAATTGATGGAACTCGGTCTCCAGAGCTGACCACAACTCCTCAGCTGTGTGACTCACATTTCCCAGACATTTCAAGGTAAACACCACCTGATGCCCTTGAGCCCTGGTGACTGCATAGTAAGGAGGTGTGCAGGATTCCTTCTGCGCAGTTAGATCGCGGGTGGCATTACCAGACAGGCTTTGGGTGCAGGTGGAGGACCGAGAGGAGGTTGAGGAGGCAGAAGCAGTGGAGGAACTTAGAGATACAGAGGATCAACGAGCAACTCGTGGGAATGGCAAGACTTGGACAGCAGCCCCTTCTCCTGATGTCACCATAGTTACCCAGTGCCCAGTCACCAACATGTAACACCCCTGTCCATGTCTACTCGTCTAAGTGTTTGTGGTGAAATGCACCCTGTCACACACAGAGTTTCTCAAGGAAGCGGTGATGTTGTGTGCTACATTCTGGTGTAGTGCAGGCACAGCTTTCTTTGAGAAGTAGTGGCGACTGGGCATCTGGTGCTGGGGCACTGCGACGGACATAAGGTCTCGAAAATCCTCTGTGTCCACCAGGTGGAAAGGCAGCATTTCTGTAGCCAACAGCTTGCAGATGGTGAAATTCAACCTCTTAGCTTTGTCATGGCTAGGAGGAAATGATCTTTTACTTGTCAAGATCTGAGGGACCGAGGGCTGGCTGCCGTGCTTAGACGGGGTTGAGTAGGGTGTCCCCAGCAAACTGCTGGTCTGTGAGGAAGGTGCAGGCGGAGATATTATGTTGCCTTGATCAAAATGTGGTGGTCTCGATGTCAGAGAGCGCTCAGCACCAGCAGGTGTTTCCACTTGCAAATGTCCTGATGACCTGCCAATCACACTGGCTGTTGTGGGTAAAGAGGTGGAAGGTCTGCATCCAAAACCATGTGCGACTGCTGTCCCCACAGTCACAGAGGATGAAAAGGCCACGGACGCACTTGATGGGGCAGACAGTGGTTGGCCCGGCCCACTAGGCCGCATTGTAGCACAGTGAGCTTCCCACTGCAACTTATGCCTCATATCCATGTGACGGCTCATGCATGAAGCACTCAAACTATTCATTTTTTGGCCTCTACTGAGATTTTGGTGACAAATCTTACAGACGACATGAGTTGGGTCATCCTTTGTGATCTCAAAAAATGCCCAGGCTATGCAAGGCTTAGAGCCCATGCATCCTGAAGAGCCACCATGACTTTTGCTCAGAGGCACAGTTGTGGTTGAGGATGCAGTTGTTGACGTGCTTCCAGTACTCCGTCTCTGTCCAGGAAGGCGCAACCTAACCTTGTCTTCAGACTCATCACTAGCAACCTCCTCCACCTCCTCTGCTGACCTCATGGACTGGCGGACTGTGGGTTGACAGTAAGTGGGGTCTCCAACCTCATCATCATCACCCTGTGTGTTCTCACACCTGTCATCCTCAGAGCCAACCTCTTCCTGCCCTGACCGAAAAGTCAAGTTTTCATTCCAATCAGGTATCTCAGTCTCATCCTCATCTTCCTCATTGTCTTCACAAACAGGAGTTACAGTTTGGGAACGAGGGTCTACATTATGCTCAGAACCTTCTTCATCTGGGCCTGGATCCGACTCACAAAGATTCTGGGCATCAGTGCAGATCATTTCCTCGTCTGGATTCACAGAAGCTCTGGAGCAGACCTCTGAATCCCAGGCTATAGTATGAGTAAACAGCTCTGCAGACTCAACCATCTGTGCTACCCTATACTCATACGGGCGGCTGGAGACTTGGGAGCTGTGAGGTAGCAAGTGCGATTGGGGTGACACTTCTGAGGACTGGAGTATTTGTGATGTTGAAGTTGAAGTGGAGGAGAGCCCACTTGAACGAACACTTGATATCCATTCGAGCACCTGCTGTTTTTGTGCATCATCTGGAATTTGTAGCGATGCTCATAGCAATGGTCTTAAAAACGGATCATATCAGATTGTCCACGAAAAGAAGTAGACATCGTACTTTGGCTGGAAGATGGTCTTTCTTCTGCAGATGTTACTGTTGCTTTACCACCTACCCCAAAGACACAACCTTTTTTTCCCTTTCCAACATGCCTATTCCCCTTTTCACCAGCAGCATTCCTTTTGCCACTCATTTTGGTGCTTTACTAATTGGCAACTCTGTATCTGTAGTTGTTGGCACAAAAAACGGTGGATGGAAACCGAGCAGAGCTGAGTGGCCAAACTGTGGTACTAGGCCCAAAACGATTTACTGGGTTAAATGCAGTAAAAATGTAGATACACAGGCGGTGTAGTTAGCTTCACAGGCGGGCTACTCCGCTGACGTGCAGACACTGCTCCTAGGCCCAAAACGATTTACTGGGTTAGATGCAGTAAAAATTTAGATACAATGTGTGTGCACTGCTGACAGGCTGAGAGACTGCACCGCCCCACTGTAAATGCAGGAAAGAAAAAAAAAAGGAGATCGGCATTATTTCAGCACAGATCTATCCCCCGCCCACTATACACTGAAACAGTCTATTAACAATGATAAACAGATTTAATGTGCAAATCAAGTTAGGCTTTTGGTGAACGAACAGTTATCGAACAGAAGCTCGAACAGCCGAATTTTAAGCAAATTGTTCGAGTTCGTCGAACACCGCCCAAAACAGCTCAAATTTCAAATTGGCGAACAGTTTGACTCGAACACCGCTCATCTCTAGTAAGGATCTCGGGCCTTTTTGCTGTATTTTTGTATTTTTGGAGGATTTTTAAGTCCTCTTTTTGTGCTATTGCTGTTTAGATTTAGGACTCGTAAGGACGCGTGAGGACCCATGACGGGGGTTACAAGCTTATGTATTTTGGCCAAGATATTAACTAATACCTCACATTTTTATATGTGTTTTTTGCACTTTTTTCAGGGTACAGGTGGGCCCATTTTGTCTTATAAACTGTGGTGCCTGTTCACATGGGGTGCATTTTGATAGCGCTGGGCAGCCCGCCTGATCTAATAGAAGGGTGTAACTACTAGGCTGTTAACCTGGATGCTGTGCATTGCTATAGTGTGAACAGTGCCACATACAAGTCTTTATTGTGCATCAATATACCAAGCAACCACCCCCTCCTTGAACTGGTAGGCTGTGAGCGGTTGCCTCATTGGTATTCTTGCACCTGTGTTACTGCCATCTTAACTATATGGGTCCACTGCATCCTGCTAGTGCATTTGTTTGGAGGCCTGGGCAGGTAAGGATGTCTACTTTTTTGCTGTATTTTTGTATTTTTGGAGGATTTTCAAGTCCTCAAGGCTTTATGAGCAGCAGAGGGCAGTGTCTGAATTCCGGCTTCTCGATGCCTGTCAGAGTAAGGCTGCCATCACACTAGCAGTATTTGGTCTGTATTTTACATCAGTATTTGTAAGCCAAAACCAGGAGTGGAACAATTAGAGAAAAAGTATAATAGAAACATATGCCCAACTTCAACATTTATCGCCCACTCCTGGTTTTGGCTTACAAATTCCGATGTAAAATACTGACCAAATACTGCTAGTGTGATGGCAGCCTAACACTTAGCCCCCACACATACCAACTGTCAAGTGGGTGTTGATCGCTGACATATGTGAGATTCTTCAAAACTTTGAGTACTGTTCCAAGATGGTGAGCGCTGATGATGCTATTATCAGTGTAACCATCCTGCTTCTTAGTCTATTAAAACATTTGTTGCAGAGTCTCAAAGAGGAAGATTTGAATGCTGAACAGGTGGCTATGGAGCAAGATTTTACCTTGGCTGATATCACACAACCCAGCCTCAAACAATATTCTCAGGCTACATTGGGTGATGATGAGGAGGAACAGAAGTATTTTGTTTGCACTACAGAGAGGACTCCCAATCCCAGTTTCATGCCTTTCCAGCATGGATGGCTGAAGAGGAGGATGAGGAAACGAGGCATCATGAGGAGGAGGAAAGGATGGTTAGTGTTCATCCTGGTGGGGTCACTGAACGTTTGGCTCTTTGTGGTCTGCCACACATGGCACAATCCATGTCCAGATGCCTTTCCCAAGACCCTCATGTGAAACACATTTTGTCCACCATGAAATATTAGCTGTGCACCTTTCTTGACAAGAAGAAATTTCCTTCTCTCATGTCGGAGTCAGACGTGCCATTTTCAGTGCATGCATGCCAGAGGGCCATTGTTGAAGAGTTGCTGAAAATATTACTCTCAGACAATGCTGCTGGCAGAGATACCAGCTCTTTTCACCCACTAGGATTACAGGGAAGGATACGCACACCAGGAGCAACTCAGGCGGGGGGAATTGTCCACCAACTGGGTCATTTTCATGAAACCGTCACATCAGCAAGAGCTATCTGTGGGTGTAACTATGACGAGGAGGGAGACGTTGACCAAGATGGTGAAGGAGTACTTAAGTGACCAAACCAGTGTCCTTCCTGATTCTTTAGTGCCCTTTAATTATTGGTTGTCCAAGCTGCACACTTGTCCCGACCTCTCCTTGTACACCTTGAAGGTGCAGCTATGCCCTGATGTAAATGTGTTGTCTGAGCGGGATTTTATTTTCCAGCAGAATAGGAATTGCATAAAATATAACTTTTAATCATAATATTAAAATCCAGACCAACATATGAAAAATGGAGACAAGACATAAAGTGCTAGTGCTCATGATCAGCCGTGCTCATAAAAAATGGTTTGATCTCACCACAGTAGTCTTTTGAACTGGAGGCATCAAAAAACAGGAATCAGAAGGGAGCAATAATAGTAGGGGGGGGGAAGAGACAGGTTACAAATACCTCATATAACTCCCTGTCATGCCCCTGCAATGCTCCCACCCTTACTATGGCAGTACCTAAGTATGGCCTGTTTCAAATTACCCAAAGAAATATGGGGGGATTATGTGTCCTCCCAAAAACCTGTATGACCTCCCGACGCTTTTCCACCTCCGTTCGGGGGAGGTTCGTCGGGGGGATATTGTTAATGGTAAATAAATCGGTCTCTTGCAGTGGCAAGCAGCACCGAAAGATGGGCCTAATCTGTTTATTAGTGTCCCGGCATAGAGTTCAGTCCCTGCATAGAGTTCAATTAATACAGGGACACTAATAAACAGATTAGGCCCATCTTTCGGTGCTGCTTGCCAATGCAAGAGGCTGATTTATTTACCATTAACATTAGGGAATAGGGGTTGTGGTTAGTTTAGGGATTAGGGTTAGGAGTATGCTGGGGTTGGGGTTGTGTTAGGGTTGGAGTCAGAATTGGGGAGTTTCCACTGTTTAGGCACATCAGGGGGTCTCCAAATATGATGCCCTCCGTTGATTATAGCCAATTTTGTGTTCAAAAAGTCAAACAGTGCTCCCTCTCTTCTGAGCCCTGCCATGCGCACAAACAGTGGCTTTCCCCCACATACAGGGTATCAGCATACTCAGGAGAAATTGTACAACACATTTTATGACCCATTTTCTCCTGATATCCTTGTGAAAATAAAAAAGTTTGGGTCTAAATACATTTTTTGGGAAAATAGTTAATTGTTAATTTTTTCCTTCACAATTCCTTTAGTTCTCGTGGAGCAACTGAATTGTTAATAAAATTCTTGAATGTGGTTTTGCGCATGCTGAGGGCCGCAGTTTTTAGAATAGTGTCACTTTTGGGTATTTTCTTTCATATTGATTTCCCAATGTCACTTCAAATATGAGGTGGTCTCTAAAGAAAAATGGTTTTATAAATTTTGTTGGAAAAATGAGAAATCACTGATCAACTTTTAACCCTTATAAGTTCCCCAAAGAATTATTTCCAAAATTGTGCTAATGTAAAGTTGACATGTGGGAAATGTTATTTACTAACTATTTTGTGTGACACTACTCTCTGATTTAAGGGCACAAAAATTAAAAGTTTGAAAATTACCAAATTTTCAAAATTTTTGCCAAATTTCCATTTTTTCATAAATAAATGCAAGTCATATGAAATAAATTTTAGCATTAACATGAAGTCAAATATGTCACAAAAAAACAGTCTCCGATTCAGTGGAATCCATTGAAGCGTTCCAGAACTTTAACCTCGTAAAGTGACAGTGGACAGAATTGTAAAAATTAGCTTTATCATTAAGGTCATAATTGGATTTGTCACTAAGGGGTTAAACTTGAAGGAATGTTGTGATTAGCTAGTAATGGTTATTGGGAACCTGTCATCAGGTTCAAGGCATCTAAAGTGCTGCAACTGTCACTAAATTAGGACTCTAGTAATCCATTCCTTTACAGCCCAACATACCTGCAGAAATGATCTTTATGTATAGTAATGAGAGGCAAACAATCTGAAGGGTGGACTAACCTTAATGTCTGCTAATCCAGCTGCTCTGCTTTTGACAGATTAAGCCATTACTCCATCATTCAATGGCAGAGGAGCTGAATTAGCAGGTGCCAAGGTTAATCCCCACCTGCCCTTCCACAGGCATGGCTCTCATTACTATATAGTGAGAGCAATGTATAAAAGGCAATTTCTGCAGGTATGTGAGACTAAAAGGGTGCAGCGAATGGATCACTAGGATTCTAACTTTAGAACCTGGAAATCAGAGTCTGAATGCATAAGTCATGGCCGAAAATGTTGGCAACCTTGAAATTGTTCCAGAAAATGAAGTATTTCGCTCAGAAAATTATTGCAATTTACATGTTTTGTTCCACATATGTTTATTTCCTTTGTGTGTTATGGAACAACACAAAAAAAACGGGAAAAAAAGGGAAACACAAGTTCATAAAAAATCCGGGACAACATTGTTAGCACTTTTCCAAAATTGTGGGTAAACAACTTGTCACGATCCATTTTTGGATTTGTGGCAGATCTGGTTTCTTTAACTTAAAACTTTTTTCCTTTCAGGCCATCGGGAGTTAATGTCAGTTTCTCTCCACTGGCGTAATTGCATTGTTGCTGGGTCAGCTGATGTGGGCGGTGACCACTTCCACCATCCTTTAAAAGGTCACCTAATGCATCAGCTGACTGTCAGTGTTAGAGCAATCTGCAATATGTTGATCTGGAGTCTTTATCCTACTGGGCGGTGCTTTGCAGCAGAAAGCTAATGTTATGTTTTTGTTACTTCTTCACATCAGGGTCTGTCCTTCCCTGTGTTTCTTACCTGCAGTAGGTGTGGCTAGTGCCCATCACCCATCAGTGCACTAGCTACAGCACTTATAGGTGACATTTAGGGATGAGGTATCCTGACATCGGCGGAGGAGGGACCTACATAGGGTGTTAGGTGAGATCAGGGACAGGCTCAGGTCTGAGCTCAAGATGTGACTGTCCCTGGTTCCCTAGTGTCAGGGCCTTCGTCTCCCCAATTCCATTGGCATTGTGTTGTTGTGCCGTTTGGTGACCAACCAACCATTGGGTCGTGTCACACTGGGTTAGTAACTCCTTGACACAACTTGTTTTCAAGTATATGTCACTCATTCAAACTCACCTATGGCAAGTAATAGGTAAGGGCAATATGAAAATCACACCTGAAACCAGACAAAAAGGGGAGAAGTTGACTCAATCTTTGCATTCTGTGTCTGTGTGTGCCATACTAAGCATAGAGAACAGAAAGAGTAGAGGACTGTCTGTGGACTTGGGAACTAAAATTGTTGAAAAATATCAACAAGCTCAAGGTTTCAAGTTTATCTCCAGAGATCTTGATGTTCTGATGTCCGCGTTGCGCAACATAATCAAGAAGTTTACAACCCATATCACTATAGCTAACGACCCTGGACATGGATAGCAGAGAAAAATTGATGAAAGGTTGCAATGCTGAATAGTCCGGATAGTGGATAAGCAGCCCCAATCAAGTTCCAAATAAATTCAAGCTGTCCTGCAGGCTCAGGGTGCATCACTGTCAGTGCAAACTATTCGTCAATATTAAACGAAATGTTAGGAAACCCAAGGGGACCCCACTGCTCACACAGAGACATAAAAAAAGCTAGACTGCAGATTGCTAAAATGTTCTTGAGAAACCCAAAGTACTTCTCAGAAAGTGTCCTTTGGACAGATGAGATTGTTTACCAAAATTGGAATGAGACCAAATAAAATAGCACAGTACCTACAGTCAAATGTGGAGGAGGTTCGAATATGTTTTAGGGTTGTTTTTCTGCCTTTGGCACAATCTGATTTGACTGTGTCCAAGGCAT
The DNA here is from genome assembly GCF_051348905.1 of Ranitomeya variabilis. Lineage (NCBI taxonomy): Eukaryota > Metazoa > Chordata > Amphibia > Anura > Dendrobatidae > Ranitomeya > Ranitomeya variabilis. The sequence goes on from NC_135235.1 coordinate 507,785,587, forward strand.
CACAATGTATCCAAGGCATCACAATGTTTGCAAGGCATGGCAAAGGGGTCACAATGTAGTGTCCAGTGTCAGAAAGCTGGGTTTGCTTCCTAGATCATGGGTCTTCCAGCAGGATAATGACCCCAAACTTACTTCAAGAAGCATCCAGAAATAGATGAAAGCGAAGTGCTGGAGAGTTGAAGTGGCCAGCAATGAGTCCAGATCTAAATCCCATTGAACATCTGTGCAGTGATCTTAAAATTGTTGTTGGGAGAAGGCACCCTTCAAATATGAGAGACCTGGAGCAGTTTGCAAAGGAGGAGTGATCCAATATTCCAATTGAGAGATGTAAGAAGCTTGTTGATGTTTATAGGAAGTGATTGATTGCAGTTGTTTATTCTTAAGGGTGTACAACCAAATATTTAGTTGATGGTGCCAGCAATTTTGTCCTACCCAATTTTGGGATTCTGTATGAAATTATGTTCAATATGCCTTTGTATTCTGTTTTTTTTTGTGTTGTTCCAGTACACACAATGGAAATAAACACGTGTATAAGAAAACAACTTTTGGCCATGACTGTATAACTTAAAAAGTTATTGGTTTTTTTTACATTCTGATTGTTCAATAACGTATCTTATGTCAAAGTATTTTTTCAGTAACATTATTCCTTTTTTAGTACTGCAGAAGTCCACACAGTTTGACTAATAGCCTAATAATAAATCCGAAATCAACCAGTAAGGACAACAGGAAAATCTGTGTTAGGCTTGAAAATACTAATTTGGAAAGTTAACCTAAATTCATCCATCTAGTATTTCTAGTGCAGGAGGATGGATTGTACACACCAGTGGTAGAGAAATCCAAGAGTGTTGTGGGCAATTAAAGTGAGGTTAGAAGAAAGATGATGAAGTCAGGGAAATGGAAAGCAAGAGGATGGAAGTGAGATGGGTGAGGAAATGAGGAACCTGATGAGATAAGCCTGGGGTTCTGGAAAGGAAATACACTTGGCAAACACTCTGGAAAATCTAGTTCTATGGACCAAGGGACACAATTGGAGTTTGTCAGCTTCTGCCAATACCTTACATAGTTTCAGTGGACAATAAGAAAGGATTTAAAGTTGTGTGCTGATCGTAAATTCATACTAAGCCATGCTGGTTGTACATGCTTTCTGTTTCCAAGGTAAAATGTATCAACCTTCAATATAAAAGTATTGATATAGTAGAGCATAGTTTGTCATTTGATTCAATGCGCAGTATGCTATTACAATAGATGTCATTCTAGACAGGAATGTATCAGTAGATCTCTCACTATGTAGAAACAATACAACCTTTAAGTGTTCATTGACTGATTCAGATCATTTAAGACCATAAACCATGTACACACTATCACACACTATCAGCTTTTTCAAATATCTTCAATATTTTGCAGAAATTACCTAGAAATTATATTCCATTCCACTTTAGAAACCTCGACATTACACACTGTCATTTGCACTGATATTAGAAGAACCATAAACTGGAAAAAGGTGATTGTTAATATCCTACAATACATTGCTAGCTGCACTTCAGTATTACACACTAGGTCTTAAAACTGCAGTATATGTAATCAGAGGGTGTATGCCATATCTCTAGGGTGGAATATTTAGTGCCCTAATTATTTTTTCATGATACAGAAAAGTGTTTCAACATAGGTATGATGTTATATTATTGACATTTATTTCAATTATTTCATATCACCCAGCTGCTGAAAATCTCTTCTTAACCCCTTCTCGACCTCCTCTGTAAAGATCAGGCACCCTTATGGAAGTGACTTCTGCTAAAACAAATGTTTAACTCCTTCAGATGCTGCAGTCAATAATGGTGAAGGCATCTAATCTGTTAAACAAGGGCAGGGGCTCTGTTATCCCATCACCCCTTGAGGTGTCAACCATAGGGTGATGATTGGTTGTTTTTTCAGCCTTCAGACTAAGAAAACCCCACAGTATTCAAAATGTTTAATCTTTTCAGAGGCAGTAATTAGTAGAAAAGACCTAGGTCCATCAAGTTCAATCTTTTCCCTCCAATTATACATTTTGTCATTAAATTAACCAACAATGTGTTGTGTACTGAGGAAATCATCCAGCCCTTTTTTAAAAGCCGTTATAGTGTCTGCCATTACTACCTCTTGTGGTCGGGTATTCCACATTCTCACTGCTCTAACTGTAAAGAAACCTATCCTAATCAACTGCCGGAATCGCCTTTCTTCCACCCATAGTGAGTGCCCCCTAGTCCTTGGTATGGTCTTTGGATGGAATAAGTCACAAGAAAAGCATGTTCGAGTACTTGATTCGGCCTTAAAAAAGGGGTAAAAACTGCTCAAAAATATATAAAATCGATACACTGCCTTTTAATTACTTTGCATAAAGCATTTTCCATTCAACGGGTCATGTATTCAAGATTTATGGTAATTAGTATTTTCAGGGGATAATTGCATCACCTGAAAATATTAATTAATTCCGGAATACATGACCTGTTAAATGGACAATACTTTATGTAATGTAATAATTCCATCACCTGTGAAATACTAAGGAAATCCTGAAAACATAATCTCTTGGTGGCTCTTCAGGAATTGGGGAACACTGCCATACACAGTCCAATAGGTGGAAAAACTAATATTAAAAATGGCTCTTGAATATGGTGATGCAAAATAACTTCTAGTTCTAGTAGTAAAACATAACAAAGACATATCTTTTGCACAATTAATGTTTTGGGTTTTTTTTAAATCCCAATAAACAATGGATTATTGTTTTTCTCCATTCCACTAGACTTTTTTTAAGCTTTTCATTATATTTTATGCTATATTAAATGTGATCAATATAAAATACAACTTGCTGTACAATAAAACCTACCCTAATGCTCCATTGTTGAGGAAAAAAACATGAAGCTCTAAAATCAAAATAAATAAACATATATAATGTGTGTGTATATACACACAAACACACACCTATATATGTATATATATATATATATATATATATATATATGTATATATATATATACTAGCTGAAGAGTCCGGCGTTGCCTGGGCATAGTAAATATCTGTGGCTAGTTATAGCACCTCACTTCTCTTATTTTCCCATCATGCCTCTCATTTTCCCCCTCACATCTCTCATTTTCTCCCTTACACCTCTCTTTTTCCTCCTCACTCCTCTTATTTTCCCTCTCACTCCTCTCATTCTCCCCTCACTCCTCTCATTGCCCCCTAACACTTGTCATTTCGACCTCACATCTGTCATTTTCTGATGACTCCACTATTTTCCCTCACTGCTCTCATTTTGCACTCACACCTTTTCATTTTCACCTCACACCCCTCATTTTCCCCTCAGTATATACATGTTTGTCATCTCCCTTATATATATTAAACACCTGTATGTCATCTCCTGTACTAGTATATACCTGTATGTCATCTCCCCTGTAAATAGTATATAATTGCTGTATGTCATCTCCTCCTGTATATAGTATATACCTGTATGTCATCTCTTCTGTATATACTATATACCTGTATGTCATCTCCTCCTATATATAGTATATACCTGTATGTCATCTCCTGTATATAGTATATACCTGTATGTCATCTCCCTGTATATTGTATATACCTGCTGTATGTCATCTCCTCCTCTATATACCTATGTGTCATCTCCTCTTTTATATAGTATATACCTGTATGTCATCTCCTCCTGTATATAGTATATACGTGTGTCATCTCCTCCTGTATATAGTATATGTCTGTAAGTCATCTCCTCCTGTATATTGTATATACCTGTGTGTCATCTGCTCCTGCATATAGTATATACCTGTGTTTCATCTCCTCCTGTATATAGTATATACCTGTGTGTCATCTGCTCCTGTATATAGTATATATCTGTGTGTCATCTCCTCCTGCATATAGTATATACCTGTGTGTCATTTCCTCCTGTATATCTATATATATAATTGTCTAAGGGTTTTTCTGTCTGTCTGTCTGTCTGTCCTGGAATTCCCGCGTCTCTGATTGGTCGAGGCCGCCAGGCATCGACCAATCAGCGACGGGCACAGCATGGCGACGATGATGTCATAAAGGTTGCCTCGACCAGTCAGAGACGGGCACAGTCTGCCGCGAATTCGCCTCGACCAATCAGCGACGGGCACAGTATCGACGTAGATGTCATAATGGTTGCCATGGCGATGATGATGTCATAAAGGTTGCCTCGACCAATCAGCGACGGGCACAGTCTGCCGCGAATTCTGGAATCATCATTGTCCATATACCACGGGGACATGCATATTCTAGAATACCCGATGCATTAGAATCGGGCCACAGTCTAGTAGTATATATCTGTGTGTCATCTCCACTGTATATAGTATGTACCTGTATGTCATCTCCTCCTGTATATAGTATGTACCTGTATGTCGTCTCCTCCTGTACATAGTATATACCTGTGTGTCATCTCCTCCTGTATATAGTATATACCTGTGTGTCATCTCCCCTGTATATAGTATATACCTGTGTGTCATCTCCCCTGAACATAGTATATACCCGTGTGTCATCTCCCTTGTATATAGTATGTACCTGTATGTCATCTCCCCTGTATATAGTATATACCAGTGTGTCATCTCCTCCTGTATATAGTATATACCTGTGTGTTATCTCCCCTGTATATAGTATATATGTGTGTGTCATCTCCTCCTGTATATAGTATATACCTGTATGTCATCTCCTCCTGTATATAGTATATACCTGTGTGTCATTTCCCCTGTATATAGTATATATGTGTGTGTCATCTCCCCTGTATATAGTATATACCTGTGTATCATCTCCTCCTGTATATAGTATATATCTGTGTGTCATCTCCTCCTGTATTAGACCTCGTTCACACGTTATTTGGTCAGTATTTTTACCTCAGTATTTGTTAGCTAAATTGGCAGCCTGATAAATCCCCAGCCAACAGGAAGCCCCCCGGCAGTATATATTAGCTCACACATACACATAATAGACAGGTCATGTGACTGACAGCTGCCGGATTTCCTATATGGTACAGTTGTTGCTCTTGTAGTTTGTCTGCTTATTAATCAGATTTTTATTTTTGAAGGATAATACCAGACTTGTATGTGTTTTAGGGCGAGTTTCATGTGTCAAGTTGTGTGTGTTGAGTTGCGTGTGGCGACATGCATGTAGTGACTTTTGTGAGATGAGTTTTGTGTGGCGACATGCGTGTAGCAATTTTTTGTGTGTCGAGTTGCATGTGACAGGTTAGTGTAGCAAGTTGGGTGCAGCAAGTTTTGCGCATGGCGAGTTTTGCGCGTGGCGACTTTTATGTGTGGTGCGTTTTGAGTATGTGCAAGTTTTGTGTGAGGCAACTTTTGCATGTGTTGCAACTTTTGTGCCTGTGGCAATTTTTCTGCGTGTGCAAGTTTTGCGTGTGGCGAGTTTTCCATGAGGTGAGTTTTGCACGTGTGGCGAGTTTTGCGTGAGCCTAATTTTGCATGTGGCGAGTTTTGCGCGTGGCGAGTTTTGAGCGGTGACTTTTGTGTTTCGACTTTTATGTGGCGAGGTTGGTGTATGTGTGGTGAAATGTGTGCTGAGGGTGGTATATGTGTTCAAGCTCGTGGTAGTGTGTGGCGCATTTTGTGTGTGTGTTCATATCCCCGTGTGTGGTGAGTATACCATGTCGGGGCCCCACCTTAGCAACTGTATGGTATATACTCTTTGGCGCCATCGTTCTCACACTTTAAGTCCCCCTTGTTCACATCTGGCAGCTGTCAATTTGCCTCCAACACTTTTCCTTTCACTTTTTCCCCATTATGTAGATAGGGGCAAAATTGGTGAATTGGAACGCGCAGGGTTAAATTTCGCCTCACAACAAAGCCTATGATGCTCTCGGGGTCCAGACGTGTGACTTTGCAAAATTTTGTGGCTTTAGCTGCGATGGTGCAGATGCCAATCCCGGACATACACACATACACACACACATTCAGCTTTATATATATTAGATATATACTGTATATATATATATATATATATATATATATATATATATATATATATGTATATACAAATAATTGTGTCTAGAGGGGGTTAAGGAAAACTCTGCATGTGTTGGCACAGGGGAAGGAACGCTCTACAGAAGTGATCTGTGACATACTATTTTTGCAGTAGGAGATGAGCAGCGCCTATGAAGTGCCACTTGTCTTCGTATCATGAGCTCCAACCATCTACAAATAGAATCTACACTCATATCAATGAAAACTTTCCATTGATGAGTATCATATGTGCATAAATATATTTCATTTGCAATCCTGCATGGGAAGGAAGGAGATTTCTGCTCCATGACCGCATCACATTAACAGTTAACTGTGTCTCCAATCATTAACTCAAATATTGCTCTACTATGTTAATAGCTGCAATATAGGAGTAACTATCTGCAGTTATTGGAGAAATAAGAAAAGTCTTGTTGGATTTACTTTGCCGAATCAAAACCACATGAACATTTATAGACTAAATGCCTAAATAAATACACTAAACGGTGTATCTTGTGCCTCGGCCAAGCCTGGGATTGTTATGATAGCAGCTTCTATGTATTTTACTAACAAAAAAAGTCCTAATTTGGAAAACGTACCACAAATCAAAGATGAGCACTTACACAATGAAATGAAAAGAAATAAAATGTTGGTCATGAGTGATGTTTGGCAGTAGACTGGTAATGATAGAAGGTGTCTGATGGATCAGTTATGCGCAGCGTGAAGGAGGTTTAAAATAGACATGTTCACTAGGGTTGAGCGAAACGGGTCGATCATTTTCAAAAGTCGCCGACTTTTGGCTAAGTCGGCGTCTCATGAAACCCGATCCGACCCCTGTGCTTGTCGGCCATGCGGTACGCGACTTTCGCGCCAAAGTCGCGTTTCAATGACGCGAAAAGCGCCATTTCTCAGCCAATGAAGGTGAACGCAGAGTGTGGGCAGCGTGATGACATAGATCCTGGTCCCCACCATCTTAGAGAAGGGCATTGCAGTGATTGGCTTGCTGTCTGCGGCGTCACAGGGGCTATAAAGGGGCGTTCCCGCCGACCGCCATCTTACTGCTGCTGATCTGAGCTTAGGGACAGGTTGCTGCCGCTTCATCAGAAGCAGGGAGAGCGTTAGGCAGGGTCCACTAACCACCAAACCGCTTGTGCTGCAGCGATTTCCACTGTCCAACACCACCTTCGGTGTGCAGGGACTGTGGAAGCTATTTTTTTTTTTTTTTCCCCTCAGCGCTGTAGCTCATTGGGCTGCCCTAGAAGGCTCCGTGATAGCTGTATTGCTGTGTGTACGCCACTGTGGAAACCAACTGCTTTTTTCAAAGCACATATCCTCTTGTTCCTTCCTTTCTGCACAGCTATCTTTTCTGTTTTTCCACACTTTTTATTTAATTTGTGCATCAGTCCACTCCTATTGCTGCCTGCCATACCTGGCTTACATTACTGCAGGGAGATAGTAATTGTAGGACAGTTTTTTTTTTTTTTTTGTTTTTTTTTTTTGTGGGAGATTAAGATTGGCATTTCTGCTACAGTGCCATCCCTGTGTGTGCCATCTCTCACTGAGTGGGCCATAGAAAGCCTATTTATTTTTTCCGTGATTTGTGTTCTAAAATCTACCTCAACACAAAAACAGTACATCAATCAGTGGGAGAAAAATATTGGCCTCAGTCAGGGCTTGTGTGCCACTGCTGTGTGTGCTATCTCTCATTCAGTGGGCTATAGCAAGCCTATTTTTTTTTTTTTTTTTTAATATTATTTGGTTTCTAATTCTCCCTGAAAAAAAAAAAAAAAACCTAAAAAAACAGTGGGAGAATAATATTGCCCTTTCAGCTTGTGTGCCAGTCTTGACTCCTGGGTGTGCCACCTCTCTCCCTCTCATTCAGTGGGCCATAGAAAGCCTATTTATTTTTTTTTTTAAATATTATTGGGTTTCTAAAGTCTCCCTGAAAAAACAAAAAATACATAAAAAAACAGTGGGAGAGTAATATTGCCCTTTCAGCTTGTGTGCCAGTCTTGACTCCTGGGTGTGCCACCTCTCTCCCTTTCATTCAGTGGGCCATAGAAAGCCTATTTATTTTTTCCGTGATTTGTGTTCTAAAATCTACCTCAACACAAAAACACTACATCAATCAGTGGGAGAAAAATATTGGCCTCAGTCAGGGCTTGTGTGCCACTGCTGTGTGTGCTATCTCTCATTCAGTGGGCTATAGCAAGCCTATTTTTTTTTTTTTTTTTTTTTTTTAATATTATTTGGTTTCTAAAGTCTCCCTGAAAAAAAAAAAAAAACATAAAAAAACAGTGGGAGAGTAATATTGCCCTTTCAGCTTGTGTGCCAGTCTTGACTCCTGGGTGTGCCACCTCTCTCCCTTTCATTCAGTGGGCCATAGAAAGCCTATTTATTTTTTGGTTTTTTTAATATTATTTGGTTTCTAAAGTCTCCCTGAAAATAAAAAAAAAAAATACATAAAAAAACAGTGGGAGAGTAATATTGCCATTTCAGCTTGTGTGCCAGTCTTGACTCCTGGGTGTGCCACCTCTCTCCCTCTCATTCAGTGGGCCATAGAAAGCCTTGTTTTTTTGTTTTTTTTTTAATATTATTTGGTTTCTAAAGTCTCCCTGAAAATAAAAAAAAAAAACATAAAAAAACAGTGGGAGAGTAATATTGCCATTTCAGCTTGTGTGCCAGTCTTGACTCCTGGGTGTGCCACCTCTCTCTCTAATTGTGGGCCATAGAAAGCCTATTTATTTTTTGGTTTTTTTAATATTATTTGGTTTCTAAAGTCTCCCTGAAAATAAAAAAAAAAAATACATAAAAAAACAGTGGGAGAGTAATATTGCCCTTTCAGCTTGTGTGCCAGTCTTGACTCCTGGGTGTGCCACCTCTCTCCCTTTCATTCAGTGGGCCATAGAAAGCCTATTTATTTTTTGGTTTTTTTAATATTATTTGGTTTCTAAAGTCTCCCTGAAAATAAAAAAAAAAAATACATAAAAAAACAGTGGGAGAGTAATATTGCCATTTCAGCTTGTGTGCCAGTCTTGACTCCTGGGTGTGCCACCTCTCTCCCTCTCATTCAGTGGGCCATAGAAAGCCTTGTTTTTTTGTTTTTTTTTAATATTATTTGGTTTCTAAAGTCTCCCTGAAAATAAAAAAAAAAAACATAAAAAAACAGTGGGAGAGTAATATTGCCATTTCAGCTTGTGTGCCAGTCTTGACTCCTGGGTGTGCCACCTCTCTCTCTAATTGTGGGCCATAGAAAGCCTATTTATTTTTTGGTTTTTTTAATATTATTTGGTTTCTAAAGTCTCCCTGAAAATAAAAAAAAAAAATACATAAAAAAACAGTGGGAGAGTAATATTGCCCTTTCAGCTTGTGTGCCAGTCTTGACTCCTGGGTGTGCCACCTCTCTCCCTTTCATTCAGTGGGCCATAGAAAGCCTATTTATTTTTTGGTTTTTTTAATATTATTTGGTTTCTAAAGTCTCCCTGAAAATAAAAAAAAAAAATACATAAAAAAACAGTGGGAGAGTAATATTGCCATTTCAGCTTGTGTGCCAGTCTTGACTCCTGGGTGTGCCACCTCTGTCCCTCTCATTCAGTGGGCCATAGAAAGCCTTGTTTTTTTTTTTTTTTTTAAATATTATTTGGTTTCTAAAGTCTCCCTGAAAATAAAAAAAAAATACATAAAAAAACAGTGGGAGAGTAATATTGCCATTTCAGCTTGTGTGCCAGTCTTGACTCCTGGGTGTGCCACCTCTCTCTCTAATTGTGGGCCATAGAAAGCCTTTTTATTTTTTTCCTTCATTTGTGTTTTAAAATCAACCTCAACACAAAAACACTACATCAATCAGTGGGAGAAAAATATTGGCCTCAGTCAGGGCTTGTGTGCCACTCCTGTGCGTGCCATCTCTCATTCAGTGGGCCATAGAAAGCCTTGTTTTTTTGTTTTTTTTTTAAATATTATTTGGTTTCTAAAGTCTCACAGAGAAAAAAAAAAAATAAATTAGGTGGGAGATTAATATTGACATTAGTGCTTGAGTGACAGTCCTGCGTGTGTGTCATCTCTGTGATTTGGTGTCACAGAAAACAGAGTGTGTAACATTGTGCCTGATTTTCCTTGTGGTCTCACCAACCTGTTAAGGGATATTGAAATCATACTGAAGTTATAGCTCACCGTGTAAGTTGTTTGACAGCAACAAATAAAGTTAGTTTGGTTACGATTTTTAAACAATGAGGAAGTCTGGTGCAAGAGGTCGTCGTGGGCGTTCATTGTCAGCTGGTAATGATGGTAGTGGTAGTGGAGCATCAGGTGGTCGTGGGGATAAAAATATTCCACCTAAGTCTGGAGCTGTGGAGCCAGTTTCGTCGTCAGGCTACACAAGGCCTCGAACGCTCTCTTTTCTGGGAGTAGGAAAACCGCTTTTAAAGGCTGAGCAGCAACAGCAAGTTTTGGCTTACATTGCAGACTCAGCCTCTAGCTCTTTTGCCTCCTCTTCCGAAACTGGTAAATGTAAAAGCAGCGCGTCGCTTGTGGATGTTCACGGTCAGGGACAAGTCGCTTCCTTGTCCTCCTCAGCAAAAACTACAACAAGAGAGAAGGATGCAGCAGGCGACACAACGGGTCACTCCATGGAGCTCTTTACACATACCGTCCCTGGCTTAGAAAGTGAAACATTTAACAGGCCATGCCCATTACAAGTAGATTCTGACATGGAGTGCACTGATGCACAGCCACAGCCAGAGTACTATGCTGCTCCTTTGACTCAGACCACCACATTGCCCTCTCAGGGTACAGATCCACAATCAGACCCTGATGAGACTATGTTGCCCCGCCACGAACGCTATACCACCGACCGACACAGTGACACAGACGAAGTTGCACACGAGCTCGAAGAGGAGGTAATAGATGACCCAGTTATTGACCCCGATTGGCAGCCATTGGGGGAACAGGGTGCAGGCGGCAGTAGTTCAGAAGCGGAGGTGGAGGAGGGGCCGCAGCAGGCATCAACATCGCAACAGGTTCCATCTGCCGGGCCCGTATCTGGCCCAAAACGCGTGTCAAAGCCAAAACCTGTTGGAGGACAGCGTGGCCATCCGGTTAAAGCTCAGTCTGCAATCCCTGAAAAGGGATCCGAGTCTAGGAAGAGTGCAGTCTGGCATTTTTTTAAACAACATCCAACTGATCAGCGCAAAGTCATCTGTCAAAAATGTTCAACTAGCTTAAGCAGAGGTCAGAATCTGAAAAGTCTAAGTACTAGTTGCATGCATAGACACTTAACCACCATGCATTTTCAAGCCTGGACTAACTACCAAACGTCCCTTAAGGTTGTAGCACCCTCGGCCAATGAAGCTAGTCAGCAACGCAACATCCCTTCCGTCACTGTAAGGCCACCATTTTCCGCACCACCGGCAGTATCTGTGCAGGTTTCTTTGCCAGCCAAAAGCAGTCAGGGTCAGGGAATCACCAGTTTAGTAGGAGGAAATATTGCATCTAGGGCACCGGCGGAAACAATACCGTCTCCAACCGTCTCTCAGTCTGCCATGTACACCGGCACACCCGAAAGTTCCACGATCTCCTGCTCTCCAGTCCAGCTCACCCTACATGAGACTCTGGTTAGAAAAAGGAAGTACTTATCCTCGCATCCGCGTACACAGGGTTTTAACGCCCACATAGCTAGACTAATCTCGTTAGAGATGATGCCCTACCGTTTAGTTGAAAGCGAAGCTTTTAAAGCCCTGATGGAGTACGCTGAACCACGATACGAGCTACCTAGTCGACACTTTTTTTCCAGAAAAGCCATCCCAGCCCTGCACCAGCATGTTAAACAGCGCATCGTCCATGCACTTAGGCAATCTGTGAGTACAAAGGTGCACCTGACTACAGATGCATGGACCAGTAGGCATGGCCAGGGACGTTATGTGTCCATCACGGCACACTGGGTGAATGTGGTGGATGCAGGGTCCACAGGCGACATCAATTTAGGGACAGTTGTGCCTAGCCCACGGTCTAGGAAACAGTTGGCTGTAGGCGTTCGCACCCCCTCCTCCTCCTCCTCGTCCTCCTGCAGAAGCTACAGCTCTTCCACAGAACGCAGTCGGCCAACCACTCCATCGGCAGATGACACTGTTGCACACCAGTTGTCCCATTATGGGCCAGCTACTGCCAAGCGTCAGCAGGCTGTATTGGCTATGAAGTGTTTGGGCGACAACAGACACACCGCGGAAGTTCTGTCCGAGTTCTTGCAACAAGAAACGCAGTCGTGGCTGGGCACAGTAGATCTTGAGGCAGGCAAGGTAGTGAGTGATAACGGAAGGAATTTCATGGCTGCCATCTCCCTTTCCCAACTGAAACACATTCCTTGCCTGGCTCACACCTTAAACCTGGTGGTGCAGTGCTTATTGAAAACTTATCCTGGGTTCTCCGACCTGCTCCTCAAAGTGCGTGCACTTTGCTCACATATCCGACGTTCGCCTGTACACGCCAGCCGTATGCAGACCTATCAGCGGTCTTTGAACCTTCCCCAGCATCGCCTAATCATAGACGTTGCAACAAGGTGGAACTCAACACTGCACATGCTTCAGAGACTGTGCGAACAGAGGCGTGCTGTTATTTATTTGTGGGAGGATACACGGGCAGGCAGTAGGATGGCAGACATGGAGTTGTCAGGTGTGCAGTGGTCGAAGATACAAGACATGTGTCAAGTCCTTCAGTGTTTTGAGGAATGCACACGGCTGGTTAGTGCAGACAACGCCGTAATAAGCATGAGCATCCCCCTAATGCGTCTGCTGATGCAAAGTTTGACGCACATAAAGGAGCAGGCGTCTGCACCAGAGGAAGAGGGAAGCCTTGATGACAGTCAGCCATTGTCTGGTCAGGGCAGTGTACAGGACGAGGTAGCGGGCGAAGAGGAGGTGGAGGACGAGGAGGATGATGGGGATGAGTATATTTTTAATGCCGAACCTTTCCCGGGGGCACAGGAAATTGGTTGCGTGTCACGGCCGGGTTCTGGTTTTTTGAGGGACACAAGTGACGTAGATTTGCCTGCAACTGCCCCTCAACCAATCACAACCGGAGATTTGACAACTGGAACTTTGGCCCACATGGCGGATTATGCCTTACGTATCCTAAAAAGGGACACACGCATTACGAAAATGATGAACGATGACGATTACTGGTTGGCCTGCCTCCTTGATCCACGCTATAAAGGCAAATTGCAAAATATTATGCCACATGAGAACTTGGAACTAATATTAGCAACCAAACAATCAACTCTTGTTGACCGTTTGCTTCAGGCATTCCCAGCACACAGCGCACGTGATCGTTCTCACACAAGCTCCAGGGGGCAGCAGACTAGGAGTGTTAGGGGTGCACACATCAGAAGTGGCGTTGGACAGAGGGGTTTTCTGACCAGGTTGTGGAGTGATTTTGCTATGACCGCAGACAGGACAGGTACTGCTGCATCAATTGAAAGTGACAGGAGACAACATTTGTCCAGTATGGTTACTAACTATTTTTCATCCCTTATCGATGTTCTCCCTCAACCGTCATTCCCATTTGATTACTGGGCCTCCAAATTAGACACCTGGCCAGAATTGGCAGAATATGCATTGCAGGAGCTTGCTTGCCCGGCAGCAAGTGTCCTATCAGAAAGAGTATTCAGTGCTGCAGGTTCAATATTAACCGAAAAAAGGACTCGTCTGGCTACCCAAAATGTTGACGATCTAACATTCATTAAAATGAACCACAACTGGATTTCGAAATCTTTTGCCCCACCTTGCCCGGCCGACACCTAGCTTTCCTATGAAAAGCTCTTGCCTGTGAATTACTTTTCTAATGTCTAATTTGCTGCAGCTGATTGTACAGCATACGACATGTTTACACCTCCCTAAATGGCAAAACTCCCCACACGGGGCCGTGGTATCGCGACTTGGCGCAAGCACCCGTGAGACTGCTGTTTGTCTGAAGAGGTGGGTGTGCTCGCTTTTGGTTGACGGCATTGCTACTGGGTCCCTCATAGTACAATGTAGTGTCTCTGGCGGTGGTGGTGCGCACCCAACGTCAGACACACCGTTGTAACATGAGGGGCCCTGGGGCGGTCCCGCCGGCCTCAAGAGAGTTCCCCCCTACCCCAGCTCAAAATGTGCTCTACCACGTGCAAAATTATGTCGCACAGCTCCACCAATCTTTAGTCTATTCGCTGACATCATTCAATGTCTGGCACTGACAATACAAATTTGTAGACATCTATGATGCAACTTAAAGTAGTCTGTGTCTGTGTCCTATATTGGCACCATTAAATAGTTACTGCCAAATTACAATGTCAGAAACTCAGTAGATGAGCCCACCCCTGTACCTAAGTATGCCACCTTTTTTTTTTGTTTTGGTTGTTTTGCGAGACATTAACATCTATTTATATTTTGGGAGTACTGGGACAGACACTCCTTGCACTACTCCTCCACTCACCACCAAGCTGCCTGTGTATCCATGTAACCGCTGTAAAACTGCCATGAGCCTATTGTTTGTTATTTTAGGCCTTTGATAGCCTGTCTGCGGTCCCTACTTTAAATACTCCTCCACTGACCACCAAGCTGCCTGCCCGTGTATCCATGTAACCGCTGTGAAACTGCCATGAGCCTATTGTTTGTTATGTTAGGCCTTTGATAGCCTGTCTGCGGTCCCTACTTTAAATACTCCTCCACTGACCAGACCACTGCTGCCCGTGTACCCCTGGAACCAATTATAAAGTGCCTACAGCCAGCCCATTTTCTTATGTTAGGCCTTTGAAGCCTGTCTGCGGTCCCTACTTTAAATACTCCTCCACTGACCAGACCACTGCTGCCCGTGTACCCCTGGAACCAATTATAAAGTGCCTACAGCCAGCCCATTTTCTTATGTTAGGCCTTTGAAGCCTTTCTGCGGTCCCTACTTTAAATACTCCTCCACTCACCACCACCAAGCTGCCTGCCCGTGTATCCATGTAACCGCTGTGAAACTGCCATGAGCCTATTGTTTGTTATTTTAGGCCTTTGATAGCCTGTCTGCGGTCCCTACTTTAAATACTCCTCCACTCACCACCAAGCTGCCTGTGTATCCATGTAACCGCTGTAAAACTGCCATGAGCCTATTGTTTGTTATTTTAGGCCTTTGATAGCCTGTCTGCGGTCCCTACTTTAAATACTCCTCCACTGACCAGACCACTGCTGCCCGTGTACCCCTGGAACCAATTATAAAGTGCCTACAGCCAGCCCATTTTCTTATGTTAGGCCTTTGAAGCCTGTCTGCGGTCCCTACTTTAAATACTCCTCCACTCACCACCACCAAGCTGCCTGCCCGTGTATCCATGTAACCGCTGTGAAACTGCCATGAGCCTATTGTTTGTTATTTTAGGCCTTTGATAGCCTGTGTGCGGTCCCTACTTTAAATACTCCTCCACTCACCACCAAGCTGCCTGCCCGTGTATCCATGTAACCGCTGTGAAACTGCCATGAGCCTATTGTTTGTTATTTTAGGCCTTTGATAGCCTGTGTGCGGTCCCTACTTTAAATACTCCTCCACTCACCACCAAGCTGCCTGCCCGTGTATCCATGTAACCGCTGTGAAACTGCCATGAGCCTATTGTTTGTTATGTTAGGCCTTTGATAGCCTGTCTGCGGTCCCTACTTTAAATACTCCTCCACTGACCAGACCACTGCTGCCCGTGTACCCCTGGAACCTATTTAAAAGTTCATAGAGCCTAGTTATATATTTTATTTACTATTAATAAGGCCATGATGGACTACGCTGTACCACGCTACAAGCTAACCAGTCGACACTTCTTTTGCGAGAAAAGCCATCCCAACCCTCCACCAGCATGTAGAAGACCGCATTGTCCATGCACTCTGGCAATCTGTGAGTACAAAGGTGCACCTGACAACAGACGCATGGACCTGTAGGCATGGCCACGGAAGATTACGTGTCCATTACGGCGCAATGGGTTAATGTGGTGGATGCATGGTCCACAGGGGACAGCCTACTAAGTCTGTCTGCAGTCCCTAATTCAAATTGTGCTCCACTGTCTAAATCGGAACTTCCACCTTCTGGCTTTCGGCCTATAGTATCAGAAATTAAACTGCATTTGGCCTTCAACTTTGGTTAGGGCCTACTAACGGCTTCTGCCCCTCCCTGGTGTTGCCCTCAACTAAATAAAGCTGAGCTTCAACCTTCTGCTCCAAATTACCATTTTGAAAAATGCAATAGGCTTTTCAGGCCTACTAAAGGAGTCTGTCTGTGTGCCCCTCCCTGGTGTTGTCCTCAACTAAATAAAGCTGAGCTTCAACCTTCCGGCTCTCATTATGTGGTTTTAAAAAAAAAAAAAGGTGGTTAGGGCCTACTAACGGCTTCTGCCCCTCCCTGGTGTTGTCCTCAACTAAATAAAGCTGAGCTTCAACCTTCCGGCTCTCATTATGTGGTTTTAAAAAAAAAAATGGTGGTTAGGGCCTACTAACGGCTTCTGCCCCTCCCTGGTGTTGTCCTCAACTAAATAAAGCTGAGCTTCAACCTTCCGGCTCTCATTATGTGGTTTTAAAAAAAAAAAAGGTGGTTAGGGCCTACTAACGGCTTCTGCCCCTCCCTGGTGTTGTCCTCAACTAAATAAAGCTGAGCTTCAACCTTCCGGCTCTCATTATGTGGTTTTAAAAAAAAAAAGGTGGTTAGGGCCTACTAACGGCTTCTGCCCCTCCCTGGTGTTGTCCTCAACTAAATAAAGCTGAGCTTCAACCTTCCGGCTCTCATTATGTGGTTTTAAAAAAAAAAAAGGTGGTTAGGGCCTACTAACGGCTTCTGCCCCTCCCTGGTGTTGTCCTCAACTAAATAAAGCTGAGCTTCAACCTTCCGGCTCTCATTATGTGGTTTTAAAAAAAAAAATGGTGGTTAGGGCCTACTAACGGCTTCTGCCCCTCCCTGGTGTTGTCCTCAACTAAATAAAGCTGAGCTTCAACCTTCCGGCTCTCATTATGTGGTTTTAAAAAAAAAAAAGGTGGTTAGGGCCTACTAACGGCTTCTGCCCCTCCCTGGTGTTGTCCTCAACTAAATAAAGCTGAGCTTCAACCTTCCGGCTCTCATTATGTGGTTTTAAAAAAAAAAAAGGTGGTTAGGGCCTACTAACGGCTTCTGCCCCTCCCTGGTGTTGTCCTCAACTAAATAAAGCTGAGCTTCAACCTTCCGGCTCTCATTATGTGGTTTTAAAAAAAAAAATGGTGGTTAGGGCCTACTAACGGCTTCTGCCCCTCCCTGGTGTTGTCCTCAACTAAATAAAGCTGAGCTTCAACCTTCCGGCTCTCATTATGTGGTTTTAAAAAAAAAAAAGGTGGTTAGGGCCTACTAACGGCTTCTGCCCCTCCCTGGTGTTGTCCTCAACTAAATAAAGCTGAGCTTCAACCTTCCGGCTCTCATTATGTGGTTTTAAAAAAAAAAAGGTGGTTAGGGCCTACTAACGGCTTCTGCCCCTCCCTGGTGTTGTCCTCAACTAAATAAAGCTGAGCTTCAACCTTCCGGCTCTCATTATGTGGTTTTAAAAAAAAAAAATGGTGGTTAGGGCCTACTAACGGCTTCTGCCCCTCCCTGGTGTTGTCCTCAACTAAATAAAGCTGAGCTTCAACCTTCCGGCTCTCATTAAGTGGTTTTAAAAAAAAAATGGTGGTTAGGGCCTACTAACGGCTTCTGCCCCTCCCTGGTGTTGCCCTCAACTAAATAAAGCTGAGCTTCAACCTTCTGCTCCAAATTACCATTTTAAAAAATGCAATAGGCTTTTCCGGCCTACTAAAGGTGTCTGCCCCTCCCTGGTGTTGTCCTCAACTGAACAAAGCTGAGCTTCCACATTCTGGCTTTCGCCCTATACTATCAGATATTAAACTGCATTTGGCCTACTAGTGTGGTTAGGCCCTTGAAACAGTGTCTGCTGCTCTTGGGTTTGCTACTCCACTGAACAAAGCAATGCCGCCTGTTTAGTCCTGTTACCAATTTTGAACTGCATGTAGCCTACTTTATTCTTTGGCCCTATATCTGTTTCCTCCTCATCCTGCCCATTGCCCAGCCACTGCTAAATGAGTCTGCTGGTACATTGACCGAGACCACTACATTCCCCTTGTACTCTACACAGCCAGAATCTGTCCCTGCTGAAAGTAAGGTTCCCCTTCCCGCATGTTATACCACCTTACACAGGGACAAAGAGGAAGGTGCAGATGAAAGTGCAGGTTCCTTCATCAGGTGGGGGGGCATACTCGTTGGCGACGTCACTGGCACAGGGCCCCTCAGAGTACACAAAAGTGTCGCTGCTGGTGGGAGGCGCCCCCGCCATGCAAACACACCGCCGTACTTTGAGGGGCCCTGTGCCAGTGGCAATGCGAACGAGTGGGCCCCCCCCCTGCTTGCTCAGGATCACAGCACTTGCAACTTTTAAATAATTACCTTTCCCTGCAACACCGCCGTGACGTAGTCCGCATTTCCTGGGCCCACGAAAAACTTGAGCCGGCCCTACTCCCCCCACAACTTTTGCCAAATGACCCCCAATTCCCTATGCCCAACTATTATTATAAAGTTAATTAAGATTGACAAGCTTCAGAAACAAGAATGGATGTTTTTGGCATTAAAATGGGCACTGTAGGTGTTTTCCTGGCCTCCACTCACTGCCGACTATGCTTCCCCATTGACTTGCATTGGGTTTCGTGTTTCGGTCGATCCCCGACTTTTAGCGATAATCGGCCGACTGCACTCGACTCGACTCTGGACAAAATCGGGTTTCCCAAAACCCTACTCGATCTTAAAAAAATGAAAGTCGCTCAACCCTAATGTTCACTAACAGCTTGGGGTCATTTTACCCATAAAATTTCATGATTAACTCACATATGAAATCGATTTTCTATTGTGTGATGTTGTAGGTGAAAATGCAAAATAATTTGATAGTTGGAAATGCAGCGCCCCAGAGTCCTGGTCGTTGCAGTACCGTGGCTCCGCCACTAAGGGGAGCCATGGTACGTCTGATGGCACTGAAGGAGTTCATCTGAGCAGGTATCACAGACACCAATACATTTCACCGCCGGGCCTCCAGGGGGAGCTAAGGGTTCTATTTACTAGGCCACTCTCCACACACTGGTAAAACTGGGGGTCAGGCAGGAAGTTAGACAGAAAGCCGACTGGATGGGAACCAGGCAACACCTTGTGGCAGAGGGTGTTGCAGGGGGAAGATTCGGTAGGGTCCCTGTCAGGGGTGGGATCCTGACAGAGGCCTGGCAACTTGAAAGAATGTAACGGGACCGTGCCTGCACAGTATAGCGGCGGTGCCCAAGGAAGGATTAGAAGCGAGATAGATTGTGCTGAGTGAGAAACGAGATCAAAGCAAGAAGGAGAATACCAGTAGGAGTCGTGCTGTAAGACCGAGGCAACATCCTACTGAGGCGCAAACAACCGGTGGCCGGAACGCCGAAGGAAGTATTTCTATATACAGCTTCAGGCAATACTTCGAACCTACAGCAGGACAGTCAGTCTCAGGCGGGCTGTCTCACCTAAATCACCTATGCAGTCTTGGGGGGCAACTTGTGGAGAGGGGCGACTCTAGGGTCCCGGAAGAGCTCCGAGCCTACCCGTCAAACGGGTGCCGTCCTAACCGTAACATCAGGGAGGGACGGAGGATTAGCAGAACATCATCTAATCGTGTTGTGAGGGAACTTAAGAAACAGACACAACAGTTGTGGGGACTTTCCGTAAGCACAGCAGGGAAGGACCGCAACACATAGCGCTAGAAGAAAGGCACAGATTTCCACCTGCAAAGAGAACTCTGGAGGTGCCATTGGACCGGCCGGACTTGCGCAGCCTGGTTATCCGGGATCCGGACTGAGGACCCAGAGATCTTCAGTAAAGAGGTAAAGAGACTGCAACCTGGTGTCCTCATTATTTACTGCACCGCACCACCACACTATCCACATCTACCACTGACTGTGCGCCCCTCGGCAGGGTCACGGATCGGGCCTAGCCACCGTGACAACCCCAGAACAAGAGACTCAGAGGCCCGGTACCGGGTACCCCTCGGCCCTGCGGCGGTGGGGGCGCTACAGAAACATGATAGATGGGTAGATAGGTAGATAGATAGATAGATAGATAGATACAGTAGATATGGGGTAGATAGAGGTGCTGCTCATAAAATTAGAATATTATCAAAAAGTAAATTTATTTCAGTTCTTCAATACAATAAGTGAAACTCATTATATAGAGTCATTACAGACAGAGTGATCTATTTCAAGTGTTCTTTCTGTTAACCCCTTAGTGACAAAGTCAATTTGCAGTTTAATGAACAGGCCAAT